>NW_020664562.1:10036319-10137613 GCF_002925995.2 Terrapene triunguis | reverse complement strand
TGTGTGTGTGTGTGTGTGTGTGTGTGTGTGTGTGTGTGTGTGTGTGTAAGCATATGCTGATTTCAGTGCTTAAATTGTACTCTCAATAAATGCGGCATATTGCCTTATACCCTTTAAAAAGATTCCGTATGCTTCTTATAATCATTACACTGACACCACTCCCTCCAAAACTAGCTTCAGAAATCTTCCTCCTCTCAAGCATAATAATTCTACAGTAAAGGCAGAAGCAAGGATCTCGTCCCCTGGATGTGTAGGAAAAATGATCTAATCATCATGTCTGTTTCATGTAGTTCAATATCTTGTTAGAATAGGGCCTGATCCTGTATTCATTGAAGTCAGTGAGAATTGCCATTGACTTCAAGGGGAGCAGGACTAGGCCCTCAGGAGACTGCAGGATTTTGCCCTCTACAAGAAATGGCCTTAACATGTTAGAACAGTTCACTCAAAAATGTCCTTCCACTCTTTTCTTTTTTAAAGTGCTATGGTATGCAGCCTGCCACATGCTTCTAACGCAATTTATATGTACACCTCTACCTCAATATAACGCGACCCGATATAACATGAATTCGGCTATAACACGGTAAAGCAGTGCTCCGGGGGGGCAGAGCTGTACACTCCGGTGAATCAAAGCAAGTTCAATATAACGCGGTTTCACCTATAATGCGGTAAGATTTTTTGGCTCCTGAGGACAGCGTTATATCGAGGTAGAGGTGTACTTTGCCTGCATGCGGTGTTCAAACCACTGTCCCCCAAAGTGGCTATTTCTTCTGCATTCCTGGTAGTGGTATCAGTGTTCAAAAACCCTGCTTTGAGAGAAACAGAAATGACACAATGGAGCAAAAAGGGTCTTCCCTTGTTACTTAGGAGAAATTTTGATCAGGTAGGACCAAATTCTGTATAAATCCACAGCCAAAGTCAGACAGATGTTATGAGTACTGCTGACTCGTCCCTTTCCACTTTGCTGATTACTTATTCCTGCAAACATTCAATAGGTCAAGAAGGGTCATTTGCAAAATTAAATACTTCATTACCTCATTAAATACCATGGCCCAAATATACAGTGAAGTCAACCAGAGCATGGATTACTGACTGATTAATAATTTAGTAAATGCCTCGAGGTTTGGTAATGTATGAAGTTATGCCACATAAATAAATATTTACTCTGGTGCTCATAAACTTTTTTGTCTGGACAGAGACAAATAAGATGGATGAGGCTATATTTGTAATGTCTGAAATGTTGCTCTTGTTTTATGAATCTTCCCCTCATTTTTCATGATGTAGCACTATATGAAGATGAAGTTCTTATGGTGAAATCTTAGCATAAAACACAGTTTGGAGGTTCAATTGAGAGGTCAAGTAACTTTATCTTGTTTGCTTCATATTTTATCCTATTTTTCTGCTATTTAGCAGCTGGGCTGTATAAAGAAGTGTGATGTATATAGCATCTAGCAGTTTATATAACCAGGGCATCCTTAATTTAACATCAACTTACTGACTGAAATATAGTAGCTTCCACAGTTTCTAAAATATCTTTTTTCATACATCTTGGATTTAATAGTAAAAGTGAATTGAGATCCATCATAATATCTCACTGCAGTCAGTATTACCTCATTAAAACCATCTCAGGGACTTGAGTCCAGGACTGAGAAAGTTGACCCATAGACATCAAAAGCCTATTATGTAAGCTACAAAAGGTTGTTGGAGATAATGATTAGTGTGATAACAAGCAGTTTTATCATTTCAAAGTATTGGTGGGATTTTGTGTTATCAGCTAGTATTCTCTAGAGCCCTACTAGATGATGTCCATAAAATCCTTCTGCTGCAAATTTAGGCAGCTCATCAAAAACAAGCTCTCTTCTGAGTTTTCATATTTTACACTTAACCCCAGCTCACTCGCAAACAAAACAACAAAAAACATCAAACAAACCCTCATCTATCCTATTAGTACTTTTCAAAGTTAGTGATTATTCTTCAGCAAAGTCCTCATGGCAAAATCTGAACAGCAATCTGTGTGTTCATCCTCCTGGAATCTGCATTGTAAGGGCACCTTACATATACTGGTTACCTCCCTTGTGGAAAGAGGAGCCAGACAGCTTCACTACAACTCCAGGACCTTTAAAGGCACTACAGAATATGATGGGTTTGTGAAGAGAAAGTTTCAAATAATAGACCTCATTTTTTTTGAGGGATTTCAAATATTCCTCAGGACAAAGTCAATAACACATGTTAAATCTTCTGCTTATCAAATGGATTAGCACAATGCTTTATGTGGAAATAGTATTAGAAAATAAAAAAGAAGGTAGGAAGAGTAAAGGAAAACACCTGTCAAACTGGCTCAGATTCTCAGCTGAGGTGAATTGACATAGCTCCAATGATGTCAGTGAAGTTACACTAATTTACACCATCTTAGGTGTAGCTTTCAGTGTCTGTTTCTGGACACATTGTCTTAACCATAGTATGCTAAGTTGAATGTTAGAAATATTTCCCTATAGTAAGACCTGTTGTATTCTTGAATTATCTCCCAAGATAAATGGTGGAAGATCCCTTGCTAGAGACATTTAAATCTGGACTAGACATGTCTAATTCCTAGGATTCTGTGATCTCGGTACTCACTGATCATACTTTGGGCATGGTGACAATAATCATATCCTTTCTACTTTGATAGCTGCAATTGGTGTTGTGTGACTTATGCATAAGTGAATACACGTTTTTTTTTTAAATCCTGACCCACTTCATGCAGCACTCACAATACTCTACTGTGAGTGAAGAAAGCACTTCTCATTACCTTAAGACCAAATTTTTATCTGTGACAAAATACAGTACTTTGCTGTTTTACCACTATGGGCATCTCCAGAGTAACTAAAGAGAACAATACACTTGCTATAAAATACAACAAAGATTTCCATGTACCTTACTCAAAAGATTGCAAAAGATTTATTTATATCAGGTATTTTAAATATGAAATCAACATAAGGGGCCATATAAGTAAGTGTTATCCACACTAAGGCCAGTATTTTCAAGCTTAAATTCATATCAACACACTTAATTTTAGGCAACCGAGTGTGAACATTTTATACCTAGATATACTAAGTGTGTTTTACTCTATCCCCAGCAGATGAAGAACCTACTAATATTATATACATGTTTTAGCTTGAAACTGCAAAATCAGAGCTCCAAAAATATTTCATATGGAAATATATAAACCTTGGGCTAATGCTGGGGCCTTTTTTGTCTCCCTGATGGATTTCACTACTTCATACTCTTTTTTTCTGTAAGCACAGTTCTGATTTCACTTTGCTCTTATTGAATTGTTTTTCTCTTACATTTCCCATGTCTAAATGAGGTCAGATGCCTCAGAAATACTTCCCTGTACTACTAAGCTGTTTATCTAATGGAAGTGATATTTATGAGGAATGAGGAAGCATGTTGCAAGCAAATAGTCAATGACTCCTAACTAAACAAACTTTGGGCAGGTAAGACAAACACTAGCAGAGATGCATGTGTAATGTGACTTATACATGACAGTGTTTATTTTTAGCTAGTGGGTGAAATTTGTGAATGGGTACAAATCTGTGTTTGTGGGTCCCAATTGTGGAATGCTTACATTGGTGTATGCTTCCTTACTGGTGTGTAACCCAATTGACTTCACCATGAGTAACAGTTGCACAGGTCGGTCCCCAAACAATTTGCATCTTTAAGTAGCTGATTTGCATCCACAATCAGGAACTTAGAAATGCATTTACCCACAATTGAACCATGGGCACAAATGTGGGGAGCCAATTGCAGCCCCAAATGGGAAGTCAGCCATAATAATGGAACACTTTTCTATTCTTTTTTCACTCTTAACATGTTATGAATTTCTACCATTTTCATCTTTAATGAAGTTTACCAGCTTCCATTTCACAAAAAAATAATGAAAAAGGGTCCTTTAGCAGTAACCGTACTTTCTCAATGGTTCAATAATGTATACCCCATTAATTGTCCATGTATACTTATATCTCTACCTAGAATAAACCAGTAACTGAATGATTGATTATTGAACATTAATTGATGCATTTCTGACTAGAATACTGAACTATTTGGTATTTACTGAATTCTTCAATGTTCAGTTGTTGTGGCTTTTTTTATTATGTCTCCCTCCTTCCTCCCCACCCCCCATTCCAGAAGATCAAAAGATAGTCACAAATTACCAAAAGCCTTTTAAGATCACATCACAGAGATGGGCCTACATTTGATTTTATCCCATAAATGATTTCAGAAGTGCCTTTGTAGTTATACTTTGAAACTACGGGCAGAATTTAATGTGGGAAATATGTACCTTCTTTTTTCAATTTAATTTTTCAGTGATTTGTCAGACCATGTTGCTTAAAAATAAAGTATATTATACTGGCAAATATATGGATCACTTTCTGGTAGTGAAGTAAGTATTGGTATTATCAGTCATTTTTGGAGATGGTATCTAGTTCATATGAACTATGGACCACTATATTCACTTCAATCTGAATTGTATACTGTCATTAGCCATGTTGAGTAATTAGAAACTTCAACTTAGGACTGATCCTGCAACTCTTATACAAGTTGTCCTTGCTCAAGGAGTCTCACTGAAGTAAAAGGGACTCAGATGTTTAGGAGATTACAGTATCAGGCCCTTATTACATAAATCAAAAACAACATTTAACAAAATGTTTAGACCCACTACAAGATAAGGATCGGTTCTCCCAGTCCATAAAGAAATGGTGGCTCTTTCACTTGGCAACAGTATGATAGTAGATATTTATGTGACTGCCAATGTCACTTCCTAACTGGATGTTAATTCTGTCTGTGCCAGGAGACAATCCCAAACAGCACTAGGGTAATGGACAAGCTTTCTATTGCCATATAGTCCAGTATGGTCTGACCAGAGCCCTGACTTTGAGTCACTTCCCTATCATCTCTCACAGGTGAAACTATGACTGCAATTTCCACCAACACCATCACATGGAAACTCCAGTTAAAGATCCATAATATGGGAAATTACCGTTCTCTATTAATTTTTTTTCAAGATACACCTAAGTATTTTAAATGAAGAATATTTTCCATTAGCTTAAATATATAACTTTCAGCCTCTGACCTCAACAGGCAAATTTGCAAGGTGTCCGATTTATACCTTGAAATGGGACATTTATAGTCACAGGATGTATATATTTTCCTAATAAATAATAATTTGTCATACATAAACTAGTATACTCGGAAAAAAAAGTGTCCAAAGTAGGCCTTGGAGATAAAATATTTCTGATATCAGTTCCAGAACAAAATAACAAATAGATTTAATAGAAACTACAACATGCTGCAATAAAGTAATGGCTAATAAATCAATTCTGAAGTAAGTGTGCATTTCAGTCTTAACTCACTGATTTTTGACTAAGTGATACAACTAGGGATGGACAAAATTGCTTGGATATTGAACTAACCGTAAACCAAAACAATTCTGAGGCTCAAACTCTGTTTATTCCCTCCTCCCTCCATTAATTTGCATTTCTCTTCATCTGATTCTGGCAAAAGATGAGGGGAAAAAAGCCAAAATACCTCAGAAAAAAAGGCTGTTCTAATTCATAGAAGTTCCATACCAGTTTTGCAGACCCAAGAAGTTCAGAGAATTTTAAATAAGCATCTTAGGGTATGTCTACACTACGAGGGTAATTCGATTTTACTTAAATCGAATATGTGGAATCGATATTGCAAAGTCGAACGTGTGTGTCCACACTAAGGACACACTAAGGACAGTAATTCGACTTTGTGAGTCCACACTAACGGGGCGAGCGTCGATATTGGAAGCGGTGCACTGTGGGCAGCTATTCCACAGTTCCCGCAGTCCCCGCTGCCCATCGGAATTCTGGGTCGAGCCGCCAATGCCTTCTGGGTAAAAAAAATTTGTCGTCATCCGTCCGTCACTAACGCCCTCCCTCCCTCCATGAAAGCGCCGGCGGGAAATCAGTTCGCGCACTTTTCTGGTCAGTGACAGCGCGGACGCCACAGCACTGCGATCATGGATCACGCTGCGACCATCGCTGCAGTTGTGGCCGTTCTCAACACCTCGCAGCTTATCATACACCTTTCCCTGAGGCAGATGCAGAGTAATCAGGCGAGGAGGCTACGACACCGCCGTGAGGGCCTGAAGTCGGAGAGTAGCACAGAGCTGTCAGAAACCACGAGCCCCAGCGCCCAGGACATCACGGTGGCAATGGGTCATGTGGATATCGTGGAACGGCGATTCTGGGCCCGGGAAACAATCACGGACTGGTGGGACCGTATAGTTCTTCATGTCTGGGATGAATCCCAGTGGCTGCGAAACTTTCGCATGCGGAAGGGGACTTTCCTCGAACTTTGTGAGTTGCTGTCCCCTGCCCTGAAGCGCAGTGACACCCGGATGCGAGCAGCCCTGACTGTCCAGAAGCGAGTGGCCATAGCCCTCTGGAAGCTTGCAACGCCGGACAGCTACCGGTCGGTTGCGAACCACTTTGGTGTGGGCAAATCTACCGTGGGGGTTGTTGTCATGCAAGTAGCCAAGGCAATCGTGAAGGTACTGCTCCCAAAGGTAGTGACCCTGGGAAACGCGCAGGTCATCATAGATGGCTTTGCCGCGATGGGATTCCCAAACTGCGGTGGGGCTATCGATGGGACTCACATCCCTATCCTGGGACCGGACCACCAGGCCAGCCAGTACATCAATAGAAAGGGCTACTTTTCAATGGTGCTGCAAGCACTGGTGGACCATCGGGGACGGTTTACAAACATCAACGTCGGATGGCCGGGCAAGGTTCATGACGCTCGCGTGTTCAGGAACTCTGGTCTGTTTAGACGGCTGCAGGAAGGTATTTACTTCCCAGACCACAAAATAACTCTTGGGGATGTGGAGATGCCTACAGTCATCCTCGGGGACCCAGCCTACCCGCTAATGCCCTGGCTCATGAAGCCCTATACTGGCGCCCTGGACACAGAAAAAGAACTCTTCAACTACCGGCTGAGCAAGTGCAGAATGGTGGTGGAGTGTGCTTTTGGCCGTCTCAAAGGGAGATGGAGAAGCTTACTCACTCGCTGTGATCTCAGCGAAACCAATATCCCCATCGTTATTGCAGCTTGCTGTGTGCTCCACAATCTGTGTGAGAGCAAGGGGGAGACCTTTATGGCGGGGTGGGAGCTAGAGGCAAATAGCCTGGCTGCTGATTACGTCCAGCCAGACAGCCGGGCCATTAGAAGATCCCAGCGGGACGCCCTGTGCATCCGGGAGGCTTTGAAAGCTAGGTTCCTGAGTGAGCAGGGCAACCAGTGACTTTTCAGTTTGTGGACAGAAAAGCTGAACCTGCCCCCGTTTCTTTACCCAGTTCATTTGGACTATCCTCTCCAGTTACATACCCCCTTCACCCCCTTCCCCTTCCCAAAAAATAAAATCATTTCTATTTTGTTAATGAACACCGTTGTCTGTATTGCTGTTTTCGCGGGAATATTTTAAACCGGGGACGCAGACTGTGGCGGGGGGCGGGTTTAGTGTTCTGATGCAAATGATGCTTCTAAACTCCCGGAATGACAGGCTCCGCACTGGTGGACTGGTTATTTCAATGGAGCCTGCCAGCACTCCTGGGGGGGACTGTGTGTATGTGTCGGCTATGTGACTTTCTGGCAGGGGGGGTAGGGTTACAGATCCCCTGCTGCGTGGATCTGTGAGCCAGGATAAGGACCGCTGCATAAGATCTGTAACTGCCCTCCCCCGCCACAAAGTCACAGAGCAACCCCCCCCCCCCAGAACATGAAAAACACCTCCCAGACTGTCCAGGGTAACCAGTGACTGCACTGTGTATGTGTCCTGATGCTGGACCTGACACCGCCTCTGTACCCTGCTAAAGGTCACTGTCCTGTCCAATTACCAAGCCCCTTCCCCCCTCCAGACAGACTCTCCCTCAAAAGAACCTGACTGAAACAGCAATGAACAGAAACAAACATTTTATTGCGAACCAGACATGAAACGTGGGGGGTGAAACTTGGACGGGGGCTTGTGTGAGGTGGGTAGGAAAGGACTTATGAAATTTTGGGGAATGTCAGCCTTCTAGTGCTAGAGCAGTCTGCAGGGGTTGACTGAAAGTATTAACGTCCCTTGCCGCCCCTCCTTCTTTGGACTTTAGGTGAGGGTGGTGTGGGACTTGGTGGCGGGTGAGGGCGGTTACAGATAGACTGCAGCGGGGCTCTGTCCTCCTGCCTCCGGTCTTGCAGAACATCCACAAGGCGCCGGAGCGTGTCCGTTTGCTCCCTCATTAGTCCAAGCAGCTTTTCAGTAGCCTGTTGGTCCTCCTGACGCCACCTCTCCTCCCGTTCCATGACTGCTCGGTGCATTTGTGACAAGTTCTCCCTCCACTGTGTCTGCTGGGCTGCCTGGGCTCGGGAGCAGCCCATTAGTTCTGAGAACATGTCTTCACGCGTCTTCTTCTTCCTCCGCCTAATCTGCGCTAGCCTCTGGGAGTGTGCTGACAGGCTGGGTTGGGAGACAGTCGCAGATGTGTCTGTGTGAATTTTAAAAAGGGAGTGAATTCCTGAGACAGATAAATGAAATTGTATACAAAGAACCTAGTCTTTCTCTGTGAACAAGACCATGCACTGCACCTCTCACATGCGCACTCAGGACAAGGTCGAATTTTCGGCCGTCGCCTTCAGTGCCTGTGGACTTGCGGAGGTCTTGGAGTGTTCAGAGAACTGTGGCTGGAGACCTGAACTTCTGGAGCGGGCAATAATGGTAAGCCGTAGACTTGTGGCTGCTTAAAACTCCAGCAGTAGCACTGGCCTCCTTTCACATTGAAAGCAATGCCAGTCTCTGCTGCCAGCAATCAGGACAGCATCAACTCTGCCCCTGTCCCACCCCCTCGCGGCTGTCCCAGGGAAAGATCCCTGTATGCTGCCCCTCTCCCTCCACCGCGTGGCTGTAAAGCAGTCCCAATACTAACATTCCCCTCCCTAATTCAAAGCAGGGCGTCATGAGCGACATCACCCTCCTGAGGATCCCGGACACCGAGAAAGAACGCATGCTGCGGGAAAGCATGCAGAAACCGGGGCCGTATGCCGCCATACTATGTCGGGCCATGATCCCCGAGTACTTGATTGTGGCGTGGAGGGGACATGTCTGCTACCACGGAGGGCCCACTAAGATCGCCCTACCCCGGAACCCCATAAACAGGCTTGAGATCTACCTCCACGAGACCTACGAGGAGCTCTCCTACGAGGATTTCTCGTCAATCCCCGGCCACATTGACCGGATTTTCGCCTAGGTGCACTGGGACTATGGAGTGGAGCGTCTTGGGCCTCGGAATCATGTAGTAACGGACATTGTGAAAATTTTTTAAAATACTTGGGACTAAATTGAGAAGAGCCTAAGACAGAGAAATCATGAAAACCCATTTGTTACCTTTGTAAATATTCCTGTTTTGTACCTGATTATTTTTTTACTAGTTTACAGCACTTTTATAAATATACATTGTTAATAGTATAAATATTACCGTTCTGTTTTAAATAAATGTTTACATGTTTACAGCACTTACTGCTTGATCCTTCCCCTGATTCTGTGTCCGGGGTAAGGGATGGGGACGGTTGGTACGGGATCTCGGTAAGGGTGATGAAGAGCTCCTGGCTGTCGGGGAAATCAGCGGTGCCAGCGCTGTCGACTGCCTCGTCCTCCTCATCTCCTTCTTCATCTTCCCCGTCCGCTAACATGTCCGACGAGGAACCGGCCGCGGACAATATCCCATCCTCGGAGTCCACGGTCAGGGGTGGGGTAGTGGTGGCGGCCGCTCCCAGGATGGAATGCAGTGCCTCGTAGAAACGGGATGTGTGGGGCTGGGATCCGGATCGTCCGTTAGCCTCTTTGGTTTTTTGGTAGCCTTGTCTCAGCTCCTTGATTTTCACGCGGCACTGCGTTGCATCCCGGCTGTAGCCTCTCTCTGCCATGGCTTTGGAGATCTTCTCGTAGATCTTAGCATTCCTTCTTTTGGAGCGCAGCTCGGCAAGCACGGACTCATCGCCCCACACTGCGATGAGATCCAAGACTTCCCGATCAGTCCATGCTGGGGCCCTCTTTCTATTAGATTGCACGGCCATCTCTGCTGGAGAGCTCTGCATCGTTGCCACTGCTGCTGAGCTCCCCTCGATGTCCAAAGAGGAACTGAGATTCAAACTGCCCAGACAGGAAAATGAAAATGAATTCAAATTTTCCCGGGGGTGTGGCTGGTCAGAGCATCCGAGCTCGGACTGCTGTCCAGAGCGTCAACAGAGTGGTGCACTGTGGGATAGCTCCCGGAGCTATTACCGTCGATTTCCATCCACACCTAGCCTAATTCGATATGGCCATTTCGAATTTAGCGCTACTCCTCTCGTTGGGGAGGATTACAGAAATCGATTTAAAGAGAGCTCTATGTCGAACTAAATGGCTTCCTGGTGTGGACGGGTGCAGGGTTAATTCGATATAACGGCGCTAAATTCGACATAAAAGCCTAGTGTAGACCAGGCCAAAGAGTCCTGTGGCACCTTATAGACTAACAGACGTATAGGAGCATGAGCTTTCGGATGCATCCGAAGAAGTGGGTATTCACCCACGAAAGCTCATGCTCCTATACGTCTGTTAGTCTATAAGGTGCCACAGGACTCTTTGCTGCTTTTACAGATCCAGACTAACACGGCTACCCCTTTGATACTTAAATAAGCATGTGAGTTGCTGGTTTCCTCTTTGAACTGAGCTACCAAACTATTTGAGATTAGATCCTCACTAACTATAGAGCGTATAAAAGGAAATCCTCCTATTAAGAAAATCTATATGTGAACCTCCCCTTTGTGTCTAGAATTCAATGCTTTATTCTGTAGAAAGTGAACAATCCCGATGCCCTCAGCATAGACAGTAAAATTACTATATTGTGTACCTAATTATGAAATGAGATACCACAGGAGAACCTGACTCGGCGATCAGCTTATATCCTAAAGCAAGACAGTCCTTGTAACTTTATCCCAAATGCAGATGCTAGTCTAATTCATATCAATGTCCAATAATTTCAACAATATACAAAGGCATTGATTTCCAAAGGTTAATTATACATACTACTTCTGAAATATTTTAATTTTTTAAATTTGTTTGGAGTACCTACTTACGCTTGCACTATTGCTTGTATAACTGAGAACAGCAGTGGTTTGAAGTCCCACCTATATAGCCAAATAAAGTATGTATCAGACATACAGTATTTTGGGGAGGAGAGTGAGTTGATATCTGCTGTACTGATTCACAGATTTTAAGGCCAGAAGGAACCACTGTTATCATCTCATCTGACCTTCTGTGTAACACAGGCCACAGAACATCCCCTGCAAAATTCCTAGAGCATAACTTTAAGAAAAAACATCCAGTCTTGATTTAAAAATGGCTAGTGATAGAGAATCCACCCTGAGCCTTGGTAAGTTGTTTCAATGGTTAATTACCCTCATTGTCAAAATTTAGGTCAGCCTTATTTCCAGTCTGAATTTGTTTAGCTTCAGCTTCCAGCCATTTGATCATGTTACACTTTTCTCTGCTACATTGAAGAGCCCATTATTAAATATTTGTTCCCCGTTTTGATACTTATAGATTGTAATCAAGTTACCCCTTAACCTTCTCTTTGTTAAGCTAAATAGACTCAAGGAGTTTGGTCTTTCACATAAGGGATGGTTTTTTTTAATCCTTTAATCTTCCTTGTGGCTCTTCTCTGAACCGTCTCCACTTTATCAAAATACTTCTTGAATTGAGGATGCCAGAACTGGACCCAGTATTCTAGCAGCAGTCACACCAGTGCCAAATACGGAGAGATAAAATAACCTCTCTACTCCTACTTGAGATTCTCCTATTTATGCATCCCAGGATTGCATTAGCCCTTCTGGCCACAGCATCACTCAGGGAGCTTGTGTCCTGCTGACTATCCACCATCACCCCCAAATCTTTTTCAAAGTCACTGCTTCCAAGGATACAGTTCCCCCATCCTGTAAGTATGGCCTACATTCTTTGCTCTTAGATGTATATATTTAGCCATATTATAACACGTATTGTTTGCTTGTGCCAGGTTTACCAGATTGTTCTGAATCAGTTACCAGTCCTCTTCATTATTTACCCACCCCTCTCAATTTTTGTCTTATCTGCAAACTTTGTCATTAGTGACTGTGTTTGCTTCCAGGTTAGTGATAAAAACATTAAATAGTGTAAGGCCAAGAACTGATTCCTGTGAGACTCCACTGGAAACACACTCGCTTGACAACAATACCCTATTTACAATTACATTGAGACCTATCAGTTACCCAGTTTTTAATCCATTTAATTTGTGCCATGTTACATTTTATATTGTTTCTTTTAATCAAAATGTTGTGTGGTACTAAATCAAAGGCCTCACAGAAGTCTAAGTACATTACATCAACACTATTACCTTTATCAAACAAATTTGTAATCTCAGAAGAAATTTACCAAATTATTTTGATGGGATCTACTTTCTATTAATCTATGTTGATTTGCATTAGTTACATTACCCTCCTTTCATTTTTTATTAATCAAGTCCTGTATCAGCCGGTCCATTATTTTGCCCAGGATCTATGTCAGACCATTTATAATTTTTAAAAATTGGCACAACATTAGCTTTCTTCCAGTCTTCTGGAACTTTTTCAGTGCTCAAAGACTTATTGAAAAAAATCAACATTAATGGTCCAGCAATATCCTCTCCCATCTCTTTTAAAACTCTTGGATGCAAGTTATCTGGACTTACTGATTTTAAAAGTTTTAGCTTTTAGAGCTTCTATATTACTTTCTCCAGAGATACTAGTGGAATGGACAGAGTTATCAGCACCATATGATACTGTCATGGGGTGTCCATCCTACACAGGACTGAAAGGTGGCCAAGTAGGGCTATTAACTGGCCAGACTGAATCTGTAGGAAAAGCTAGGGAGGGCTGGGACCTAATTGCTGATGGTGCCTGTCATAACTATAAAGGGAAGGGTAACCGCTCTCCTGTGTACAGTACTAAAATCCCTCCTGGCCAGAGACTCCAAAATCCTTTTACCTGTAAAGGGTTAAGAAGCTTGGGTAACCTGGCTGACACCTGACCCAAAGGACCAATAAGGGGACAAGATACTTTCAAATCTTGTGTGGGGGGAAAGGCTTTTGTGCGTGCTCTTTGTTTTAAGGGGTTGTTCGCTCTTGGGACTGAGAGGGACCAGACATCAATCCAGGTTCTCCCCATCTTTCTAAACAAGTCTCTCATATTTCTAACTTGTAAGTAAAAAAGCCAGGCAAGGCGTCTTAGTTTTACTTTGTTTTCTCAACTTGTAAATGTACCTTTTACTAGAGTGTTTATCTTTGTTTGCTGTACTTTGAACCTAAGACAGAGGGGGGTCCTCTGAGCTCTTTAAGTTTGATTACCCTGTAAAGTTATTTTCCATACTGATTTTACAGAGATGATTTTTACCTTTTTCTTTAATTAAAAGCCTTCTTTTTAAGAACCTGATTGATTTCTCCTTGTTTTAAGATCCAAGGGGGTTTGGATCTGTATTCACCAGGAGTTGGTGAAAGGAAGGAGGGGGGGAAGGGTCAAATTCTCCTTGTTTTAAGATCCAAGGGGGTTTGGATCTGTATTCACCAGGAGTTGGTGAAAGGAAGGAGGGGGGAAGGGTCAATTTCTCCTTGTTTAAGATCCAAGGAGTTTGGATCTGTATTCACCAGGGAATTGGTGAGAGGTTTCTAAAAGCTTCCCAGGGTAGGGAATGGTGGCAGCGGACCAGAACTAAGCTGGTAGTTAAGCTTAGAAGTCCTCATGCAGGCCCCTACATTTGTACCCTAAAGTTCAAAGTGGGGATACAGCCTTGACAGTGCCCAACTGAGGAGGAAATTTATAAGCCAGGAATCTGGCAACAGAATGGTATCCCTAGCCTCTGTTTGCCAGAAGCTGGGATTTAGTGACAGGGCATGGATCACTTGATGATAACCTGTCTGTTCATTCCCTTTGGGGCATCTGCCATTGGCCACTGTCAGAGGACAGGATACTAGGCTTGATGGACCTTTGGTCTGACCCAGTATGGCCGCCTTAAGTTCTTAAGGCAGGCTGCAGTTATTCCTTGAGAGGAGGGATTTGGGAGGCTGGTGAACTCAGAGAGGGATGAATCCAAGAAGGTAGTGGAAGGCTCAGGAGAAAGCAGCATGGTAGGACAGTGCATGTCTTGACTGCTGACTGGAGGGCCTTTGAGCTGAAACCCGGAGTAGAGGGCAGGCCCAGGTTCCTCTGCCAGCCACTGGGGAAGTAGCACAGGCCTGGCAGAGGACAGTGGACTGACTGGGACAGTTGATCCTGGAAAGATTTTGTTATACTACCCCTGGAAGGGAAACATGTATGGTGACCCAGCCTGAGGGCTGAGCCATAAAGAGAAGGCTGCAGTTCCTGGAATGAGGGAGGTCTGCAGGATGAGAGGAGGACTGGAAAGACACTGCCAGAGGAGGGCGCAACGCCTGGCTGGAGTTTATCCCAGTCTAGCCAGGAGGAGATGCCACTAGCGTTGAGTACACCCTGTCACAGATACCAAATACAGAACAAAAATATTTAATGAACAGTTCTGCTTTATTATTAATTCTACCACTTCCATCTAGTAATGGACCAATACCATTGTCAGATTTTTTTCTTTGTTCCTAATATATATATATATGAAAGAGATGCCACATGTATCAGAGTTTCTTCTTGACAAGAAACTCACCTCCTTTTTATTGTCTAACTCTGATACATGTGGCATCTCTTTCATATAATACCAGCCACTGAAGAAGCAATAATGCTAGACTCCTGAATGATATTTGAGATATTACAATATCCTAAATCAAGTTACAAGTCAGCCATAACAGAGTAAGGATAACAGCTAGATGGCATGCACTGGTGACAAGGTAGAGCCACAAATAAAACATGTTGGACTGTGTGTGTGCGTTCTTTGTCAATTCACTGACATTCATGATGTAAGCACCAGTAGACAGAGGAAAAACTGGTGGCTGAGAAGAGATTTGGGGTTTTTTTATGGTATACACCGCATTTATGATATAAACAGTTTCCGACATGCTCTCGCTATTTGTATGTATTTGAGTGGGTCATCTAATACTTTTATAATTGCCCTCTGACCCTTAAGTCATTTTCATGTGATGTCTCCTCTTGCATTTCATCTTTATGTTTTTAAAGCCAGCAACAAAAGAATAAAAAAATAAAGTGAAATTCAAAGAGAGGCTGCCTGTAGTTTGTTTTCTGTTACACAAATTGATTTATAATACCTGCAAGATGCATTTGACTGTGATACTTTATACTGTTTAAATGCCCAGCAGGCTCATTACATGCTGCCACACTATTCCAGTTTTAAAAGCTTCTGCTTTATTTCAGTAGCTTTGACTGGCTGTATCCTCTGGCAATAGAAGGCTCACAATTGTAACTCCTAAGGTATCCGTCAAAGTTATTAAAGAATAAACCAGGACTCTGCATTGTGAAGTATAATTCAAAGTAATATTCTGTCTCCTTGCATTTATAATTTAATAACTGATTAGTTTATTCTTGTATATAACTTCCTTTAGATTGCTCATTTTCATTAGAAATGCCCTTACACTATGCCAATGAACAATTAAGGTAATAAACCTGCAAATATTCAATGAGTTTTCCAGTGAATCTCTCTCTCTCATACATTATTTGTTATAGCTATGTTAAACTGTTTGGGTTTTGACTAAGTAATTGGTTGATGCTTAAATTCTAAGTTGCTTAATTAACACACATGCTAATAGTGTTAACATGAAATGAAGGTTCAGGCATGTAAAGTTAAATAACATCAGCAAATAAGGTATATATTGAGGCTTTCCAAAGCATTCTTCACTTAGATGTGTTGGAGTTATGACACAGAAGATAGTCTGCATTATTCCAATGAATAAATAGCATCACTAAATATTATGAATCTCTATTTAAATTGTACTGCACTGATTCTAGTGATATATTTTTCCATTCTGGTTAAAAGAAAAGAATTTATTTTTTTAGTGCCAGCTATTTTCCAGCCATAAATCCTGGCAACAGCTATGATTTTCTCTACTGCTTTAGAATTATGTTAGAACAGGTAGGTGTATTTTAAAAGAGCTTGTAGACAATATTCTGACTTTGCTTATGTGCATGGCTCTAAAGGACATCAGGGGATTGCATGTTCACATCTCAAACCAGAGCAGGATTCTAATGGCCTGATTTGTTCCTCAGGTTCAGCTAACAGAACCCAAGATATGGGATCTCAGAGGTCAAATGTCCAGTGTCCACCCAGAGTCAGGCTACAGCAAAACAAACTACTCACATCTCCTGCTTGCTGAGGGGTTCTGGATCTGGTTTGCATGGGTCAGAAAGTGGACAGGGATAGCTAGGGAGGAGGCGAGTCTCCTGAGTAGTTTGTGCTGCAGGGGCTACTACAGAGATTAGAGTCTTTCCTCAGCAGAGGGTGGCAGAGTTAGGGCTACTTGCTTTTCCCCAGGGGGAATTTCCTTAATCCCAACAGCAGACTATTGGCTATATTGGCATTATTTCATTTGCGCATCGTTTCCATACCAACAGGAACTTTGCCACATTACAATTAGATCATACATACTATGTTCCAGATTTGCACTGGCAATTTTTTTCCTTTCAAGTGTACCATCCCTGGCCTCCGAAGGATCATTTCCTAGGCAAATTAATTCAGCTTTGCAAAAACTAATATTTTGCTTGCTTATCTATATCTCCCAGATTAATGGGTGCATTTTGCAAGATTTGTGCAAGATACTCTTTATGAGTGCTTTCACCGCTTCACTCATGTATAATAATGTTTGTAATATTTTCCAAACTGTTTAATATGTAACATTTTGTCTTCATAACATTTTCTTTAGAGTTTCATTATGATTTTTTACAAAGATCAAGCATAGTTGTAATCCAAATGAGTTTTCACTAAAGGGAAAACAATTGAACAAGAAAGAATAAAAGTCAAGTCTTTAAGAGAGAGCACAGAGTCTCTCTTCCCTGTAACAGGCTACATCTGAGCTGAACTCAAGATGGTGGCAGCCTCTGGAACACAGCAGACCTCTAGTAATTTAAAGATAAAACACAGATACCAAAGTCATAGCATTTATAGCCTCCCCCCTCCCCCACGCACACACTTCACTTGATAATAGCCTCATATAAGTATCACATGCTCCCTGTAGGTTTGTTTTCCTATCATGATATTCCATTTACACAGCATATAATTCCTTTTCTAGCTCAGCTATTCCAGGTTTCTTTTTCATAATCTTCCTGCACTTATTCTAGGAGATGTTGATCTCTCATCTCATTCCAATACTTCCCCCCTCCCCCAAAAGTAATTTCTGTTTGATTCATTCTCGAAGTGAGGGGAAGGAAAGCAGAACAAAACTTAACAGGCTCAGCAAGAAGGGTTCATTACTAACTCATAACCAGGTGATATTATTTTACGTTATACTTTCATCCCCTCTTGTTTCTGAGTGTCCCCCTCTATTGTTGTCACAGCACATTTAGAGTTTGAATTCATTGGCTCTTTTGATTTGGTTACTTTGAAGTGTCAAGCATATTTTGGGGCCTCAGCTATAAAACATCTCGTTGTTATCTTGGCATTCCAGAACACTGAGCAGAGATCGTTCTTTTTGGGTCAGGTGGATGCATGATTAATTTCCTTTGTATACAGGAGGCCTGAACATAGTTATCCCAGCCCTTCCGATTTTCAGTCATGTTTTGAGCCACATGAACAGTTACTTTCCTGGCTTTTTAAACTCTCTATGTACACTCTTTCTCACAGCATATCTACTTCTTGACTGGCTACCTGCAGCACTCTTTCATGTAGCCTCCACCAGACGCCTCACAGTTTTGGTTTCTCTTTCACGTATGATGCTCCATCTCTTTAACATGAACTACTGGGTCATGTCACTTGTTAAGATGAAAACCCTACCTTGTCTCTTTAATTCCTCTCTTTTTATGAATCATCTTGTGACAGTATACAATGAATGTGGTTTTTTTTAAATGTAGAGGGATCTTTGTAGGAAAAAAAATAAACCTTTCTTCCCACTTAAATCTTCCCTTGCAATGGCATCTTTATGTCATCATCAGAGTCACATTGACTTGCACTGAAATAGCTTCCTAAAACCTCACATTGTGTAATGTCTCTGTAATAGGTGCACCATGGTGTCATATTGAAGCAGTTTCAGAGTAGTAATCTCACATAAGAGCATCATCATTTCACATGCTAATGGGTAGGCTGTGGCTGAAGAGACACTTCAATCTAGTCTTTCTATTTTCTAAATATAAAGTGACACCAAGCCACATAAGACCGTCTCCAAAATGTCTTTTTAGAACATGTTTTATTTCTCTTGAACGCTGAAGCTTTGACAATGTGTTTAATACAATTGGGCTTCGATTTTTTTTTTAAATAAAGGGCATTGCACACCAGCTCAGTGTTACTATCCTTAACCCTTCTGCTTTTCAGTTGTCTAGATATTCAAAAGGCTTAAACAAGCCAATACAGCCAAATCACCCCTTCTGGTTTCACTTTTATAAAACCTCCCGCAGCTGAAAAACAGTGAAAACTGGCCAACATTTTTTCAAAAGAGGGAAGGGACTGAGCCTAAGTGGCATACTCCCTTCCCTCCGGATCTATGGAAGGCCATCTGTCCAACATGCATGTGCCTGGGACTCCGCAAAACGTGGGGTGGATGGCTGTGAGGGGAACACATCGAACCAGAGAGTGACTATTCTGCAGCATTATTCCCTAACACCTCAAGGGATTTCCCTGTGTAAGATCAAGCTGGCCTTCTCTGGCATTACCTTACACAAGTTCCACCTCAATCTACTGAAACCCACCTGTGGTAGAGGGAGAAACTTTGGGTCAACTGCTGGCAAGAAGTGCAGCCTCCCTGATTCAGTTTGCCCCAAGGTTTAATGCAGAATCATTAGGTTCCCACATGAATGTTTCAACCATACTTGGAGGATTCATTCCCGGGCTCCACATTACCTATATATCCCACATATGGTGAAACCTTGCCCCCAAAATTATGTTTCAAAGTTATCTCTGTAAGTTAAAACATAAGATGTTTCCTGGACCTTCTGTATACATATTTTTTCCTGCAGAAACAGAACAATTCTTCCTAGGTTGCGTGTGTTTCATCCTGCATGATATTTTGGGAGAGCCACATGGTAGCCTTCTCAAGACAATTTAAGGCTGGGTGAAACTCTTTTGCTAAATATTGAATACATTTTAATTCTGTGAGTTCAAATGTTTAACTTGTTCTTCTAAGGAGAGAAGCTGTTATTAAAAGAGAAGTGGAAGTGAAAAAAACCCAAAAGCAATAGGATGGAAGATACAGAATATAGAATAAGCGGAATAAAACAAAAACAAAAAAAAGAAGAACACAGTTGAGAGAAAGAACAATAGACTATCTATACTAAAGTATAATTAAGAATGAGTGAAAGCCAAACTAAGCTAAGCTGAATCTAAAGTTCAGTCCTTTAAAAAAAAAAAGCCGATAATTACACCACCTTGAACTTCTATAGCAATTTGTACCTGAGGATCTCATAGTGCTTTATAAATATTAATAATGAATGGGGCATCACAACAACACCCCTGTGAAGTCATCAGATCTTTAGGGCAATGATCAAGAGAGGGTCCTTGCTGAAACCAAAAGTTACCTCTTTGATTCTGGCTGTGGATCTGCAGAGTGTAAACTTTGATTTTGAGGCACCGTGGTTGCATCCCTCTCGGCTGCCCCATTTTTTTTTGGTCTATGTATTTTATCACTATGATATTTAAACATCATGTAATAGCCCAAGATGCCTCTGTGTGCCTTAAATGGAAGAAGCATCGCAGCTTGCCACAGGTTTTTGGCTTTTATTTTTCTTTTCCAGTCTCACTAATTATGGGTTGGTCCTAGGAAGATAGCATTACTGAGAAAGACCCTAACAATGAGGGGTTTGAGTTTACACGTAAACAAAATCAGGTTAGTCTCTGTAAGATTCCACAGCTAATGGCCTGACATTGAAAGAACCTTACTCCTGAGATTCCCGCACAGGCCAATGTAGCTGAAGCATTTTGGTGGAATGTATTGTCTTTGAAGGTCACAAAGGGATTAGGTGTCTTCAAGGCACGTTGGTCCCAGCTCATTAAAAAGTGCCTTGCAGATCTAGGCTAGGACCTTCAGTTCACTTCAGAGAGGGGAAAGCTTCCATGAGAGGAGAGAAGTAGATCCACCACTTCACTGATCATTGTTAGTCCTTGGTTTCTGAAATCCCTGCAGTGCGCCTCTGCCTTCCCCCTTCCCATCTCTTTCTGCCTTTTGGGGGAAGCCAGATGCTTGGCACAGGAGCAGGAATCAGTCCAAGCAGAGAGGTAATCTGAATTTGACCCTTCATTTGTTCATTGCACAAGTCAGATAAGAATAGGGGACAAAGAGTGCAAGTATAACCTATCCTTGCAGCATTCTTAAAAGTCTAATTTCAAGAGCCGGCACAAATGCCACGTGTAGTCACTATACTTTTCCAAAAGTTACCTTAACCCTTACTGAGCCCTTATTCTGATGAAAAACCACGTGTTTTTTCCATTGTATACTCATATATTATAATTCATATTGCAGTATTCTTTAATATTTTAACTGAAGAACTTGTGGTTTTAGTTCAGAAGGCTTCTGAGAATCTTAAAATGGAAACTTCCTGGAAATTTTTTACACTTCAAAGATACCAAACTTAATATTTTATGGGAAAATGAACTTTGAAGTGCTGTCTGCTGAATCACTTCTGTTCATGTTTTGCAATTAGCTACATATCAAAAATATATTATTGCCAGCTTTACAGAAGAAGGTTTTCAAAGGGATCACACTTTGAGTCCTGCATTTCATCCCTGTTATTTCACAAGATCAGAAAATTAAGAGGATTAAAAAGATAACAATGAGCATCCCAAAGGCTCTATATTTTGGGATGAAGAACATAGTACAAAAGTCCTTTAAATATGACAGATGCTAATTCAAAAGGGTTGATTTAACGCTAGGAAAGCAAAGTCAAGTCACAACTGTAAGCTGTCACCCATCCATATCACGTATATTTTAATAGCTAAAATGGTTGAAAAAACTACAGGATAATACATTAATGTGGTCAATTATTAATATGATTTTTTTTATTTTGTGAATTAAATTGTATCAAATCAAGAGACACACATTTTACATCCTGAATCTCAAAATTGCATAATCTCTGGCATGTGCCCTTAATTATATCCTTACATCTGATTTTAATGTCACTCTTCTTCCTGTTAATTTTAAACAAACAAACAAACAAACAACCAAACAAACAAAGATATGCAACTTTGCTTTAGGTCACACCACAAACAAAGATGAGAGACTCATGTCTTATCTAATCATAGAGACAAGGTAGGTGAGGTAATATCTTGTATTGTATCAACTTCCGTGGGTGAGAAAGACTACTTAAGAGCTTATACAGAGCTCTTCATCAGGTCTCAGAAATGTACTCAGAGTGTCACAGCTAAATACAAGTTGGAACAGATGGTTTACCATAAGTAGTTTACATATTTCAAGGAGCTATTCAATGTGAAGTGACCTTTTAGCCCTTCTCCAGTCATTGAGGGGAAAGGGAAATAAAATTAAAAAGCTGGGGAGGAGGGTTAATGGGTTATAGATTGTTGCAATCAGCCATAAACACAGCGTTTCTATTCAGTCTATGACTTTTAGTATCTTGCAACATTATGAATTTAAGCTCCCAGGCTTCTCTTTTCACAGTGTAGGTTTCCTTTGAGGATGAGGACTGAGAGATCAGATATAGAGTGATCGCTTTGTGATATGCTCTTTTATTATTCTTCTGTGTGAGTTTATTTCACCCATATAGTTGTTGTTGGGGCTATTAGTGCACTGGATGAGACACACTTTATCTAATCATAAATATTCTTATTTCATGTCAGATATGGAAAGTGCCATTACTATGCCAAAGTCAATAAGATGAAGTCATATGCTCTCTAGCAGACCAAGTATGGATTGTATGTGTGCTGCTATGTCGAACTGACCCTGCCCAGGTTAAAAACAAAAACAAAAAAACTCAGACAGTCTACCTTTTTAATGCAAAGCCCCAGGAATACTTTATTGTCAACAACAAAAAGAATCAATAGTTAGAGACTGATTGTGATACCAGGGAAAGGACCCAATCCCTGCTTATTATTGTACATTATCATCATTTGTATTCCAGTAGTGCCTAGAAGTCTCAGCCAAGATCAGAAACCCATTGTGCTAAGCATGGTGCAAACAAATAGGAGGTGGTAGTTTGGGCTTCTGATTACTATATCCGCTCTATCAATGACTCACTCTGTGGTCTTGGTCAACTCACATACCTCTGTTTTTCTTAGTTTAATAGGAAGCTATTGTTCATCTGTACTAATACATACCTGTCTCAAAGGGATGTTGGGAAGGTCATTTACTTGGTGTTTGTGAGACACATTATAATCCCCAGGTGAAGTACTAAATGTCGTAAGAGAGGACAAATAGGATATTGACATTTGCAGAAAGTCTGTGGACTTGAGCCAAGTAAATCAGCTGCCTTCCTTTTGTTCACATTGTAATATGTAAAGTCTTATGTTTGAATATATTATTTCTACATATAGCGCAGTAATAATGGTAGGTTAATGTTTTGCTGATAGGTGAGACTATTAATTCAATTCCCTACAGGCATGGCAATTGTCCCCATATTAATGTACAGAAGTATCAGCATACTCACAACATTCTGCAGGTTTGTCATAACCCAGGGATTGGCAATCTTTGGCATGTGGCTCGCCAGGGAAAGCCCCTGGCGGGCCGGGCCGGTTTGTTTACTTGCCACGTCCACAGGTTCGGCTGACCACAGCTCTCACTGGGCACGGTTCACCGTTCCAGGCCAATGGCGGCAGCGGGAAGCAGCGGCCAGCACATCCATCGCTTCCTGCAGCGCCCATTGGCCTGGAGTGGCGAACTGCGGTTAGTGGGAGCCGCGATCGGCCAAACCTGCAGATGTGGCAGGTAAACAAACTGGCCCGGCCTGCTAGGGTGCTTACCCTGGCAAGCCATGTGCCAAAGGTTGCCGATCCCTGATGTAACTTTAAAAAAAAAATATGGAGATATACCTATCTCATAGATCTGGAAGGGACCTTGAAAGGTCATTGAGTCCAGTCCCCTGCCTTCACTAGCAGGACCAAGTACTGTCCCTGACAGTTACCCCCCCCCCAATCCCTAAATCAATCCCTCAACGATTGAACTCACAACCCTGGGTTTAAGCAGGCCAATACTCAAACCACTGAGCTATCCCTCCCCCATCTAGTAAAAGCTATTTAGTTTTGTCTCAATGCAAGCAACAGCAAAACTATTTTCTGGACACAACATAGACATATTTTAACTAAATGTTATGTATTGTAATATAGTACTTGCACTGTAAGGACATCATTATGAGGTTTATTTATTCAGGAGGGTTGGGGTTTTTTTTATACTCAATCTCTTCCAACAGACAGCACTGCAAAACATACTGCTTCCAGAAACATTCATAAAGAGCTAACTATTTTTGCCTTCTTCCTGCACTTCCTAAATAAATGACTCAGCAATTAGAATACAGCATTTCTACTTAGTTAATCTGCACTTCGGCTACAGACTTTTAGACATACTTCTGTTTGATGCATTTGTTGTCTTGTTACAGGTACCTACATTTCAACCTGATGAAATTAGTTTGGTGCTTATTCCAGCCGCACATTCAGGAGTGTTCCTGTCTTTAACACTTAGATGCCCAACTCCCAATAGGGTCCAAACCCCAAACAAATCTGTTTTACCCTGTATAAAGCTTATACAGGGTAAACTCATAAATTGTTCACCCTCTATAACACAGAGAGAGAGAGATGCATAGCTGTTCCCCCACCCCCCTCAGGTATTAATGCATACTCTAGGTTAATTAATAAGTAAAAAGTGATTTTATTAAATACAGAAAGTAGGATTTGAATACAGATAAAATCTCACCCTCAGAGACGTTTCAATAAGTTTCTTTCACAGACTGGACACCTTCCTAGTCTGGGCAAAATTCTTTCCCCTGGTACAGCCCTTGTTCCAGCTCAGGTGGTAGCTAGGGGATTTCTCATGATGGCTGCCCTGTTTGTTCTGTTCCACCCACTTCTATATCTTCTGCATAAGGCGGGAATCCTTTGTCCCTCTCTGGGTTCCCAACCCCTCCTTCTCAATGGAAAAGCCAGGTTAAAGATGGATTCCAGTTCAGGTGGCATGATCAAATGTCACTGTAAGACTTCATTACTCACTTGCCAGCACACATGTATACAGGAAGACTTACAAGTAAAATAGAGCCATCTACAATTGTCCTGGTTGATGGGAGCCATCAAGATTCCAAACCACCATTAGTGGCCCACGCTTTTCATAATTACAATAGGCCCTCAGAGTTATATTTAATATTTCTAGTTTCTGATACAAGAGTGATATATTTATACAAATAGGATGACCACACTCAGTAGATTATAAGCTTTGTAATGATACCTTACAAGAGACCTTTTGCATGAAACATATTTCAGTTACATTATATTCAATCTCATTAGCATATTTTCATAAAATCATATAGAGTGCAACATCACAACCAGCCCATCAAATTGGTAAGTCTGTGTGACTATTTTTAGATTTTATGATAACCTAAATGAAATCTGTGTTCATTTAAAATCATAGAGTTCTGTAAAATAAAATAAAAAATCCTCTTCTTTTGGGAAGACATATGATATTTCACTGTGCCATAACTTATTATGTATAGTAGTATTGGTTGCAAACTGGAACAATCACACATGAGATGAACAAACATGAACAATGGTGTTTTGGTATTTTTTTCATCAGAGACATTACACCAGAGAGGCACTGCTCATAGATGGATCTCACAAACCTTTACTTGTGTGAATGAGGGTTTGCAGGATTGAGCCTAATTCCACCAGAAGGGGCAGCTCATTGAATGGATAACCAAAATCACATGTCCAAATGACAGAAGAGTATTGCAGGAGCTGATCAATATATACATTTGAAATTTTAAAAGTATCTTGATAATGATAGAAAGAGATATACAGTCAGTGGTACTCTGACTCATTCATTTAATTTCCAAGTGGACTTTGAATACGGTATCACAATTCTATTTTATCACAGAACTTGACATACTGATTAAGTATGACTTGCTCCCCCCCCCCCTCTGTTTCATAATGAGATTTCATGATAACAGGAACAAAAATATAGACCACTGCTGTTTCTGCTTTATGTGAGTGTATTAATGTCATCATGGCTTGTTCAGGTACAACAAAAGGGGTGAAAAAAAGCAAGAAAGGCTAGGGAAAAAATCCAATATTCCTTTTCTACTTCAATGGTTTCGTAAAGTCTTTACAGTAAATCTATTTTTTTTCTTTGCCCAAAGCTATGTTCCTTTCTGCCTTAGGCAATTTTCAAACTATTTACTCTTTTCCTCTCTGACTACCTAACATTTAAAATGAAATTGCATTCCATGCACTAAGCCATTTTATAATTATTGTTAAGCTCACATGTGAAAGCAGCCAGAGTGTAAATTACTCAGTTATATTCCAAATAATGATCTCTCTCTACCCGTCCCCCCCCTTCTCCCCCCCCCCCCCCCCAGACGGAATGGCAGACTATTCAGTAGCTCTGTCTGCTCAGTTGTGACCCTCTCTGGAGAAGAAAATTGGAACTGAAACAAGTTAGTGACATTGTTTAGTGATGTGAATGACTATTAACTGAATAATAATGATGACACCAACTAAGCTCCACTATGAGAAACCTCTAGGTGCAGTTGAATAGCAGGTCAAAGAGTGTGAAAAAGGTGTGTTTTCATCTGAATGTCTAAAGCCACACAGCCATCTTCAAGTAAAATGATTTCAAAGACATTGCAGATTTTACAAAAGAAAAGATATCATGTTGTCTAATGATACATTTTTTATCAAGTAAAAATTAAAGTCTGTAATACTCTTTATCACACATATACAAGCTTACATAGGAGAAAATCCTCTGCACAGTCTGAGTAGCTGGATCAGTAACTGGGCAGATATAAGATTGGGTAGTGCAGTGGAGGGGAGCGATGATGAGGGAAAGATTTCTCGTCACCCACACTAGGCTATTCAGTGGTAATGACTTCAGCCCATAAGCTGAAGTAGCATCCACAAGCACTACCAGAAGGCAGACGATGTGAAGATCCAGACAAAAGGAAGTTCTCTAGGATCGCTTTTGTTCCCTTTGGGATACATTGATAAGGACATGGCTTGCATGCAGTCTTCCTCCGTTTCACAGTGGAATCACACCAGTACAGCTAACAAAAGGCCTTCTGCATGCACAGTGGCAATGTGGGGATTTGCCCCACAAGTTTTCTACTGTAAAGTATTTTTAAGTAACCTTGCACTATACTTTTACATCAATTTATTAGATGAAGCTCAAATTTCATTCCTACAACATTTTTTTTTAGTTTGATAGATTAGATATTGCCTATCAACATATTATACCGTATAGCATACTAGCCCATAGTAAGATAATATACGAATTTGTAGAGAGACAAAATTTGGATGGATCTATCAATTAATCCAGGGATTGAAGAGACATTCTAGTTGGTGGGAGAAAATATTAAACTGGCTTGATATATTCACAAGTCAATCTGGGACATGAAGGGGTATTCATAAACTCATGTCAGAAAGAGAGAAAACCATTGGGGATGAAGAAGATAGGAACTGTACATGCCAATTCAAGGAACTCATGAAGAAAGACGGTGAATGACAAAAGAAAACCAAGCCTGTTTGGCCAAAGAAGCAAATACCATATTGAATAAAACTGGTATGCACAGTGATTGTTACAAGCAGGTCAGTTTCATGACCAGGGTGTGGAATTTAAGCAATTTCATTGTCATCCTATTAAAGAAGAGATGACTGCAAGAGAGGTCCCACCTCCAATTAAAAGACACTCTGAAGTGTAATTGAAGGGGAAGACACTCCAAGTAGATAAAGGGGAGCTAAAGGTGACACTGAAGGTGATTATGACTACAGGGGCGAAATCTGAGGAGCTGCAATGCTAAGGATCAGACAAGGATTTTTGACAGTCTGAGAGATGCACCGAATTAGGATTTTTTAAAATTGGCTCAATAGAATTTGGAAGCTGGTACACTTCTCTACCTCAGTGCCCAGATGGATGCTAGATATGATTTTCTGCTATTTTTCACTTGTTATATTTCTCACTTTTTCCAAAACCTTGTTTCTTTAAGGTACTTGGGTCTCAGGCTTTCTTGTCTCCCTCGACTTTTCTGTATCATCTACCACAGTAATATTTAAGTGCTGGAGAAATAGATTAATACTGTTTTGCTTTTCTCTCTGGTCCTAGGGTTTCTTCTAGAGATAAGGAAACAATTTCTGCTTTCTAGTCACAAGAGTCTGATTTGCCTCTCACGTACATTAGTGTAAATCAGTTCTGGCTTTACACCACCATCTAACTGATAAAAATAAAAGGAGAATCAGACCCAAAGGATTTAATAGGTATCTCGCCTCAAGTACTCCAAAGTCATAGGGCAAAGCCATAGGCCTATCATCCAGAGGTGTTGCCAAGATCCTGAATTAGGTTCATATGTGGGGGGGGGGGAACCTAATGAGCACAAAGGGTTACAAAAATAGGGAATTGAAGGTTACAAAGTCACCCGTTTGATTTATTGAGATCAGCGAGGCAGAAAATGACTATCATTTGTATCTAGCATTTGAGTCATCATAACCCCAAGTAATTAGAGAATGCAGAAAGAATGTGCAACAATTTAATCTGTTCAACTCTAAAATGTTAAGTCCCCGAAACCAGGACAGCTTCCAGAGTTGGAGACTTGAAACAGCCTGACCACTTGATTCCACCTAAACAGCTTTTTGGCTCCTGTACATCATTGTAGCAGTTGTCATCCCTGCTTTCTGGCTTCAGGGATGTTCTTAATTAGGCTCATTAATAAATAAGGCAGAAAGCCCTGAACTCAAAATTCATAAAATATTTAAAATTTAATTACATAATGTTTATGACTTGATCCAGGTTTTCTAACGTAAGTATCTTTTCCATTTGGGAATTGTCTGAGCAGATACTGATTGCCTCACTTTTTTATTTTTTTTATGTTACTCACTGAATGTTTTTGGCAAATAATTCTTGGTCTGTATATTGTGTTTGAGCATTGCCTTTAGGATATTAAAAATTCAAAGTCTGTACACTGCTGATTGGATGCAAGAGTCATGATGTATTGGGTCTGTTCTCTGACTGGAAGAGGGTACCTGATAATAAAAGTTTCTGACGTGAATACTCACAATTAAAATTTCAGAATTTATTCATAATATCACTTTTCTCCTATATGAACTTAACTTGCTCTTTCAGAAAACATTCCTGATAGTACATTCATTTAGCAGAATATTTGTGGAAATTAAACCAAAAGAGACATGAAGCTAATCAAAGCAAATGAGTTTAATAATATTTGTTTTTTATGCATTAGTCTCACATCTGTCCTCATGGACAGCTAATAGCTTAGCAATGTTATAACTTCTTGAGACCAAGAAAGCATAAAGTAAAGTGTGCTATTAAACAGACTTAATCTGAATTAATTGCATCCCTCAACTTGTGAAATCCTGTTTTTCCCTAGTCTAAAGTTTTCCACTGAAACTTTTGCGGGGAGGAGAGAGGGCAAAAAAACTGGCACTTTCCTCAAACAAACCAGAGGGGAAAGTAAGCCGGTCCGGTCCAGTCCGGTGTACCGGCAAGAGCCGGTATGCCGTGCCTGACTGGACCAGCTTCTCCGGCAGTGATTTAAAGGGCCCAGGCTCCAGCCGCTGCGGGGAACCCCAGGCCCTTTAAAGGGCCGCCCAAGCCCCGCTGCCGGAGCTCCAGCGGCACTTAAAAGGGCCCGGGGCTCCCCACAGTGGCCGGAGCCTCGGGCCCTTTAAATCGCCGCCAGAGCCCTGCCGCTGCTACCTCAGCCCTAGCCCGAGCCCTGCCGCCCTGGAGTAGAGGTGGCAGGGCTCCCACGGTGATTTAAGGGCCCGGAGCTTTAAGCTGGTAGCTACAGCGTGTTTTAAAGGCCCTGGGGCTCCCAGCCACAGCCAGAGCCCCAAGGCCTTTAAATCTTGAGAGACCCTGCCTCTTCCAGTTGAGGCCAAGCCTCTTCCAGTTGAGGCCACGCCCCACTCAGGACTCCAGTGTACCGGTAAGTCCTTTAAGTTACTTTCACCCCTGAAACAAACATTCAAGAAATGAAACATTTAGCTGAAATCCCAACATTTTTTCATTTCAACCTGCCACTATGGTGCTTCACTGAAGTCATAGCTCAGGTGCCTCATGCTCCCATTCTCCTCAATAAACCAGACTTCATATCCCATGATGCACCACAGCAGTTCTGCAAGAGGTGAGAACAAAGGGGCATCAAGGGAGATGTAATCAAGTTAGGGAGCCTGGCCCATAGACAAGAATATGGGTATGATGCACCCAAACTAGAACTGCAAGGAGGCACTGCAGAAGCATTTCTGAATAAACATTTTCAGCAGAAGTTTTTGTTTTGTTTTGTTTCAGCCAAAAGTTTTCAATTTTTAATTTTTCGTTAAAAAAAAAAAAAAAGCAATTTCCTGAAAGGAAAAAAAAGTCTGACCAGCTCAACCCCCCTATATAAATCTCTTCTGCAACAAGTTCCTCCTAGATGTATTGGCTTTTTTTTTTTTTTTTTTTGGAGCATAGCCTGCTATTCACTCATCTGTGTTCAAAGTGGGCCTAGAAGACCAATTCCCTTATCTTCTAAGGCATCTTTGGGGAGGGATAGCAGGCCCATTGCACCTCACAGAAACTTGATGGTTTATCATTGACCTCTTTCCTTGTTGAGGGGGTCCATTTTTTCTTTTTTCAGCCTTTTCCCTATTTCTATTTTCTTTCTGTGATTCTCGCTGCTCTCTTCAATCCTTCATTTCTCTCTCTTCACAAAGACCCCTTATTCCTCATCACTCATCCTGCAAGTTGTGTCTGTATTTCTTCTGTCCCTCCCAAATAGTGTCTCTGTGCCACTGGCCCTAATAGTGGTCCTCTCTCCCACTGCAGCATTAAGCCATAAGAGGCAAAATACTGATTCTGCCACTGTGGTATTCCTGGATAGGTAGACTGCTCTCTGTATTTCTTCCTGTTCTGCATTCAGACCATGCCCAGAGGTCCTGACTTCAGCATGAGTCTGCCTAAATAAGGACATCAGGATTTAGCCAGTACATTAGTGAGAATGTAGCAGCAGAGGGAGCAATCAGCCACTGACTTCCCTCCCGCTCAGCACAGTGGAACTTAGCAATGGGGGACTGGAATACAAATAAAACACAACCAAAAAATGTAAGTGCCAACAGCAGCCAACAATCTATCAAGACTGCTTTTTAAAACCCAAGAAAATCCCCAGACAGGATTAAAGCAGATATGGCAGAAGTAGCAAAGAAAAATAAGTATGGGTATTCCTGATGTATTTATTGCCCAAGTAGTGAGGAGATGAAGGCAGCTTGCTAGAACATGTGTTGCCTTGATATATCTACCCCATCTCTATAAACCCAAGCAGTTCAGACACCAGCCTTTGGATGCACTTTGTATAAGCAACCAAACTAAATCTACACCCTTTTGAAGCTCAATTGTCAATACTCAGATCCCATCAAACCAATGCAAAGTGCAAACTCTAGTACAATTTGCTGATGATGAATAATGGCAATATAATAAACTAATTACAAAATTCTTGAAAAGGACCTACGCATTCAATAGCTCCACAGTTATCAATGGGAGAAGGTAGGTGTTCAGCCCTTTTCAAAATTTGGTCCTACTGGTATTTGTATTCAACAACAATATCTTTATTAAGAATAATAAACTTATAAAATGTTCAGGAGTACTTGTGGCACCTTAGAGACTAATAAATTTGTTAGGCTCTAAGGTGCCACAAGTACTCCTGTTCTTTTTGCGGATACAGACTAACACGGCTGCTACTCTGAAACCTGTCATTATAAAATGTTCTATCACTGGTCTCTTCAAGCATTGACAACAAAATATAATTTGACATTTACAGAGCTTGGAATATGTCACACCTTATGTGTAGAAGACACCACTGTGAATTATCTCTAGCCCTTTTTAAGAAATGGTAGAAGACACAGAATATATGCCCTGGTGCAGGCATAGGAATCATGTGCTAGATCATTATGCAATATTTCCATTGGCTTCAGCAGGACCAGGATTGTCCCATTAAAAGCAAGTATAACATCGACTAAATATCTGATCTAGTTACCCCTTCTTTCCCACTTAGATGACCATGTATGGGATGGAGTCAGTGGTCTAATAGGGCTGTTTCCATCTCTAGCTAGTATGATCCCACAAACACCATTGTTTCTCCAAGGAAACAGATTCATTCTTCTGAGCTTAAGACAAGGTCAGAATGGAAGAGGAGAATCTGTTAAAAAATAGGAACTGACTCAAATCTAAAACTAAGTTTTTCTGAATTTGGTTAAGTTATTTATTTTTATTTTAATACATATTTCTTGGTTTAGTTATCCTAGGGTGACCAGACAGCAAGTGTGAAAAATCGGGACAGGGGGTGGGGTGTAATAGGAGCCTATATAAGAAAAAGACCCAAAAATTGGGACTGTCCCTATAAAATCGGGACATCTGGTCACCCTAAGTTATCCTGATCCAACTGAAACCAGGATATACCAAATGCACATCAAACTAGATGTATATACCCACAGGAGTGGATTATAGGAGACAACTGAAATGGGGCAGTAGGTTTTACACTAAATTTCTCTGAGAGCTTGACAAGCATCTCTTCTTTTGTTAGTTTAATTATTATAGCCAAATTTCCACTGGGAAGTGGCTTGAATGGTTTAGCATAGCATGCCCTTAAAGTGTTTATTGTAAACAGATGTTAAGAGACGTTAACTATGCAATTAATATTTGAAGTGATATGAAATTTGTTTTTAATTCTGACATAAAAACAAACAAACAAACAAACAAAAAATGCTGTGACCTCCCAAATAACAAATGCCTCAAACTAGGCAGGTATTGCAAATGTGTATGTAACTTGAAGGATGTTCTCTATCTTTCTGAAACAAGTGCTCTGTAAATGGTTTCTAAATGAGTAATTTTTGAAGGTGTCATCCAAAGTCTACTGAAAAAAAAAATCAGTGGAAAGACTGATTGTCTTTAGATCTGGCCTCCAATAACTAATGTATATTGTACATATATTTCATATATACAGTATATAACAATGGCAGCACAGTTACTTCCTTTTTGCAAGGTGTGACTCAAGATCAGTAAAAGAATCATGTCATATCATGGAGCTCTTATTCATAAATGTACAGATACTCAGCCTTTTACTAACACTGCTTAGATTTTTTTTTTAATGAGTTGTAAAAGTGGAATGAATTTGTTTCACCAAACCTTAAAATGCTGCAAAACTGATTAGCAGGTAATGTTGATATCACAAGAATATGTTATGGCTTGGGTCTGTTTAAAGACTGTGCTTTATCAGTAGTGTGTGGACGGGATCACTTTCTTTTTAATTGTGTTTTACCAACAACACTCTAAGGCTTTATCTACACTTGGAGCTAAGGGTGTGATTCCCTGCTCATGTAGACGTACTCACGCTAGCTCTCATTAAGCCAGCATGCTAGAAATAGTAGTGTAGCTACCCCATAGTACGTCAGCTGCGAGCAGTATCATAGGATTGCTGCCACAAGTACAAACCCTCCTGGATCCCATAGCTAGCCTGTGCCATCACTTACCACTGCCCATGCTACCATGGCTATACTACTATTTTCAGGGCCGGCTCCTGGGTTTTTGCCAACCCAAGCGACAGAAGGAAAAAAAAAAAAAAAAGCCGCGATCACGATCGGCGGCAGCTCCATCGTGATGCTTTCTTCTTTGGGGGCAATTTGGCGGCAGGTCCTTCCCTCTGAGAGGGACCCGAGGGACCCACCGCAGAATTGCTGTTCAAGAGCCCGACCTACTGCCCCTTCCCCTTGGCCGCCCCAAGCACCTGCTTGCTGAGCTGGTGCCTGGAGCCGGCCCTGACTATTTTTAGTGAACTAGCTTAATGAGAGCTACCATGAGTATGTCTATGGGAGCCTGGAACCACAGACCTAGTTCCAAGTATAGATGTAGCCTAATATCTATCCCTGTTCAAACATTCCTAGTGCAACATGTAACTGCCCAGGAGCAAATACATTGCATCTTAAATTCAAACTAATGCAATCTAATGTATGCCCGTGACTTTTTAAAGGTTAAAGATTAGCACAGATTAGGGCAAACTAGAAATCTCTGTGTAAGTCTTGTTTAATCAGTCAGAAAGAAGTCTGTGGATTTTTCCGCATGACTACCATTGAGTGTCAACTGTGCTTTTATCCAGTTCATCTATAAGATTTTTATAGACCCCATTGCCATAATATTTGATTTCCACGTTGATTCAACCTGGTATGGCAAGCACCAAAAATAACTTCATAGAGGAGTCTGTTCACATATATGCTTTTTAGTATACAAAAGAGGGGGGAAATAAGATTCTAGATTTGGTGGAGACTGATCAGTGTGTTCTAAATTTGGTCAGATTTTGGATTAAACTAATAGCTCATTCTGGAGATGAGCTCCCCTGACCAATAAGACTATCTTTATTTCTCACATGGTTTGCCCTGGGATTTGTTAGTAACATTGTTCTTGTGGGTCATGGATAGATATGTGGTTGCTCACAAAGGTAGATTTTGATTCATCCTTGAAAATCAGGACCAAGGCCTTGAAAAGCAATGGAAGTATAGGGATTAGTGCATACCCTTAATGTGCTATGGGCTGTCACATTGTGCACAAACTGTAGATAAGATTATAGGTAAAATATTTAAACTTAGATGCCTAAAGTTAGGCTCCTAAATATATTTTAGACATATAAATATAAATGGCCTGATTCTCAGGTACACTGGGCATCCACAAATCCTACTGAAGCCAATGTAAGTTGCAAGAGCTCAAGGCGTATATATATATATATATATATATATATTTATATATATATACACACACACACACGCCTTGAGCTCTTGCAATTTAAGAATAAGAAAGATCCTCAACTGATGAACATTGTTGTAGTTCCATTGACTTCAATGGTACTATACTGATTTACAGCAGAGAATCTGGCCCAATGAATTTTTTTATTCAAATATTAAAAAAAAAATAGCCCTACACAAGATTCTAGGCACCCTAATACATAATAAAATAAGCAAATCCCACAGCAAAAATGTGAATTTCAAACAAGAATTCAACCAATCTGTCACCTATTAAAAACTCCTTTTCACCCTCTCATTGTTCTGGGAAACATATTTACATCATATCCATTTGATTATATTGCACAGATCATCCCTTTCCTACCATAGTAATGAGAGGCACTAAAGTACATTACTCAGACACATAGAGAGCTGGGTGCAAAGGAAGACATCCATTTTAATGCCACTCCATATCCCCCTTTCACCAGCAAAGCATATTTAGAGATGTAGGGAGCTAGATGAGAAGCAGCAATTCTGTGTTGCGTACTCCAGTCAAAATCTAATTATAATGCGTGCTTGCTATCTATGATGAAGTCCAGCTTAATAATATGTGACACTTATTAACACAACTGTCGTACTTGTTTTATTTTATTATTTTCTGGGGGCAGGAGGGAGAAAGGGTGTTCAATGATTTCTCCCTAATGCGTGAGTAATTAAACACAATGTTTAAGAGCTGTACCTTATAATGGATGTAAAGAATAGATTCAAATTAAATATTTCCTCAAAAAGTTCGTGTAACAGGGTGCTGGCCAGGAGGTCCTTAGCCAGACCCCTATTAGCCCAGCTTCAATTCAGAAGCATTAATTGCGCTGGCGGAGTATGCCAGGCCTAATTGCACACACACACACACACAAAGATTAAAACCCCAAACCAGGCTGACAGACATTTAAGAGTAAAACTTAGATTTGGATGAGGAGAAGGGAAAGATGAATTTTTACAGTGTATGAATGTTTTGAAAAGCAGGATTTCACTTTTGGCAAAGCACTTGCCACCTGACCACAACAGCAGGATTCTTCTCAGCTTTGTTAGCCTGTCTACCACTGATATAGATTCAAAGTATATCATAGTCAAGCAACTTCGTTTTCCTTCATGAATTGTTCCCTTTGCCCACCATCTTCCTAGACATCTCCCTGCCCCAATAAAGAGGGAGAGAGTGAGCCAAAGTTGCAAGATTCAGCTCAATTATATTGGTTAATCTGTTTTTGCTTTCATATATCCAGAGACGGATGCACATACTGCAGCTGTTGGAACTCAGATAGGTGGAAGAAAAAATCAGTTATCAGTGCATATTAGCAAAAGACATCTGATGACTGAAAGTACACAATCTATACAATATGAAGGATGTTAGGTAGTATATATGCAAAACATTTCAGGACTGTTACACTTACATAATAACTATAAAGGCAGATATCTTGCTGGACCAACATATTCCAACTTTGACCAGCCTTTTGGTTTTATTCCACTTTCTCCAGCAGAGTGACACTAGATATTATTTTGGCCAACCAGTTTTCATGCTGTCCTATTCTCTTCAGGTTCCTCTACCACAGGGATCAGCAACCTTTGGCCCGTGGCCCGCCAGGGTAAGCACCCTGGCGGGCAAGGCCAGTTTGTTTACCTGCCACGTCTGCAGGTTCGGCCGATCGCAGCTCCCACTGGCCACGGTTCACCGCTCAGGCCAATGGGGGCGGCAGGAAGCGGCGGCCAGTACATCCCTCGGCCTGCGCCGCTTCCCGCAGCCCCCATTGGCCTGGGACGGCGAACCGTGGCCAGTGGGAGCCACGATCGGCTGAACCTGCAGATGCGGCAGGTAAACAAACCAGCCCGGCCTGCCAAGGTGTTTACCCTGGCGGGCCGCGTGCCAAAAGTTGCCGATCCCTGCTCTACCACATTCCTCACAATGCATCTGGCTTCTTAGTAACTGGCCAAAGATGCTAACTTCCAACACAAAGGAAAGAATAGTGTCTAATAGTCATGGAATCCTACACTCATGTAGATCCAGTATGTGAATTCCTCAGGTCTGACCAACTGCTCACCACAGTCAATGGCACTACTTCTGTGAGAAACTGTTTGCCAGTATGAGAAGGGATACGTAACTGGGAATTTACACTAGAGGTCCCTCCAAATCCATCAAAGTTATCCTCTGGCACCATCACAATTTGATGCGCACATGAGTTTTCGATTCACAGCACAGATATTCATAAAGTAGGTATGTTTGACAGAGTATATCATAAAACATTTTTTTCCCCTTGAAGTACCATTTTGACAGGATATTGGAATATCTGAGACACAGCTGCACTAGAGATTTTATAGTGTTCCAGCTGGACCGTTGCAGCTGTGTCACCGTAATCTCTCTCATATAGTCACTCTAAGCTAACGGGAGAGAGCTCTCCCATCAGATTAACCACTCCAGCCCCTCGCAAGCAGCTGTAGCTATGTCCACACCGGTGCTTATGTCAGTGTAACTTATGTGACTCAGGGATGTGATTTATTCACACACACCCTGAGCGACATCAATTATGCTGACATAAGCTGTAGTGTAGACATAACCTTAGTTCATGATGAGGTACCCAGGAGCATAAAAAGATATTGGCTGTGTCTGTAGTAGCACACTCTGATATGAAAGATTTCAAAATACCAGTTTAAAAATAACTAGCTGTTTCTCATTTAAAATATTTTTGTGTGTTTGTGTCTGTGTTTCCCATCCTCCCCACATCTGTCAGCCTGTCAAGTTGCAATATGCACTTGGAACATATGCCTCAGCCATTACTTTGAGACTTTAGAGTATATTACTGTCAAAGACACTGCATGAACTTTTGAGCAAAACAAATGTTTCTTATTGAAACAGGTTACAGTTTGCAACACAATTAAAATGTTTTAATTTACATAGTGTGAAAAACACAATTTACTTTTCTTTCTCTCACTTTCTCAACATGTTGTCCCCAGAAGAATTCAGGAGGCCTCTATAAAGATGACTGGAATGATAATGAGAGAAAGGTAAATGGCCTGAAACATTTTTACTGGAATCTTAGGGGGGAAAGGTCACATCTAAGGTCATGTCTACACTGCACAGTTAAGTCGACATAAGTCAGCTTATGTCAACCTAACTGTGGAGGTGTGCATCCTGGAATGCTCCTCCCATAGATTTAATTTCTCCTGCTATGCTGACATAATAAAACCATCTCAACAAGAGGCATAGGGCGATAGTTAGAGCAATGAAGTGTGCCTAGAGGCACTGCATTGCTTATGTTGCTCTATGTGGCCTCCAGGAGGTATCCCACAATGCCCATGGTAACCACTCTGGTCACCAGTTTGAACTTTGCTGCCAGGTAAATAGGTATGTGCCCCTCCCCCTTTAAAGCCCCAGAATTTTTGAAATTCCTCTTCCTGTTTGCTCATCATGGAGCGCTCACATAGCATCTGCCTAGAGCACTAGGCCAGCTCCCTGCAGCAAATGCACTCCTGCCTTGAGTACACTTGGGTTGTTGATCTCCTGGGTCTGTGCGGAGAGGAGGTTGTGCAATCACAACTCCTCTTCAGCCTCAGGAACTTTGATACCTATGGGCAGATTGCTTGTGGCAAGGAGAAGAAAGGGCATGATAGGGACAAACACTAGTGCCATGCAAAGATTAAGTGGATGGCTTTGCAGCAATGGGATTCCCTAACAACAGCCGGGCAATAGATGGCATGCATATCCCCATTTTGGCCCCAGACCACTTTGCAACAGAGTACATCAACAGAAAGGGTTACTGTTCTATGGTATTGCAAACTCTGGTGGATCACTAGGTTCATTTCACTGACATCAATGCAGGGTGGTCAGAGAAGGTGCATGATGCACGCATCTTCAAGAACGCTGGCCTGTATAGGAAGCTGAAGCGAGGACTTTTTTCCAGACCAGAAGATTCCAATTGGGGATGTGGAAATGCCAATAGTGATCCTTGGAGACTACTACCCCTTACTCCTGTGGCTCATGAAGCCTTACTCCAGAAACCTTGACTGCAGCAAGGAACACTTCAACAACAGGCACCACATGTAGAATGAACATTGAATGTGCCTATTGTATGATCATCGACATAACTAAAGTTGACTTAACTTTGTAGTGTAGACATAGCTTAAATCTAAGAACAGGTTTAATTCCTCTGACAACTGAGGCGATAGTGAATGGGAATGGATCACAGAATGGGAGGATGGGTAATAAGTTAATTGTTATGTTGCTTAATGTAGAGGAGATGAGAAAGCAAGATGCAACCAGTAGAGTCCTATTCTCTAAGGCTGTCTACTGAAGATGGTGTTTTAAATGTATTTATCAGAATATATCTTAGGCTAACAAAAAAAAAAACACAACTTTCTTTGCATAAATATTTATATTTAAAGGGGGGAAGCTCTCAACCATGCGAACACTAGTTACGACTGTGGATTGTGTGAACTCACATTATCATAATGAATCATCAATGTTATTTTAGTTTGGTTAGAGAACAACTTTTGTACAATGAAAGTCTAAAATTCTTTTTAATAATCAACTTTAATTAGGGTAAAAGAAAATGGCTAAAATCTCTAGGACTAGACAACAGTTGTTTGCATCCTCAATGGAAAAAATAACACACACAAACACACACACACACACACCCCTACAGAATTTAGAGAATAACCAATCTATTGAATGATTATACTAACCCACAAGATTATTCATCTCTATTAAATTCTGCGGATTTTCAGGTTTTTTCTAGAAGCCTCGTTTTCATGTTGCATTCTATTTTTGATACCTTAAAAGACCTTAGAAATGTTTTCCCTCCCTTAATTATCTTTTTAGTAATACTTTAACAATTATGAGTGCTGTAAGTAAACACAGCAGTGCCAAACAATTTACATGAATCATTCTATTCCCACAGCCAAAGTGCATGGTAAACACACTTATCACATGGTTCTCCAATTTACCAAGACCACCCTGCAATGATTGCTATTTTCTTTACTGCAGATATGGATGTCCTGACTAGACCATATTTGTGTGACAAGCCTCTCTAGTAAATGTGTTCTTTAAGAAATATTGTATCCTTAAGCATATTTGAAAGACAAGCTTTTTATTCTATGCATTATCAGAACATTTATTTAATCTTTCCTCTGATGTTTAGATCTTGTCAGCATAATAAAGAAAGCAGAAGCTTTCCTCAATTCTAAGTGTTAGACCAGAAGTGTGTCTTTCAAATATTAGGAGCTGAAGTGATACATATCTTGGGCTTTGTTGGTTTTGGACGTATTGTAAACATGCATGAAAATACATTGTTATGAATAAAATTAACTGTATATTGTAGAGCAAAAACCTGCTGTCAACCTCTGTGCACAATTCCCTTTTGAAAACAATGTCAGGACATGGCCTTTAAATGTAAATATTTCATCTAAATGTAAAGGTTTCTCTAGACAACTTAGCCATAAAATAAATAACTTCTCAATATTCTGAAAGGTTTGAATTGCAATTACTCTGGTACTTTTATTCTAAAATATTGTGAGCTGCATGTTTGTTTTGTTTTTTAATTGATTGTTTATTTGAGTTGGTGTTGGAAAAAAGTAAATGTTTCACATCACCTTTACAAAGATACAAACATAAGAAAATTCTATCTGGGTCAACTCTTTTTTTAAGTTCCTATGATTGAGTCTTCCACTCATTAAATATTAATATGTCAATTTCAATTTAAGATAAAATCTTGAATTATTTACTTAGAAAAAAGCAAGAAAGATGTCATTTTGCATAAAATATGTTGTGCTTTAACTTCAGTATAATTTTTCACCCCTCTCTCGTCCAAGTTAATATTTGAGTCCTGTTTCTTCCCCCTTTATCACCAAAATCCATTCTTGCAGCTTCAATCCCCAGCCAGGGCCGGGTTCTAGGCACCAGCGCTCCAAGCATGTGCTTGGGGCGGCACTTTCCAAGGGGTGGCACTCCGGCTCATTTTTTTTTTGCTTGGGGCGCAAAAAGCCAGGAGCCAACCCTGAGCGGAGGTGAGCTGCGGTGATGGGGGGGCGCGGGGAGGGCCGCAGGAAGTAACCCTGGGGGGGGAGGGGCAGACAAGCTGCTCCCCCCCCAGCTCACCTCCGCTCCACTGCCGCCTGCTCCCCCGAGTGCACCGCCACTCCACTTCTCCCCCTTCCCTCCCAGGCTTGCCGAGTGAATCAGCTGTTTTGCGGCAAGCCTGGGAGGGGGGGGAGAAGTGGAGTGGCGGTGGCGCGCTCAGGGGAGCAGGCGGAGCTGAGGTGAGCTGCGGCTGTGGGGGGCGCGGGGAGGGCCGCAGGAAGTAACCCGGGGGGCAGAGGAACCGCTCCCCCACAGCTCACCTCCGCTCCACCTCCGCCTCCTCCCCCGAGCACGCCGCTGCTCCGCTTCTCCCCCCTCCCTCCCTCCCAGGCTTAGGAGGGGAAATGCGGCGTGCCCGGGGGAGGAGGCGGGGCCGGGGATTTGGGGAAGGGGTTGGAATGGGGCAGGGAAGGGGCGGAGTTAGGGCGGGGATGGGGGGGCACGGGAAACTTTTTTTGCTTGGGGCGGCAAAAAACTTGGAGCCGGCCCTGTCCCCAGCCTTAAATGCTTGCTCACACCTTGCTCATTTCTTGGCTTCATTAATACTTTCAATCTGGTCTCTTTACATAGAACAACTCTGTAGTTTGGTCTTTCCAAAAAAAGAATCAGTCAAACAAAAACTGCCTGTTGCTTAAGTTATCTTTTGCTCTCAACATTCTGAACCCATCTTATCCCCTTTCGATCCCCTCGGTGGGTTCGTGTTTTATCAAAACAAGTGAAAGTCTTCTAGGCCTTACACAATCTTTGTATACTAATATTAATAGTAACTAATAAGAATTCACTCTGCTCACCATTAAATAGTCAATATTTATCAGTAGTTATTCAATTGTATGTGAAGCACTACTGTTATTTCCTATTCTAGGTAAAGGAATGTCTTATATTGCCAATACTGTCAAGTAACGGCATCTTTGTAATGTGACTATTGTTTTAAATTTATATAGCATTTGATACATTTATATCCCTGTAAGAAGAGTGATTAATTCTCAGCTCCTTTTGGAGACAGGAAGTTGTATTATCCTTATTTTACAAAGAGGAAAAAAGATGCAAAAGTTAAAGTGACTTGCTGTAGGTTAAACAGTGAGCTGCTGGCAAAGTTGGAACTACCGTTCAAGAGGCCCTGGATTCCATTCCCATTTGCAGTCCACTAGACAATACTACTTACAACTCTGTGTTTCCTCCTCCTTTTCTGTAGTCCACGTTTTATTCCTCTATCTGCCTCTCCTTGGTATCCCATTATACCCCCCCCTCCCCTTTTTGCTTCATGTTCCTGCTGCTTTTTCATACTGCTCCAATGACAAGGGGGGGAAAAAGAACCTTTGTCCTTGAAAGCCACTTCTTCTATTAATTATTCCTAAATGGATTTCCTTGACAATATTTTTTTCTTCAGCTCTCCATGCCTGAACTATTGTCCTGTGGATATTTTGTGTGTGTGTTTGACTGGGTTTGATAAGATGTTTAGGACAGGAGTCATTGCTTCTTGTTCTGCAAGCTGCTATCTATACTATGTAAATCATTATGAATAATGAAATTGCTTAATGCATTTCCCATTTTTGGACATCTTTTCTCCAAACTAGGTTTCCTGCAATACCCTGAAGGGTTAGAGGGGATGGTGGTGGTGGGGAAATGTTGTATAGCTGTTTCTCTGTCTAGTTTAAATCCAATCATACCTTGAATTGATAGACAATCAGACTAGACAGGTGTTGACAAAGTCAATTATAATGTTTGCTAATCAGCAATTCACTGGACCCATATAGGATAACTGGTTAGGGTGTTGCTGATGTCCCTTCACCATTAAAGGATTAGAAATATTCCTCCATTACCTGAAGGCCAAGACATTGTTAAAGGGTTAAATCCTTTAAAAGGGATATTAGGCACCCTCACATTTTTCATTTTTGCTCTCACCCCACCCACAACACACTGACTAGAGGCTGTGCCTCTTAAGGAGCCCTTTTTCCTGTGAATAGTTGGAAGGAATAGCTGCTACAATAATAATAATTATATATATAGAGAGAGAGAAAGAGAGAGATTCCTATCTCATAGAGCTAGAAGGTCATTGAGTCCAGCCCCCTGCCTTCACCAGCAGGACCAAGTACTGATTTTGCCCCAGATCCCTAAGTGGCCCCTTCAAGGATTGAAGTCACAACCGTGGGTTTAGCAGGCCAATGCTCAAACCACTGAGCTACCCCATCACACAAAAGGGAAGACAACTGCCAATGACTTATCTGATTTTCCTTGCTCTACAGGGGACAACACTGGATTATTTTTGAGGACTATTTGCATTAAAATTAATAATTATTTGTATTCTACTAGTGTCTCCGGGTGCTAGATGTTGTACAAGTACATATTTCAAGGCAGCCCCTGCCCTAAAGAGCTTGCAGTCTGAATAAACAAGACACACAAAAGGTAGGGAGGGAAAAGAGGCACATGGGGAGAGTTGGGAATAGTGTTCCCACGGCAGAGTGGGGAATAGAACACAGGTCTCCTGACTCCATTCTAGAGAGCCATTAGAGCACACCACCACTCCATTTGCATACTTCTGACACTTTTAATTAACTAAAATTTGCTTATTTACACACACTCTCTCTCTCTCTCTCTTACTTTTGAAGGAGGAACAACAGCAAAAACACACACCAATCCTCCAGGAACAAAACAAAGTTTTATAAAAAGAGGAGGAAGAGGTCACTAGGATCATGTTAATGACTTTACTGCTCCATATCTCATTGATGCTAATAGGGCATGAGTATCATCCTATTAGCAACAATACAGTTGTCATACTACCGAAAATGAATACTAATAAGATATATTACAGTAATGTATAATTGCAAATACAATAAGGCTGTCATAACTTCGCCAGCACTTTATTTAAAGCTCCCACCATTAATACCTTTGGTACCCACTCTAATAATTGCTGATCAGAATGAATTTATTTGGTAATAATGTGCCTGTCTATCCCCAGCTAGAGGGCAGTGGAAAGATACAGACTTCTATGTTTGATATTCTACACAGATTTCATATGGAAACAGTTTACAGTATATGTTTTACCATTGGGGCTTTCAAATTATGCAGTGTGACTCTCCTTAGGTAATGGGATAACAAATAACTCTTTGATGTCTTAGCAAAATAGGGCATGATCCTGCAAGGTGCTGAGCACTCCAGCCCAGATCCAGCAAAACACTTAAACTTGCCTTCAAGTCACTAAATGCTCTAGATCATCATTTATACCACTCTTGCAGGATAAAGGGGCCTTAAAGTGGAAATAAAATAAGTTTGCACCTACTTTAAGGCCCCCTAAATTTGACAGTGCATTCTTACTTTGCAAGTTATACTCAGATATGGTCACCTCATGTCAAGAGGACAGAAATGTAATAAACAGACTAAAGAAAGTGAAATACACAATCAGTCTAAAAAGGACAAGCAAAATTAACAGGCATGAAGGGAGAGGAGCTTTCTTAGTAAGACAATCTAAAGAGACTCATCAGTCTGAAAAGGAGGTTAATAAGAGGAAATTTAACAGATATTTATAATGACAGTGAAGATCAACTGGGTGATCCTACTTATCCTTGTAAGACACACAATTAAGTTAAACATAACAGTTTTTTCTCCAATGTAAATGAATGTGGAACTCCCTGCCCCAGAATATTGAGGCAAATAGCATAGTAAGAACCTTACAGGATAGGATTATCTGAATTATTGAGCCACATAAACTGCACTTTAGGTATTTAAACTAGTATTTACCTAGGCACTGCAGTAATTTTCATAGGGATACATAGCAGTCAGATCTTTAGGCTGCCAGGGCTAGTTGTGCCTGAAATTTAGGCATTCTGGGTATAGAAAACATTTAGGTAGCCAAAGGGAAATTTCAAAATAAGGAAGGATAGACCTGGAAAGCATCGGGAATATGAAAGTTATGTGTGCTATGGACATGTCTAACTCATTAGGTGCAAATGAAATTGCATAGGGAACCACCATGCACTCTTTGGTAGTATATGGGTTGAATCCTCCCATGTGATTGGAATTTATATTTTTAAATTTACCCATCACTATGGTATTGAGATCTTTGTTCTAAATGTATTGTGTGCTTACTATCTCAGAGATACCTGAGAACTTTGAAAACAGAATCTAGCACACCAGATTACAAAATCTGATGAATTATTGCAGTTAAATTTGGCAGATTCCAATAAAGTAGTCTGCTGAAGGATAAAAATGAGACTTTGGGATGAGGATGGAGCTCACTCATCTATACACATTTTCCAAAAAGCTTTGGTTTAATTTTCCTCACTGTTGGATGAAATTCAGGTCAGCCCTTCTGTTTTTTCCTTTGACTGAGTTCCTCATTTGCAATTCTCAAATCAGTATTCAGCACTATGGCCATATGGAGAAAGACAGAGAGACATTAAGAGAGGGGGTTAAAATGGGTAGGGGAAGAGAAATGCTTTTTGTTTGTATATCCAGTACATAGAGGAACCATAGCGTAATTGCAAAGCATGGAGATCTTTGTTTATTAGTACATGATTTCTCTTACTGGGGAGGATGTAAAGTACTGCCCCTAATACATCATTGGCATTCTGCTTAACATGCAGAAAATTACTGATGATTTTCAGTAACATTATGCAGTATACAGACGTTGCAATTTCCGTGGATTATATCAACTGTTAGTTGGCACAGTGAATTTAGTGATTAAATAAAAAATAATAAAAGAACTGGAGGAAACATTTTCCACATTAATGTTGCAGGTCTTTATAGCAGTTTTCACTTTTCATTTTAACACTTAGTAAACAGAAGCCAGTAAGACAGAGGAGAACTTGGCTTTCTGTCTTTTGCATGTATATAACACCTTCCACCCAAGAATGGAACAAATTTGTACACCTACATTTAGATATCTCTTTGGAAAATGTGCTCTAGAATTCTATAGTAAGAATAATTTAGTTTTCTACTCCAACTCAGTCTATAAAGTAATTACAACCTCAAAGTGGATGTCCAAAATGTAAGTACAAACCTTAATTTTATAATCTAAGGGAAAACTCAGAAAAATAGAGCCAGATTACTAGGATCTTCTAGCTACTTTGTGCCACAACATAAAAGGTCCATCGCTTAAGTGTCCAGCTAAACTAGGTATATAGCTGCTTTGCCTCACCAGAGCAACACATTGAAGCTAGAATAAACTAGTGAATCTAGCTCAAACTCTATTATCTTAGATGTTGAGAGACGAAAACTTTCCTATTGACTGTCTCTCTCTCGCTCTCTTCAAGAGACAAGTGTTACTTTTCTGACCCTAAAACATTTCCAGCAAAAATAGCTCTCCTGTGCTTATTGTTCTGTCTCTCAGTGCTAGTCAGTGATGCTAGAGGGAGAGTGTCTACTTCTGGAAACAGTGGACCAAATTTATCCTTGTTACAATTTTCATGAACTCATAGGTTTACAGCAGGGATGCATTTGCTCCAGTCTTGGTTATTTACTGAAGCTGTCTCTGCAGAGCATCTGGATAGAGATTATGCTTTCCATTTCACTCTAGCAAATTAGATCTTGCTTTATTTCTCAGTGATAAAGTGATGATTTTCAACTAATATCAAGACATTGGTATAGAATCTGGTGGACATTAACCAAATTCCATGCCATTTTATCCTTTCAATTATCACATTATAGACCTATCACCTTTCAGAAGCACACCCTAAAAAATATAATAATCTGACCTTGGGTCATGTTTTCTTTGCACAAGCAAATCAAGCTAATTGTATTAAGTAATTCAGTAAAATTCTTGTTACTTATTATTACATTTTTCAGGATATTTGCCATGGGATTAATTGAGTGGAAGATAGGCTTCCATGTAATTTAATTTCAAATGTTCAGGCTATTAAAGCCGTATATCTGAAGGACTATTTTAATGGCAAAGCCACCTTAGCACTAATTGAAATGGTACACTGTTGGTCTAATACACAAACATGTCTGTTTGCTTCTGTTATTGATGGCTCAGATGTAAACCCCATGCTAGCAAAAATTAGGATAATGAGGTTACATCTTGGCTGCAGTATTTTCTTTTGACAGAAACATCAAGTCCAAGAATAAACTGACACCTAACTACCAGGTTTACATAAACACAGTTATAGTTGTCCCTTTGGCCAGGGGAGACTCATGAAGTCTAATGCAGTTTACATATTCGAGGATGATCCTCCTTTTTAATATTTGTGTCTTGTTGACAGAGACTAATTGCTTAGGCAGAAAGTACATCAAACCATCAAGAATGGTATTTTATTTCTCAGTAAGTATGGGAAAAACATAGTAAAGCCCATGGGTTTTTAGTGAAAATTACCACCATTTGCATTACAATGGTGCCCAGAGGCCCAGCCATGACTGGGGCCTTAATGTACCAGTCATTATTCAAAGAGTTAGTGAGAAACAGCTTTTGACATGAAGGGGCTTCTGATCTAACTAGTCAAAACAGGATAGAAAGGGGAGAGAGGGAGAATGGAGGCACAGAGAGTGAAATGTTTTGCCCAAGGTCACACAGCAGGTTTGTGGTAGAGCTAGCATTAAAACCCAGGTCTCCTGACTCCCAACTCAAAGTCTTAGCCACTAAACCAGTGGTTCCCAAACTTTCCCTCCCTTCCCCATCAAGGGCCCCTTTGTTTTATACACAAGTTTCATGTTGTTATTATTCTATTAGTTAGGTTAGTTTATTATTTAAAAATATATTTTTGTAATTCAAAGAAGTCTCACAAAAGAACCGAAAGTAAACAGTCTGCAGTTACAACAAGTTATCATATGACCCTCATATTCACTTTAACATAGTTGTGTAGTTCTGAATGGGCAAGTACCAGTACTACCAGAACTCCCCCCACCAGTGACCTCCCATACACGGTGCGTGAGAGAACACACTGTGCAGAGAACACTGTACAGATAGGTTTGCTGAAGATTATCATTTACAGACGCTCCCTCATAAGGGACTGTGTTGTGTGAGTGTGGCAATTTGGAGATGTGCCTTGGAGGAGGAGATTGGGAACACCGCAGGGCTGTGTGCAGAAGTTCACCAGAGACACTCTTCAGTTTGCTTTATTAAAGTTTTATTCCTTTCTCATTCACTGGCTTATTTAATGAACCCCAAGATCATTACAGATATTTTCAGAACAAAATAGTGTCCTGCATGTGGCAAAAGTGCTGTAATGCCATTCTAGCACATTCTGGTTCCAATGCAGTACTTCTCAAGGGATGGACACCTGCATAACCCAACCACAGACCCCCAGGAGTCCAGGGACCCCCACTTTGGGAACCACTGCACTAAACCACAATACACTCTCAATTAAAGACCTAGGGTATGATCCTTACCCCCATTCTGGCCCATTTATGCAGGTGAAAGAACCAGAGCAGCATACAGAGGCTCTAAACACCTGGTTCATGCTTTAGGAGAATTCCCACATCTCATGTACTGCAAAAGTAAGTCATAAAGCTATCTTTCAAGGCTTGGTGGATAGGGTATGCTGGAATGAGAGGGTCATGTTAGGGACATTATTGTAGCCCACAGCATGGTAGAGATTCGGCATAGTTCTGCCACCAATAGGGCAGCCTGGGGAAACTACTGAAACTTAGACAGACCTTAAGGGTCAGTGTGATTTTTTCACCTGGTTTTTTATGGTAAAAAGTGGACAAAAATATAAACAAACAACAACTCGGATTTTTTCTTAGGTTCTCTACTAGTGTAAGCTATTTTGCATGGCTCCACCAGCCCCAGCTTAGACTTTGTAGAACAGGAAAACATGCTAATTCTCATACCCTCACTGCTTTCTCTCCTAAATTACCTCAGATAGTATTCCCTCACTGGTCCACACTCTCAGCTGTCATTGACAATCTGTCTCAACTGAAAACAAAACCTCACTTGCCCCAGTGTTTGCAAGTCAGCAAATAAAAAGGGTTGCAAATACAAGGAAAATGAATTAATGTGTTTTATTCACAATATAGTCTTCTCCTCCAACCCCCTTCCCCAAGAACTATCCAGCTATATTCATATATATATGGGGGAGGGATAGCTCAGTGGTTTGAGCATTGGCCTGCTAAACCCAGAGTTGTGAGTTCAATCCTTGAGGGGCCCACTTAGGGATCGGGGGCAAAATCAGTACTCAGTCCTGCTAGTGAATGCAGGGGGCTGGACTCAATGACCTTTCAAGGTCCCTTCCAGCTCTAAGAAATAGGATATCTCCATTTAAAAAATAAAATAAAAAAAGAGTCCTTGTACAGTTATTTGAGCTACTAATTATCTGAAGAAAATATTGGAGTGAATGTTTGCTTTCCACATTTTCTGCTAGAGCATATTATTTTGGCAAGGCATTGAGAAGGGACACAGGCAGTATGATAGAAAACATTAATAGGAGAAGCTTACAGAGTATGATCATTTCAAGAACTCGAGATGCATTTCGCCATTTAAAATCTATATGACTATTGCTGGACAAGAAAAAAAATAGGGAGATGAGCAGGCCAGGAAAAAAAGGTTTGCTGTGCGTGTTTGACTTGAAAATAATGGTCCCTACCCTGCGTTAAACTAATTGTTATGCAGAAGTATTGCAGATGGCTCATAGTACAAATCTAGCTCTCACGTATTCATCTCTTCCCTAATACCTTGTAAAAAAAAAAAAAATCTGTGTGCTGTTATTTTCTATTAAGAGGTAGATCGGGGAAACAAAACACACTTTGGATTTTAAATCACATACTGTAACTCCAATGCCCCATGGAATTGCTAGTAAAACCAGCTCTTTACATGCTATTTATTCAAAACAGGAAACTTTTTTTAATGTTTAGAATATAGATTTACAGAAGGTGTTTTTAGTCTTATAGATGACCCAAGTGCTAAAGACTGTCGTAAGTATTTATTTATATTCATATATGTATTGTTTTATTTTGATATTCTTTAACTGATTTAATGAAAGTTATGGGGGTTGTTTACAGAAGCAATGCAAACTTACCTAAAATTAGTTTTGACCTAAAAAAATCAAGGAATAAATCTCTCTAGGGTCTATTTAAAACAACACCTAATGGATTATACCCAGAGACACTGTGTCAGGTCTGAAGATACAATGGAGAACTGAAGCAGAAATTAGATATGGTATTTGAATTAGGTACAGGCATGGCTAGAGAAAATTTATTAATAGCTGAATTCTCACAATGCTTAAATAAGTGTAATTTTCAGGTTCTAGTTTTTAGCTTACATGGCACTTTAGAAATCTGTTGGAAGTGGCATTAAATCAGCAGCTGCCAGGTATTTCTATGTTTGCAATTTTACCATGAATGACATTGTTATGGAAGGGGATTTTTATAGGTCAGCATCTGCCATGTATGACAAAACCATTTAACAGCTAAAAATGAGGTTTAAAAAAAAAAAAATTAGTTATTGAAATGACTGAATACTTATTCTGGTGATTAAGCAGTGTAAAATATGCTGAAATTATACACAATAGCAGACAGTTGCAAAAAGACAGATGTAATTGTCAGAAATGAAGACTGGAAATTGGATTTTTTTTTTTTTTTTTACTTCAACAGGATTTAAGACTATGATAAGTGTTTTGCTGAACAGGAACAGACTTGAGCATGCGCTTTGCTGAACTGTGGTCTCTGTCTATTAGCAAGTTTTTGTGGGCTTGAGCCTCCACAGATCATAGAATTACAATATGATGCTGCCCCATTGGCTGCATGGCAAAGCGGTGGTAGCTGGGAGATTCAGATTCTCAATCCAGCAGCATACTGTCCCCTAATTTTATTTTTATATATCGTCTAATAGACAATGGTAAAGAAATGGCTTTCAAAATGTAAATTTCTCTAGAAATGTCTCAGTCATTTGACAACACATTTTGTTAACAGATAAATTTGAAATTGGTACAGTGTGTAAAACATTGTTATGAGCTGGGTAAAACCTTGTTATGGGATTGATGTTGGGGTTTATGCTTACAGTTATGTTAATTGTAGGGTGAGTTCACACCTAAGACAAAAAGGTGTGTGTGAATCTTCCCAGAAGCTTTGGCTGTGTATTTTTGGGGGGGGAATGGAGGGAGACATGCAAAACATAGAAACTGAGGACAAGACAGACAGAGAGAGCATGAGTGAGCGCAAAGGAGCAGCTGAAAGCACAGTGGCTGACCATGGAAGAAACTTGGGGAGAGGTTTTTGGGTCAGGATGAAGGCTGAAACGAGTACTCCTAGTGCTGTGAACAAAAGAAGCTGTTTCCTGCTATTTGATTCCTTCTGCATTCAGAAGAAAATAAAACAAACAAAACTGCATCAAAGAAATATTGCCAATATCTACCCCCAATAGGAAAACCCACAAGGCCACAAATTTGACTAGCTGCTTGGGGCAAAACTAATACTTATATATTTAGAGATAAGGCCCCAAACTGAGAAATTCCATTCTAGATACAGATCCAAACTTCCTCAAATTCAAGGGGACTCAGATCTAGTGTTCTGATGTGGGTCCATGTAGTTCGACTACACTTAATAGGACAGAGTTGCTGCAAACTAGGGGCCCAGTCCTAAAAAGTTTACTCATCCAAGTAATGATTTGTAAGATCTGGCCCTAACTTATTTCACATTGTTACTTTCAAGTTCTGAAAATCTAGGAATCTAGATCCCTTAAGTAGGTCAGTTACATAATTCGAAAAATCACTTCTTGATTTCAAATTATAGGGTTTTTTAAAAACAAGTTTTTAATACTCGTGAGAAGTGCTACATTCTGGCTCAAGTACAGTCAGTGGTGTTCTATTTATCTAGATTAAAGGTTTAGCATGGGTGACAATACTGAAAACTTTACTCTACCCCTGCTCAATATGCTTCAGTTTAGTTCTGGAAGATCTCTAGAGTAAAATAGAGTGTATATTCAGGGATCAACTTATATATACACCTCTACCCCGATATAACGCAACCCAATATAACACGAATTCGGATAGAACGCGGTAAAGCAGTGCTCCGGGGGGGGGGGGGGGGGGGGCGGAGTGGGGGGGAGGAAGGGAAGTTGGATATAACGTGGTTTCACCTATAACGCGGTAAGATTTTTTGGCTCCCGAGGACAGCGTTATATCGAGGTAGAGGTGTAGTACATTAAAAAAAAAAAACACTGTTAAAAAGAACATTTTCAGTTCCAAAGCTGAAAGTTAGGAAGAGCCGGATTTAAAGTAGCCAGTGCAGAATTAATTCTGCCCCTTTGTGCATCCATTCTGTATACTGAATGAATCAGGGATCCTGAGGGGTAGGGGGAGTTATGATACACTCATTAATTACATGATAACACAAAAGGGGGCAGAATTAATGTTGCATGGGCAACTGTTAATTTATGATTTTCTCATTTTAGAGTGCTTGACTGTGCAAACTAAATCATGTTCTTTAAATGTAGGCTTTTTGTATGCAATTTTCCAGTGGCCTGGCAAAGTTTAAACCCTGAACCTTCAGCATTGTAGCACAGATGACTTCTAGCAGTTGAAATAATGGACTAACTACACTGGGAAGCAGCAGCAGAAGGCAGTTATCCAGGGGAACCTATGGGCTCCTAGGACCAAGTGCCAGGGAATGATCAGGAGGCTGCCAGCCCATCAACCCATCCTCCCTGCTATTACAGCAGGTCAGGGAGCCCCAGTGCAATGAAAGTATTAACAAACCCTATATCTGGGTGGCATAGCAGCCCACACATCCCTATATCGCACATTCTCTTCTGGAGGCCTCTACTTATACATTAAAGATTGTGAAGTGCTTTGAGAGCTACTGATGAAAGCACTATATAAGGCTACGCATTACTATTACAGTCAAACCATGGTCTATTCTCTACAATGTTGTCTACTCTGGTGGATAGGCTTATTGTTTACCAGTTGCTAGATTCACCAAAAGCTAATCCAAAAAGAAGAAATTCCATGAAGAGAATAGGTGAGTGAGGTAATACTTTTTATTGGACCAACTTCTGTGATGAGAGAGACAAACTTTTCCAGCCACACAAAACTCTTCTTCAGGTACCTCCAGCATCACAGCAAAATTCAAGGTGGAGCAGATTGTTTAGCATAAGTGAACAACAACTACACTGCACAAAGGAAGAGTATAGGCCGACAAATAATAGAAACCTGATATGCAATCAAGTACAGATGGATATCAAAATAACCTCTTGCAAGAGAAAAGGATTTAAAGGTTGCTGATCAAAGCTATACATATGCTAATCCCCATCATAAAACACTTAACAATTAGGACAACAGTGGATAATTTAGATAAATAACTAAATAGCATTACATCACAACAACATTAAGAGAGTGAAGTGTTCCCTTTCTCTTACCATAAATCACTCATGATTAGGCAGCAAACAAAACAAGGGGGAAAGTTTGCAATTGAAAGAAAAAGTACCACACATAAGTGGTAGTGTAGACATAGCCAATGTCAGTATAATTTACGTTGTTCAGTGTGGACAGTGCTATGTCAGCGGGAGAGCTTCTGCTGACATAGCTACTGCCACTTGTCAGGGGTGGATTAATTAAAGCAACGGGAGAGCTCTCCCATCGGCTTACGGCAGCTACACTAGAGTCAGGGCCGGCTCCAGGCACCAGCCTGGCAAGCAAGTGCTTGGGGTGGCTGCTCCGGAGAGGGACGGCACGTCCAGGTATTCAGCGGCAATTCGGCGGACGGTCCCTCACTTCCGTTGGGAGCAAAGGACCTCCCGCCGAATTGCCGCCGCAGATCGCGATCGCGCCTTTTTTTTTTTTTTTTTGGCTGCTTGGGGCGGCCAAAACCCTGGAGCCGGCCCTGACTAGAGTGCTTACAGCCTCGGTGCAGCTGCGCCACTGTAAGCTCTCTAGTGTAGTCATAGCCTTGGTGCCATTATTATTTGTTTAAAATTCTAAGCACAAGTGTGTTTATTTCAATGCAAGTTAAAACTACGTACTTGCTTATATTCCAAATTCATATTAGATGGTAATTTTATCTGTAGTTATATTGTTTGTACTGCCCCTTTGCTGCTTTTACAGCTCCACTAGAAGATTACAATACTAGCTAACATATTTATTTGCATATGCTAATTCTAAGCAAGCCATCAACCTGGCAACGACTGATATTTTGTTGAGATGAAAACTGTAGATCAGGAATATTGTGATTTGGCTAATTTGAAGGGATTTATTTATTTGAAGGATTCTGGATGATTGTGGAAATGAAGGAAAAGCTCTGAAATTGGTAAGATGCTGTTATATTCATTTTGAGAGATGAGGATGTATATATGTATAATCAGAGTGCGAGCCAGAAGGCAAGCCAGGAGGTGCCAATGGGGAAATTGCACTATAAAGTATTGCCTTTCTTTCTTTTAAAAATTATATAAGGAGCTCATATCATCCAAAACTTTTTTTTTTTTAGAAGCACCACAGTTAAAGATAGGAGCTCATAGGAATGTTATTTGAGGTCTCACAGCAGGATTGGATATTATACAGAAAAGGACTTCCATCTTTCCCATCACTCCTTCTCAAATCTCATGATTTACAACGAAAGATTTCTGACCTCCAAAAAATTTAAACTTGGAATAGAAGGGCTGATTCCTAAACAGTTAAAACAAACAAAGGGCAGGAGAAGAAACCAATTTGTCTACATCATGCATCTTTTAGCGACCTGTGTACCTGTGAAAGACAAAAGTTTTGTCGACAACTTCACAGTGTAGACATTGATGTGGCTTGCTCAAGGTCACACAACAAATCAAGGGCAGAGCCAGGGTTACAGCCCAGGTGCTAACTACTCTCAGGCTATGTCTACATGGCAATTAGACAGCCATACCTGGCCCGCAGCAGCTGGCTCAAGCTTGCAGGGCTTTTGAATTGCAGTGTACATGTGTGGCGGGCCTGACACTGCACCTCCCCTTTGGGGCAGGAGGGGATGGGGAGTAAGAACCTTGCCACTCCCAAGTTCACATGCTCACCTCTCTGTGGGCAGCCCGATGCGGCCTAATAGCCTCCCTCCATGCAATCACCCCTTGGTCGGGGAAGTGTGCCCTAACGGCCAGAGTTCATATAAATCACTCCCAGCATCAGAGCAGTGCGGCCCAATGGCCAGAGTCCATACAATCCCCCTCACAAGCAGGGTAGTGCGGCCTAGTGGCCAAAGTCCAGATAACTCACCCCAAACATCCAGGCAGTGTGGCCCAATGGCCAGGGTCCACATGATTCCTGAGCCGGGGGCAGGGGGACCCGAGCCCGCCCTCTCCACCGGGTCCCAGCCCAGGGCCCTGGTACTGGCAAGTTCCCCTTGCCACTGGCTTGGCAGAGATCTGCCTGAAACATGCCAAGCCTCTGTGCGGCTTTAACACCGTTTTCTTCTTAAGTTCTCCTGGGTCACTTCCTAACCTCCGCATCCTCCGTTTTGGGGGGTCCTCTGGTCTGTTCATCTTCTGTGACATACTCCGTCTGGGCGTCAGAGCACGTCCCAGCTTGGCTTGCCTCCAGATCCTGGAGTGCTGGCTGTGCCACCTCGGGAGCTGGCAGTATGCCTCCTTCCCCTCCAGCGGTCCACCCAGACTGAGCAGCTCTGCAGGCTTTTATATCTGTTCTCCAGTTGGAGCATGCCCGGTAGAGCCTCAGGGGCATGGCTTCCTCTGCTAGAAAGGAAGGGTTAACCCCTGCGGTACCAGTGCGGGGCCGTTCTGCCCTGTCACAACATGTTTGGGTTTCGACTGCAGCCTGAGCTCTGGGATCCTTCCACCTCGCAGAGTCCCAGAGCCTGGGCTGAGTCTGAGCCCAAATGTCTGTACTGTGGTTAAACAGCCCCTTAGCCTGAGCTCTGAGAGCCGGAATCAGTTGGTACGGGCCAGCCACAGATATCTAATTGCAGTGTAAACATACCCTCAGTCATGTCAATGGAAGAGGACACCATGCGGGGGGTGGAGGGGGAGAAACAGCAACCAGGAGTATTAGGAAGTCCATTTTTTGCAAGAGTCTCGTACACCACTAATATATTAAACTTAAAATAAAGACAGCATGTTTATATACCAGTTGTTTTGTTTTCCCCTTCTTCTCACCCCAGAAAATCCTGTTGTCCATCTCTCTATGTTGTGGTGACAGAGTTAAGATAAATTTAGTTACATTAGTTTCTTAAAAGGCACTTAAGTGATCGCTACTGCATATGAATTAATGAATAGGAATTAATCAGGAAACAGCCTGTAAGTGAAGAGTGGTAAGCAATACATCACACAACCAAGCCATTTGCAAGTACATAAATTAATCTACCAGTGACTGAGAGATAATGTAGTATCCTTTATATATTTGGGGGGCTAAGAAGGTAATAGGAGTTTCAGGGCTCAGCATTTGCTAGGCTAGGTTACCCGTTTTCATACACAGACATTTCTATCTTTACCAGAATTGAAATAGATAGTTAAGTATTTTCACACTATTGATTTACTTAATTGAAATGGAGAGTAGAACAGTCAGGACTCACAAAGCAACAATTAGTATCTACACAATTTTACTTTACGTAATCAGACCCTTCACTGCTGACTTACTATATAGGGTAAGTCAGCAGTCAAGGGTCTGATTACTTAAAGTAAAATTTTGTAGATACAAATCATTCCTTTGTTAGTCCTGACTGTTTCTACTCTCCATTTCAATTAAGTTCATCTATAGTGTGAAAATACTTAACTACACTACAGTTATTAGGAAAATTACTGTGTAAAGCCTGATATTTCTGTGTGTGTGTCACACTGCAAGATGGATTTCGTACTACTTCAAATTAGTTAAAGCAATCCAATGGAAACAAACATGATTTTGCAATGTTGGTGGCCAACATTTTTCAACCTAAAACACCCATTAATGGAAAAAATTGCTTCTATTAAAAAAAATCAAGTTTCATAATAAGTTGGAGGGTTTACTTTTATTTTTAATTGTAAGCAAAAACATTGTTTTGCTGAAACTTGGTTTTTCTGGAAACCCCAAACCCACTTTTTCATCAATAATACATTTCTATAATCATTTAATAATGTTTTCAATCATATTTTTGATAAATATCTTAATTAAAACATTTCAAAACTGAAAATTTGGTGTTTGAAACCTTGAGAGAGAAACAACTTTGAAATTTGAAAAATGTTTGCATTTCATTTATCACCTGCATTGCTAATAAATAGTTAACATGGTCTTATAAAAGCAGAATGCTTTAAACTGTGTATTGTCTCATGATATGAGTTCTGCTCTTTGATGCACATCCCTCCACCTCCATCTCATAAATTTGTATCTGGAGACATTTTCCAAGGCCTGTGTGATAAATAAAGGGGGGCGTAGCTCCCTTTTATGGATACCCAGCCAGCCAATTAGCTATAAAGTCCCTCTTGGTGGCTGTTCTCTGCTTGTTTTACCTGTAAAGGGTTAAAAAATTCTCCCTGCATAGGTAAAAGAAAGGGAGTGGGCACATGACCAAAAGAGCCAATGGGATGGCTAGAACTTTTAAAAATTGAAACAAGACTCCCCCTTTGTTGGGCTGTTGTTCTTTGGGGAAGAGGGGAACAGGGCAGCAGTTATGCTGTGAGAAGCTGAAGGCCAGGTATGAAAATCATCAGAATCATACCTAGAAAATGCTTATTTGGAAACCCAGATAAGTAAGTAGGTCAGAAAATGTGTAGAAAGACTCGATTAGGTTTATTTTGTTTATTTCTTATGGCTTATGGATTCCTCTGTGCTAACCCAGATGCTTTTGTTGCTTGCAACCTTTTAGCTGAACCCCCAGAAAACTATTTTGGGTGCTTAATTTTTGGAATTGCTCTTTTAAAAAAATAGCCATAGCCCGAGTTTTCAGATGTATTTTCTTTCTTTTTGTTTTCAATAAAATTAACCTTTTTAAAGTACAGGATATGGATGTTTCTGTCTTAAGAGGTTTGTGCACATGTTTTTTAGTTAGATGGTGGCAACAGCTGATTTCTTTGCTTTCCTTTCTCAGCTCTGCCCCCGGGGCACGCGTGTGTGTGTGTGTGTGTGTGTGTGTGTGTGTGAGAGAGAGAGAGAGAGAGAGAGAGGGCTTACGGGTACCCTACAGGAAGAAATTCCCAAGTGCGCTTTCCTGGATTCCAAGGGGTTTTGCATTTGGGTGGTGGTAGCATCTACCCATCCAAGGTCAGAGAAAAGCTGTAACCTTGGGAGTTTAATACAAGCTAGGAGTGGCCAGTATTAATTTTTAGAATCCTAGCGGGCCCCCACCTTCTGCACTCAAAGTGCCAGAGTGGGGAATCAGCCTTGACAGCCCGATTCTCATCTCACACCATTTATTTCAGTTAAGTCACTCTTGATTTACTTCATATACTCATGTTTAAAGTTAGCTGAGTTATGTGCTGTCCTGTGTTGGTTCCAGGACACCCATTCAATAACTTTTTGCTTCAGCACAGGATTGAGTCTCTTATGATGTATGAGTGAGACAACTGGGCCAAATCTCTTTTACTGGTGCTTATTCTCTATTGCAAATGACATCAAAATCCAGAATTCATATATATTTGTGCTGGTGTTGATGGCATCTCATGTTTTAAACTACTATTCAAATCACCTAAATTCTAAATAAAGAGAAATAAAAAAGAATGTATTGTGGATTTGTGACACTCTGTACCTAAAGCAGCACCCTTGAACCCCCTTATTCACCACTGTCATATAATTTTGATATATTTTGTACAAAGTATGCCTTGTGAGGTACCATTTTAAAAGTATTGATCTGTTGAACATTAATATCTTGTTGGATTGTATGTTCTATCACTGTATGTGAGGTTATGAGGTATTACTGTATATGTTACTGAAATATGTTGTGAGGTTGGGAACACATACAACCACCTTTTCAATGCACAACCAGCTGATGGTACATTAAAGGGAATCTACTCTCCCAATTGCCACCCCAGAAGACTTCTCAGAGATAACACGTAGACAATGGAGACTGCTAGACCAGTGGGGGTGGACTCTCATGTCACAACACAGATCTTTCCAGCAAGCTGGAAGAAACTATAAAAGAGGGGAAGTTACATCATGACTTGGCCTCACCCTCGCCCCGCCCCCCAACTCCATACCTGTAAACACATCCGGCGGACAAAGACTTTGAACTGGGGGAGGGTGCTCCCATGCCAGGAAAAAGTCCCAGCCTGTGTATTGAGGATCTGTGACCTGTTTGTACCATCTGTCAAGGTGAGACACTGCTTGATTCAAATCCTGGTTCGTTTGTATAACTCAGACTGCAAATTTATTTTTATTTCTTAAGTAACCAACTTTGATCTCTATGTTTGCTACTTATATTAACTTAAAATCTCTCTCTCTCTTTTTCAAAAGTTAATAAACCTGGTTTATATTTTACTTAAAACAGTGTGTTTTGGTTGAAGTGCTTGGGAAATCTCAGCTCAAATTACGAAGGATAGCATATGTCCTCTCCATCTCAAGGGAGAGTTGGACAGGGTAATAAACTTGCACTGGTAGGCTTGTGAACAGTGCAACTCAGTACAGGTCTGGGGTGCAAGGCTGGGGAGCTGGGGGGAATTGGCTGGAGCCTCCCTATTGTTGGTTCATAAGTGGCTGGGACAAGCATTCACGTAACACAGCTGAGTGTGTCCCTGCCTGTGGATGTCTGCGTAAGTGCATCATCCCAGTGTAAAAGGGATACCCCAGGTTGGTGGGACAGAGAGCTCACTGGTCGTAGAATATTAGGGTTGGAAGAGACCTCAGGAGGTCATCTAGTCTAATCCCCTGCTCAAAGCAGGACCAACACCAATTAAATCATCCCAGCCAGGGCTTTGTCAAGCCGGGCCTTAAAAACCTCTAAGGATGGAGATTCCATCACCTCCCCAGTGTTTCATCACCCTGTTAGTGAAATAGTGTTTCCTAATATCCAACCTAGACCTCCCCCACTGCAACTTGAGACCATTGCTTCTTGTTCTGTCATCTGCCACCACTGAGAACAGCCGAGCTCCATCCTGTTTGGAACCCCCTTGAGGTAATTGAAGGCTGCTATCAAATCCCCACATCACTCTTCTCTTCTGCAGACTAAATAACCCTTGTTTGTTCAGCCTCTCCTTGTAAGTCATGTGCCCCAGCCCCCTAATCATTTCCATTGTCCTCTGCTGGACTCTCTCCAATTTGTCCACATCCCTTCTGTAGTGGGGGGACACAATACTCCAGGTGTGGCCTCGCCAGTGCCGAATAGAGGGGAATAATCACCTCCCTCGATCTGCTGGCAATGCTCCTACTAATACAGCCCAGTATTTTATTGGCCTTCTTGGCAGCAAGGTCACACTGCTGACTCATATCCAGCTTCTCATCCACTGTAATCCCCAGGTCCTTTTCTGCAGAACTGCCGCTCAGCCAGTCAGTCCCCAGCCTGTAGCGGTGCATGGGATTCTTCCTTCCTAAGTGCAGGACTCTGCACTTGTCCTTGTTGAACCTCATCAGATTTCTTTTGTCCCAATCCTCCAATTTGTCTAGGTCACTCTGGATCCTATCCCTATCCTCCAGCATATCTACCTCTCCCCCCAGCTTAGTGTCATCTGTGAACTTGCTGACAGTGCAATTCATCCCATCATCCAGATCATTAATAAAGATGTTGAACAAAACCAACCCCAGGCCCGACTCCTGGGGAACTCCACTTGATACCGGCTGCCAACTAGACATCGAATCATTGATTACTACCCATTGAGCCCGACAATCTCTAGCCAGCTTTCTATCCACCTTATAGTCCATTCACCCAATCCATATTTCTTTAACTTGCTGGCAAGAATACTGTGGGAGACTGTATCAAAAGCTTTGCTAAAGTCAAGATGTATCACGCCCACTGCTTTCCCCATATCCACAGAGCCAATTATCTCATCATAGAAGGCAATCAGGTTGGTCAGGCATGACTTGCCCTTGGTGAATCCATGTTGACTGTTCCTGATCACCTTCCTCTCCTCCAAGTGCCTCAATTCCTTGAGGACCTGCTCCATGATTTTGCAGGGGACTGAAGTGAGGCTGACCGGTCTGTAGTTCCCCAGGTTCTCTTTCTTCCCTTTTTTAAATACGGGCACTATATTTGCCTTTTTCCAATTGTCTGGGACAAGTTTTCAAAGATAATGGCCAATGGCTCTGCAATCACATCAGCCAATTCCCTCAGCACCCTTGGATGCATTAGATCTGGCCCCATGGACTTGGGCATGTCCAGCTTTTCTAAATAGTCCTTAACCTGTTCTTTAACCACTGAGGGCTGCTCACCTCCTCCCCATACTGTGTTGCCCAGTGCAGCAGTCTGGGAGCTGACCTTGTCTGTGAAGATAGAGGCAAAAAAAGCATTGAGTACTTCAGTTTTTTCCACATCATCTGTCACTATGTTGCCTCCCCCTGTCCAGGTTGCACCCCAGGGACCCAGTGATAGGATTTTCCTCTATATAGAATTTGTGCTGAAAGCATGGACAGCTGAGTGAATGTATGCTTAGAAAAATAGTTAAAATGTTATCCTAGAGGATTTAAATGTCTCATTTTAGCTTTATGGAGTTTCAATATACATTTACTTTCTCAGAGCCATATGTCTGTTCTGATTTGAAAGTCAGACGCATTTATTGAATAAAAGGTTTTGGCATTTAGAGGGCTAACTGCATGTAAATTAATTTGTTAATTATACTCATGAGTTGCATATAATGAGATTTCCAGATTATAGTTAATGGTGGGTTTGGATACTGATTGCATAGAGTTCACAAAAGTTCATTTTTAAAAACATTGTTCATTGACAGTTGCAAACCACAAAAAAAGTTTTACCTTATTTTTATGACAATTCATTTTTTAAAAGAATAATTTCTTGGAAACATTACTAATGATCTGCAGATACTTCAATGTCTGATCAAGTGAGTTAACAAAATAAAGACAGATGGCAGTGGAATAGATTTGATAGTAGATTAATACAATGCAGTCACATAACACTCTACCATATTTTTTCTAGCTAGAATGTCTCCACTTTAACTTCCCCCCATAAGAGACTTCTGCTGTGCCTAGTGACCCACCCTATAATTTATTAAATTAAAAGAGACTTTTAGATTGAATTGAAAATAAACTCAAAGGAGAGGTGTATCTAGTTTATGCTAACTTCATATCCCTCCCACTCTTCCAAAAGAAGTGCAAACACACACACAGCACTATGGAAATGATCGGTTTGTGCATTTGTTTGAAGAAATTTGAATAGTTTCCTTGGACCAGAAGATGTAGTAGAATATACACAAAGGATTAGGTAGAGGAAGCAGCTCCATTGACCTTATGCCAGCCAGAATTTTTGATCCATTAGGTGGGGGGAGGGTGTCACAAACTTTACTAGTAACAGATTAATAACACTCATTGTTGCTCATAACTGTTGTTCATGGCTTTTATTCATGCTGTGAACTCTATGAAAGCAGTTGCTATATCAAGCTTGATCTATTTCCTGTCACAAAGAATGATCCTGTTCTGTGTTCTGGTGGGTCTTCTCTATCCCTGACCATTGTGTTACATATTCTTTAAAAATCTATCATGTAACAAAGAAACACACAAACCCCATAGCTCTCATTCAGAATATCCTTACAGTGCAATTAATGTTTCATTTCCTGACTTGAACCTGGACACCTTGGCTAATTTCATCATCATATTCCACACTTAATGGGGAATATTGATTTCCCCCATTGATTAGTCTTTCCTTTTGAAGTCTCAAATACTTTAGAGTATGCCATTTTCTTTTAACCTTCACATCACTCAATTTACTATTGGACTATGCATGTTTCTTAGTGGCTGTTTTTATGGAATGTCAATTCAAAGGACTGGAATGAGCAGATACAAATCAGGAATTATACCTTGGACCATTATACATTATTATACATCGGACATATTCAAAAAACTTACAAGTATTTTTAAATTGGTAACTAACAATGCTTGCTTCATTTTTCTTTGGGAATCATATAACAATAATACCTAGCTTTTATAAAGGCACTTTTCATCCACTGACAATTGTTAGAAGGCTTTCCCTCTATCCTCCCACTTCCCTGGTTCTTGTCACGCAGACAGCGAGCAGCAAAAGACCAGATGTCCGAAGTGCAGACAATGCAATGTTTATTGGGGCTAATTTCCAGCATGCATGATTCCAATTTTTCCCACCCACTTCCTGTTTGATCCCAGTTTATATAGTAATATTCTCAGTTCACTCATTTTACTGAAATTTAACTAACCAATCCTAACATAATTCTCTAACCAATTATATACCACTACCCTAATTAACTTACACCTAGCAAAATTAATTATACAGCAGACAAACAATTAGAACAGTGTTTCCCAAACTTGGGACACCGCTTGTGTAGGGAAAGCCCCTGGTGGGCCGGACGGTTTGTGTACCTGCCGCGTCCGCAGGTCTGGCCGATTGCAGCTCCCACTGGCCGCGGTTTGCTGCTCCAGGCCAATTGGAGCTGCGGGAAGCGGCGGCCAGTATGTCCCTCGGCCCGTGCCGCTTCCAGCAGCTCCCATTGGCCTGGAGCAGCGAACTGCAGCCAGTGGGAGCTGCGATCGGCCGGACCTGCAGACACGGCACGTACACAAACCGGCCGGCCCACCAGGGGCTTTCCCTACACAAGCGGCGTCCCAAGTTTGGGAAACACTGAATTAGCGAAACAGACAGATTAACCATAGAAAAGTGGGGGCCATAAAGATAAAACAATACAGAAATGAGAGTTTCACAACCACAACAATTGATAAGCGATTTCTTGCCAGACAGGATACTATCAAACTAAGTTTTCTTTAACCATCTTAAGATCTGTTTCTTTATCTGGTGGTGATAGGCACTATCAGGACAGATCCTAATAGCCCAATACCACCTTATTTCAATGTGACTGGTTTGGAATGTAAGGATGTGACTGTACACTTCCCAACTTATGGCTGCCCCTGCCGCTTAGCCAAAGGCCTTAACCTAAGAACAAGGCCTCAGACTATCCTAGTGAGATAGGGTTACCATATTTGAACATTCAAAAAAGAGGACACTCCATGGGGGGAACCTTCGCTGTTGCCGCTGCCCTCCCGGACGTTTTTAGATATTTAAATAGGGTTACCATACGTCCGTATTTTCCCGGAAGGAATTTTTAAAACTTAAAAATTTAAAAATTCCTCCCGGACAGCGATTTAAGAACCAAAAAGCCTGACATGTCCAGGAAAATACGGACGTATGGTAACCCTACCTAAAGTTCTTTTTTAAAAAGATGGGCCTGAACTAGAAATGAGCTCCGTTTCACATGCGTGGGTCCTAGCTGCTCCCTGCCCCCCTCATTGAAGCAGGTGTTCAAGGTTACTTCCCTGGGAACTGTAGGGCACCAGTGGACGTGGGGCGGGCTGCAGACAGGGGCATGGGTCAGGGCTAGCTGGAGGCAGGGGGTGCGGAGCTGGCTGGAGACGGGGTGCGGAGCTGGCTGGAGATAAGGGGGTGCGGGGCTGGCTGGAGGTGGGGCAGGGGGTGCGGTAGGGGCTGGAGACAGGGGATGGCTGCGGGCAGGGGGTGTGGAGCTGGCTGCAGGCAGGGCAGGGGGTGTGGGCATAGGCGCCGACTCCGTTGGTGCTCCAGGGCTGCCCCGAGCCGCTATCCCTGTGAGTACCTGCCCCCCTACTCACAGCCAGCCCATCTCCAGCCCCTGCCACACCCCCTGCCTGCATCCAGCCAGCCCCACACCCATAGGCGCTGACTTTACTCAGCACCGGTGGGTCTTGCGCCCCCCGCCCCCGGTCTCTGGCCCCGCCCCCATTCCAACCCCTTCCCCAAATCCCTGGCACCGCCTCCTCCCCTGGGCACGCCATATTTCCCCTCCACCCACCTCCCTCCCAGGCTTGCTGCAAATCAGCTGTTTCCACGGCAAGACTGAGAGGGAGGGGGGGAAAGCGGAGCGGCAGTGCGCTCGGGGGAGGAGGCGGAACAGAGGTGAGATGGGGTGGGGAACGGTTCCTCTGCACCCCTCCCCCAGGGTTACTTCCTTTCCTGCGGCCCTCCCCCCCAGCTCATCTCCGCTTGTGATTTTGATTCTTTGATTTATACCTCTATAACTAGCTAAGTGATAAAAATACACCTAAGTTCTTAAAGTATAGGCCTTTACAGGCAGGCCTGTATATATATATTCTAACAACAATCTAGCTTCATTGGAACTGAATATAATCAAGTTATTTCTGGGCATTTTGGACAAAGGAATAAACTACTTAATTGACTCATTTTCCAAATTTCAAGTTCTTTCACATGTTCTTTGTGTTATCTATACCCTGAAAGGGAATTACTTGGGGGAGGGGGAAGATAAGAACTACTTAACATAAAAAATAAAGATTTCGGGTTTGATTCCTTTTAATCAGTTCTGTGTCACTTTCTCTAGACTTTAACATAGTGATCAAAATTGTGTTCTCAATTACATGTGGACCAACTCATCAAAAATCTATTGGACAGCATGGGTGTAGCTGAAAGTAGAGTTTAGTCTAACTGATTTTGCCACCATCTCCTAGGCAACATCCTCTCTTACTAATGTTCATGCATGTGGGATGCTGTTGTTCAAATTCAGTCCTGATATAAGCAGGCCCATCTCTAAATGAAATTAAAAGATTTGTGCTTGCTTATTTAGATGTGTGCCTCCCTAACTAACCCTTTGGGGGTGGGAGTGGGGAGGTTCATTTAGACTTAATATTACTTTATTTTCTGCATTGGCAAATGTTGCATGAGATGCAGTGAGGTTTTAAAACTTCACACCAATTGTGTACGAAGATGGACACAATGTTAAATGCACAGTAGCAATGTGTACAGGCAGCTTTTTCCACTACTTTCTGGTCTCTCTCTCTCTCTCTCTCTCTCAAAGGTCTGGAATGAGAGCAGCAGAATAGTGATCCTATTATGAATCTGACCTTCAGTTTTAGTTTCTCTTAGCTCTCATGTCTGCAGTTAAATTGACTTCCTTGCTAAAGGAGGTCCAGAGTTCTTTTTTAATTAAGAATTTAGATAGACTTGCTTTTCATAGTGAATTTAGAGAACCGATTCCAACTTAGCAATGAAAACTTAAATTTGTAAGCATGAGGAGCCTTTTAGATAGAGCAGAAAACTCCTAAATATGGCTTTTTGCAGATTTAATATCTGGTAGAGCTAGCTGGAAATTTCCAACAAAACTTTTTCCATTGGAATTTGCAGATTCATATTTGATATGTTTTGCTCCGAATCAGAACAAAGTCGCTATACATCAAAAATCATTCAGATATTTTCTAAAATTATATAAATGAAATAGGTTCTGGTAAGCCAGCTCTAATATCAAGTTTACCAGAACCTTTTTCATCTGTATAACACTGCATGCAAGAGTAATAGCTGAATGATTTTGGATGTACAGTCCAAATCATAAGTGTGGTGTACATTGAAGGTGAACCACCATAAGGTAATGGTCTAACAGCTGAACTAAATGGAATATATATTAAAGTTCAGAAGCTGACTGACTATAGCACTGCAATATATATAGCCCATCAAGTCAAACACATATCTTCTGTTAGCCTTCTCAGTGGTCTGCTAACAAAATTTTCAAAATGTTTCATGATTGTTATGTGTAGCTACTGCCATATGTGAGAAGAGTGGACACAGAACATGGCATATCTCTGTGCTCTCTCTTACATAGAGAGGCTGCTGCTAATGAGTCAATATTTACCACTGGTTACCTACACCATTGTCTTCTGTGAAACTATTAACATGAGTAAAATCAATTACTGCATGAGTGGTTTCATGATTGGGGCCTTAGTCCAGACGATTCATAGACTCATAGACTCATAGACTTTAAGGTCAGAAGGGACCATTATGGTCATCTAGTCTGACCTCCCGCATGATGCAGGCCACAAAAGCTGACCCACCCACTTTCCCTTAACTCAGCTGTTGAAGTCTCCAGATCGTGATTTAAAGACTTCAAGTCACAGAGAATCTTCCGGCTTGCGACCCCTGCCCAATGCTGTGGAGGAAGGTGAAAAACCTCCAGGGCCTCTGCCAATCTACCCTGGAGGAAAATTCCTTCCCGACCCCAAATATGGCGATAAGTAGAACCCCGAGCATACAGGCAAGATTCTCTAGCCAGACCCACATTTTACCAGCGATGGCACTTTATTACCTAATTGACTAAAATCACGTTATCCCATTATATCCCACGATATAACTGTAAAAATCTATACAGAGAGATTAATTGACTAATTATTTTACAAGATAGCATAAGTTTTTACTCCAAGTCTCTTCACCAAAGTATTACTGTCAAAGGTTATATCCCAGGGTGACCCCCTTGTGTGAAGGAAGGCACTTCACTTGCCTTGTACATCATTCCCTGTGAGACAGCACTCTTGTGGTCCAACCCTGGGGCATAGCCCTCCAGCTGAACCTCTTAACAAGTCTGCTCTTTGTTGGCAGGGTATAAATTAGTCCAGACAAAAAAGGAAAGTAGTTTGACAGCCTTAAAGGGACAGGCTCCTTTCCCTCACACAAAGGAAAGGAAAAGGTCTTTTCAGACTCCACAGGAAGTCTCTGCTCCCACCCTCCCGCATAGCAAAAACCAAGAGTTAGTCCTGGGGTTTTCAACAAAGTAAACAAACTGGCTCATTTTCTTTTTCCAAAAGACACAGGCGGGCAGCACTCTCAAACTGTTCTTGTCATAACCCACTGACAGTATGGGAGCTCAAGCTTCTTTTCAGGGCTCATCCCTGGCCTGCCAAGCCACACAGCTGTGGTGGATTGGGGCTGATTGGGAGCACAGCAGTTCTTTAACTCCTTCTTGACTGGTCTGCCCCACGGCTGTTATTTTTTAAAAGAAAGTACTCCTTTCTCTATGTAAGGGATTGTTCAGAAAAAGCTCTCAAGGTAGTATGTGGTCTTTTCCATGTGTGTGCACATGTGCAGAAAACAGTAAAGGTGAAGAAATCCATTCATTCACTGATAATAAGACCTAGCTCTTACAGAACTTTTCATCCATAGATTGCAAAGGAGGGCATTAGAATTATGGGGAAATCAAGGCACAGAAAAATGAAGCAGCTTGCCTCAGGTCAATCAACTGCTCAGTAGCAGAGCTGGGACTGCAACCCACATCTCTTGGGGGCCAGTCCAGTGCTCTATCCACTAAACCACATTGCCTCTCATAGAAAAAGCTGCCATTTCTGCTCATTCGGATCCTAAAACATTCTCAGTTCCAAGGTACTTTGTTATTTAATTTGTACCTCAAATCTGAAAAAAAATATGTACAAAGACAGTTACCTCACACCTCTGCTAGCCTGATCATATTTGATCCTTATTGTCCATGTTGGAGAGTGAGAAAGATTAATATAATAAGAAAGTCAAACACTTTATTCTTCTATAGAAGGTTTTATTACTGTTAAAGAATATTAAGAAACATTGGATTGGATGATATGTTATCACATTTGCTGATAACGGACATGAATTTCATGTAGCATTGCTTTCTCTGACTTCTTGTAACTGAAAAAAATTACCTTTGTTATTTTAAAATAAAATATTCCTAGTATCATACCTAACATGGACAATTATGGCAGTCAGTCAGGATTGCATTGCCATTGACATAATTTATTAAATATTTGAGAATAAGACATCCTGGATCTGAGAAACCTTCCACACAAAAGTTTAGTTCAAACAGTCCTGTTTGCAGGAAAAGCTTTGGGTATGATAAATCGTTGAAATAAAACAAAACAAAAACTGTTATTCAAAAATTTCCTGACCAGCTCTAGTTTTTCCAGTTCAAAATGACTGTTTCAAGATTGAAAGTTACTTTAGAGAAAGTTTTAAAGAAAAAGAAAAGGTCATAATCAAAACAAAGTGTTTTGATGGACCAGAACTGACTTTTTCCTCCCAGATTTAGGTTCACAAAAGTGAAATTTATTTTTCAATCATATGGGACTGGACATTTTTTCAAAACCTCAAAACTTTTGTGGGATGGGAAAAATATTCTGAGCAACTTACCTGCAACGTTCATTTGATCATAATAAAAAAGTATTATGCGATTCTATTTGGGTCAAGATTTTCAAAAGTGATAAGGGAATATACTCTAAAGTGGGCTAATTTTCAGCGGATGGATGCACTTGACTTTCTGAAAAATCAAGCCTCTTTAATGTAACTAGTTAGGTGACTAAAAATTCAGAAACTCAAATCACTTGTCATTTTTAAAACGTTGACCTTAATTTATACGTATTTATGACATCCATGCTCTTCATTATGTATTTCTCAGTATCTAACAAAACAAGGGAAATAGCAGTACACGTTCAGAAGGGGAGGAGTGAATAATTCATAAATGCCTGATGGAAGAGCCTATTAGTAACAAGGCAACACCAATTTATAAATAGATCCTAAGTATGCTATAAAATAACAGTGCAACTCAAGGTGAATCAGCCAGTGAGCAGATTCAATTATGTGAAGGGCATTAATGCAAATCACTGATAGAGGTTCTCCACCAAATTGTCATCAGTCTATATACTGTACATATGCACTCACTGGTATTCATTGAAATATTCTCATCCAAGAACTATTATCTGAAATCACTATAATAATACCACCACGTAGATTTTATACAGCACTGTTCATCAGTAGATCTCAAAGTGCCCAAAGGCCAGAATCATCTCCATTTTATGGAAGCAGAAACTGAGGCAAAGAGAGGTTAAAGTTGTGACGGGTTGGATCACAGATACCCCCTTGGGGCTGCCAACTGATGTGCCAAGTCTAGTTCTGCCCCTGCTTTCCCTGCCAGCTTGGGACTCCAGCACCTTGTCTTGTTGAGCCAGACACGCCAATCTGCTCCAACACAGACCCAGGGTCTGAGCCACGTGCCCCAAAGCTGCAGACTTAACTGAAAGCAACTTAAGAAGTGTTCCTGTCTTTAACACTCAGATGCCCAACTCCCAATGGGGTCTAAACCCCAAATCTGTTTTACCCTGTATAAAGCTTATATCGAGTAAACTCATAAATTGTTCGCCCTCTATAACACTGATAGAGAGATATGCACCGCTGTTCCCCCCCTCAGGTATTAATGAATATTCTGGGTTAATTAATAAGTAAAAAGTGATTTTATTAAATACAGAAAGTAGGATTTAAGTGGTTCCAAGTAGTAGCAGACAGAACAAAGTGAATTACCAAGAAAAATAAAATAGAACACGCAAGTCTAAGCCTAGTACAGTAATAAAACTGAACACAGATAAAATCTCACCCTCAGAGATGTTTCAATAAGTTTCTTTCACAGACTAGATGCCTTCCCAGTCTGGGCACAAGCCTTTCCCCTGGTACAGCCCTTGTTCCAGCTCAGGTGGTAGCTAGGGGATTTCTCATGATGGCCTCCTCATTTGTTCTTTTCCACCCAATTATATATCTTTTGCATAAGGCGGGAATCCTTTGTCCCTCTGGGTTCCCACCCCTCCTTCTCAATGGAAATGCATCAGGTTAAAGATGGATTCCAGTTCAAGTGACATGATCACATGTCACTGTAAGACTTCATTACCCACTTGCCAGCACACGCGTATAGAGGAAAACTTACAAGTAAAACAGAGCCATCTACAGTCAATTGTCCTGGTTAATGGGATCCATTAAGATTCCAGACCACCATTAATGGCCCACTTTTTGCATAACTACAATAAGACCTCAGAGTTATATTTCATATTTCTAGTTTCAGATACAAGAGTGATACATTTATACAAATAGGATGACCACACTCAGTAGATTATAAACTTTGTAACGATACCTTACAAGAGACCTTTTGCATGAAGCATAATTTAGTTACATTATATTCACACATCAGCATACTTTCATAAAATCATATAGAGTGCAACGTCACAAAAGTGTCTTGCCAAGGTCACCCAGCAGGCCCGTGGCAGAACCAGGAATAAAACCCAAATTTCAAAGTCCCAGGCTAGTGCCATATCCCCAAGGCCACACAGCAAACTATTATATATCCTGTGCAAAAAAGATGTATAATTTCTGACTGGCTTTCTATGAATGATGGCCCCATAAACCACACATACAATAATTAGCTGAGTAGAGACAGTCCCTAGCCGCTCTACTCGGCATTTCTGAGGCATTTCTTTGTTGTATTTCTTGCTGTGCAAACAGCTCTGCCTATATAAGCAATAAAGCATGAGATCCTCAAATAAGTCTTGCTACAACAAAAATGAAAAATGATTCTAAAGGCTGAAATTGATCTGTCCAGTAAAGTTTAGGTTTCTTCTAACACGCTGTAGTAATGAACTTGGTTTTCCCCATATAGCATCTATAGTAATCCTGCAACTGCACGCGGAGGGGGAATATGTTGAAGTATGGGGAAGGCAGCTTGTAAAGAGGTTCCTATTTCTGAAGCCAAGCTGTTTTCTATATTATCTCTTATGAAACTCCAGCACTGCTTGGAGCAAATTCAATTTGTCTGTATGTGAGAAAAGCAACAGTGTGTCCATTCTTCCAAATGGATAAAGAGGGCAAAACACTCTTTTCAAAACTTGTTATAAATTAAATAACTTCTTAAAATTTCCTTTGTAGAGTGAATATAAGTGCCAAATGCACTATAAGGGATGAGGGTGGAATAAATCTTTCTTGTAAATGCTCTAGATAAGTTGCTGAGTGGAGGAAAACAAAAAATAAAAAACTATGTTCATGATCCCCATTTCCTCTGAGATTCCTGTTCTTAGTGTATTTATGTGACTGTATCTTATCTGATAATTAGAGAAAATGAGGCAGCACATTAGTTGATTTCACAGCACTGACTGTATTCTCACTCAACACCATGCAGAAATGTATGGTTCATTTCATACCCCATTTACAGTGGTTCTAGAAAGTCAGCACATAATATTAGCCTGAACAAAAGAAAACTGTTGACATAATTTGTGTGTATTTATGTATGTGTGTGAACTCACAATAGTGGAAATGACCGATACCATGACCTGCTAAATTATGAGTGGCATAACAGATCATTGTGCAGTGATGAGCTAAGGTTCACTTTTGGATTACCTGTGCTTATAAAATGTGGGGTTTTTTTAAACTAGGCCTTTGGGAGGACTGCACAAAAAGGTGTTCATTTAGGATATTACAACCCTCAAGTATTATTTGTACACGTAGTGTGTATAGAGCGTACACTGTATAGCAGAACGTTTATTTTCACTGTGCTACATCATAGGTTGACAGGATTCCATGTAAGGAACCAGAAGGGGATAAGCTACAAGGCAAGACAAGCATCCTCTTGATAATTTTCTGGTAGTGTAACTTTTCTGAACCAGCAATTGATGTCAGAGAAGGCAGCAATCTGATCATGTTTCAAAAACATATTTCTGCATATGTTAGGCCTGACAATTTGCACTACCAGAACATAAAATATAATTGAGGGGAAATAAGTGGACAGCTGTTAAAACAGGCAATACATTGAGAGGTGGAATACAAACAGCAATAGGCCAAGGGTGCTATGAAGCAGAGGCCCAGTATGAAGGAGAAATGAACAGTGCCACTGCTGAGTCCTTGAACATTGTTGGAGTTTTATTCTTTGTCAACCTCCATTCCACACATGCATGACTGGGTGCAGCATCCCCAAAAGTCAGTGTCAACCCCAAGCTGACTAAAACAAAGATGTTCAAGAAGTAGAGAGAAATGTCCAGACCTGTGCTCTGCCTGGAAGGTGGTGATAGTATTGCTTTGCCTTCATACTGTGCTGAGGACCTCAAAGTGCTCTTAAATATTAATTAGGCAAGCTCCCCTTCCCCCAACTGCTTTGTGAGGCAGTTAAGTATTGCTTTCTTCCTCTCTCTCATTTTAATACTAAGGAGGGAAAATAACTTTTCCTAGTTCATCAAGCCCAGAAAATCTTCTGCCTCAGTCCCAAGAAGGAATTAATTTGCTGAAACATTAGCTTGGACCCAAGGTTCCGACTCATTAGGTTAGGTAACTCTAATATTCCTTTTACACTAATTTCCACTTACAGCAATTTAGTTTGTAGCAACAAAGATGAAAAACTTTGCTAAAGTGGAAGCTTAGCCTATTACATTATGGACCAGATCCTCAGCTGCTGTAAAATCAGCATGGGTGCAATAGATTTGCCCCTACACAACAACATAGAAAACTAAATACGTCAGATCAGTGTATATGGTATCTAGTAACTGCATTTCCCTTTTTGTAGTTAATATTTCAAGTAAAACATGTCCTCCTGGGATTGTTTGTAGTCCATCAATAGAGGAGCTGCAGCTACCATGAAAATTTAATTTCAGAGGTTTAAGATTTTATGCTATGTAGGTTAACAGATGAACATATACTTTAGGGATTAAACATTGCACATTCAACATTAGCAGTGAAATCCTCAACTCATTGAAATCATTGACAAAACTCCACAAAAGTGCATATGGTGGAACATACAGATGTTAAGGACTACAGCCACACCTGGTATAAATTGCTGAAGTTCAATTGATTTCTATGGAGTTATAGCAATTTGTGCCAGATGAGGATCTGTTTCTAAAATTTCTGTTAACACTTTCAAAGACTCTCTTTCCCACACAAACTATATTTAAAAATGAATATAGACTATGGCGTTGCACTCCATAATGTTTTATGGAAACATGCCTATGAACGTGAATACTGTATAAGGTAACTGGAATATGCTTTATGCAAAAAGTCTCTTGTAAGGTATCATTACAAAGCTTATAATCTACTGAGTGTGTTCATCCTATATGTATGCATGTATTATACTTGTATCTGAAGCTAGAAATATGAAGTATAACTCTGAGGTCGTTTTGTAATTATGCAAAGTGTGGGCCATTAATGGTGGTTTAGAATCTTGATGGCTCGCATTGACTAGGACAATTGGTTGTGGATGGTTTATTTACCTGCAAGCCTTACTGAGTGTGTGTCAGCCAGCCTGTGGGTAATGAAGAATGAGGTCTTACAGTGACATATGACCATGTCACCTGGTAATAAAATCCATCTTAAATCTGCTATTTTTCCATTTAGAAGGAGGGGTGGGGACCCAGAGAGACAAAAGATTCCCACCTTGTGCCAAATCTATAAAAGGGGGTAGAAGAGAACAAAGGAGGCTGCCAGTCACGAGAACAACCCTGCTTTCCATCTAAGATGTCTGCTGGAACTAACAAGGATTGTACCAGGGGAAAGGATTGGGCCTAGACTAGGAAGGAGTCTAGTCTGTGAAAGAAGCTTATTGGAATATCTCTGAGGGTGAAATTTTACCTGTAATCAGTTTCTTAATGTATTAGGTTTAGACTTGCGTGTTTTTGCCTTATTTTGCTTGGTGACTTTGTTCTGTCTGTTATTACTTGAAACCACTTAAATCCTACTTTTTATACTTAATAAAATCACTTGTGTTTATTAATTAACCCAGAGTAAGTGATTATTACCTGGAGGAGCAAATAGCTTTGCATCTCTCTCTATCAGTGTTATAAAGGGGGACAATTATGAGTTTACCCTGTATTAGCTTTATACAGAGTAAAATGGATTTATTTGGGGTTTGGATCCCACTGGTAACTGGGTGTCTGGGTGTTGGAGATAGGTGGCCTGCTGAACAGGTTTTGGTTAAAGGCTGCAGCTTTGGGGGTGTGGATCACCCCTGGGTCTGTGTTGCAGCAGGCTAGCGTGTCTGGCTCAACAAGGCGGGGTTCTGGAGTCTCACGCTGGCAGGGAAAATGGGCTCAGAGGTAACTTCAGCACATCAGGTGACAGTCTCAAGGGGGTCTCTGTGACAGAAACCGTGACATAGACATTAATATGAAGGATTGTTTGCAGTATATATTAGCTATGGCTTGGCAAATATAAAATGGCTTGATTCTTATGGTGCTGTAAATCAGTGAACTCAACTGAGCTATGCTCATTTATAGTAGATGAGGATCTGGCTCACTATTAATTGTAAAATAGGTTATTTGAAAAATGTCACAAAATATAGTAATTATTCATTCAGATCTATATATTAGATGAAAATGTAAAGCAATACTTTACTGCTAGTAAGATTACAATATTTTTCTAATTGTTATACACCTCTACCCCGATATAACACGACCCAATATAACACGAATTTGGATATAACGTGGTAAAGCAGTGCTCCGGGGGGGGGGGGCTGCGCACTCCGGTGGATCAAAGCAAGTTCGATATAAGGTGGTTTCACCTGTAACGCGGCAAGATTTTTTGGCTCCCGAGGACAGCGTTATATCAAGGTAGAGGTGTAGTTTATTTAAAAGAGCATTGCAACCTTCAAATGATTTATTCAATGAATATTGTTAGATGGTCTTTTGTTGTAGGAAGGGATGCTGGGCATGTGATTTTCATATACAAAGAAAGCCAGGTTACTGGGTTATCCAGGAAGATTCTATAGACATATATGGGTAATAGGTATTTCAGCTGTAGTTTTGAACCAGATCACAAAACAAAAGTTAAAAAGGCATTTTTTTAAAAAGAGTTAAATATAAAGTTCTAAAGTTTTCCTTAAAAGCAGCTCACATATTTCAGAGAACACCACAGCACTTTGATGAGTAACTTTTTATATAACAAAGTTGATAGAATGACTTTAATGAAATGTGTACACAACTGTGATTTAATAAGCACTGTATCCTCAAAGGTTCAGGTACAGTATATGCTAATCAGAAATTCTTTTGATGAACTGGAAAAACACAAGAGCCTTCATAAAAGCAAATTTCAAAGCAAAACATCCTCTTAGTATTTTCTTTAATAGATAGCTCTAAACATTCAGAAACACCAAACAGTATATGGAAACTAAAATCTTTGAAAAAAAAATCTTTAAAAGTGGTTTCTTCCTTTATTTATTTATTTATTTACTTATTTTAGAATAAAGATTGGCATCTTTGTTACCTGCATTAAAAAAAAAAACAGTTTCAAGTGGGGCAAAGGATATATACCAATAGCCAAGAAAATAATTCTAAAGTTGTCTTCTTTCAATAAAATATTCAGAAAGACAAGGTGTCTCAAACACCTTGAGTCTCCTATTTCCTGGGACCAACACCGCAATAGTGCCGCTGCAAATATAATATTGTGTAACTTCCCTCAATCCCACCAGCCTCTAAGGGCACGACTGGATTTTATAGGAGTTTTTCCATTGACCAGCACGGGAGCAGGATCAGCCCTAAGTACCTGATCCAAATCTCATTGCAATGGGAGGCTATTTACTTCAATGAGTTTCGAAGTAAGCCCTAAACATAAAGGGTGGAATCCTGGCCCCATTGAAGTCAGTGGCAAGTCTCCCAGGATTTTACCCAAAAGGTCACTGTGCTCTCTATTTATACTACCTAGCTTTCTTTCCCCCTCCCCCATCCCAACTATCACCTTGATCCCGTTCAGTCTGGCTTCTACCCTCAGTCCCCTCTGAGACTGCCTTGAACTAAATCACTAATGACTGCTCTTACTCAAAAGGTAAGAGGCACTTGCCCATTCATATTCTTTGTTCTGTTTTCATGTAGCTCAACTTTCACTTTGTTAACTTATGACAGAGTGCTGGGTGCTGTACAAGAAGTTATCATTATATATTTTTCTTGACACTTTGTTAGATAAATTTACTCTATGAGATGTGGCTCCTAATCACATTCCATGTCACATGAGAAAAATCAGTATGCCTGCATGTTTTCATTTTTTCAACGCCTGGATGAATATACTTATCTATTTTTTCCTCTTTGGCATATATATATTGCATTGTGAGTTTATGAATTCTCTTACAGTTTTCAGCAAGGACATGTTTATTTTTCTGCTCACATAGCTGCCCTCACCACACATAAAATATAGTTACAATTAATTTTAATAATTCATTGAGTATTCACAGTAACTGTGCAGATCATTATGAATTCATGTGGTTTTCATGTGAATGCCATAGGTATTTCCACATGAGTTCCATTGTAATCCAGCATGTTTACGATCCAGTTGGATTAATAACCTGAAGTATATTACTGATAATACCGTAGGGAAGTTGCATACACCTTTTCCATATGCCCTTGTTTTGAGACAGTGCGGTTAGAACATTGCATGATGTGAAGATTAGGTTTCCATACAAATAAACATTCTGGTCAGGAAGGCACCAGTATGAAGCAGATGTATGAGCTGAATTTTTCCCTAAGTCTTCACCCCAAGAAATATTTGGGCAAGGATCTGACTGACAGTACCATGATGATGAAGAATGAAGGGTACCATACTACAGGTATGTTGTTGGTTTGTAGGTTTGGTTGTTTATCACATTTGTACAGGAAACTGATTTGTAGTCCTTTTTTTCCAAACACACTATACTCCTGTTTATCCAAAACCCTATTATCTGAACCACTGTATTATCTGAATCCCATCCTCGTCCCTCATCTATCTCATGTTGGGGGACAGGGAAGGGATTCAGATACTAGAGCAGGGGTTCCCAGCCAAGATTGCGTGGCAGAAGAGGAAGATGAGCCTCGGGCCATAGAGAAGCCACGTTGCTATCAAATGGCTTGTGTGGCAGCACAGGGAGCCCTCTGAGCCTCACTATCATGGGAGTGTGTGAGCAAGTCATTCCTGCAGTGGGGTGGCCTCCCCTGGGGCTCATGCAACTCTTTGCAGTCCTGGCCGGGGGACTGTGCTTTGCTCCACCCCTTGCGCCCGCTAGGATCAAGTATCACTGGCCCTGTGGCTGTGCAGAGCTTTCTGCAGCCTCTCTATCATAGGAGTGAATCAGCAGGGCAGAGCAGAGACCCCAGCAGAGACCGCGAGAAGCAAGAGGAGGATGAGACCTGGGCCACAGGAGAGGCCACCCCACTGCTGAATGACTCCTGCCCTCTCGATTATCTGAACAAAATTGATGTGCCTCATACTATTCAGATAATCAGGAGTATACAGTATGCATAACCACAAAAGGGTTTTAAATAGTGCCATATTTATGAATAGTGCAACAGATTCCCCCTCTGATTCATACACAGACTAATGTCACGCCTTTGGCTTCAAAGGAGTTACTTCTGATCTACACTAGTGCAAGTGAGAGGAGGACCAGGCTGGAGGAATACGTATCCACAGCAACAGAATATAAATGTTATATCAGTCACTCTAAATACCATGAAACCTGTAGAAGAAACCATCCTTATTAAGCAGCCTCTCTTGAGACTTCTCCAAAACATCTTCAAAATGTATTGGGTATATTTCTGATCTACCATAACTATATGATCTCTAACTCGGTTTTGTTGTACCTTGAGTGCTCACTTACAGTGAAAACTGTACTAAGGTCATATTACTGGCATTTGTATGTTACACACATATCAACATATGAGTTAGACAGACAATTAGGGCTTGTCCCATCTCAAATTCATCTTTCTGGTGCTTGACACATTAGAGATACACAGGCTTCATGAGGCATAAAGCCCAAGAGCATACTCTAGGGGTACTTAAATTGCTATCGTATAATGGTGGTTTAGGCATCACAAGGCCACCCAAATCTTCCCTATTCCCAGAAGTACAGTCCCTACATCCAGCCCACTGGTTCCTGTAAGTGCTCCCATAAGAGCCTGGCTGTACATGTACAATCTTATATATATGAAGGGAGAAATGTTAGCCAACAATTTTATACACAAGCCTTGAAAAACTGCAATTGCTGGTTGAACAGCGGGATGACTTATTCAGGGGACAGGTAACCCTGCTTCAAAGGCCACCAAAGAAGTCCCAACCTTACAAGCCTAGGGACAGATTGTGGCCCTGCTAGCATGGTGGTCAGGGTCATAATGGTTTCCTTGAGGCAAAGGTGTTTTCTGCTCTGCTGACTGTTTAATCTGTGTTTGTAACGTCTGTCAGGATCACCTCAAGCAATGGTAGGTGAGTCTTAATTTTCATATGCAAATGTAAAGAAATGAAAATTTAAAAAACAAAAACAAAAAAAAAAACCCTAACCAAACTATTGAAACAGTTATATTATACCTGCCTAACTTTGCACACTGACAAAATTCAACCCAGAGCAAAATTATTGTATTATATTATATCATTAACAAATATAATTTCAGGTACCCAGATGGTAGTACTCAATGTCACCAGAACATCTGGATTGTCCATTAACAATTCCATTGCAAGATTAGGTTTGTTTGTTTTCATTCATACCATATGAATGGGCTCAAGGTGGAGTACCTGGGTGAAATTTAATGGCCAGTGATATACAGTGATATACATACTAGATGTGCTAATGATACCTTGTGGCTTTTGAATCTATGAATATATCCCCCAAATGGTAAACAATTAACTTATAATCATAATAGATTTTCTTTAGTATTTTAAAAGTCTGTTTAAATAGTCCTCATTTAGAATGGCTGAGTAGCAAGTATTTAAAACCAGCTTCTGTGTATTCATCCATTTTTCTCTTATATTATATATGATTATTCACTAGAATATAGACTTGCATGCTAAATTGTAATTCCTCTTGATTTCACAAGGGCCAGTTTATTTTTATTTTATGTATATTATTTAGATTTGTGCAAGTACTAATAAAAAGCATTTTTTCCATAAAACCACCTAATTCCACTGAGTTTTTATTATTTTACCTGAGTTACAAAGGCTGGGATGATGATGCCAAGTGAATCTCTGTGACTGACAGCCAGTGTGATTCTGACAGTTTCAAAGTGAATTTAAAAACTTGTTTAGAAATGTTAGTTTCTCCTACCTTGTGTTTGCCATAGTGAAACATACAGCAATAACACAATATTCTGACAAATATAGACATTCTCTCCAGGACATGCTGATCCTCTGTGGTTGTTGATACATTTAAGCAAGCCCACACACTTGCTTTATAGCAGGTCTGAGGGGTAATTCTGTGTTGCTTGAGGGCACAGAAATCTATGACCCAGCATACATCAGGGCTGTCTGTGTAACATCTCCATCGCCATGACCCTTTCCCTTCTATTCACTGTCTCTAACACTGGATTTATAGTTCTCCGTATATGCACTTTTCAGCTCGCTAGAGTCAGCTACAGTGTTTTCTCAGGGCCAGATCCCGTGAAGTTGTAAGCAACTGAGTCAATGGGTGCCTAGTACTTTTTATGAATCCTCAGCACCTTGCAACATCACTTACCATTTTTTCTACTTACGACTACATGGGTTTCCAACTAGAACATATTCTCTTGGTCTTATTCTAATTAGTGAATCATTGTTTGTAATGAATATTTATACGCATGTTTCTCATTCACCAGAGCAAAGTAGCACAAGCCATCAATAATTTCTTTAACTCCAGTGTTTCACTAGCAGATTGGTGGTTCCTGCTAGTTTAGCCTCTAGCAATGAATGAAGTTTTATTTTTATTTTCCATGGGTTTTGGATCTTAGAAAGATTATGCTTAATGGCAATGCTTAAAGGTTTAAATAGACACTGAAATAGTATTTAATACTTGGTATTTATCACTTTGCCAGTGAATAACAAGAAAAACAGTCCTCAGTCTCACATTTACTTAATATTACTTTTCTAAAATCAACTTAACTATTGGTAAAATTCCCAATAAATTTTATTGAGTTATTTATGCAACAGTAGGTGGAACAGCAAAGACCTTAGTGCCAAATTTTCAAAATATGGCCATTGTTTGTTGGTGTAATTACTGGCATGTGATTTTTTTCCCATGTGTATTGTTATCTGATTAAAAGATGACAGTGTAGATCATTGTTGCTACCACTGTTATATAATCGCAACAAATCTTGTACAAAGTGCATCAAGTAAGGTGTCAATGGAAAAGTTATGATTTGCTTAATATGAGTATCCTATTTGTATGCATTTATCATTTTGGTATCTGAAGTTAGGAATATTAACTATGTACCTATATTTCAAATGTGTTTGCTCATGTGGTAACAGCTACAAGATGCATCATGAAGAGACTATTCAAGCTGAATGGCCCATCAAGGTACACTTCACTCTCAATGGACCATGGAAGAAGCCCATCCACACTTGGTAGAAGCTATAAAAGGCCCTGGAAATATCTCCATTTTGCCTCTTTCTTGCTCAAACCTCTGGACTTGTACTAATGGGAGCATTCTAACCATGGGACTGAAGACCTTCCAATGATTTGGAAGCAACCAGAGACTTAACAAGCCAGCAGTTTATTCCATCACTGCTACAAGCCCGATCCAAGAACTTCACAACTGTTGTATGTATTTGATTCCTTAATCAATTTCCACTCTCACCTTTCTTTCTTTTTTTATAAATAAATCTTTAGATTTTAGATACTAAAGGATTGGCAACAGCATGATTATCAAGTAAGATCTCAATTGTATATTGGCCTGGGCATGTGGCTGGTCCTTTTGTTTGGTGAAATTGGTTTTAAATAACCACTCATCATTAAGTCTACTGTCTGAGTGTGGAATCCAGGAATGGAATACCTAAGGAGGCTGCATTTCTGACTTCTTGTTAGCCAGTGTGGTGAGACAGAAGTTTACTTTTGTTGCTGGATTGGTATATCTCATGGACGCATTACCACCTCTTTTGCGCTGTGTCTGCTCTTCTTCCCAGCTCTTTGTCCTGAATTAGGTATTCTCAGTTGTGATCCACGGTGACACCATGTAACAAAATCATGGCATCTTGTTCATACAAACCATCAGCCTTGTCAGTGAAGAATCAAACTCAAGACTATCAGCACTAAAAGCACAAGTCTATCACTTCATCTAAAGGACAACACCTGAGAAAATAGGAAGATATATAGACATTTGACCACCTACATGCAGTTGTGTTATGGGCTTGAAAATGGTAGCATGCAAAAAACTGGGACTGCTTATGTAACTTAATGTGTGAAGTTTTATACACACAAATACAGGATGGATTAAGGTGTCTATAGAAATGTGGCCCCTTCAGTGTCTTCCTATTAAATTCTGTTACTTAAGATTTTATAGCCTATATTCCTAAAGTATATTTTCAAATAATTGAAAAACATATACACATATTCAACTGCAATAAGTAGATATCATAATATTAAGAGTGATGAACTTTAGAACACAACTTCCTTCAATATAACTGTTCACTCTCTACTGTAGCCAATTTTTGGCTAACAAAACACTAATTCAATATTTTAAAAATCAACCACAATTTCATAAATTGTATGGGAATCCACTATAGCTTAGCTACTACCAACATTCCTATTATAAATACAATTTCAGTGGCTTTTCACTTGACTGTTAACATTTGCTCCAGTCTGAAGATTGGCATGTTTCTAGGAGTAAATTCTTAGGACATTAAAAAGTAGTCCTTTTGGCTAACCGTAAGTTGTACAAGTGCAGACAAATAACACTATCAGATTAAGATGCCATTTTTCTCACTCCATATCTTTTTACTATTTGAATATAGCTGCAAGAGATAAAAGAGCACATAAATAACGTAGTAACCTATAAAAAGCAACAAAGAGTCCTGTGGCACCTTAAAGACTAACAGATGTAACCTATGACTCACAACATGTTCATTTTTCATCTGTGTATAAAGATACCACCCATTTTACTGGGAATAGGAAAACTCAAGACAACAATTCTGAAAACTTACCAAATTGAGCTTTGTTTGTTTGCCAACAGAAAGTGTGGGCTCCATATTCTCTGCCTTTGTAGGAGAAATGTTTTGTTGTTGTTGTGTTTTCCTTTGAATGTTACCTATTTATGCTCTAGGAGATGGTATAATGTCAGTGCTGAAACAGCAAGTATTCAAGAGGACCCATTATTTTGGTCCCATAGTGTCGCTTGCCATCCATTTTGCCTTGTATTAGGCTTATATACCACATATATGTTTTGTTTTGTTTAAGCTGGTTCATTTGTTCGAACATCACTGGAGGATAGCTGAAGCCTTATACATAAGATGAAGATATTCTGAATTAATTTTTAGGGTCATAATACCAGAATTTGAACAAATAAAGCCTAGTCCTAAATTGGCATAGCCCCATCAACATACACCAACTGAGAACTGGGTCCAGAATTTCACTGCAACATGCCAATTTATTGTGTAATTTGAGAGATTTCTGAGTGCAGATTTTGCAGCAGTTGTAGTGATAAGAATTAGGTGTCTCCTGAGAAGCATTTAAAAAAAAAATCTAATGTTTGGGAGAAGGGGGGAAACGGTTTGAAACTTTTCATTCATCTTTTTTAATAGGATGGAGCTTGCAGTTTCTCTCTCTCTCAATTTGTCAGAGAGTCTCATTGCATGTTGGAGCACCAATCGACTAAGGTAAGTGAATTGTTGTTGAAGCACTTGGTTTGAGAAAAGAGAGCTTCCAAAGGCTGTGCAGATCAAGCCAAGGAATGCATGTGCAGGACAAGAGGGCATGGACATAGGAAACTAACCCTTTACCCCTCTAAGCACTGTTGAACTGTTCAGTGCTGAACTTGTGTCACATCGTCACTTATTAATGGCTTAACATAGCCCTTAGCAGTACTGATCTGTAACAAAACTCCCAAGAAAATTTAGAATTAGAAACAGGAGTACTTTGAAAGAATATTTTGTTCTTATTTACAAAAGAGGAAATAAGAACCATATCAAATGAAAGGTCTGTCAGAGACCCACCTCCATTGGACTTTCTTCCTTTCTCAGTTTTGGACTCTGGGCCTGATCCAGCGACCACTGAAGCCAATAGGAGTCATTCCATCAGAATCATTAACACATCTGAAAATGCCATAGAAACAAGTGTAAATGATTTATAATTCCTGTGTGAATAAAGGTTCAGATTTTCTAGACTAGACATTCTTAAAGCACATGCTTAGCTGGTACGTAACAATGCATCTGTTACCAATAGGTAAAAAGTGACCCATATGTATTGGAATTTCTCATGAGTCACATGAAACTATCAGATCTGACCCAGTCAGAATAATAAGTGAGATATTTTTAATGAGTATTTAAAACACACATACACCCCTACCTTATTTTCAAAAAGCACAGATAGCAAATGACAGTTACCAAGGTAACTTACCTCCTACAGGCATGATCCAAAGGCCATTGCTGTCAGTTGAAAGACTTCCATTGACTCCACTGGGCTTTGGTAAAAAGTGTCTCTGTACTGCAATGTTCAAACATACCTATATTATTATTACTGACTATGGCAAATCTCTGCTCAAAATAGGCTTCTGTCTAGGACAATCCCATCGCAATATCAGCTATTTTGCCAGTTGTATATTAAAAATTAACACACTGTTCAGAGAAACAAATATGAGCAATATAGAAATATGCAATATTCTTTAGTCACAATCTTAGGCAATTTTTTTACTCTCATCATTTATTGTTTAGTGAAGGAATAAAAAAAGATAAGTGATTTAAAAAAATTATCATTAGATACTGGGTTTTTGCTACTCTGCTCTGAATGCTGCACCAGGCTGCCTATGTATTCCAATGCAGGCTTGCTCTGCAATGCATGTGATGTGCTTTTGTTCCAGCATTCAATCATAATCAACATTTGTAAAGTAATAATAGTTCCACATGGCCCCAAGGCCCTATAAAACAGGAACTGCTGAGCTCCATGACCTTGATCTTTAGAAAAAAGGGCAAAAAGACTAGATCTAAATAGTAATATTGATGGGGTGCCATTTAACAATTCTGAGATAATGTGTAATAATTTTGATATTAATGTTTAATGGCTTCTTGATTTCCATTTCAGAACTTTGTGTTTCTAATTAGATATAATTAATTCTAATTTTCAATACACAGCCACTACAAAAAACAAGAAAAATACTGCATTAAATATGGTATGACTTTTTCATTACTGCTGTCAGGACGTGTCTAGAGACATTCCTTTACTGAAAAGTCTGACTGCTTTGGAATACAACTGTAGAATGGTATAGCTTGTTCTTGGTATGAAGCCAGAATATGTTAGCCGCTAGGAGTCATGATTTAGTACAGACAATAGACAAAAAGAGTTTGTCTTTTGAGGTAGTAAAGGTCAAATGCTTACTACACTCTGAAAGAGATGAAAAGACATACAGCTTTGTATTTTCTACAGCCTAACTAGCCCTAACATGATTATGCTGTCTAGATAACACAACTTGTATTGGACAAAATATGATGCTAGAGTATTTGTTAGTGACTTTGTAGCTTATTCAACAATCTAGAAATGTATAATCTTCATTGTATTATATTAGTGAGATAAACCCTAGTGTCACAACTCAGGGCAACTGCACACCTGTATTCCCCTTCTGTGGCCCACAACGGGCACCCACGCTTAGGCTTCTGACTCCCAGACATTACCTTTCTTGGGCAGAGACCCCATCTCTCCCTCCTGACCAGGCATTTTCAATAAGTTTTCCCAAGAATGTGGCAGGAAATTGACATCTTCACAACCAGTTAATTACTTGTAGCGGGAAGTAGAACAGCACAGGGCAAAAATATTTTATTAATGAAATGGGATTTTTGAATAGAATTAGCCACACCTTATAAGTTTTATAGTTGAGATAGTTTATAAAACTGCGGCACCACAATATAGAAGATTAATATTTGCTACTCATAAGCATCCACCTGAAGGATAATCTAAGCAACAGAGAGATCCTAAAACATATAGGAGGTTGTATTACAGATATTGTAGGGAAAACAAGCAATTGTACATAAAACTTTTTCATGTTACTGTTACCTGCTTCCACAAACACTCCCATTCTACTCCTTCCAGTTTGTTTCACCCACCTATTGCATCTTGTTTTTAACTAATACTAATCCTGCAACTAACAGCATGCAGGCAAGTTGCTGCATCACCACAAGCCCCACTGAACTCAATGGGGCTCTGGATGGCAGCAGGAGTCTGCCTGTTTGCTATTAGTTATAGAACTGGGGTCTACATAGCAAAAGCAAAACCACATACCTTTTAGGAGACATGCACACCATATGATATCACCCATTGCAATGAGTCATGAGCTGGGGGAACATTTCCTTCCTTCCTCATGTTCTGCATATCAGCAACCCTAACAGTCTCAGCCCCAGTCTTCCCCCAGTTCCTCCCTGCAAACACACATACATTGGGAGCTATGCTTGGATACAGCCCAGTTCATTGTCATTTTCTGGGATGGAGACACGCTTCAACATGTGCAGTTACTATTATCTCTGTTTAACTTTTCAAGCAGTGAGGCTGCTAAGCTTTTTGAGGCAGACACCCACAGGGCTACTACTGCTGCTGTCTGCTACTGCACTGTAGAAAGATTTGGTATTGACACTGAGAGTTTGACATTCTACAGATAGTTTAATAGCCAGAATATGAATACTTTCCTGGCAGTAACTTCAATTGTAAGCTACCTTTAGCTGCAAACTTTAACACTGAATTTTCTCACCCCAGCTTGCCTTCCACACATAACATTGCAGGCTCCATTTTAAAATTTATTTGAATTTATTAAGTTATATATTTACTATATTTTTCCATAGATGGTGAGAAGAGAATACTAAAGTTACAGTGACATTTTTACTACCGAGTAGGGGTGGGTTGAAATTCCAGGCAGCATATTTTGATAGCTTCATGAGATTGGAGGAGGGAATCCATCTTACTGATCCATAAAGCCAGACACTTAAGATGGAGCATGGATATTGTTTTTTAGTTATACAGTATGAACATTGATTAGAGTTGGTTGAAACAGAGAGAAACAAATATATTCCATTTTTTTCATTATTTCCTCTCTTCCTCACCTCCCAACAAAATATTGGAACACAAGTCCTTTTTGATTTCACAGTTCATTTTTCCTTCTCATCCCATCTCTCTTCCTATTTTGGTATGAAAAAATGGATGAAGGAAAAAAAGGAGTGAAGGGGAAATGAAGTATAAAATGAAGAACAAAAATTTAAAAATTGTGAAAATGTTCAAGTGCATGGAAAATGTTTCCTTTTTGAAGCCCATGGAATGAAGATTACTTGAACATTTTGATGTGTGTGAAAAATGTTTTCCCCTTTGACTAGCTCTAGAGCTGAGTGTATTAGAATTTTGGCCACGAAGCAGGTTATTTGCCTGATTTAGGTCACAAGATATTGTATTGCACCAGAACATTTACAGAAATAGCTCCTTTTATGGTTAGATAATTTTAAAATGGTTAGTTTTAGTTATTTAGATGCAATGACACACAGGGGGACATAACCAAAGGATTAGTGTGAGATGAAATGTATTTAAGAACAATTTGAAAGGCTATTACATGTTTTGGGGCATCTTCTCATTACATAATCTCCCTCCTCTCCCGTTATCATTCTGAAGGATGGTGAAATGTTACAGTGTTGACTGGACCTCGTGCAATGCAGCCTACAGTGATCTCTGGCCAGCACTTGTTTCAAGTTTACCTTAATGGGGCAATGTTTTTTGACTGGAACATTGGAAATTGAAGAATGCTTGTTTGCTTCCTACTGAGTTAGTAACAGGAAAAAGCAAGGGGTTTGGTAACAGGAAACAGTCCAGGCATATTCCATATCCCAGGTGTGGTAATTGACCCAACGGAGCCTGGTGATGGCCTGACACCTTTGAGGCAAAACATAACATGATGTAACTTCAGTGAGTTGAAGGATCTTCACAGCAGACTGACCTCTGGGAAGGGAGTGGACATATGGTGGGTCTAACTTCGGTTGCTGGGTTTAGCGTATGGTTGGTATTGGTAGCCTGTGAAATTCAGGAGGTCAGAATGAATTATCTGGTGGTCCCTGCTGGGTTTAAACTCTATGACACAGAGTTTTTGAGGAGGTAAAAAAGGGGACAATTTAACACCAGAGGATACAGCTGGAGCCAGCAAGTGATGGGCAGTCTCTCATGCTATATTTGTAGAATATAAGGAAAAGATAATGCAGGAAGATATGACAGAGTTATAAGAGTAATGGTATAGGGAAGGTCTGCAGGATCCCGGGGTATAATCCAAATAGATAAGGGAATATTATACAGAGCTCTTTCACAGACAGATCATCCCTTGTACACAGAATCAGTTTAATAGCAGTGGAGGTGGTTTTTTTCCAGATTTGACAGAAAGATCTAACAGAACCAGTAGAAAAGAAGAAAGTTCAAACACATTTTATCAATGAAGAGAGGAGTTTCCCTTGGTGCATATTAGTTAACAGCTGAATTTTAGCAAGAGTTCATAGCTTCCTTCTCTAAGGCTTTTCCCCAGGCTTTTAATGATGCCGTGAGCAGTGGCATATTCTGATCTTTTTATGAAGCCCTGATATTTTTCAGAAAAAGGGGGAATATTATAAACTAGAAGACTATTGCTTTTTTTGAATAAGATTGCTTCCAGTTGAGCTCACAGTCCCAGGCTATTAACTGTGAAAGTGTTAAATTTCAGTCAGTACAATGCAGCCACAGTGGCTGCATCCTATATAGTTTGCAGAAGGTGTTTGAAAGGAGGATGAAGAAGAGAGTTTTATTTTGGCAATGGATCAGGCCAAAGCATTTTGTTAAATAACATAAAACATCTGTGCTTGCTTTGGAGGAAGAGTATAGCAAGACCAGTTTATTATTAAGTGGCTACTGATCTTATATGCTTATGCACTTTGTCACTGCCACTCATTTAAAGGATTGCAAAGCTACAGTCAGTCTATTTTTCTGTAGACCTATTATTGGTGGCAATGAATGGAAACAAGTGCTTAAATAAACAGCTTAAAGGAATTTAAATCAGGCAGTGAAATATGGTTGGTGGGCCGCAGAAGATAACAATGTGTGTTTGACACTTTAGATAATTATTCATCTGTAGATGGAGCACTTATGAAGTTAGATAAGATAAACGGTTTGTAGAAGACGACTTCATGATGCCCTTTTTTTACCAGGAGAGTTGATAATCATGTCATTCCCTCATGGATCAGTTGACCTCTGGGAATAAACATTTGGTGGTGTTTTGATGGCAAAGTTGTAAGAGAAAAGGAGAGGAACCTGACAGTGGCAAAGAGAGTGTTTATTATTTTTCATTTATGTGCCTTGTGTGTATTCACCCTCTATATAACTGATGAGTAAAATTATGTGTTTCTTTTTTCATATGATTTAGTGTAAAAAACTTTTTACTTTTGTTAATAAAATAATTCCATTTAAATAATAGGATAGGAATAGTATTCAAGATATGTGTGTGTTTTATTAATTTACGCATGAGATGAAGTTTTGGGGGAAAGTGAGTTGGATTGCTGAAGCCCTGACTGTTATTAGAAATGGAAATCAGGTGAAGACTATAGCAATTCATCTTACTATGGTGTTCTACACTGAGCAAGAACACATTTACAAAAAAAGTGGGGGAGGGGATTTGAGACTCCCTTTGACAATACCAAATTCAAGTTGTCTCATTCCAGAGGAAGAAAAAAAATGAATATAATGCCACAATTTTGCCTCAAAAAAATCCCTAGACAGTAGTGAAATGTGAAGTGGACTTTAGGGAGTCACTGTCCCTTTCTAAATTAAAAAAGTGACATTGTTTCTTATTTTGGTAAAGATTTCTCTTTATTTGGAGGAGGGAGGTGGGAAGATCACTGTTGTGGGTGTCATTCTTGCTATGGTAGAAAAACTTTTGCAGCATTTTCTGACAACTCAGGCTCTGCATTTCCTTAACTTCTGAGACATCATTCTATAGCTGGATCCCCTCATTAGAGAAGGTTTTGTACCCAGCTGCTCTTTGTACATAGTGCTTGCTGTTGCATGGAATTTGTAGCCACAGGGTGCCATAAGTTATTTATTTCCTCTGTACAAAATAATCAAGAGCTGTCCAGATTTAGTGGAGCACTTAAATTTAACAACCTTCGGGAAAGGACTAACAAATCATATACGGACTTAATAAACAGAAGTCTTAATAATTGATATAACGCTGGTTACATTTTGCAAGTTCAACAAAATTAACAATTCTTACATTAAATAACAATGAAATATTAAACAGACTGGGTCTATTTGTTTGAATTACATTTCTCCATTATTTAATAAATCTTGAACAGATTTCATCCTATTTCCAACATTTCATGAAAATTTGATTAACTTAATAAACACTGCATATTTAAACCTTGTAATATTTTAAATACAATTAGACTTGAAAACATCCTCAGCTCTATCGCAAGACAAAAACACCAGCAAATAATATGTGAAGGAAAATAGTGTTAGATGCATACTTTAAGACCAGAAGGGACCATTATGATGATTTTCCTTGGCAATGGTTAGGCTGTTAATATACTGAGACGACGGTCTATCAGGCTGAACCATATTGTCTTATTGTTTCCTTATACTCTCCCATCTGTCTGTATTTATCTGTGGTCTCTTGTTATATACTTACGTCGTAAGCTCTTTTTGGGACAGGGAACCTCGGTTTCTGAAGTGCTTAGCAAAATGGGCTCCTGGTCCACAACTAGGGCTTCTAGGGACTACCATAGTACAAATTAATAATCTCGTCCAACCACCTGCATGACAAAGGCCATATATTTTCATCCAGTAAATCCTGCCTCAACACTAACTTCTGGGGTCTCTTGCCATGTTTACTGTCAGACTAGATTAATGACTACATGAGCATCTGAGGTTTACATCAAATAACCCTTCCAGCTCTCACAAAAGATTGAAAAAAATCTCATTCTTAAAGGCTATGACATCAGAAGCAAAAAACCATGCCTCCCCCCTCCGTTGCTACCCTGCCCCCCAAAAAACAAAACAAAAAGTTATTTTATGAAGGTTGCCTGATTTTTAAGCCGGACTTAAGATCTTCAGAAACTTGGGGTTGGCAAAAACTGATTTGGATCCTAAACCATTTTTGTCTGGACTTCTCAGAAGGGAATGCTTGCGATTAATCTTATCCAGGAAAGCTCACATTTGAGACCGCTGGGTTCAATGAGATTTAAGCACAGGCTAAAAGTTAGGAATGTGCTTATTTACACTGCTGAATTGGAGCCGTAATGAGGTACGCTGCTGTCACAGTACTTGGAGCTAAACAAGATGGAGCAGTTCAGACAAAATTTAAAAAAACAACAACACTTTTCTTATACACCTATTAGCATAAAGACTTAGAAGATTGAACACCCTCTTGTGAAGGCATCAAAAGAAGGTCTAGGACTACATTTACAGAACCTAAAATCTGAGTTTCCATTTCAGATACCATCAGGTACTGTCCATACAAACATTGAGAGTAATACAGAATACTATCTGACAAACACAGAGCAGGGATGCTGTTTGTTACTGTAACATCTCAGGATACAGCTACATTTCTCAATGTCTTGTCCACAGAGTGAAGGACAATAAAAAGGAGTTTCAATATATTTGGAACAAAAATAATCCTAACAGCAGTATTGGCTCATTACTGAATGGAAAATGGTAGAATTGTCAATAATAATAATAATAATTATGCAGAAGAGGTAGGAGTGTTCAAATATTTCTGTTCTATATTCAGAAAAAGAAATAATGAACTTAAATCACATTGCAAAATACTTTCCATTCCAACTCTAACCCAGGAGGATGTTTAACAGCAGCTACTGAAGTCAGACATCTTTAAATGAACATGTCCAGATAAGTTGCATCCAAGACTCTTTAAAGAGCTGGTTGATGAGCTTTCTGAACCTTAATGTTCATTTCCAAGAAGTCTTGGAACAACTGGGAAATTAAGAGGACTAGAAGAAAGCAAATGATGTGGCAATATTTAGAAATAGGATAACACTGGTAATTACAGGCCTATCAGTCTAACATCAGTCTTAGGGAAAATAATGGAATGGCTCATATGGGACTCAAAGAAGGGTAATATCATTAATGCCAATTAGCATGGGTTTATAGGAAACAGATCCTATCAAACTAACTTGATATCTTTGATGAGATTACAAATTTAGTGATATAGTATTGATGTAATAGACTTCTTAAGGCATCTGAGCTGGTACTGCACAGCATTTTGATTAAGAAGCTAGAATAAAAAAGACATTAAATGGATTAAACACTGACTGATAGACCTCAAAATGTCCTTATAAATGGGAAATCATCATTGAGTAGGTGTTTTCAAGTGGGGACCCACGGGGATTAGTTTTTGGACCTAGGCTATTTTTTGTTAGTGCCTGGAAGAAAGCTTCCACCAGCTGTGGTATGGTGGGGTAACAGGATGGCGGGGAGCTAACCAAGATGTTCATGTTTGTGATTGTCCTACAGAGGGAGATTGCTGAAGACAGTAGCCAGAGTCCAAGGATTTGCATATCCATATGACTATTAATACAGGAAACCCATCCAGAGTACTGATTATAAACCAGAAGGAACCACTGTGATCATCTAGTCTGATTTCCTGTATAACAGGTCATAGGACTTCCCTGAATTAATGTTGTTTAAACTAGAGCATGTCTCTTAAGTTGATTTTTTCCCCTTGATTTTTAAAAATTCCAGTTCTAGAGAATCTATCACAACCCTTAGTAAAGTGTGGGAATCAGCTATTTTTAATCTGAATTTCTCCAGCAAGGTCTAGAAGTTGAAACATATGTTAGATTGAAGAGTCCGCTATTAAATTTCTGGGAACAGCACAGATATTGTGCACAGTCTCATTGACGTTTAGAATGGACTGTGACTTCATATGGGGTCCAAATCCTGACTGGGGACTCTATGTGCTTATTTTGTGTGTCTTAATGTGAGTAATAGCAGTGCTGAGAGGTCTACACTTACTTTCTGGTCCGGCCGTAAGCAATCGATCTTCTGGGATCGATTTATCGCGTCTTGTCTTGATCCCGGAAGTGCTCGCCGTCGACGCCGGTACTCCAGCTCGGCGAGAGGAGTACGCGGCATCGACGGGGGAGCCTGCCTGCCGCGTCTGGACCCGCGGTAAGTTCGAACTAAGGTACTTCGAATTCAGCTACGTTATTAACGTAGCTGAATTTGCATACCTTAGTTCGAAGTCGGGGTTAGTGTGGACCAGGCCTAAGCTTCCACCAGAGAGCTAGGGTGTATGTGTGTGAGGAAGAGATAGTGAGAGGACTGGCACTTGCTGGGTGAGAAAGCAGGCAGGAAAGTACCAAAAAGCAAAGGCAGCCATGTTTGTTCTGGGCATATGGATGGTGAGCTCTGAGGAATTCAGACTACGCAAAGTGCAGGGGTGAGAAGATGAAGAGTATAGTATTAGGAGTAACTGGGCAGGGCTCCCTGCTAGTTCAAAAGCCTCTTATTAAAACTGTCATTTAAACATCTAGTTTGTCTCAGCCCCTTCAGGGGCTACACAGTACAGTTGTGGGTAGAGGGATATCTTCCGCTTTGAATTATGTTTGGATGGATACTTGGTTGCTAGAGAGATCTGAGGGAAAGTAAAAAGGCTCAATAAAAGGCTTTTGCACTAGAGTTGGGGGGAGAGGGGGAGGAACCTTTAGAAAAAAATGTCATTTGAGTACACTGAACTGGAGGATTTTAAGTCCTTCTACTACTGCCATGCCTTTTGATCTGTCATAATAAATGATCGCTTCTGGGGTCTCACAGTACATTGCAGAGGAATGTCTTCTAAGAGGTGAAAGTCACCACAGCATGGATCAGGCACGCTAGCATTAATGGAATGACATGAAACACTAGCCCCTGTGTGGTTTGGGCACTACTACAAGTAGAAAAAAATCAGAATAATCCGATCACACAGTTTCCTGTGGAGCAGTGGATTTTTAATATTCTATTAACAACTGCTTATTTAGTAGATAAAGTCAGAAACTAATAAAGAACTCCAGTGAATTGGTTATCTTCTTAAGAATTAAGACTCTATTGTCTAAATCATCTAACAATTTAAATAATTATAAGTAGTATGAAACACAGCTTGAGATGTAATATAATTTAAGATAGGACTAGTTTGTGTGTTTACAAGTCAGTGTTATCCCACAGGCTAAGGCAATTTACAGCAGGTGTCACAGGAGACACGTTTCTGCCATGTAAGTCAAATAGCACTTTGTCAACGAAACAGAAGCCTCCCAGCGGCTAGTTACCAAAAAGAATGTCAAATATTCCATCTTCAGTTTTTGCACGTGCCAAGGTAGCATTTTGACCTCTCATCTGCAGATGTACTGTGTTGCACAACGTGAGGCATCTACTCCTACATTTGTTACTGAGGGAGCAGGACAGGGTAAGCAGGCCCACTAACAGCAATTCCGGGCCCCAGGGCAGAACAGTCAATGGGCCCCCTAGAAAGGGATGGGCCACGTGCAGCAGCTGGTTCACGCACGCACAAGTTGCGGACGCGGTCCACCTGACATTTGGGTGGTGCTGCACTTGCGCTGGCTGGTGCCCAGTGAGCTGCTGCCAGCTGCGCTGATGGTGCCCAGTGAGATGCCAGCTATGCTGCTGGGCATGCTTTTCCAGCACAGCCAGGGCTTCCACATGCCCGCCCGGCTGCCTCGTATTTCCTCCTTTTCTCCCCGCCCCCACTCTCTGCTGTCCCTCTAACCCCGGGCTGCCAGTGTCAGGTGTCTGGGATGGCTCTACATTAAGAGATGCCAGCCTGTGCGCCTCCTGCATCCACCAATCTCCTGCTGCCGCCACCACCACACACGGCACCAACCTCCCTTGAGTGACTGCCTCCGGAGCTACCTGAGTGCATGCAGTGCAGTTATGCTCTCAGAGAACAGAGACTGACAGCTCCCCATCAGCCATGCCATCAAGGCACTAGGACTGGCCACCCCATCTTGGACACATGGGCAGGAGCACTGCACCTTTCTGCAGCATGCCCAGGGCTTGAGATAGGGCAGGCCGCAGTGGGGCCCAGCGAATCAGCGGCTGGGAGATGTCTCTTCCCCTGGGCCTCTGCTCAGCTAACTCCGGTGCAGCTGAGTCGGAGGGTGGTTGAGCTGTGCAGCGGGTGAAACGCGTGCCGCCCATGCCCGGGTGATTTAAAAGGGCCTGGGACTCCCCTTTTAAATCACCTGCCCCCCCCCCCCGAGTAATTGCTACCTTTGCCCCCATTTCCATCAGCGGGCCTGAGGGTAAGTACCTAGCATTCAGCTCTAAGGCAGAGGGCCAGGTTAATATACCCAACAATGCAGCCCAGCGCCAATGATAGCAATACCTATGTATTTACTGCTTCTTAGCACGTTTTTATGGTACATATGAACATTTAAACAAAAACATAGTTTTTGCTTTTCTCCTCCAAGACAAAACAGTTTTGCTCCCCCAAAAAACAGCAATTCCCATTCCCACCCAAACCATTTCCTCGAGCCAATTAAAAAAAAAAAGTGAGTCAACACTGCATTGTAAAGCTCAACATACTTGGGCACTTACTAATTGAGGCTAGCTGGGCCAATTTAATAGTCCTGAAACTTAAACATGTGGGGCTTGGTAGTCAGTCATTTTAAAAGGAGAATCCTTTATTCTGAAATGCATCTCTCCTTTTCATCCATTACCAAATTTCCTTGAACAAATGGAAAGGGTGTATTTAGAGTGAAGACTATGCCGTGGAAGTCTATTTCTGCTATATACAAAAGATGACTAATTTTTATATCCATTTTATTAATAAAATATTCTTTTTAAAAGGTACAGAGCTGGTCACAAGTTTTTGTTTTTAAAAAAAATCTGATAAAGATTTCCTATTCTGAAAGTGAAAAATCAGTTTTGATTCTAGCTACAAAAATGAAGCTCAAATACCTAAATTTTGCAGTGTTTTTCAACAATTGATTTCTTTTTAAAAAGTATGAAATATTTACCATTTTCTGACCAGTCGAGAAAGGAGAATGGGTGTTTTCACAAACACAGAGACCTTTAATGGGTCAGATCCTGAGCTAGCATAAAATGACATAGCTTGAATTCAAGAAAGGTGCATCAATTTACATTACCTTAATTTCTGACTGTTTTTAGACATTTCAAACCTGATTCTCAGAATGACAAAAGGCTAGTGACAATGCAGAAAAATATTGCAGTGGTGCACAGAATTCATGCATGCAGTTAACTCAATATAGGCTTTTGCAGGTTTACTACTGCACACACAAAAAGAACAATAGGTATGCAGTTGTGTACACACTTTTGTATGCCACCTTAGCTTCCATCTCTCTGAAAATATCCCTTAATGAAGTTGGAATACCATTCTGGAATTGTACAAAGAAGATGGTGATCAGACATATTCTGTATAACCTGAGGAACTGTTTTTGGGAATTGACCATCTACAGACCACAGATAAGAAAATGTCTTATGCAAATTTTAAAACAAATTAAAGCAACACCTTGGAAACCTAAAACAGTATTTGCTTATCCACTTTAATGGTGTTAATATTTATTATTTGTATTACTGTGATGTACCATACCAAATTCAAACACTTTTTTTTTGTAAAACAAAACTAAGGAAACATATTGTGTAATATGGCCATTGTTCAAGAAGTTATGAAATGGGGGGGGAGGGGGAGAAAGACTTTCAGTAAAAAACATCTAGTCTAAGCCTAAGATTCCTGACTACCATATTTTGTGATTAAAACTCTCTCTCACGAATGAAGGACCTTTACTCCTTTACTCTGTTTCTTTTGTAAGTGTTGGATAGAAGACTCAACTCACTGCAAAAGCAAGTGAATTAGAAGTTTGTTCTCTACAGGTGAAGGAAATCACCCTCCACAAATGAAAATACCGTGTTTATTATTTGAGGGTTCATTTCATTTTATTTTAAATTAAACTACTTAATTTTAGTACCTTCCTTTTTAATGGGACAAAAGGGAAGAGTATATTAAAGCTAGTACTGCAATTCATACATTCAGAGCCATTACTGTACTCCACAGTTAGGTAATACTTTACAGTTTCACTACATTTGATCTTTGTGATGAAGAGTTAAATTGTTCTACTACAGTAGGCACAAGCAAAACAGTGCATAAGCTGCTTGGTAGGGAGGAGACAGAACTTATAGTCAATATAAAGAGGCTGTTTGTTGAAGATAGAGTCTATATAATAGTACTCTGCAGCTAGATTTAGACTAGCTAGAGAGTCATTCCAGCAAAGAATAATTCCACTGACTTTGAGCCAATTTCTACCAGTTCAAATACTGATGGGAGACTAGTGCAGAAAAGGATCTTTAAAAAAAAGTAGTTTAACATGGTGATAAAGATGCAGGTGGACAAGGCACAGGAGGTTGCCTGCTACTAGCTTCTAGGAGAAGAGAATGCTCTCCTCCCTGGGTGGCTGGCCTTGGACTTCACCATTCCTTCCCCCCCCCCCCGCACCCAGGAAGTGAGGGTGCACTCAGCCAAGCACAACTGGTATGGAGCTTGCCTATAGCCATAACTCCCATACCTATTCATGCTTCACCACCCAAGAAGAGCAGAAATCTTATTTGGTTGGGTGGTCAAAATGCAGAGCCCACATACACCAGGACACCCGGTCGAAAAGGGACCCTCCTCAGCCTGGTAAAAATGAGCGAGTGAGGGCGGGGGAGAGCGAGCGATGGAGGGAGGGGGGATGGAGTGAGTGGGGTGGGGCCTTGGAGAAGGGGCAGGGCAAGGGCGTTCGGTTAGGAAGTTGTCAACCCTAACCAGGGTGAAAGGATACCCTCATAAATGGGCAAACAACTGGGGACAGTGGGTGGTACCTATCAGGTGGGTCCACCTAAGTTCTGAACTCTAAGGCTATGTTTACATTGCACACCAGTGGTGGCGGCATGTAGGATATGCCTAGCTACATGCCACAGCAAAAAGCAAGTTGTATTCACACTGCAATGTGTAACTACAAGTGTCAGTGGAAAGTCTTTCCACTGCTGGAGTCTTTCACTGTGGTGGAATAAAAATAGCAGTGTTGAAGAGAGGTACTTCTTGGGCAAGTAGAACCATGTGGGTATCTACATAGGTATGTTCCCACAGGCATCAGGGCTGTCTTTACTCACCTAAGCCATGCCGCACCACCTATGCTACTATTTATACTCGTGCTAGGGTGCAACCCATGTATGACTTCATCTACAAGACTCTAAGAAGTTTGTAGTGTAGACATACCTGAAGTGAGGAGGGGCCATTCTCAGCACTTGGTTGGCAGGATAGGAGGGTCATAAATGGTAACAGCCATTTTTCAACTGACTAATCCTAGAGCCCAAATAAAAGAAGTAAAAGAAGAGGTTAGAAAGGTGTGTCTAGATTCTGCTTTCTCCATTCCAATGGAAGTTAGACAGAGTAAAATCAAATTCTTCTACAGAAGAGGGACTAATTGCTTGGAATACCCCCATGTGGCATGATATAATGTTGCATGACCTTCTCCCATACCCCTTCTTACAGCTCCTTCTTACAGCTGTTCAGGCCCTGTGAAGGTCTGGACTTTCTAATGCTTCAGCCCTCCAGCCAGGTTACATATAGTGTTAAGCCTTCCAAGGTTTCAATGTTCCAAATAAATAAACAGTGCCCAGCACAATACTACTGATCCATATGGCACCTTCCACCCCTCCTATGATACCAGTCAGCTCTGTGTTCTTGGGGAACCAGGGCACAGTATCCAGCCTGTCTGACTCATGAAGGACACCCTCTCTCCAGCCTCTATTTGAACCAAAACCAATCAGAGAAAAGACTTGCAGAGAACAATGAAGGGTGGTGGGAGACACACCTAGCCACCTCCTGGAAAGGGTGATAGGATTAAGACAACTCCCCCAGCCTCATCTGCATCAAAGATGGGACAGGGAGGCATCTCCATTAGCATACAGAATGGAGAACAGAGATTCCAAGGCAAGAACTGCACTGAACTCTGGGACCAGAAAAGCAGGGAAACACTGCATCATGGGGAATCTCTGCTCCAGATGTTAATGAACCTACACCTGCACACACGCAGCTCAGCAGTTATCAGACCAATTCTAGTAATATATCCTTGATTGATATCCAAACTACTGAAGCAACCTAACTGCATTGTGAGCTGCCTGGAAGGAACACCACCCATAGCCAAGAGTAATCAGCTCCTATTGTCTAGCCTAAAGAAAACCTTGAGTCATCATAAACATAAACAAATCTAGTGTTGGCCCTTGAACCATTGTTGTTTCCCTACAAGAAACCCTACCTATGTTCAAGTGTGTTCTGATGCATGGATCCAAACTCTGCATCAGTTCCACTGGGATTTCATCTTCTCCTGACTGATCGTGCTGCGGGCTCTGCCAGTCTCCAGCACTCAGGACCCTGAGCTACCACCATCACCTGGGAACCCCGACCAGTTCAAGCTTTCATGGAGTGGTGAGATTGCAGCTCTCTCTCTCGGTTTTCTTTTCTCCCTCAGGTATAACTTTCTAACCCTGACTTGTTTGATCAGGTATAGTTTTCTATATATGATTTTGTAATCTTTAATAATGTAACTGTTATGTTTGTTTAGACTCTCCTTGTGTGGTTATCACTATTATTCAATAAATATCTTTTTATGGTTAAGCTGGTTGCTTCCCTCTTTCTCTCTGAACTTTATTCTTTTGTGTTTTTAGCTTCCCATTTACTCCACAGCAACGCTCCTCTTACCTAAGCTAAAGATCCCTGTAGCGCCCAAAAGTACTGTGGGGTTTGCTCATCAAGTGGGTTACTACCAGGACAATTGTGATGGGAAAGTGGGGATGGGGACGTGCTGAACCTGTGGCATACGAGGGTGGTAGCTTGGAAGTGCTGCTTGACCCAGACTACTGAGTCCAGGGGCACATAAGGGTGGCAGCTTAGAAGTGTGCTTGGCCCAGTCCTCTGCGTCTAGGGACATATAAGGGGTCAGCTTGAGAGTGCTGATTGACCCGGTCCACTCAGACTTGCTCTGTTAATGTGTGTGTGTGTGTGTGTGTGTGTGTGTGTGTGTGTGTTTGTTTTCATCCGGTTCTGGGGCTGGAGGAATCCAATCCTGGGGACCCTAGGTCCTGCAGCATAGGTCCATTGGGAGGGGACTTGCAGAAGGGAGAAGTAGAGCTCCATATGAAAACACAAGTGACACAAGCAGTACATTGATAGAATTACAGAACCCCCCTCCCCCAGAAGAGTAACCCTAATAAATGAGCTTACCCCAAAGTAACGGCAAATCTGGTAACACCTAAGCTCCTCTTCAATCCCACTTATTCAGAGTAGTGGGTTCCCAAGGTTCTCTCCAGCACAATTCATGAACTCCAAACAAAACAAAACCCATTTAAGCCATTGTGTCTGCCCTGGGCTTGAGCTTTTAGGGCTCTGGGTTCACCTCAGCTCCCTTTAGCTCTTCCATTACACCGACCACCCAGCCTACTTTGCTGGAGCCTTTTCTGTGTGTCTGGGCCCACCACAGAGTTCCTCTCTAGCTGGGTCTGAATTTATTGAATTGACACACCCTTCAAGTGCAACCATTGAGCTAACTAGGCCCTCAAACTCCTATTAAACCTTTGTCAATCAGTGTGGTGTTTCTACACCTCATCAAAACAGAGGGATATTGAGACTAGATGATAGATGAAAAATATAAATAAATACCTAAAGAAGACCCATGTATTTAAGACAACTTTGATTTCATATTAAGGAAATAAGGATAAACAAAAGCAAAGTCTCCATGAAGGAGCAGAGTTATTTTGACAGTACACAGATGTCACTTACAGTAAGCATTGTATAAACATCTACACAAAATAATGTCTAAGCACATATTATAGAAGGACTTCCACTGATGTGAGAGAGCAGAGTAGAAAATGAGGGGAACCATAGATGCTCTGGGGGTTATCTATTGTAATTTACACACACCCACACACCTTACATATTTTAGTGTAAATATAGTAGGTGATTGGTCATATTCAGTGACAAAAAGGCTAAGAATTTGGAATTCTGGAGTGCAATAAATGTTTTCCATTTTATGGTTGTTCTAATAAAAAAATTGAACAAACGATACCATCTTGTCTGTAGTTATAGATATGCAATTTCTGTCTCTATTTTTCAGATTTATAATGGTAATACCAGATTTTATAGCTTTTGTAAATTTCTGCCTGTTTTATGAAGATGAACCGGGTCTACCTATTTCATTTGGCAAAAGATGGCTTTAAATCATGCTGGCCTGGTCTCCAGACCAATATATGGCAGACAGATGGGGCAGAGTGGGGAAGCGGGAGTCAGTTAGCCATATATACTATATACTTACCTTCCCTCATAGTGAAAAGCACCATAGAGAATCACATCGCAATGCACATGCACACACAGCCCTTAGCCAGCAACCTTCATCTGCATTTCACAGTCTTAATCAGGGCCAGCTCCAGGCACCAGCAAACCAAGCAGGTGCTTGGGGAGGCACATTTTCAGGGGCAGCATTCCAGCCAGCCTTTTTTTTTTTTGCTTGGGGCGGCAAAAGCCTAGAGTCGGCCCTGGCAGCAGCAGCCCATTCTGCATGGGGGGCGCCCTGGGGCCGCTGCAGTTCGCGTCGGGGAGCAGCACCCGCATCTTATGGCTGGGAGGGCTCCGAGCGAGGGACACTCAGGCTAGGGGCCTCCCCGCGGGGCGCATGGAGCTGCCTGCAAGTGCCGCAGGGCGGCCGCCTCCCAGCGACGCAGCTGGGGCTGGGCGAAGCGGCCCGAGCCACCCAGGGACTGCGGCAGGGGGCAAGGAGCAGCAGCAGGGCCATAGTGGGGACCGGTGCCCGGGGTGCTGCTGTGCGGCGCCCGCGTTCTGCTCTCTGGGGCTCCGCTCCCTCTGGGGCTGCCCTGCCCCGGCTCCTCAGCCCTCTGCCGGGTGGTCCCCTGGCTCTGTCCTCCCGGGCCCCTGGAGGCAGGAGTCCCGTCTGGAGGGACCCTCAGCTGAGGCGCGGCCTGGGAGCCCCACTGCTTACCCCTACCTTGCCAGTGCTGGACCGGCTGGAGGCGAGGGGGGAGTGGGCGGAGTCAGCACTGGTGTGGGGGAGCCCAGGGCTGGGGCAGCAGGGAGTGTGGGTGGGGTGGGCGGGGAGAGCCCAGCGCTGGGGCGGCAGGGAGGTGCGGGGGGAGCCCAGGGCTGGGGTGGGGGGCAGCCAAAATTTTTTTTGCTTGGGGCGGCAAAAAACTTAGAGCCGGCTCTGGTCTTAACATAGCCTTCATAATCATGCCATACCACAACCTATCCAGTCAGACACTGAGCTGAACCACACTCACAAGGGCACCTCCTGCCCCAGCCCCTGAAAAACATGTTTCAGCAATCTTCCTCAGCTTCTCTGTCTTGTAAACTCAAGTTTTCTTTGTCTCATCATCTTGATGAAATTAGGTATCACTTCTACTATGTGATATATCTGGACAATTACTTCCTTGGTGGTCATGTGTGAAGATTAGCTAATATGCATCAATTTCCTGTAGCATTTCAGTCCAAAGGCAGAAAGCCTCTTAAAGTTCTGTCTCTTTAACTCCCATGCCTCTCATGCACATAGCAAGATGTTGAAGATAAGAGACTTCAGAAATTTCACTTTACAATTCATGGTCAT
>NW_020664562.1:9980017-10031319 GCF_002925995.2 Terrapene triunguis | reverse complement strand
GATCTCACTGGTAGTCACAATTGAAATGCTCAACTCCTTCCAATGCCTCCTCAGATTTGGGTAGAATCATCTTCACCTCTTCAACAGACTTAGAGGTCAGCATTGTCTTTGAGTGTGACATCTTTAGACCTAACTTTTCTGCTTCCACTGCTACTCTTTCTAGCAATTTTTATACCTCTTTCTGTGATAATCTAGTCAGGTCAATATCCTAAGCGAAGCACAGACGACTAATTTTTCATCCACAGATGAATTCCCTCCTATAGATTTCCGTCAGTGGTGGTTCTTAATGTTTCTTCACCATAACAGTTAAAGAGGACTAGTGATAGCAAACAGCCCTGACACCTATCCTCAAGTCAAACAGACAATTTGCTCATGCCCCACAAACACTGAAGTCATTACAAAATCTCTATGAAAGTATACCAGCTTTATTACATTTTCAACTACTCTGGCCAGCCACAGGAATGCCCAGAGAGATTTGTGTGATATGCTGCCAAATTCTTCTTGGTAGTCCATCGATCCGACGATGACAAATCTGTGCAGATCATCTATTGTTGGTCTCATGGTGTGCCCTCTGATGACTGTACAAGCCAATTCTAGAGGTGCATATTTTGCTGCAGATGGTGTATGGTAAGTTAGCGGTCAGTGGATTGTGCGCTGCTGATGCTCTGTGATGTCATTCGCGTGCCTCTTGTAGATGCCGGCAGCAGTCTTCCTCAAAGGCGATGCAGGTATTTCTGACTGTTGCACGCCACTGTGTTCTGTCGCTGGCGGCGTCCTCAAGGTCCCTAGGTTTGATACTGCTGTAGTGCAGATTGGCTTTGATGGTGTCCTTGTAATGTTTCCGTGGATGACCTATATGCCGGATGCCCTGGGAGAGCTCACCATACAGAAGCTGACGGGGGATTCTGTTGGCATCCATGCAGCTGACATGACCGGTCCAACGTAGCTGTGACTTCATAATCATCATTTCGATGCTTGTCATCTGGGCTCTCTCGAGGACCTCAAGATTGGGCACTTTGTCTTGCCAGCGGATCTTCATGATGTTGCGGAGGCAGCGCATGTGAAATACTTCGAGCTGCTTGATGTGATGCCTATATAGTGTCCATGTTTCGCACCCGTACAAAAGAGATGAAAGAACAACAGCTCTGTACACAAGCAGTTTTGTTGACATCTGGATGTGGGGATTTAAAACTTTGACACGCAGACAGCCAAGTGCCTGGCTTGCTTTGGATATTCATGCATTGATCTAATTATCCAGTGATCCATCACTGGATATGACAGTACCCAGATATTTAAAGTTCTCCACTACTTTCAGCTGAGTGCCGTTGATGGAGATACTCGGGACAGAAGCATTTGATCCAGGTGCAGGTTGATGGAGAATTTCTGTCTTTCCGAGGCTGATAGTTAGTCTGAAAAGTTGCGAGGCCTCAGCAAACTTGTTGACAATGTGCTGAAGATCATTTTCAGTGAGCGCCATGAGGGCACAGTCGTCAGCAAAGAGTGCCTCAAGAAGGAGTTTCTGCACTGTCTTAGTCTTTGCATTCAGGCGACGGAGGTCAAAAAGTGAACCATCGTGCCGGTATTTCAAGTATATACCTCGGTCCATATCTTTCATTGCATGGTTAAGGACACATGCAAAGAACAGGGTAAATAGGACAGGAGCGAGAACACATCCTTGTTTCACGCCATTGGTGATGTTAAAGGGGGCTGATGTGGCTCCATCAGACAATACTTCGCCTATCATGCTGTCATGAAAAAGGCATATAATCTGGGCAAATTTTCTTGGGCAGCCAAGTCGTGTTAGAATGGTCCAAAGGGCTTCCCTGTTGATGGTATCAAACGCCTTTGTCAGATCTATGAAGACAGCATACAAGTGCATGTTCTGTTCAATGCACTTCTCTTGTATTTGTCTGACAGCAAACACCATGTTGACTGTGCTCCGGCCAGGTCGAAAACCACATTGACTTTCAGGTAGATTTGCCTTGGAAATACTGGCTATTAGGCGGTTCAAGATGATGCAGGCGATGTTCTTCCCTCCAACGGAGAGGAGGGATATGCCTCTATAGTTTCCGCATTCTGCTTTGCTGCCTTTGTTCTTGAAAAGAGAGACAATAGTAGCATTGCGAAGGTCCTGTGGTATGTTTTCATCCTCTCAGATGTTGATTATCACGCTGTGGAATGCTGCTAGTGCTACTGGACCTGCTGCTTTGTATCTCTCTGCTGGTATCCCATCTTTTCCAGGAGCTTTCCCTGAACTCATCTGGCTAATAGCTTTCTTAATCTCATCTATAGTGAGCGGAAAGTCAAGATCTGTCAGAGCAGGTTGTTGTGGAATTTCATTGAGGACAATATTATTCACAGTTGATGGTCTATTGAGAAGGTTGCTAAAGTGTTCTCGCCATCTTTCGTTGATGCCTTCTTTATCTTTAATCAGCGTTGTGTTGTCTAATGAGAGCAATGGGGTGGTCCTTGGTTTAGAAGGTCCATAGACAGTCTTAATAGCACTGAAGAACATCTTTAAGTTGTGGGTCTTAGCATAGTGCTCAATTTCTTTGGCTTTGCTCTCCCACCAGTTATCTTGTATCTGACGGAGGTCTTTCTGTGTTTTGCTCTGAAGGTACTTGAAATGGTCCCGCTTAGAGACTGAGGAGGGGTCATTCTGCCATTCGATAAAGGCTTTTCTCTTTACTTCCAGTGCTGAGCACATTTCTTCTTGGTTCTCATCAAACCAATCCTGATGTGTTCTTTTCTTTGCTGTGTCAGTCACTATCTGCTTGAACTGGTCCCACTTTTCGGTTACAGTACCGATCAGTTGTCCATGGGATGTCAATTTGTCATCAAGGCTCTTCTGGAATTTGTTGAAACATTGAGCATCCTTCAGTTTGGCTATATTGAAAGCAGGTCGCACATGCTTAGGGCGTTTGTGCCAAGAAGGAACCATGTAGAGTTGAAGAGACGTCCTGACTAATCTGTGATCTGTCCAGCACGCTGCGCCTCGCATTACTCTAGTAATCAGTACGTCTCGGATGTCTCGCCTTCTAACAATGCCATAATCTATCAGATGCCACTGTTTGGACCTAGGGTGCATCCAGGTCGTTTTGTATTTGTCCACTTGTCGGAACAGAGTGTTAGTAATGGTCAGGTCATTTTCAGAACAAAGACTCAAAAGGAGTAGTCCATTGCTGTTCATTTTGCCTACACCATGTGGCCCGATTACTCCTTTCCAGTTCTCGCTGTCAGCCCCGACTCGGGCATTGAAATCTCCAAGTAGGAGTAGTTTGTCTGTTACAGATGTGGCCTTGATCAGTCTGTTGAGATCTTCATAGAATTGTTCCTTTGAGTTGTCAGAGCATGTTAAAGTGGGTGCATATGCACTGATGATGGTGACATGACGTTTGGCATTTAGTGGGAAGCGTAGCTTCAGCAATCTTTCATTGATACCCACTGGAAGGTCTGGGAGTTGATTCATCAATAAGGTTTTTATTGCCAGACCAACTCCATGTATTCTATCCTCTGTCTCAGTCTTACCCTTCCAGAAGAAGGTGTAACCACCTCCGGGTTCACTCAAGAAACCTTCCCCAGGTAGTCTTGTTTCACTTAATGCCGCTTTATCGATGTTATAACGGACTAGTTCTCGAGCAATGAGAGCTGTCCTTCTCTCAGGTCTTGCAACAGCTTCTCGATCCATGAGCGTACGAACATTCCATACACCAATGGTAAGTTTTCTCAAATTTTTCTTTTGGTTTCGGCCGCAGATTGGGTTGAACGGCCAGCCGCAGCTTGCTGGCCAGTTGTTGTAGGGCAGGCAATTTTTAGGCCACCTTTTCTAGGCCCCTCCCTTAGTAGGGTGAGCAGTGCTGTCCTGAAGAGGGCTGCTCAGACGCCTGGGATGCTGCCGGTCAACTCTGCTGCCCCAAGTACAGAGCTGGACGATCACCTATCCACAGATCGCCTGCATGCAGGATTGGGACTATGACTCCCAGTGGTAACCTCCACCTGTCGCTTTGCCCCTCCCCCATCACTGCAGGACTTGAGTGGTATGATGATAATGTTTGATGATTTGCACAGAACCTGTGCGTGAAAGCTTTTTAAGTGGTAGAGCCGTTGCACGGGAGCAATCCCACTCTCTCGACCTTAGAAGCCAGACACCAATGGTACGAAAAATCGTCACGACTGGTAACTTCTTTGGTTGCAGTGGATGGCCTTGATGTCTTTCGTGCCTCATCAAGCCCTTCGCTTTCCACAAAGCGTTGCAAAACCACCTTCTTGGCCGTTGGATCTTAGTGATCTCTTTCACCCACTCTGCCAGAGCTGACATCGCATGTGGGGTAGGCATATCCCTAATTCACTGAGGATTTGGATCCCATCAGTTACACTCACCTGGTTTGGCTGGCCTGTCGAAGCCATTGCCCGGGGTGTGGCTGCTGCACATGTTGCAGCTACTTGGAGCCACAGGTGAGAGCTGAGTGACAGGTGGGGACCAAAGTGGATGGACTACCCCCGAAGGGGTACGACAAGTCCCCCCATCAGAGGTACTACCCCTCCCTGGCCACCCCATACACCCTGCCAAATACCTTAGCAAAATCCACAAAAACATGGATCATCTTCCCATCATTCTCCAGCACTTTCTTCAATAGCATATGCAGATTGAATATTTGCTCCATTGTATAACCTTTGGGTCTAAAATGAGCTTGTTCTCCAATTCTCTTCAGCGTGATGCACAGCAATATTTTGATAGGTGTGTCAAAGTGATATTGTGTGGTAATTTCCACAAACAGTTGAGTCTCCCTTTTTATAAATAGGCACCATCAAGAACTATGTTCAAATGCTGGGCCATCTTCCAGACTCTCAAGTCACATTGGTAAGCTTATGGGATGCCTAGGTGAATGCCACTTCATCACTTTTAATTAGTTCTGCTTGTACATTATCCACTCTATGGACTTTATTGCTTTTCACTGTCTGCATCATATCCTTAACTTCTATCATAGGAGTTTAATTAGGATATGTCCAGCTTCTCACATAGATCTCATCTTCCTCTTTCCACTTCCAACTTAATTCATTCTGCTCATATTATACAGTTCTTGTTATATACCTACCCCAAGTGTTGGGTAAAATGGTATTTTTAGTAATTTTTATGGCCCATTTAGGATGCAACGCTATATACATTTAAAAAATCAAATGAAAACATGTCAGCTATAATTCATAGTAAAAGAGGAAATAAATGCTGTGTGTTCGCTCATTAAGAGGATCTCTCCTACCAAATAGTAAAATGTGATGGTTGACAGATAGGCAAGAGGAGTTAACCCATAAAGCAAAGGGATTTGTTTTGAACAAGTTTTTGTTGGGTTCTATGCAATTAAGCTCTTTTTAAAAGTAGAAGCTAATAAAATGCACCATGTTATCCATATAAAAGTTTTGATTCTAAACTGTGCACATGAAAAGCTACATTGAGACCTACAGTGGAGATCAGCACATGATACCTCTAGACATGAGTCAAAGAGCCACATCTGAAAATCAAGTTACTCCTCAGTTTTAATCAAAGTACATACTTTGGCAGATCATTGCACCCAATAAAGCCATCATTTCTATAAGCATTATTCAGGTCCCAATGTGGTGAAGTATCCAAGCATGGTAAGTTGCCTAGGTAATAGTCGCATTGAAAAGCAGCAGTACGAATAAAAATTGAAGGTTCAAATGCTATTTTACCACTTAAGAAAGGACCCTCCCCTGGGAAAAATGGGTTAACAGCACAACTGTATCCAAAATTCACTGATTCCCTCTTTAGACTGCTTTCCTCAAAAAAATGAAAGATATCACTTAGGCTGGAATCTAGTTTTTGCCTTTAGCCTAATCTGAGAAACAACATCTTTTATTTATTATTTAGTTTCATAAGAGGTTAAAACAAAGAAATATGTCCCGAGAACATCATATCTACAACCTACTTTTATCCATGAGAACTAAAACATACAACACTTGCCCTTGACAGGTAATTCAGCTCAGTACTCGACTAGAAAATGTCAAATGGTTAATACCTGATGTAAAATGCTTGTAGCAGAGCTCTTGGCCAGACATTTTAAAATTTAGGAGAATGTTTAAACAATTGTTTTTATGCTGGTTTAACTACTATTCAAATATGCTCAGTAGCTGAAAATGTGCCAAGAACAGGAAGAGAACAGCAACAAGAGCAGAAAAATTCTGTACTTCTGCTTCTCCTTCTAAATTACCCAGATCCCAGATGTTCACCTTTTCTTCTCTCACTGTTTCACTGACTGACATTTATGTGGACAAGAGTTGATACGTTTCACTAGCTTTCGTTAAACTAAGCCAAAGTAAACACCCTTCTTTGTTAGTTTTCTTTTTAGAATTAAGGTACCAAGAAATGTGTAGAGGAGCTGTGAAATCTCTTCATTATTGATGACAGTTTGACTGTGATGGCTCCTGGCCTCTTTCCTTTTTCTTTTTGATGGGTAAACCTTAAGTCTCAGTGTTTGAGTTTAGAGATAAGCAGTAATCAGCTGAATGTTTGATGCTTATTCAAAGCTTATCTGAACTGTCCATTCCTCCTGGTCTCATGAGGACAGTGTCTCATAAGGTTTACTGTTGCTCCTGTTTTAGACAGTCCAAAAATACCATGCAAACTTCTTTTAATCTCATGAAACTGGCACTTCTGCCTCTGCAGATTCCAGCTGAGTCTCAAATGCAGCACGGTGCAGAAAAGAAAGAAAGAAAAACAGTGACCGACAGATCATGATCAGACCTCCAAAAAAATGGTTCATTTATTTAGGGCTGGCGTACACTACAAAATTAGGTTGGCTTAACTACGCTACTCAGGACTGTAGTCCTGGTGTAAGCACCTAGGTACCACCTCTCAAAGAGGTGGATTTATTACAACAACTGAAGTGGTTCTAGTAAATGTCTTTATGCTACAATATTACAGCAGCACAACTGTAGCTCTTGCATTTTTAGTGTTAAGCTAGCCTTAATTTTGATGGGATTCTTATTTTCTTGAAGTTCTTCATCCATCTTTGGAAACTGCATGGTTTATGGAGACGACTCAAGTGGGATTCAGGAGATCCAGGTTCAAATCCCAGCTCTGCGTGTGATTTGTCCAAGGTCACACAGCAGGTAATTTGCCTCTGTGACTGTTTTCCCCTCCTACCTTTGCTAGAATTGTGCATTTTGATTGTTAGTAAAGCTGTGTAGGAAGCAGATTTTGTGGGAAATTCCACAATTTCAAATTTTCTTCCATTCCAAAATGGAATAAAACAAACAAAATAAGTTGGAAATTTTCCAAGAAATGAAATTCTGAAGGGGAAAAAAAATGTATGAAAAGGTTTCCATTCAGGTTGACCTTTCATTTCAATTTTTAAAATTGTATTTTCTATAATGTAAAGTCATTTTGAAACAGAAAATCCGTGTGTTCAAATTTGACTTCATCAGAATACTCCATTATGTGGGGTTCCTCCACCCAGATCAAAATTAAATCCAAATAGAAACAATTTCACAAAAATGTTTCATTTTTGACAAATTGACATTTAAAAAAAAAAGTCAGAAGATTTCCAATGAACTCTAATTGTAATTTCTCCATGACAGGGACTGTGTCTCACTATGTGAGTATATAGCACAATGGGACCACATCGCTATCATAATGCAAATAGTAATGGACACTCCTTTTTTTCCACACTCCTCCCCATTTTCTCAGGTGGGTCACTTACTCTTCAAAAAAACCCATATGAAGTGTACATAGTCACTGGAGTGGTTTGATTCCACAGAAGTAGGTTCTGTATGGGAAAGTAGGCTTGATTCTGGGGAGACTGGCTGCATTTTGGAGAAATCTATTGACAACACTGGAATGTGACAAGTAAACTACAGCTCTCCCCTCTCAACCAGCCTGTTAAAGGAAGGTGTAAACTTCCTAAACTACTTCTCTAAACTGTGTGGTCCTGCTTAGTAGCCTATGGAATGTTTAGACTTGTCTCACCCTTCCTTAACAAGAACTTTCTATTCAGGAGTTACTGGGAATTAATAAGACAAAATAGAAAAGATCTAATTAGTGGATACAAATATTTTCCAGGCATCAGCTGAGTTACCCAACAATAAAAGGAACGTATTAAGCATGGTCAAAAATTTGTAAGGGCAAACCAAGAACGGGGCCCCATTGTCCTAGGCTCTGTATACAGTCCCGGATTTAAAGAGCAGCCTCTGGGCAGTCCAAGAATTGGTAGTTAGAGAGGAAATATTAGTGTGCATCAACTACTGTGTTACTAATCCAAATTAGGATTTTAACTTTGTTAGACAGTATCACACACTGAAATTAAAAGGAAGCACTTGTGTTTAGAATGAGAATGAGGCTTCTTGTTCTACCAAGGCATGCTGAGGTGTTGCAAGGGATGAAGTCAGCTGTTGGTTGACCCCTGACTATGGGCAGGACAAGCATTAATCTGCAGTGCATGCTCAGATCTCCCTGACAGATAAACATACTGGGTTTAGAAAGACAATTCACTAGGAATGAAAACTTAGTGATCTGCACCAAAAAGCAATGTATGTATGTGGATCCTGCCCAGGGCATGTTTACCCAGAAAAAGTAATGCATAGACTAGCCTACTAGCTTGAATCCAGCCAGTGCAGAGATTGAGAGCAGTGAAGGCATGGCAGCATGGGCTTCAAAGCAGGCTAGTGATCCCAGTATGTACCCCGGATCCATGCAGGGCTTATGCTATCCACACTTAAGTCTGTACTGTCTTCGCTGCTATTGGTACCCATGGATTCAAGCTAGCTCAGATAGGCTAGCCCTCACCCAGACCTCTGTGTCTGATCCTGAACTATTTAAGTCAATAAGAGTTTTGCCATTGACTTAAGTGGAAAAAATCAGGGCCTTATTGAGTACTTTTAACCTAATTGCCCTATCATTCCAGCCTGTGTCCTCTAGGAGAAGATACCCACACCAACAGAGGAATATGCAAATTGAAAAACTATGTTACCCTCTGCCACCCCAAGAAATCTGGAGAGAGAGAGAGAGAGAGAGAGAGAGAGAGAGGAAATAAAGCAATATGTCTGGGTTGTGTGCTGGATTAGGGAAATTCAGCCTTGTCCAGAGTGTCAGCACAAGAGATATGTATTACTTAAGCCCTCAAACATGGAACATAAGTATATGGGTGAAAAGTGGACATTACCTTTTAAAGAGAAGATGTCCAAGTCAGACTATCCACTGTTCTACAGCACCATTTCTGTTGTTTGTCTGAGCAGATGGTGCAAAGCCTCTTTGCTTAGTATCTCTCAACAATCTCTCACACCAAATCCATCTGTTAGGTTTAAGTGGATTCTGCTGCATGTTGGGTTTCCAGAAATCATATTTGGCAGGTGTTTGACTGCATTTTAGTAATCATTTTTCCTCTCCTTATTTAGAACTTTCCTATTCTCTGAAGCCACACCACTGCTTTCCATTCACAAAAAAACTGACTTGGATTTGAGGAGACACTAGAGTGGATGTTGCATTGCTCTGTTTGAAAATAATATTTGTTTATTTTTTAATCCCAAACAAAACCCTGGATCCTCCTGGCTGCCATGAATTTTGGAAGGTGTTCAAAGTCTGAATTTGACCTCTGCAATGTGAACCCATCTTTATTTGGCTGTGGTCATAGTCATGCCATATAAGAACATCCCAGAATTTAAAAGTAATCAATAAAAGACATGAAATTTTCCACAATAGACATAACATCTTTCAGAGCAAGTCTTTCACCACCCTGACTACTCCTCTTCTCCTTTCCCCTTCCTTTCCAAACATACATGCAAAGAGACACAGTGAGGCTCTAAGAAAATAAAAAATGAATTAAGTTTCCATAGTTTCCTATTCTCCTTACAGACACAATTAGCGGCATACAGTGTAAAGTACCCAATTGTCTTGCCCTCTCTTTCTTAATATTTAATGTGTGGCGGGAAACTTGAATAGTCAATCAAAGTGTAAATCCTTATTTGTAAGTCCTTTTTTCCCCTCCAGACTGTACTAGATTTTAAAATTCTGAAGCTGCAAGCAGAGGGCCTTGTGTCTGAGAGTATTCCAATTTCTGCCAAACCACATGGCATCTCTTTATTTAAATGTTAATGCTTTTCACATTCAGCATGAATTCTTTGAAGTAAATTTGCATTTGTCTGTGATATAAAGTGGTTTGATATTAAGTGGCTTAATTAAAAGTTAATTTAATAAGTTTGCAAAGTACTGTAAAAATGATTCAATAGCACCCAACTTTCCAATCAGGACATATTTTAATTGGTAGAACTGTTACAGTGATTTCAGGAATTCATTTTCAATTAATTTGGAAGTGTTGTTCCCGCTAGGAGACTCAATGCAACATGATATCTATCTTCAAAGGTTTGGTGGTTTTTTTTTGTGTTTTTAAATCCCCAAGGATTAACAAGTATATTTTAGGAAGATAGCCAAATGAATTGTGGTTGAAATAACTGCTGTGAAAACAACAAACTTACTTGCATATGTAATATCTGATAACTTCTGTGCAAAAATCCATGAAAGGTCTTGGAGAAAGAATATCCATTGCTTAAAAGGAATTTACACAGAGAGATGCAGAATGTTCCTCTGACAAAACCTCATGGCTTGTGCCATTCACTTTCAGTTTGGTCCAACTCTAACAAGAATAAACAAAAGTAGATGTCACTGCCAGTATACTAAACATAATACCAATAGGTGGTTATGCCTAAAGGGCACTATTGGACAAAACTCCCAGGAGGTACCAATGCCAGAAGTTGCCACTCCCTTGAGTAGGCCATCATATAGTCAATTCACACTTTTGGCAATGCAACATTAAGGGTGACATTTCTGGGGCCAACATACACATACCAGCACCCAATCAGTTTCCAAAGTCTGGTGTGTAGACAAAACATCCCCTCTGCTAGGGTCAGACACATCCCAAGATGCACATGGGTTTTGTTGGTTTTCCAAATCCATTCACATTAGAGATAGGTCTCCCAAGCTAGTGTCCTATGTTTGGAATCCTAGCCCAGAACCATATCCAAAATTTATTTTGTCTATGTGTGAGAATGCAGCTTACCTCTGATGTGAGGTCCATGTCTCAGTTTCCCAAAGATTCCCTTCCACAGCGTGGTAGAGTAACGTGTTCCTCCAGCCAAATCAAAAAGTCTTTCCCTTCCAGGGCAACAAAAAATTAAAGCAAAGGGGAATATTTGCCCTTTAATACAAGGGTTCTTTTTATTTTTGGAAGGTTTTTTTTGTTTGGTTGGGGTTTTTTTTTTCGCCTCCCTAAACCACACAGTTTTTCATCCCTCAGGTTAGGGGCTTAGCACAGTGCTTTGCCCTGTCTGTGTTAAACATTTGTTTCTGTCCTCCGAGGACTCAATTCTTTTACCATTGATGCAGGAAAGTGCAAGGGTGTTGCTTCCTCCTCCCCCTTGCTGGAAACCCTAAAGGAAAAGCAGTTACACAGACTAAGGCTTAGTTCAGACAGTGCACCCCTCTAGTTATCAACTGCCACCCCACACTGAACCCCTATTGTATGGGGAGATTTTAGCAAACCAGTAAAGGGGGGAGGGATAGCTCAGTGGTTTGAGCGTTAGCCTGCTAAACCCTGGGTTGTGAGTTCAATCCTTGAGGGGGCCACTTAGGAATCTGGGGCAAAAAATCAGTACTTGATCCTGCTAGTGAAGGCAGGGGGCTGGACTTGATGACTTTTCGGGGTCCCTTCCAGCTCTAGGAGATAGGTGTTTGAAACCACTGTTGCTTATTGCTAAAAGCAGCCTAGTCAGCAGGCTGTAAAGTGGCCATGGCAGGAGGGGAGGGGGTTTGGGGTGCCTCAGAAAGGGCAGCTTGACCCCATGTCCTTCCTGATAAGAATTGTGTTGAAGTTGCTGATACATGCATTTTAGAAGAGCAGGATGTGCGCCAGGAATGTCTACTGGGGCCTCAAGCTGCAAACTCTGGAAAAACCCACACCTGGTTAATCAATAATAAGAAGGAACCTCTTGCTTGACCACTGAAATTGCTTACTTAACAAGTTTTCTTTAAGGGACATGTCATTCTATTACTAATGTATAAATAAGGAGGAAAAGTTTGAGGTAGTTGGACTCATTTGGATTCTTTTGGATACATCTTGCGGCCCCCACCGGCAGACAGAAGATTTGGCCACCGGAAGCCTGCCGCTGTGTCACTCGAGAGCCACACTCAGATTTGGTAATTATCAAGGGTTGCGGGTGTTTTACTAATCAGTTGCAGACTTGTGTAAGTGCTTGAGACTAAATAAAGCTTAGCTTTAAGTGAAAGCACTCTTGTGTTGTCCTGTTTGTGCCAACCATCTATCGCAGGGGTAGGCAACCTTTCAGAAGTGGTGTGCCGAGTCTTCATTTATTCTCTTTAATTTAAGGTTTCGCGTGCCGGTAATCCATGGGGAATTCTGTAGCTATACAATATGTGGGGTTTTGCACGTAGTCAATGATTTTTACTCTACCTGTCTCCTAATTGTAGGCAAAGTACTACATTCATTCCCTAATTCAGATACATGGAAGACACAGTAACAGCAGAATAGGGGAATGAGTATACTGGCTCAATTACTTTGTCTAAGAGGAGTTTTAGTGGATTAATTTCTCTGACAGAAAATACAAAACCCCATTTTTACTGGACCAACAGAATGCCATTCACCAGTTGCTGTACTAGGAGTGGGCTGGTCGAAACATCCACAGAAAAAAAGATGTATAGAAACAGTCATATTTTCCCCTTGAGTGAAAGAAATTTGTTCATGGTTCTAGCTTGGAAGGTATTTAACAAAATTATTTTATACCAATAAACTGAAGCTACTGTAGGAGCACTAGAAATTGTATGTTGATTTAAATTGCAGATATTAAGTACAATGTGATGGCAAGATTAGGTTTACTCATCGTTTATCATTTAGATTATATTGTTATTTTCCTTATCAAAGTCCTTTACAGTATAAGTTTATATGTATCACTATCTACACACATCCATACTAGTATTTAAAGGACACAGTAAAAAGAATAACACATATAAATATATGACAATACATCTATTTGCATAAGTATACATAAACGATCAATATTTACATGATCAAGAGGATGATGTATCTGTTCAAAAATTGAACAGATTATATAGAAAAGTATATGGTTGCAATACCATTGGGACTATTTTTTGTTCTTGTAGGCAAGTATTGGATGACCTAACACTCACACTCTCACACACTCATGCCCATCACCCCAATCGGGGTATGGGCCGCCAACCACAGATCTCCAGAGTCCTTTATCCTGGGCCATTTGCTCTAGCTGGTTCCAGGTATAGCCCATTTTTATGCTATCAGCCTGAAGGTCGCATCGCCAGGTGTTTCTTGGATGGCCTCTTTTCCGCTTGCCTTGGGGGTTCCACCGCAATGCCTGTCTAGTGATGTTGGTTGGCTGCTTGTGTAGTGTGTGTCCTATCCAACCCCACCTTCTCCTTCTAATTTCTTCCTCTGCTGGAAGTTGACGGGTCCTCTCTTAGAGGTAGATGTTGCTGATGGTGTCTGGCCAGCGGATCTGGAGAATCCTTCTAAGGCAACTATTTATGAAGGTCTGGCTCTTCCTGGTGGTTGTTTTAGTTATCCTCCAGGTTTCAGCTCCATACAATAAGACTGATTTTACGTTGGAGTTGAACAGTCTAATCTTTGTTGCCAAAGACAGCTCTCTAGAGCTCCAGATGTTCTTGAGCTGTAAGAAAGCTGCTCTTGCCTTACCGATCCTTGCTTTGATGTCTGCGTCCGTGCCACCCTGTTGGTCGATGATGCTGCCTAGGTAGGTGAAGGACTGCACTTCTTCCAGAGGGCTTCCATTCAGTGTGACTGGGTCATTACTGATGGAGTTAATCTTGAGGATCTTGGTCTTGTCCTTGTGGATGTTGAGGCCAATCTGTGATGACGTGGCTGCCACTATGTTGGTCTTCTCTTGCATCTGCTGTTTGCTATGCGAAAGGAGTGCAAGGTCATCGGCCAAGTCCAGGTCATCAAGCTGAGTCCACAACGTCCACTGGATTCCATTCCTACGCTCATAAGTGGATGTCTTCATAATCCAATCAATGACAAGGAGAAAGAAAAATGGTGACAACAAGCATCCTTGTCTGACTCCGGTTCGCACCTGGAAGCTGTTTGTAAGCTGCCCTCCATGGATCACTCTACAGTGTGTGCCGTCATATAAGTTCTTAATCAGGTTGACCACCTTTGCTGGGATGCCATAGTGCCGAAGGAGCTTCCAGAGAGTCTCTCGATCCATGCTATCGAATGCTTTCTCATAGTCAACAAAATTGATGTACAACGAGGAGTTCCACTCCATAGACTGCTCGACTATGATGCGGAGCGTTGCTATCTGGTCCGTGCATGATCTATTTTGCCGGAAACCTGCTTGCTCATCACGTAGCTGTGGATCGACGGCATCCTTCATTCTCTAAGAGGACTCGGTTGAAGACCTTCCCTGGCACCGACAGAAGTGTGATTCCTCTGTAGTTGGCACAATTGCTGAGGTCTCCTTTCTTGGGGATTTTAAGAAGATATCCCTCTTTCCAGTCCGCCGGAATCACTTCTTCTTCCCATATCTTCTCAAAGAGGGGTACAGCATTTCCACTGAAACATCCAGATCTACTTTCAGGGCCTCTGCTGGAATATCGTCAGGTCCAGCCGCCTTCCTATTCTTCATCATAGTGATGGCTTTTCTGATCTCATCTCTGGTTGGTCTGTCACAATTGATTGGAAGGTCTTCATTGGCTGGGTCAATGTCTGGTGGATTTAATGGTGCTGTTCTATTCAAGAGTTCCTCAAAGTGCTCGGCCCATCTATTCATCTGTTGTTCTATTTCTGTTATAGACTTTCCCTGCTTGTCTTTGACGGGACGCTCTGGTTTGCTGAACTTTCCAGACAGTCGCTTGGTGATGTCATACAGCTGTTTCATATTACCATTGTATGCTGCCTGCTCCGCTTCTGCTGCCAGTCCATCCACATAATCTCTCTTATCCTTCCTAATATTCCTCTTCACTACTCTATGGGCTTCAGCAGACTCTTTTTGCGCTTTAGCCTTTGCTGCTCTAGTCCTGCTGTTATTAACTACTGCCTTCTTCTTCTTTCTATCTTCTATCTTAGTCAAGGTCTCTGCTGTGATCCACTCTTTCTGCTGATATTTCTTAATTCCAAGCACTTCGTGACATGCTGACCTAAGTGTCTCTCTCACTTTCTGCCATCTGTTGGATACACTGTCTTCCTCTTCCTCAGACCGATCCTGTAGTACTGAAAACTTATTCTTCAGCATCAGTCCAAAATCTTCCTTGATCTTATGATCCTTCAAAAGGCTGATGTTGTACTTCGCTCCTCTATCTAACGCGTCTATCCAGTTCTTCTTCAGCTTCAGCTTCAATCTGGCCACCACTAAGTGATGGTCGGACGCTACGTCTGCTCCTCTTCTAACTCTAACGTCCTGCAAAGATCTTCTGAACTTCTTGCTAATACAGACATGATCAATCTGGTTTTCTATCGTGCCTGCTGGCGATACCCAGGTACTCTTGTGGATCCGCTTGTGAGGAAAGATGCTACCTCCTATGACCAGGTTGTTAAGTGCACACAGATCCACAAATCTCTCTCCATTCTCACTCATCTCTCCCAGAGCGTGGGTCCCCATGACTTGTTCATATCCTGTGTTGTCAGGTCCAATTTTGGCATTAAAATCTCCCATAAGGATGGTAATGTCTTTGTCTGGGAGAATCTCTAATATTTTCTGAAGTCTGTTGTAAAAATAGTCTTTGTCCCCCTCTTCACTGTCATTGCTTGGAGCATAGCACTGTACAACATTCATCTTAATCCTCTTCATTTTAGTTCTGAAGGATGCTGTGATGATCCTGGAACCATGTGCCTCCCAACCAATCAGTGCTCTCTGTGCCTGCTTGGACAACATGAAGCCTACTCCCTGTGTGTGGGGTGCGTCGCTCTCTTCATGTCCGGAATACAGCAACAGCTCTCCTGTCAACAGTTGTCTCTGTCCAGCTTGCGTCCATCTTGCCTCGCTAATGCCTAGTAGGGTCAGGTTGTTGCTCCTCATCTCTGCTGCGACCTGCGACGTCTTTCTTGACTCATACACGGTTCTCACGTTCCATGTACCGATGGTAATCCTCCTGGTTGCAAGAAGGGTAATCGGCTTAGTGGCTTCCTCACGACTTTCACCACCCAGCGTCATGCGTCTTCGAGTTGAAGACCCTTCTTTTTCCAGGCTAAAAGTCTCTGTTATCTCTATTGTTGGCGTTTCTGTAGCAAGTTGATTTTTTACGGGGTGGAGTTGCTAGCCCCACGCCCAACTCTCCTCCTTTATCCTGACTTGGGACAGGCAGATGGCCCCAAAGGATCTCTCCGGTGGAGTTTGGATGACCTAACCATGACATCAACTAGATGATAGGCAACAAATTGGCAACAACCCTGCTGGCTGGGGAAAAGTCATGGGCACAGCAGTGGAAGGCATCTGAACTGATAATAGTGAATAGCTTTTGAATCTTTCTGGCACAAACACCCTAAAGATAGAAGGCGTTCTTTTCTAACCCAAAAAGTTTGAATGGAGATCAACACTAATGTGACTATCAACCATGTGGTAAGGGACCTGACAGAGCAGGACATGGTATTTTCTAACATCAAAGATGCAAGGCTCGGGTGGCTGGAATATGTACACTGTATGGAAGTTGGGAAACATGCTGTCAAGCATTGCCTTGAGTACCTGAGAAAAGAGGAAGCAAGAAAGGCCAAAGAAGAACTGGCAGAAGACAGTAACAGAGGATATTGCATGTGCTGGCATCACCTGGGAAGAAGTACCACAACTAGTGAGCAGCCATAATCACTGGAGCAACTGCACTGCCCGATGGGTCAGAATCACAAGAGGAACTAAGTTCTTGCAAGTGATTCTCTGAAGTGACTTATACTTTATATGAGCCTGATCTAAAGCCAATTACAGTCAATGGAAAGACTCTTACTGGCTTCAATTAGCTTTGAGTTAGGCCCTATAGTCTAGGATATTTCACTATACATTAAGAATAGGCAGTAAAAAGGAGAATGAACACAGTAATGTGACAACATTGGCATATTCAGGAGTAAAGAAAGTGAAAGTGGTGTTGGAGAGAAACCGTGAAGGATATGTTAAGAAATCAGATTAGAACTAATGCATGAAATACAATAAAGTTCCAATGCATCAACACACTTCAGCATGTGCTTAACCTTACACCTGTGAATAGTCCCATTGGCTAATATAACTATTCACATGCTAGAAGTTTATCATGTGCTTCGATAGTTAGCTGGATCAGGGTCTAAGGGCTGGTCTATACTTAGCCGCTAGTTCGGCGGCTGGAAATTGAACTTCCTGGTTCGATTCATCGCGTCTGGTCTGGACGCGATAAATCGAACCAGGAAGTGCTCGCCGTCGACTGCGGTACTCCAGCTCAACGAGAGGAGTACCGCGGAGTCGACGGGGGAGCCTGCCTGCCGCGTGTGGACCGCTTCTGAACCACAGTAAGTTCGAAGTAAGGTATGTCGACTTCAGCTACGTTATTCACGTAGCTGAAGTTGTGTACCTTACTTCGACTTGGGGGGTTAGTGTAGACCAGGCCATAGTCTAGTCTCTTGTGCTAGTTTTTCTTTTCCAACTTTTTGCAAATATGTAAATTCAGATTTGTATGTTCAAAATAACTGTGCAAGCAAACATGCAAAATTATGGCCACAATATTAGATGCTGGGCTGAGGACTCTGAAATTGTGCGTGTTGTGAAAGATGTGAGGTGAATTACCCATTCTGCATTAATTGGTCTAGTGGCTTGACAGAAGCACTTTTCATCATCATCACCGAGTTAGTTGTATTGTCATAGTTCCAAAAAGCCCTAATTATGGATCCAGGTACCATTGTATTAGGTTCTTTACTGAGAAAGAAAAAGACCGTTTTTGCTCCAATTGCTTCCACTCTTGATAGGAGTAGTTTTGTCTGTGAGGCCAGAGTTCAGGAACTCAAAAGTCTCTCATTTCTCAAACTCTTCTATCTGAGAAGTGACATGCTTCAACTTTAGAGTCAACAGTACAATAATAAATGTTCATTTATCTGACTACCTTCTGATAGCGATTCTCAGAGGGATTGGCAATAGAGTTAGAAACCTATTCACTTCCACTTTGTGATATAAAGAAATGGCTTACCCATTCCCAAGGTTGATTACAAGAAAGAAATAAGTTGCTAACCAACAAAAATCCTGTGTTGAGGATAACGTCCTTAATATTTTTCAAAAATGAGGACTGAGCGGGAGGAATTGAAATAACTCCAACATTACTAAAAAAGATCAATTCTCTCTAATTGGAATGTTTATCATTGTTTGCCATGAAATGCCAGGGGCTGTTTGAAATGTTACTCAATATCAGGTGAACAAACTACCTTGTACCTATCTCCCTTTTGTGGAGCAAAGCTTTGCATTGGCAATATGTTGGGTTGTTGTTGTTTTAATGATGAGTGTTCTTTGAAGTTTGTTGCAAAACAGGGATATAGAACTGTTCAAATATCATGAATACAGCAAGACTGCCTTTTTGACAGGTTTCTAAAGAGTTCAGCAAATTCACTGTTCACACTGTGCTGTTTGTTAATTTCACCAGAGATGAAAGGAAATTTCCACCAGAACAAATTACTTTGTACCAAAAGTTTGAATGTATACATTGCAGTGGAATGGGGAGGAAAGGGAATTTGCAGAATTTTGGCAAGGTTTCTGGTGAACAGAAATTATGTGGATTGTAAATTTATACTCATTTACACCACCTTAAGATCTAGCCCCCCCTTTTGTTGCTCAAATGCCTCTTTTTGTGTGCTAACTTTTAACTAAGGCAGTTAGTGCTGTTTCAATGATATGTATCTATTAAGCATTCTGCCAAGCAGAGCTACTTGGTTAGAACATAAACAGACATTACTAGTCACTAATAATTGCCACACAAGTCTGTGCAATGCGATACTCAATGTGTTGTGATTCTGAATTGCAGAAAGAAGTTTGAAAGAAGTGCTTTTTAATTCTGGCGCTGGTGGAGTACTTATAGGTATTATGTGGTAAATCTCTCAATTCTGTTCCCACTCAAAATAAGGATTGAACCTTTAAATTAGGTCATTTAATTCTACTGATTTGGGGCTGTCTAAATATGGGTACAGATAGGTTGGGGTGTACTAACTAACATCACCTAACCATGACCTTTTCCTGGTGTGGATATATTGCAATGCCTTTTATTTATTGGGCAGGTCAATGTCAACCCCTGGGAGATATAATTGGAGAAATCCCCAGCTATAGTGGAGAACACAGAAAAGACATATATACATGAGTGAAAGCAGATCTCTGACTGGAAGCACAGTCTCTTTCTCATCTTCTCTGTCCTAAGGACCTAGGCAGAACAATTAGATTCCAGAATACACAGCTGATGGAAGGATGAGGAACTGGACCTGATCTGTCTGTCACACACACAAACACAAACCCTTATTGCACAATGCTGGTTGTTGTCTCCCTTTCTAATTAAAGGTGAAGAGAGCTGGTTGAATAATGCAAAATGTTCACAAATAAAGCATAGTAAAGAAAATCAAATCAGTACTGACAAATAATATTAAAAATTATATGCCAAGGCCTGGATAACCTATTTGTCCTTCAGGAAAGGAGTGTCTTTTTTACTCAGTGTTACTTGGGGAAATTCCTCTATAAGACAGGAAGAATTTTAAAGACCCAGGATTAAATTTAGAAAAGTGTATTCTGCTTTGAAAGAGTCTGAAGATTGGAATAAATATTCCCTAGTCTTAAAATGATGATTTCATCCTGTTGTGACAATTGAGCCTACAAATTAACCTGAATTGTGAGCTCAACAGTAAACATTGTGTTGAAGTTCATAACATGTTAAAATAACCTATAACAAATGATTATGGAAAAGGTATGAAAGGGAGACTGAATAACTCTCTTTTGGGGTCCCTAAAGAAGTGGGGGAGCACAAAAGAACAAAGAAAACAGACAGAAAGAATAGACAGAGGCTATTGGAGCAAGCTTCACCATCATGGTTGCCATTTAGGCCCCTGGACTTTCAACATCCTGATCCTGAGAGGTGTCTGGGCCAGAAAGGGGCCAGAGAGGGATAGTGACTCAGATAGCATTGCCACCTCTACCAGATCCAGCTGAATCCCAGCCACCACCTTGCTATGACAGTTGCCATGTAAAAGACTGTCAAACAAGGTGGATTTTCCTTCTAAGACTAGACTTTAACAGCAGCAGCAACATCTCTGGCCCATCTTCACTAACTTCTCTTTTTTCCCCAAAAAGGAGAGTTACCATGTAATACTGTCAAAAAGAGGACAAATAATTAAATACTGTCTACAGCTAAAGGGAAAGGAAACAAAGGATTTTGTTAAAATGAAAGCCATATGTAATAGTTTACATTTCAAATGCTTTAGCCATTTTTTCCCTTTCTGTATCTTGATGAATTTGGGTTTTAGGACTATGGAATAACAGAGGTGGAAAAGAGAAGTCATTCCTACCTATAGAATGCATAACCATGACAGAAGTTTCATTTGATATGAAATTGGTATTAAGGATGGAATAACTGAAAAAGATGCATAAAGTCATCCACTACAACTCTTCAGAATTCATTTAAAAGCCTGTTTGCTAGTAGGACTACACACCTAAATGTATGTGGGGAGAGACATACATATATAACTATTACATGACTGCTAGACAATACACTTTTTCCCCTGACAACTCAGATCTCATGTATGCCTTTTACTTACTTGTTCTTTAACACTTAACCCATGAACAACCACCTTGGTCAACACAATATGGCATAAAATTGTATTTTGACAATGAACAATGCCATCTGGATTTAAGACCTCATGCAGTAGCATGAAAGACTGACTGCATTATCTTATGGCTGTGTAGAGTATATTAAGAAGTGTCACCATTGTATACGAATTTCCAGTTTGCAACAAGTACTTACCCATAAATGTAAATGGATGGAAATTCAATACATCTTAATGGACATGCTGGATCATTTATGGCTTGATTAGATTTGCTAGATGTGTGTGTTTTTATCTCCTCCTGTTTGTATTTAGAAGGCTAACTCAATCAGCAATGAAGGAGAATATTGATCTTTTGGGGAGATTACTTTCCAGTGGACTGAATAACTTTAGAAGGGAAAAAATAACAGTAAATCTTAATCTAAGAGTCCCTGAAATCTGGTCAATCTGTAACTAAAGTACATAAGAAATGCTGGTCTTCAGTGCTGGATATATTTCAATTAACTATTTTTTTCTTCCGCTAATTGTCTTCCTAGATAATAAAGCTGTTTGGTAGGTGTAAAAAGGATAGGAAATTGAAGCTATTTGCAAGTGTTTTTATTTAAATTGTTTTTTCTCCTGACTAGACAAAGCTCAAGAGACAGATGTAAATCTTTGACAATCAACTGCATCCCCATTATGGAAGGGATTTAGTTGTCATATAGAAATGTATTTATATAAAAAATATTAATTTAATAACTTTCTGTTCTGAGGATTACTGAATTCAGAGATTTAAAATCTTAAATGGGTTCTTTGACTGCAAAGACCTCTTGTTAAGGCCAATACTGCTGCACTAGAAATAATTTCATTTAAAAAAAATCACCCCCTCTTCACCCAGTGAGTAATTTGAAAAGGAAAAGCAATAAAAACTACTACTAAGAAAAAGAATATGAATGAGATGCAAGGAAATGGATAAATAGAAATGTAAAACTATTGTAGAATAATTCCCAATATGGCCATGTTAATCATAAACTTTAAAAAGTTTAAATATTCTCTAGTTGCTCTGGGCTGGGATCGAGGGGTTTGGAGGGCAGGAGGGGGATCAGGGCTGGGGCAGGAGCTTGGGGTATGGGGGGAGGCTCAGGGGTGCAGGCCCCGGATGGTGCTTACCTCAAGTGGCCATGTTAATCATAAACTTTAAAAAGTTTAAATATTCTCCTGATTTATTTCCTTATCTCCGCCCCACCCCAGCCAGGGTCTGGACACCCTGACACTGAGAGGTTTGAACTCAAGAGCCTGGATCCAGATCTAAATCTGTATTTTGTAAATGGCCACTATCTTTATTTATAATGGACAAAAACAAACCTCAGACTTGGACACCCCCAAGCTTTGGACTGTTCCAAATCCACATCCAAATTGTATGGTTCAAACCAACCTCTAACGGTCCAGTTCTTATAAAATATCATTACACGCAATAAGCAGGTTAGTACTTCCACTCTAAGGATGACAATCATTCTAATATGCAAAGATATTGTTATGGCAGCAGTTACTAGGTGGCCCTGTTTCATGTAACCTTATACTTTTTCTTAGCATGCAAGCACTATTCAGAGTTTGAAGAAATGTGTGTTGCATTTATCATGCAATTTCTTTTTGGGGTGCTGTGGCAAACATCAAAGGAGTTTGCTCTCCGTCTCAAGAACTGACTGTAGTTAGAAAAAGAAGGCAGAGATGCTACCTAGAAACCAGGCACTGGTGTGGACTAAGATTCCAGATGGACAGTTATGGTTGATACTTTTGTTTGCTATTTGTAACTACCTCTGTTCAAGGACTGATGGATTATCCCTGTCTCTCATTCATTACATCCAGGCTGCATCTAAATCTTGTGGATTCTTACGGTATACCATATTTAAGATCTGGCCTCTTCCAGTTGTCCACACAGCTGCAATGCTCATCCAGGCTCTCATCTTGCATCCTAATTACTGTAACATCCTCTTCTCTCTGGCCTTGAAAAATATAATCTTATCCCACTCAAAGCCACTAAAACTGCTATTAAAGATAATTCTCCTAGCTCAGGGATGGGCAAAATATGGCCCATGGGCCTGATAGAGCTCACCAGCTATTTTAATCCGGCCCTCAAGCTCCCGCTGGGGAGCGGAATCTGAGGCTTGCCCTGCTCCGGCACTCCAGCCAGGGAGCAGGGTCGGGGGCCACTCCACGCAGCTCCCGGAAGCAGCGTTCAGGCCCCCCTCCGGCTTCTATGCGTAGGGGCAGCCAGGGGGCTCCACTCTGCAAACTGCCCCCTGCAAGTGCCATCCCCACAGCTCCCATTGGACAGGAACTGGGGCCAATGGGAGCTTCAGGGGCGGTGGCAGTGGAAAGGGCAAAGCGCAGCTGACGGGGCAGCGCCTCTGCGTAGGAGCCAGAGAGGGGACATGCCATTGCTTCTGGGAGCTGCTTGAGGTAAGCGCCACCGGGGCCTGCACCCCGGAGCCTCCCCCCATACCGCAAACTACTTCCCAGCCCTGATCCCCTTCCTGCACCCCAAACCTCTCATTCCCAGCCCCATGCCAGCACCTGCACCCCAAATCTCTCATTCCCAGCCCCATGCCAGAGCCTGCACCCCCAGCCAGAGCCCTCACCCCATACCCCAAACCTCTGCCCCAGCTCTGATTCCCCTCCCGCCCTCTGAACCCCTCGATCCCAGCCCAGAGCACCCTCCTACACCCCAAACACCTCATCCCCAGCCCCACCCCAGAGCCCTCACCTCCTCCCACACCCCAAGCCCAATTTCATGAGCATTCATGGCCTGCCATACAATTTCTATACCTAGATATGGCCCTCGGGCCAAAAAGTTTCCCCACCCCTGTCCTAGCTCATTGCTTTGACCATGTCATTCATTGCATCCCTCCATGGTCTCCCCTTTCTCAATTATATCAAAGTAAGCTACTTATCTTCCCTTTTTACTCTGCACATCATCTCTATCTCCCCATCACTTCTCACACACTATTGAGATACCAGCTCCTGATTCTGATTAGCCAACTATGCCAGTCTTCATTGTCCACTTCTTCAATTTACAAAACAAACTTCTTCGTGCCTTCTCCCAGGCTGTTCCTCCTATATGGGAGGAGCTCCCAGTGAACACCCACAAACCACCTCATTGCCCTCCTTAAAACTCCTTTGTAGTGATACCTTCTGTCACAGTTTTGATGTAAATTCACCTTTATTCCCTCTCCATAGCTCCTTGAGGACACCCACTTAAGGCTTCCAGTTCCTAGCAATCATGTCTCTTGGGAGGACACTCATGTCTCTCTCCTTCCTGACCAGGGGTTTAAGCCTTCACTGCTCCCTGTCTTATATTGAGATATTCACAGCAAGCCAATCTGTTTTCTCTCCAAGGGCTATAACCAGTTACAAGTTACCACACAGCTCTTTGTAAAGCAAGCACATTCATTCTCAATGTAAAATCATTACAGAGAAAATATATTAAAGACAAAAGTTTCTATACACGTACTACAATCTATACAGAGGTCACCCATCCATTTTGTGGGGCCCCTAGTAGGTCAAAGTTTTTCCAACCTTTCTGCAAAGTTGGAGCCCTTGGGCAGAAGGTCCTGTCCATTTGCTGGATCAGAAAGAACATCCCAAGTCTGTTTAAATCAAGTGTCTTTTGTTTGTTTGTTTTTTAATCAAAAGCCCTCTTCTTTGATTGTTGGTTTCTGGAAAAGCCAGTATGAACCAGCATATGCAAGCATCGCAAGGGATGGAACTTCTCTGGAGGTGTTTATAACCTAAGCAATTCAACCTTAATCCTGGTGGGAGTTGTGCCAACCCTCCCTACATTGGATTACATACAATTCCTGGCCCACAGTGATACATAAACCTTTCATACCCTTAACGCAAAATGATCCCCAAGGAAATTGTATGCAGTTACTATATCTGTCACATCTACAAACTTGACAAAGTTTAGGCTGCTGGTTTATCATACTGACCAATATTATCTCATTGTTTCTTTGTTCTCCCTCTCTGTACCTGTTTTCTTGTTTTATAATTAGACTGTGAACTTTTTGGTGAAGGGACTGTCTTTCTGTTTTTATACACAGAGTTTAACACAACGGGATCCTGCCCCAACACTAGGGCTTGTATGTGCTGATACAATACAAATAATAACAGTAATAAAATCAACAAGTTGCACTAGGCATATACCCAGTCTTTTTCTGATTTTTCCACCAGGAAGCCAACCTGTAAGGCCCCACCACCTGCTACCATTCAGAGGGTTCACTTTCTGAATGACCCTAAGATAAATCTATATTAGGAAATTAACCACACATCACTGTTCTTAGCAATATACCTAATGGAGTGAGTCAGATAAGTACACCCCCAGCAGGCTAACATTTTTAATAACTTTTATAGATTTCTAGCAGTCAGCTGCTTACCCTTAGAGCCTTGTTGGATCTCAGGCTAATGCTAACATAACTTTTTCTAAATTAAACTCTCCTACCAGAGGGCTTCTTCCCTGCATTCTTATAATTCAATGGTGCAGTGTTTCTCTGCAAAAGTGAACATCCTGTAGCATGATCGTTGGCATTCTTCCCTTCCCCAACTCTAGCGGGTCATACAGCTCAAGCTAAAATTCCTCAAGTCTGCATTAGCATCCTTTGGAGACTTCAGTAATAAGCTGTCAACATTTTCAATTTGAACAATTACCCAAGAGACCTCTTCCCCATGAATTAACCAGGCCAGTAATTTACTGGAATTGTCTCATTGTTCATATGTTTAGTATTTCCCCCAAATGAACAGGTTTTTTTTTTCCATTTCCCCATCTGACAAGTGTTAATCAAATTGCACTCAGATTTAGTTTAATTTAACTTTATTTGTGCTTGAGGAGATTTTATTTTACCAAACTCATTTTCAGGATGAAATTGCCTTTCATACACAAAAATAAGCAAGACACTGAAGGAACTTGTAGATGCTTTAATGAATAAGCAAGTGCCGTATGTTCTATTTTACACCACTTTGTGTGTGTCCTTTAACACAAATGAAGTCCACATTCAACTCAAACAAATTTATATCTGTGCAATGTCCAACAGCGTGGAGATTCATTTCTTTAGGCTGTAAGAAGTTTGGTTAACTTGCGCACTGCCCCATAGGTCTAATGGCCAAGACATAAGCATCTTACACCAAGAATAGTGGGTTCTAGTCCCATCTAGGATAGATGTCCCTTTTCTAAAAGATACTATATTTCAACTACAAGCTGCTAGGAATCATTAGGTGAAATCCAATAGCCTGTATTATGCAAGGAGTAAGAGTAGGAGATAATGGTCTCTGACTACGAAATTCAGGGCAGGAACAGTGGTAGTTGTGTATTGTACAGCTCTAGGCAGTGTTTCTCTGTCAAAATGATCATACTGTAGCATGAAAATAATTTCACAGGGTTTCCTTTTAGGCCACTTTTCTGATTAAGCGATAAAACAGGGATATTATTAACAGGCATCCCTGTCCTGTGTCCACATCTTCTTAGAATGTGTTATACTGAAAAGAACATAAGCAATATTTGTCCTATAAGATAGCATGATCTGGTGGATAGGGTACTGGAGCAGGAGATCATTCCTAGCTCTGCCACTGACCTGCTGTGTAACCCTGGGTAAGTCACTTCCATTCTGTTTCCTCTCCTACCCATTGTCTGTTTGGATGGTAAACTCTTAGGGGCTGGGATTATCCCTTGCCATTTGTTTGCACAGTCTGCAGAACAATCCAGCCCTGAGTTGGGTCTGGGTGCAATGCTTGATTGAAAATTCTTTGCGTCAGGGACTGTCTTTTTGGTCTTTGTATAGTGCCTAGCACAATTGGGCCGTGGCCCATGACTGGGGCTCCTAGGCGTTACTACAATACAAATAAATATAGAAATAATAATATAAAATAGTAAATCGCACACTTTCTGTCGGTGCCCCATTAACATATGCCATCTCCCACAAACACTTTTACAGAAAAATTTGAACATGAAAAGCACTTGCTTCTAATGGTTTAAGCCTTGATTTTATGCAAATAAATGAAAGTTTATGCAAATCTGAAGGCTAATATATTTTCAGAGGACCCTTTTCTTTTAAGAAGAATTTTCACAGTAGGAAACATAGGTAGTGAGTGCCCTTTCAGAGATATCTATACCTTCTCACCACTCCCACCCTGCCCTTAGGCCAGCACTCATTATGCACCTAACGTTTTCATATGTGCAGATAAAAAATGCTTAAATTAAAACTGTTTCTATTGCCTCCAGTTATCAGAACCACCTGGCACATCTTAGATTGGCACCTACTATGGTTATTTTTCTAGAATAATGCAGAAGTCATAAGCAGGTGGTAGCGTTTACCGTCTTGGACATTATTCTTTTGTTTCTTGCCTTTGGCCACTGTTTCCTACCAGATGTGTTCTGCATCCTTGCTTTTAATTAAAAAAAAAGTTTGACTATGATCTATAGCAGTATTGGATTTGTGTGCACGTGCTCATGAACAATTTTGTTCTTTAGAGAAATTTAAAGAATTAATAGCTAAATAATAAATGAAATTGGAATCATGTGTTACTACTGTATATGAATTGTATTTCCATCATAGATTCATAGATTCATAGATTCTAGGACTGGAAGGGACCTCGAGAGGTCATCGAGTCCAGTCCCCTGCCCGCATGGCAGGACCAAATACTGTCTAGACCATCCCTGATAGACATTTATCTAACCTACTCTTAAATATCTCCAGAGATGGAGATTCCACAACCTCCCTAGGCAATTTATTCCAGTGTTTAACCACCCTGACAGTTAGGAACTTTTTCCTAATGTCCAACCTAGACCTCCCTTGCTGCAGTTTAAGCCCATTGCTTCTTGTTCTATCCTCAGAGGCTAAGGTGAACAAGTTTTCTCCCTCCTCCTTATGACACCCTTTTAGATACCTAAAAACTGCTATCATGTCCCCTCTCAGTCTTCTCTTTTCCAAACTAAACAAACCCAATTCTTTCAGCCTTCCTTCATAGGTCATGTTCTCAAGACCTTTAATCATTCTTGTTGCTCTTCTCTGGACCCTTTCCAATTTCTCCACATCTTTCTTGAAATGCGGTGCCCAGAACTGGACACAATACTCCAGCTGAGGCCTAACCAGAGCAGAGTAGAGCGGAAGAATGACTTCTCGTATCTTGCTCACAACACACCTGTTAATACATCCCAGAATCACGTTTGCTTTTTTTGCAACAGCATCACACTGTTGACTCATATTTAGCTTGTGGTCCACTATAACCCCTAGATCCCTTTCTGCCGTACTCCTTCCTAGAGGGTCTCTTCCCATTCTGTATGTGTGAAACTGATTTTTTCTTCCTAAGTGGAGCACTTTGCATTTGTCTTTGTTAAACTTCATCCTGTTTAACTCAGACCATTTCTCCAATTTGTCCAGATCATTTTGAATTATGACCCTGTCCTCCAAAGCAGTTGCAATCCCTCCCAGTTTGGTATCATCCGCAAACTTAATAATCGTACTTTCTATACCAATATCTAAGTCGTTAATGAAGATATTGAACAGAGCCGGTCCCAAAACAGACCCCTGCGGAACCCCACTTGTTATGCCTTTCCAGCAGGATTGGGAACCATTAATAACAACTCTCTGAGTACGGTTATCCAGCCAGTTATGCACCCACCTTATAGTAGCCCCATCTAAATTGTATTTGCCTAGTTTGTCGATAAGAATATCATGCGAGACCGTATCAAATGCCTTACTAAAGTCTAGGTATACCACATCCACAGCTTCTCCCTTATCCACAAGACTCGTTATCCTATCGAAGAAAGCTATCAGATTGGTTTGACATGATTTGTTCTTTACAAATCCATGCTGGCTGTTCCCTATCACCTTACCACCTTCCAAGTGTTTGCAGATGATTTCCTTAATTACTTGCTCCATTATCTTCCCTGGCACAGAAGTTAAACTAACTGGTCTGTAGTTTCCTGGGTTGTTTTTATTTCCCTTTTTATAGATGGGCACTATATTTGCCCTTTTCCAGTCTTCTGGAATCTCTCCCGTCTCCCATGATTTTCCAAAGATAATAGCTAGAGGCTCAGATACCTCCTCTATTAGCTCCTTGAGTATTCTAGGATGCATTTCATCAGGCCCTGGTGACTTGCAGGCATCTAACTTTTCTAAGTGATTTTTAACTTGTTCTTTTTTTATTTTATCTGCTAAACCTACCCCCTTCCCATTAGCATTCACTAGGTTAGGCATTCCTTCAGACTTCTCGGTGAAGACCGAAACAAAGAAGTCATTAAGCATCTCTGCCATTTCCAAGTTTCCTGTTACTGTTTCTCCCTCTTCACTAAGCAGTGGGCCTACCCTGTCTTTGGTCTTCCTCTTGGTTCTAATGTATTGATAAAAAGTCTTCTTGTTCCCCTTTATTCCCTTAGCTAGTTTGAGCTCATTTTGTGCCTTTGCCTTTCTAATCTTGCCCCTGCATTCCTGTGTTGTTTGCCTATATTCATCCTTTGTAATCTGTCCTAGTTTCCATTTCTTATATGACTCCTTTTTATTTTTTAGATCATGCAAGATCTCGTGGTTAAGCCAAGGTGGTCTTTTGCCACATTTTCTATCTTTCCTAACCAGCGGAATAGCTTGCTTTTGGGCCCTTAATAGTGTCCCTTTGAAAAACTGCCAACTCTCCTCAGTTGTTTTTCCCCTCAGTCTTGATTCCCATGGGACCTTACCTATCAGCTCTCTGAGCTTACCAAAATCCGCCTTCCTGAAATCCATTTTCTCTATTTTGCTGTTCTCCCTTCTACCCTTCCTTAGAATTGCAAACTCTATGATTTCATGATCACTTTCACCCAAGCTGCCTTCTACTTTCAAATTCTCAATGAGTTCCTCCCTATTTGTTAAAATCAAGTCCAGAACAGCTTCCCCCCTAGTAGCTTTTTCAACCTTCTGAAATAAAAGGTTGTCTGCAATGCAGTCCAAGAATTTGTTGGATAGTCTGTGCCCCGCTGTGTTATTTTCCCAACATATATCCGGATAGTTGAAGTCCCCCATCACCACCAAATCTTGGGCTTTGGATGATTTTGTTAGTTGTTTAAAAAAAGCCTCATCCACCTCTTCCACCTGGTTAGGTGGCCTGTAGTAGACTCCTAGCATGACATCACCCTTGTTTTTTACCCCTTTTAGCCTAACCCAGAGACTCTCAACACTTCCGTCTCCTATGTCCATCTCTACCTCAGTCCAAGTGTGTACATTTTTAATATATAAGGCAACACCTCCTCCCTTTTTCCCCTGTCTATCCTTCCTGAGCGAGCTGTATCCATCCACACCAACATTCCAATCATGTGTATTATCCCACCAAGTTTCAGTGATGCCAACAATGTCATAGTTGTATTTATTTATTAGCACTTCCAGTTCTTCCTGCTTATTACCCATACTTCTCGCATTTGTATATAGGCATCTAAGATACTGGTTTGATCTTTCCTCCCGGTTTTGTCCTGACCCTCCTTTCTCTCTGCCAATATAGCCCACACTCCCTCTCGTCTCCGACCCATCTCCCAGGTCTCCATGTTCCCCACTTACCTGCGGGCTTTGCTCACCTGTCCCCGTGAGCATCATAAACATCAAAACATTGTTCTGCTTTTTACGGAGAGGTTTTATGTAAAATAAGCTATTTGTCATTATTCTTCAAAGGCAACTAATAGAGTCTTACACATAAAATATAAATGAGTCCTCTTACCGGGGGCTGAAAATATCTGAGTCATTGGTTAAAACACACAGCCACACACACCACCAGAGTACTACAAACCCTAACTTGGATAATAAAGGCTGTCCTTCAGGTTTAAATATCCTTCATCTGAATTGTAACATTTTTTCCCTGCCATCCTCCAGACTCATACAAAGAACTCAGTGTCCCTGTAAATTCTGATTGGTCTTTTAGGTGCCTTCATTTGAAAATGCCATCATGCAAAACAACTTACAGTACATTATGGGCGTTTCATATATTTCCTTGCCATGACATTTAAGTGTCTCTCTGGTAGAAAAATTCACTTTGTCAAAATGACAGCTTGATAGTGCATAAATACCTTTACTCTTTGACTACAATGTCATATTTGCTGACTTTGCCATTAAAATAATTCTTTGTTTCTCTTAACATATGGTCAGCTTAGACTATGAAAATCTACTCACAATTTCTGCTTTACCATCAACACTTACCAGCAATTAACATAACAATGCTGAATATACCAGAAGCAAAGTTAATCTTTTGTTAGGTAATAAGCATCAGCAACCAAAGGCTTAGGAGACAATTGAATAAGAAGGAGTGGAACCCTTCCAGCATGAGGTTTTTTGTCATCACAATTGCTGACAGAAAAAAATAGATCATTGTCTTGCAGTGGTGCTGGAACTAGGGATACTGCTGCACCCTCTAGCTTGAAGTAGTAACAACGCACCAAATACATGGCTTCCATCATCAGCACCCCCACTATAAAAATTGTTCCAGCACCGCTGCTATCCTGCATTCTAGTCCCACTAAACCATCATATCCTCTTCCTTTCATGTCAGCTCTTAGGTGTGTGAATAGAGAATTTTTTTTAGAATGTAGCATCCAAACAAACATGGCTCATTTGTGTCAACTTGATAGGAGTAAGTTATGTTATGGAAAAGTGTGTGTGTAGGGTGGGGGGGGGGGGGGGGGGCAGAACAGTATATTGCCAGAAAAAGGAGCAACCACGCCTTCAGAAGTGATTGACTGCCTACTTTCAACTGACACTCCCCATCATATAATTGCACTTTTATGATTTTTTTTCCTAGCATACCTTTGAAAAGAGGTGTGGTCTGAAATTTTAAGTCTGACAAAAAAAACAGTTGTAGCCCTAAAGTCCAGGGGGCTGCAACTGGCTGCTGCAACTCCCCTTCTTCCTGCTGGTAGTGTTACCAATTCATGATTTTCTTGCAAGTCTCATGTTATTTAGTGTATTTAAAAAAACCCAGAGACCCTGCAGTCATCTGAATACACTAGAACCTTAGCTCTTCTCTCTTCTTTAAAAATAGTAAGTTTCTAGTACTCATTCATTCAGATGTAAGCTTGAAAATGTTACCCTTAAAAGATACAAGAGACAGAAGACAAATAAAAAGAGCTCTAAATGCTTTTTTTTTTAACCAAAAAAACAAAACCACTCTGATTCTTAGTGGTAACATCCAGTTTACATACACAGTTGCATTTCTGCAATTCTTATCTTGATATTACAGTATGGCAGAGTTCTGGGACTTGATTAAAATGCTAGTAGTCCTTTTGGAAAGACAACTATTTATATTCTAGCTTCAGCATTTAAACTGCTCTGGGAAATACTTGTTTTTTTAATTGTTTTCTATGACTCGATTGCAGTCTATAGTTCAGCCTGAGACTGGCCTTCCCTGAGATGCTTCTAAATGTGAAAATAATATGCCATAGTCCACTTATATTCACACTTTGGAAGAGAATTCTAGGTTTTATTGCACAGGTTTCATCTCCATTTGCACAATGTATATTTTAGTCCAATCAGGTTCTAAAGGCATGAGGAATAGAGACTGAAGGCACTGGAATAAAACTCAGGAAATCTACATTCATCAACTCCTGTCCCTTTCACAGGCATCCTGTGCCACTTTAGGCAAGTCACTTGATTTTTCTGTTACTTCATTCCCCATCTGTAAGATGGGGGCCATAGTACATCCTTTCTTCTGTGCTGCTTGTGTGTTGGCAGAGTAACTAGCACAATGGGGTCACTAACAGCTTTGTCTTCCAGAGATTCCAACCTTCTTTTAAGATTTCAGGACAATGGATATGTTATGCACTTCGCTATGTTAATAATGTACAAAGAGAAGACCTATATCAAACATAAGTTATGGTTACTCTCCAAAGAGAAGGGAGCTGGAGCATTTACTTGTGCACAATGGAGTTCAGCAGGCTATTGTGAAAAGACAACTCAAGCTGTGCTATCAAATGTCAGAAAGCGGCACATATTTCTTTGTATGCATTATCAATACAGAACTACACAAAATGGGTAATATTTTAAAAGAAACTAAATGACTTACAAGCCTAACATACTGGAAGTCAATGAGACTTAGCTGTAGGGTGGCCATATTTCCCAAATTAAAAACAGGACAATGCCCGAGCCCCATGCCGCCCTGCGGCTCATGTTGCCACTTACCCTAAATGTCCCTTTGGCAAAACTGGGCATTTTGATGATAATCAGTTGCAACAGCAAACGGGACATATGCCCATTTTTGTTAAAGAAAGACAGGATGCCTGGGACAGGGCTTACGAAGGGGATTGTCCCAGCCAAAATGGGATGTATGGTCACCCTACTTAGCCTTCTACATAACTTAAGCACCTTTGAAAAATGTTACTCAATGGACGCTTCAGTGTAGGAGATACAGATTATGTCTTTTTCTGTGCTCACTTCCAAGCCTCTTTAGAAACCTATTTCCATTCTAATTTGAATATAAAATTTGGAGAACGTGTATATTTTTGTTATGGGATAGCCCAGGTTAGATTGAGCCCCTTGCACAATGTGGCTCAAATACACAATAAGAGACATTCCCTTCCCCACATAGCTTACATTCTGAATAGACAAGATGAGTGAAATGATTATTCTGCCTATTTTACAGTTGGCAACTGAGGCAAGAGAAATTAAGGGCTGTAGTCACACAGGAAATCCACAGCACATCCAGGAATTCAACACACATCTGCCAGCCTAGGACCTTAACAGAAAAAGCATTTTTGCTCATTCTCCCCTTTAAAGAGGTCCTACTCTTTCCTAGTGTTACCTGGAGGGCACTATTTTGCTATTGTTCAGCATCAATGTTTGAATGAAAAAAAATGGAGGAAGAATTTGTACCAGTTTCTGATCCAGAAAACCAGGTACTATAGCGAATTACTGTGCTTGACTTTGTGAGTTTAATTAACTTAGAGAAACTGTTTATCTTGTATATCATATTTTGTAATTCATGGATCCTAATTTATATCATTTTACAGCAATACAAATGAAATTTAAAAAAAAAAATCTCATTTCAATATTACATCCAAAGTCATCAGTTTTAATCATTGTTTAATTTCTCTGAGGAACAGGGCAACTAGTATTTCTATGCAATGATCAATTATTACTTAGCCTAAACAATTGGTTGTAATGAATGTTTCAAAAGGTGTACAATATTGGTTTTCAATGGTATTAAATTATTTAGATTTAAATTAGCCAATATGGCTTTAATTTATTTACAATGCATTCTAAAGTTGTGGTTAATTGCTTTGCCCATTTTTTGTATATATCTCTTTGACTGTTTGTTAAGCTCAGTGGCTATGCTAATGTATATGATGCCTAGCACTGAGCTCAGGTAGTACATGAAATTGCTAGGGCTGGATGTAGGTACATGCTGCAAGAAGAGCATGCCTTCCATCTCCATTGCCAGGATGGCATAAGGGCCAAGCAGAATTGCAGCCTCAACTTCAGGGCAGCATAGAGACTGTCCCTCTTCCTCTTTTTCTAGAGTCACCCAGCACCCAGTTGCAGCAGCCTGGGCCATGACCTTATTTTTCACTCCCCTGGAGCTGTACTGGCATACCAGGGAACATTTGGGGGAGGGATAGCTCAGTGGTTTGAGCATTGGCTTACTAAATCCAGGGTTGTGAGTTCAATCCCTGAGGGGGTTAGGGATCTGGGGCAAAAATCTGTCTGGGGACTGGTCCTGCTTTGAGCAGAGGGTTAGACTAGATGATCTCCTGAGGTCCCTTCCAACCCTGATATTCTGTGATTTAGCACTCAATAAAGGGAAGTAACAGAGGGTGAACTCCCACCATATGCCAGGTAGTTGAATGAAGATTTCATCCTCCCAGTCCTGAGAGGCTTTGTGCTGCCCCTTCCTCTCTGCTATGCCCAATAGCATGTTCTCCACTTAAATCATGCTCACCATAGTGACAGAGGGTTAAGTTTATTTAAGCTATCATGCCATATCATTTTATAACAAACCAATTCCTACAGCTAGTTCCTCAGTTGGTGTCAAGGAATGTAGTTATTCAGATTTATACCAGACACTGGTTTGGCCCTCTCTCTTTGATGATTCCAAATGTCATATTATTGTTCAAAGAAACTGGATTCAATTTCTATTAAGCCTGCTCTAATCACTGTCAATGGACACTTTTGTAAACAAAATATTCATTTTCATCCAGTGACAAACAGTAGCAAGCTGCCTGTAGAATTAATCCCTGAAAGAGTTCAATTGTCCCTGTTTTCTATACTCACTCTATGAATTAGTCAAATTTTCACTCACTTTGTTAAAGTGTAAACTAGGCCTGTGCCAGAACTAATTCTTTGAGCTTATTACACAGTCCAAACCAGAGGGTATGCACTCTAGCATATTGTGCACTTACTGCCCCATACGGACCTGCTAGTGTGTACTAGAGGTAAGAGTATAGGACCAGATCTTTAGCTGGCGTAAGTTTGTATAATTTGACTGCAGTCAGTAGAACTATGCTGATCTCTACCTGCACATGATCTGGACCTTAAGATCTACAGCTTCTTCTTATAGCTTCCTTTATGATTTTTTTTAAAACCTGGAAAGGGTTCAGGAATCTCTTATTGCCTCTTATCCCTTGCCATGTTTATTAATTTGTAAGACCTACCTTCGTTTCCACATCTGGTAATGGATTTCATGGGCTTGATTTATCCTGGTTGGCATAGGAGTGTGCTAACTGCAGAAATCTGAGACATCAAAAGCAGTTGTACTCCTGGGGCTCATCCCTAGAGAAAGCAGGTGGTGTTTGCACTACTGCCCTCTGTAAGATCTCCCACCAGAGGAGACAGTCTTTAAATGTAGGTCATGGTTCCACAGGAACTGCATGGGTAGAAGTTGTGGTTAATCAGCACATCCCCCTAGACATTCTGGTTAAGCAAAAAATCTAAACACATCAGGCTTGCAGCTGCCGTGTAATAAATTCATCATAGATTCTGATGAGAACAACACTAAAAATATTGATTTTACAGGCAACCACATTAAATGTGATTTGTCTCAAAAGACTGTTCTCTCTGATTTGTCACAGTGAGTCTTTTTACTTTCTGATTGTGGTTTTCTAAAATCTAATCTGAAAAGGTTAACTCTCTACATGGGTAACATTCTAAGTTAGAATGAATCTGAAAGTTACAATCAAGGACTTTCCGACTACAGGCTGTGTTCCTGTGAAACTGACCTTACATTGTACATTAGACGACACAAATGTTAATCAGTGCCTTTGTCTGAAAGACTGGCATTTTTTCAAAGCACCTGCAGTTCCTGTGCATATTTTTATTAATGCCTTTTATTAGTTCTTAAGTTTCATTCCACTGTGATCTGCTTATGGGCATTTCAGGTTTTTATCTTTGTTTGTTATCCAATTTGCCTTAAAATTTTGACCCCAGGTTATTGGCAGGAAACAGATTGCTCTTTATCTCCCTTTACTATTAATTGCACACAAGTCATAGTGAAGTGAAATTCAAAAGGTCAACAGTAATGAAGGCTTTTATCTTCTTATGGTTTTTGTTTCAAGTTAACTTTGATTAAGCAAGGTACTAAGTAGATGATCTGTAAAACAGTAGCAGAATCGGCTAAGTAGTGTAAATCTTGTCTGTGAACTCAAGCAGAGTTCATTTTGAAACTGTTGATGAGATCCTCTTAATTATTTAAAGGTTTTTCTCCAAACATTGGGCATTAAAAAAAAAAAAAAAAAGCAGAAATTCCAAAGTTTTCATGATTTTTGACATCAATGACTATTCATCTCAAACATCTCATCAGGAGTTGATCATTCCCCAATTATTTTTATCCTGTTTAAAATGTTTGTCATCTAGCAATGACAATATCATATGACAGGTAGCCAACCATGCAATATGACTAGTGACTAGTCAAAGCAAGCAGTTTGCAAACAATCCCTAGAGCAATAAAACCATTCACCAGATTTTTATCAATATATTAGGAGATCAAGACTCATGGGAATGATTTGCAAATAGAAAGAGGACTAAATTAATAATGAATATTGCTTGCCATAAAATATTCAGCCAACTATAGCAATTAATGATATTTAAAGTTACCTTATATTTGTTATACCCATGGATAGGTCAGTATAATTTATTTGGCTGAGATTTGCTCATGTGGTCTAGAATTACTTATTATTGTTCCTAGATGGTCAATATATTTTGAAATATTGGTTGAGATAAATGCAACTGTTTTCTTCAAAAAAAAAAGTAGGCTCAATATATGAAGAAAAAGTTGTTGAACATTTGTTAACAAAAAGATGCTCTATGTGAGTCAACTAAAACCATTCCCCATTGCTCGTTTTTGCACTGATACATGTACATACCTTCCATTTAGATTAAAGGATGCCTACAAGTGTATCAAGGGGAGACTTGAATCTAGTAACAAGCAACACACAGGGAAAGTGGTTTTTTGTTTGTTTTTTTGCTCTTCTGCTGCTTCTTAGAGTTGTCAGACATGTATTTGGAAACAAGATTCAGAATAAAATAATGCAAAAAGTAAATAAAGAGACTTACCCCAGACACCAAGAGGTGCCATCTCCCAAATTGTTTTAAACAGAAATTGTTATGCTCACACATTTTATTGGTGTATGTAAATGAAAACATAGCATCCGCTGTACAATGTTAATTATGCCATAATGCAGATCAGTCATTGTAGCTTCCGAACCAAGAGCTAGCATAGCACTAGAGATGCCATGTCTCTCTTTATATAATTGGTGGCTAACTGGTACTTGCACAGCTGTTGTAAACTCAAAGCTTACTACTGTGGTCCCCATACAGACAAACATCCAATTGACTTCAAAATGAGCTTTGTCTGCATTGTAAAACACATTCAGCCCTAAATAACACTGTCTTCTGCCATAAAAAAAATGGAGATTCAGGTACTCCAGGAGGTGACAAGAATGAGAAGTTGCCACATTTCAACAAATGCACAACTAGAATTGATGAGGAATTTGACTAAGTTTATTTTGATCAGAAAAATTCTTCAGTATTGAAGCTTATTACGGGAAAGGGTAAGTTTTGAGGGTCCTGAAATTCCATGTTGGACCAACAAGAGTTAGACCTGTCCCCACCACCACTGCTACCTCAGAATAGCCATTAGTCTAGTGAATAAGACTGGACATCTCTCACATCCCAGGTGAGAACCCTCATAATGAGGCTATTGGCTATTCTGAGATGGGGGAAGTCTCATTCCCATTTGGTTTTGCAAAAAAAAAAAAAAAAGGAAGGTCTTGATTTTATCCCCATGTGGAACAAGAAAAAGGGCATCTTGAAATATTTTTCAAGATGGGAAAGCCATATCTTGACAAGTCCTATGCACAAACTCTCTCCACCAGGTGACCAGCAGCCATCCACTGCAGCCTGAAACATGAATGGAATTGACTACAGATGCCCCAATTCAGCACATTGCACAGGCAGTGTCCACTGCTGGGGCTTCTTTAGAGCCCTAAAGGTTATACTGTTCTTCCCTAGGGCATCCCCTGCCAAAACCACAGCCCTCCTCCACAGATGAACCCCAACAGCTTCCATGGGCACAGGCCGGTCCCATCAGGGTTGATATTTGCCTATGGCCTGCAAGATCATATAAAATAACAAGAATACAGGAGAGGTGATGTTGATAAATGCTCAGCATGAAACAGTCTGTACTTCTATGACAGAACACATGCTGCTTATTCGGGACAGCTGCTATGGAGCTTTTCAATTGCTATTACCTCCTAAACTGTCTAGGACTACTCTAGTGGGGCCTGATTAACTCCCATATGCGGGCTACCAGATTTTGAGCTGCTCTCAATAAGTGCAAGTATCACTTGGAGCAACTATTGCATCAAAGCAGTTTATGGAGCAGTGTCAAAAAGAGAGACTCAGGTGTTGAATCTGGAGAACCCAATTACCTCTGAGAGCTTTTTGGCAAACATGTTCTGAGAACCGCTGTGTACAAGGAACTGACAGCAGACCAGCTGTGGGCACAAGAATCAAGCTTCTCATTACTTTCCTCAAAGCATGGGAATGCTTGTGTTAAAAGTGATGTTTTAAGTAGCAGTGAGGGACCAAAATTATGAATATTGAGGAAAACATGTATTAGCAATTAACACTGCTACAGTATCACTACTGAGTCCTGCAACTGGCTGAAACAGGATCATATGACCCTTTGCTGTGAAATAAAAAAAACCTCATGTGAATCTATCAATAGATTCTCATGTTCTCCCACCCTTTACATCCTAAACTGTGAAATACTGTACCATCTAATTAAGACATCTAAGGCATTTTGGGTAGGATTTTCAAAAGCACCTACATGATTTAGTTGCATTGGAAGTTGATGGGACTTGGGCTCCTAAATCATTTAGACATTTTTGAAAATCCCAACCCTTTCTCTAAAATATTATGCAGATTTTCACAATTCTGTTTATTTTAGTGTCTAAAAGGGAGTGTGGATCATTCAAAACTCTGCCCTCAATTGTGGGCACTAAGCTCTTCTGAAACTTAAGCACATAGCATCATGTCTACACTGCAATGAGACACCCATGTTTGGCCCAAGCCAGCTGACGCGAGCTTGTGGCACTGTTTAATTGGAATGCAGACTTCTGGGCTTGGGCTGCAGCACAAGCTCTGGGAACCTCCCACCTTGAGACAGCTGGCATGGGCCAGCCATGGGTATCCCATTGCAGTGTAGACATACCCACAGAGTGTAACTTTTTGATTTAGTAAAAAACTGATTTGTCCTCACACTACTCTTGTTTACAATACCGGTGTGTGAAGTTATTGACATAAGCTGAGACAGTATATATATTATATATATATATAAGCACTGTTATATATTGGCAGCAAATATTGTACAAAGGTTGTCATGTCAGGTGTCTATAAAAAGGTTATGATTTGCTGGTTACGATTATCTGTATGCGTGTATCATTTTTATAGTTGAAATTATGAATATTGGCTATGTACTTGTATCTCAATGTGTTTCATTCTACCGGTAAGTAGCATTAGTGAAGTATTTGGTCAGCTTCTTGAGAAAGGGATTTGCAGATTAAGTGCCCAATCAAGAAACACTTAATTGACAATGGACCTTGGGAGACTCCAATCCACATATGAGAAGTCTTCCTGGGACATTCCAGATAGCACGTGAGCAATAGCTGCCACCTGCAAACTGAGTCATGCATGGACATGTGACTTGCCCAGGTGGCTACAAACTCCATCTTGTTGCTGTGATTTTGCACAGGAGAACAAAGGGGTTTCCGCCCACAAGAGAAAGAATATAAAAGGCCCTGTAAACCCTTCCATTTTGTCTTCAAACTTGCTTCTTACCTTTGGAGAAGCTTTGCTACAAACTGAAGGTCTGAACAAAGGACTGAATGACCCATTCAAGCTGTGGATGTACTCTAGAGACTTGATTTGAGCCAGCAGTTTATTCCATCACTGCTACAAGCCTGAACCAAGAACTTTGCTATTACTGTATGTAATTGATTCCATTTAACCAATTCTAGCTCTCATCTATATTGCTTTGTTTTTATGAATAAACCTTTAGATTTTAGATTCTAAAAGATTGGCAACAGTGTGATTTGTGGGTAAGATCTGACTTGTATATTGACCTGGGTCTGGGGCTTGGTCCTTTGGGATCGGAAGAACCTTTTTTTCTTTTACTGGGGTATTGATTTTCATAATCATTAATCCCCATAAGAAGTGGCTGCTGGTGGTGATACTGGGAAACTGGAGTGTCTAAGGGAATTGCTTGTGTAACCTATGGTTAGCCAGTGGGGTAAAACCAAAGTCCCTTCTGTTTGGCTGGTTTGGTGTACCTTAGTAGCAAGAAACCCCAGCCTTGGGCTGTGACTGCCCTGCTCTAAGCAATTTGTCCTGAATTGATACTCTCAGTTGTGTCCCGCCAGAGGCAGCATGCTTACATGGTGAAAGGACTGTGATAAAACGTGTGCAGTTTCCAATTTTTGGATCTTGTTTGTCTGCCCTTTGTAAACAGGATGTTTACCTGGAGCAATATTATTGAACTCCTGCTGATTTTAACACTTCAGTTAGGTTACCAAGTTCCATCGCTCGCCTCCCCTTTCCTCCATCTAAGAAGCTCAGACTTTCCCTTCATAATTTAAATCTTTGAGTCCAAGTAACATGTTGGTTGAATCTGTTTTTTATCCCGCCAGGAGCAATTATAGCTTTTCTCACATGGCTATTAATGCATGAAAGACTCTTGCTGAGAGCTAACCAATACTTTAGAATTCCTTTAATTTTGTGTTTAATTCATCTGGGATTCATTGCAGCATCCTGTTCCTTCTGAGAAGCAGCCAACATCTTAAAACATCCTTTCTTAAGTGTTCCCAATACTAGTATCTAGTCCATGTGCTCTAGCACTTTTTCTTTAATATTTGCTAAAAAGCTCATTCTGTACTTATTTCCACCACATTCCATTTTCCATATAATGACTCCAAATTAGGGCCTCAGTCATTGAGTCCAGGTGATAAGTGTGCACTTCAACTTAGGAGGGGAGATATAGAGGTGATTTTAAGCCACCTTTGACACCCTGTTTTGATCCAGGAACAGCTGTATTCCAATATAAGCTACAGCAGTTTGAGGGTTTATCTAAAGTAAGCCAGCTGCCAATACCCCCAGTGGCTCATACGGGCAGTATGGAGTACGAAAAACCCAGTTGTGCCTTCATTCTCCTAGCCACATCTATGCTGGCCAGCGGGAGGATGATTGATATAGGTCTCTAAAGAGTGGCTCTCTGCAACCAAGGATCCTCCTACACAAGGGGTTGAGTTATTTGCTTTAGATCTTCTGTAGGGCAGTGGAGTGTAAGAGAGAGGTCAGATTGCAATAAAAATGTGAGCCCATGTCTTAAGTGCTATAGGAACCAAAATTCAAAATTTAATCATTACTGTTACCAATTTGCAATTGTGTATTTAGTATTTATCATACCTCATGCTGAAAGAAGAGCTGTTGGGAATATTATATGCATTCTTTATTACTCATGAAGTAACTGTTTAATACCTCTGATACGTTTGACATCTGTAGCTGTTATTGCATTGAACATGGACATTGTCAAATTAAAATTATATACTAGGGTTAAAAATACATTCACACAGCTGACAATAAATCATGAGAAATTCAGGGAATACTACTTTTTAGTATTGGCTCTATCAATCTGATCAGTTTCACTTCTGCCGTCAACAGTGCATAAAACCTGAGTCAGTTCAGTAGGATCAGGCACTACTTCTAGTTCCATGTAATCTGAAGGGTCTGTTTGCTTTCTAGTGCCCAATGGCTTTCATTGCCTGTTGCTGCTGTGTGATATGTGAATCTTGACAACAGCAGCTTTGCTCACAAAGATCCAGTCAGTGACAAGATTGTTAGTAACTTTATTGTCAGGTCTAGTTTCCTTCTTAACTGCTATGCATGAGTGCTAATTTTATTCTTTATTAGATGGTTTCATGCCTTTTGACATAAGGCAACCTAGTCTTTCCACCTCCATCTGTCCAATGTCATATTTCTTGCTCTGTTATAGTCTGTTTCCATGACAGTGAAATCTTCACAATGGTTCATATGTCATCTGTTGTCCCCCTCTTTTCCATCTTCCACCACATGGTATCCAGTCAAGTGAATACCTAAGAATAGTTGTGATATCTGTACAACATATCCAAACCACTTCAGCCTTCTTTCTCAAATGATTGTCTCTACAGTCTGGTGGCCAGTCCTGTGTAATACATCAGTGTTGGCTACTTTATCCCATCAGCGGACACTACGTATTTTTTGCAAGCATCTTTGATGGAGTGAATAAGGTTTCTATTGTGGATTTCTAGCATTTGCAACCTTTTGGAAGCATACAACATGTTGGTATCAAAATGGCATTGTATAACTGTCTTGGTTTTTGTGTGAATCTCCTTATTTTTCCAGACATTTGCCAGCTTTGAAAAGGTTCCACTTGCCTTCCTGATTCTTGCTTTCATCTCTTTATGGAGCTGGCTATCACCACTAACTGTATTTCCATGGCATATAAACTCATTAACCCATGCTGTATTCTTCATTATCCATCACATATGCACAATCATTGCTCACTCCAACAACCATGACTTCTATTATCTTTTCTTAATAGATTCTTAATTCTACTTTGATTCTTAATTCACATTGATATTTGGTAGGAGTCCTTCACATAGCAACAGCAGCTGTGTCTAAAACAAAATCATCATCAAAGAAGTTGAGATCTTGAAGGTGTCCTCGATTCCACTGAATGCCTATAGTCTCCCTTTGATGTTGCTTTTCACATCATGTAATCACAATGTAGAAGAGAAGAGGTGATAAAATGCATCCCTGTCACATTCCAATGATAATATCAAACCAGTCAATCTCTCTACTTTGTCCTTACATAGCATTTTGGAACTTCATACAGCATCTTAACCAGAAACATGATCTTTCTAGGAAGCCCATATTGTTGCAAGATCTTCCATAGTGACTCTATTAATGCAGTCAAAATGCTTTGGTGAAATCTATAAAGTTCAAGAGTAACTCTTCTCTGGTAAGCAAGCCCTTGACTGAGAAACTGCTTTCTAAATCAATCTTTTCAGTCTAGAACCTGTTTGCTCAGTATGCAGTTTTTTTCATCTATGACAAGTTTGAGTGTGTTCAATAGTACACTACAGAACGCTTTTCCAGATACTAAAAATTGTATTATTCTTCACCATTTGGTTTCCTTTCTTTGGTAGTTTGCAGATCAAACCTTTCTTCCTCTCTTCCAGGCAGAATTTTTTTCTCCCAGACTATATTACAAAAAAATTATGTATTTCATATTTATGTATGTCTTGCAACTCACTGCAGAATGCATCTTTACTTGTTCATTATGGTCACTGGGAGTGGAACACTGGATGAGAATTACTTTACCATGATTTGTAACAAAACATGCTCTTATAATTCATGAGTTAACTGGTTCCCACTCCATTAGATATTGTATTGCCTTTTTATTAAGGAGTACTCAGAGTATCATCTTGCCTTCCTAAATATAGTACTTGATACCATCTGAATGGATTCTTCCATACCCAGTCCATCTCATTTCACTCATTCCAAGATTTAGTAATAATTAACTGAATCGTTTCTCAGACTGAGTGAAGTAGTTAACGTGTCCCATATGGTTCTCACATTCCAGCACCAGATTCTAGCTTTAGCTATTAGGATCTCTTGTTTCAGGCAATGAACATTTAAAGAATTGCATTCCTCAGTGAGATGGGGCTGCAAAAATTCATTTTAAAGGGCTTCACATTTAACTTCTTATAAACCTGAGAGGTATTTCTTCTATGTGGTTGAAATTATACCTTTTATTGGGGGGAAGGATTAATCACAAAAACATCCAGGAGGGATTGTTATTGCTTTGTGATGGAAATTGAGCTTAGAAAGAAAGCCCTAAACTTACCTATGAGTCATGACCAACGCCTCTATAATTCAGTTTCCTATTTCATTAAGTATATTTAACCATGCATAATTAACAAGTAATATGAAGGGAAAACATGGGCTTCAGCTATAAACGGAAGGGAATGAAATCTGAATAAAGTTTTTAAATGAGAATTTCAATTATTAGAAAGCCTACAGAGAGCAGAGAAAAATTGCTGTGAACCCTAACAAGCAACAAACTTCTTCTACTTATTTGCCCTGATCTTGTCTCTCTTCTCATACACGGACAGGTTTAATGGGCTGTATCTGACTTTTTACTGCATTTTTGATTGCTCATGCAACTTCCTGTATTCTAGGAATCTTAGTGCAAAACTGATTAATAACCACACATGCTTAGAAGATAGTGTCATGCTAGATCCTAGCCCATTACTAAAGTTAGATCATGCCCCTAAACACAAATACAAAAGAGTAGGATCTAGGAAACTCCATTAAACTCCCCTTGCTGATTTTCCCCTGAATTCTTCTGTGGGCAGGCTTTGCCTCTCACTCCCCGTTGCTTGTGAAAGAATCAAGGAGTTTGGCCCTTACACCCAGAGTTTAACATTGAATATAGACCCCCCTGCAACTTTGCCCCCCCCCACCTCCAAAACAGCACAAGTACACAGAAGCTATACTGTAAGGGACCTCACAGCTAGTATCAACCTCTGGGACTTGGCTTGCTCAGCACAGATGGGGCTGGGTTGTTCCACTTACTAAAGAGTGGGGAAGATGATTTATGCTCTACCTCTGACCCATCCATTTCCCACATTCAGATCACTGGGACTATGAAAAAAATGTCTTCTGGAGAGCCTGGCAAAGAGGGGATGTTGTGAAGAAATTACTTATCCTCCTTTCCATGTGGAGAGGGGAAGATCCATGTCTGAAGATTCCCCAGGATTCAATCTGGCCACTAGTTTTGTTATAGAGCTCTTTTTCCTCTCATCTTTTTCTGTAGATGTTTCTTTAAAGGAAAATATATATATATCACCAGCACCACTTTAACTTTTAGAAGAATTACTTCAGCCAGCTTTAAGGCAGAGACTCTAATGAGCTGTTTGGGGCTAGCTCATTTGTGGCATTATTTTTCAAGCCTGCTCTATGCACAACTTCCATGGCCTACAAGGTAAATTCGGTGCTCCAGTCCAAGAATAGGGAAGGACTGAGCTGTCCACATTGCTACCTTTCCCCTTGTGGAAGAATTTCCAATGAGGTTGTGCATGGATGGGGCCCTGCTGGGTTTGGGGATGGGGTTGAAAGGGGGAGGGAAGTGGACTGGTCACTCTTTATGGCCATCTCCCATGCAGAACCCCCACCTTTCCGCATAAAATCCAGGAATGAATGATTTTTGGTCAGCTGGAAGGGGAAAACAGCAAATGGCAGCACTGCTGCTGCCACCACAATAATTCTTGTCATGGACAAGGAATTCCAATGGAGCTGGAAAGAGGGCACCTTCCATATAAACCCATTTTGGTTTCCATGGATCTAGTAGGGTGCAGGGTCACTTCCTCTTGGATCCTTAAAGTTTTATGCCTTCTCCTCTACAAACTAAATGCCCTTTTAATTCCCACCCCCTTGTGGCAATGCTTTACATGGAACTTCATGAGGCAACCCTTGAAATTTGTGTGAGCTGCTCTTTTGGACTGCTGTGAGTTCAGCACACGGAGAGCTGGCAGGATTGGGCTCTTAGTTCAGTCCAAAATACTAGAGCCTTTTTGACAACTCTGACTTGGAAATAAGAGTTCCTGAGATTTAGGGCAAGGACTGGATAGAGATTGCTTACACAGGTCTCAAAGAGTGTCCAAAAGAGGTTTGATTAGGAGAGCCACAAGGACATGAGGCAAGGTCTTGAGATTTTCAAAGACAAATGGCAGATGAGTGCTTCAACTCCCAGAGAGACTGACTAGGACTAACTGCCATTAGTGCCTAAATGAATAGGAAAAAGTGACCCAGGAGCATCAGAGAAAAAGGAAGGTAAATTACAGGCTTTTTCTTCTAACGCGGCTCATTAAAAAATTCAAATAGTTAGCATACTTCCCCAAAATAGAAAGCTTCCTCGATTTTATAATTACTACTTTTATTTATTGCAATGATAGGAATTGATCTTGCTATTTTACTTTGCAAGAGAATCCTGTTGGAAATGGCACTCAGCATCTCATTTTCCTAAACAGAAGGCCTTGAATGCCCTCAAAATTCCCAGTTGCTAGAAAGCAGTATTTACATTTTGCCTTCTTGTAATGACTAGTGGCAGTGGAGTTATCATGTAGAATCAGAGCATTTGTCCATCTAGTCTGTCTTAGTTCCCTCGAGCAATGGCCAATACCTGAAGCTTAAGAGAAGGGGAGGGATAGCCCATATCCCAAGCAGTTATGAAGTATTGTACATGGAGGAGAGCAGAATTACCTGATTCTCACTGGCAACTGGGTTATACCCTGGGGCATAGGATTCAATCACTCTACCTTTATTTTTAACTTGCAGATCTAAAGATGGTACTAATGATTAATATTAATTTAAAAAAAAAAAAGCCAGATGCAGTAGTCACTGCAGCCAATATTACAACAGTAAATACCACAGGCTGACTGTGGGCAACATAACGTTCTTCCTTTTCCAAGTTTTGAGCCAGGAACTCAGAAAGAAGTCATTTAAGTTTATTACAAATATTGAAGATTTTAGAGCTATAAATAAAACTTTAGGCCAGTAAAAAGAGATAGTGATAGATGCTTTTTCTATCAGATAAGCATTAAGGTGGAATTTTCAAGAAGCTTAAGAGATTTAGGCACCCAATTCCCTTTGATTTTCAGCAGGAGGTGGATGCTTAGCTCCCATAGGCCCCTTTGAAAATCCCAGCATAAAATATCTGATTGAGCATCCATTATGTAGATTAAAAATGTTTTATAATAATGTGCTAATATTTAGTTCAGTGGTTGGAATCTGACAAAGTGACCCCTAAATCAGCACCTCTGGAGCAACACTAAGAAGTGCTGTATTCATTTTCAATACCATTGTGATAGAATGAGGGAGATGAGAATATGAGATCTGAGACCATAAAACCAGGAGAAGTAAAAAAAGTCTTCTTTATGTTTCAGTGCATTGATTTCTTTATTGTATCTAACTTCCAGCACTCTGAATAAACACCTGAACTGGGATGTGGTATGTTCCATGGAAGGCTGAACAGCAGGATGTATTGAGGACAGCTGTCCATATCTGCTAATATTTCAGCTTGCATTAGACAGCCAGTTGGGGTTTTTGTTAGAAAAAGAAGATATTGGGGCTTAACCGATTAATGTAATCTCTATAGTTATCTCCTCTTCCTCTCTTGTCCACCCACCTCCCATTTTCCAGACTATTTTTGAAGTAACACGCACTCAGCACTAAACAGAGTGTCTCTGCCTATCACAATGTCACCAGCACACTGAAGATTTGCTCAGAATGTAAACACCAGATGCTAGGCAGTTCTTCCCTTGAAACATAGATCAAGAGACATTGCAAACACATACAATGTACTTTCCTTTTAAACATTCCACTGAACTCTGCAGAGAGTTTTAAAAGCTAGGCTCACTGTGCCTTCAGCGAAGTCTCTTGAGGTTTCAAATTTACTTTTCATTTTCTTCCAGCAGGAGAGGCAGGTGCCAGATAAGTGGCAGTACAAGGCTTATATTCACTTTATATTACCCTGAACTTCTTGAGCAGCCAATTCAGCAGGTGCAGGATGATATGCTTATGAGCGTCTGTCAGTTAAGTTAAGGGGAAGGCAAACTATTTATTTTTTTCTTGAGCTTGCCACATTTGGCTACGAACAGCTTTTTTATTTGCATTATAGAAACCTCTGGAGCATCAATTCTAGTTCCATCACAGTAGAATTCTAACTAATGGCTTAGATGAAATCATTCTTGGGGAAAGCTTCCTGAACCAGCTGCATCCTTCTTATTGGAACTTGAACCAAAGAGATGTGAATTGAGAGTTTGACTGACATACAGTCAGCACCTTCTTAGGTATGGATAAAGTGTCTGTAGCAACATGTTGTGATATTTTATTTATTTTTATTATTACACATATGGCCTGTCTATATCAGGGAAATTCCTACCATTACAGATATGTGATGTAGCTGTACTTTTGCCAAGTTCTAAGGTAGAGATGATGCCCTGCACAACTGCAAGCCCTCCATCAGACTGCAGAACACTGGAGTTTTCTATGTTGTAGTTACACTGGGTACAAATATCCCCATTATAGATAGGCCCTTATTCAGTGCCTGTCCACAGCTCTAGCTATTTTTAACTCTTACTGACATAGGGAAAAAGACAAACACACACTTGCTCCTATGACAGTAACATGCCATTCTATTTTAACATTTTTTAAAATTTACCTTTTAATTTTTGTATATTAACCATAGAGATCTGTCTTCAACTTATTCTTAAACCCCTGATCCTGGAACGGACTCGATGTGGCTGACCCACCGTGCCTGTCCAGAATCCCATTGAAGTCAACCTGGCACCGTAATCAGATAAAAAAAAATTCAGTGAGCTGCAGACTAGAACCTAACAAGGTTTGTTTTTCCCCAAACAAAAGGAGCATTTGAAATCAGAACCGAAGCCCACTGGAAGGGCTCGGAGTTCAGGCCCGTAGGGAAAGAGGGAGGAAAGGTCATACATTTATGAAGAATGCCTTTGAATAAAAATACAAAACCTTATTTTTTAAGAAAAAAAGACTATGAAATTATATCTACTTTTGGCATTGGCTTATGTGAACTAGGATAAATTATGCTGTGAAAAGGCAAGTTCGCAATAGTAAGATATTTCAAGAAACAGGTTGGAGAATCTAGTTTAAAAATATCACTAGGGAACCTAATGGGATGAACACCTGTCAGACTCTGAATAGCGTACTTCTGAACATTTGAGTTTGGAAGCATCTTTTCCATGTTAATTAACAAACTTCCATCTGGGATAGCAGGTATAAGAAATTGTAGGCTGTTTTCTTAAACAAGTAGTACGGAAGATGAAAGTGGGTCCAGTTTTTGAAGAACTAATCTCTGCTCTCCAAAGTTGTCAAGCAAAGGAGGTAAGGAGAGAGAAAGTTTTATTTCATCCATTGCTCTTTATTTCCAAGGACTAAGGACATTCTTACTAGAAGGTGGGAGATTGAGTGGGCTGTAGCAATTAGCCATATCTTCACTAAAATTTACACCGAGGTTTCCCCCTTCCCTTGAAAGTAATAAAATGATCCCACAAAATAGGTTTTCTTTAATTATTGAGAGTAGCAGTACAGAAAGAGCACTCACAAAGGTCAAGAAAACAAAATATGTGACAGTTTCATAGTTTGCTCTGTTTATATGACTAATAAACAATGATCAAGTATCAGAAGGACAGCTGTGTTAGTCTGTATCCACTAAAACAACGAGGAGTGCAGTAGTACCTTAAAGACTAACAGATTTATTTGGTCGTAAACCTCTCCCCAGTTCTGGGTCCACTCATCTAGGCTCAGTCCTCATGTGGATCTTGAATAGAGGAATATTTAACGGTCAGAAGAAATTAAATTTTTCAGTGTGGAATACAGAAGCGAATGTATATGTATTTGACAACCACTTTTGCTGCAATAACAACCCTAATTATGTCACCGTTAAAATTTATCACTGATCATTTTAAGGGCACATAGTGCATAAGTAATTCCTTTTACATTATCTGTCTTGCTTAATACTTCCAAAGATTTGCAGCTAGCTCTGTTTTTGGCTACATGACATAATAGATATGCTTAGCTAAGTAACATTGCATTAATTACTATAATTAATGCAAAGTATGCAAAACCACTACAACTCAAACTACCATGCAGATGATAACCTTTCAACTGACAATGCAGAAGTTGAACTTGTCCTGCTTAGTTATGGCAGCTAGAATGCTGAGAGCAGTGTTATATTTCTTATTACATAGGTAAGGCTTGTTCTCAGCTTTTATAATTATGATGTGTTCATTCAGTAGCACCTCATAATGCCACCATATTTAAATACCTATTTCTCTAGAAGGCTGCATTTTACAGGAGCTTATGCTATGCTTAAAATTAGCACTGTTTCAAAGCCTGGCATACTATGTGTTGCATTAGTTCAAAGGATGAGCTATATTGTTCCCCCTTTCCCCTAACAGTGTTTCTATTTCTTATAATTCAAAAGTAGACAGATTATAGAAGTGTCATAATTATTGTGTCAGAAACCAAAGCTTCATGAGTCAGGTATCTAGGGTTTCAGCCTCTTAGATCGTTTAAATACAAAAACTTCCTTTGCAGCCACAGCTACATTTCTCTCCCCATCCATCCTTAAATTATTACTTAGATCTCACACACTCCTCCCACCTTGGGTAAATAGGCAATGTGATTGGATAGACTGGCCTGGGAGCGCCATGTTCTTGTACAAGCTCTGCAATGGGAATGCTGTTTGATCTTGGGCAAGTCACTAATTTATGTCTCAATTCCCCACCTATCCCCATACCAGGGGTGATATTTTATCTTCCCTTGTAAAATGCTTTGAGGATCTGCAAGTGGTTGATCCCTAATTTTATTATGAGCCAAACCACAAAGTTCAGGGGTGAAATGCTGGTGCTACTGAAGTGTGTTTGGGGGGAGGGGGGGAAGGGAATTGCCATTGACTTCAGTGGAGCCAGTTAAGATTTCACCTCACATTTGTATCCAGATCTAACAAGTGGGTTTTGTAAGAAGTGCCATACACATTTAGATCAGAAAGACAACTAGTTTAGCATACTGTGCCTTAAAGTAGACAGTACCAGCTGCTTCATGACATGTAAAACCTCCGTAATGGTCACTTATGGAACAGCCAGCTCACAAGGAAAGTTTATTCCTAACTTCCGGCAGTAATGGTTGGTGTACATGCTAGAGCATGAAGGTCTGTATTTGTTATGCTATCTAACGTAACTGTGGAAGCTCTCATCCATGACCCTCTGCCAAACTCTCAGGCTCAGTTTTGTTTTGTAGCAATGAGTCTAAGAGGTAAGTTATGCATAGGGTAAAAGACCACACACACACACACACACACACACACACACACACACACACACACACACACA
>NW_020664562.1:9934578-9980007 GCF_002925995.2 Terrapene triunguis | reverse complement strand
TTGCCGTTCTTCAAGGCTTGTGATTAGGGAGCAACACATTCCTACATGTTCCATGTTCTTTTCCTTGTCTTCAGTACAGTAGCTTCATTGAAAAGAAAGGGATAGTGGAAATGTCCTGTACTGAGCTATGCATGTTTATATTTTGATAACTTCATTGATTCTGATTTTACCTGTGTGACTCAATTATCTCTTTGTTAGTGATAACTGATTTTAATTAACTTTGTGTCTTGGTTGCTTAAAGGATTGTATTCTTGCCATGTAACATGTGTGCCTCTAAATCTATTTCAGGACATTAGGAGTTTGAACAAATTGTTTTTTTTTTTTTTTTAATTTGGCTTATGTTCATAAATATATACACATATACAGACACACACACACTTGCAGAGTACCTGTTTATTTGCAGAGTATATACCAAAGCCATAACTTATTTTAAAGCATATGTTAAAAGTTTATGTGACCCAGTGTAAAATACCAGATAGACTAAAAGTGACAGCTGTGCATATAAAAAAATTCTATGGAGAATCAAAGGTCATATGCCAGAATCTCACTGCATTGAAATGCTCACATACAGATTGATATAAATGCCTAGATGATAGAAAACTGAAATGGTTTATACATTATTTCTGTGTATATGTAATTAGGGGTTGCACTTAAATTTCTTGACTATGAACACAACTAATCCATTAGATCTCAGTGTACTCATGTATTTTTTTGTTTTTGAGTTTTTTACTCATGTACTTTTGATTGTCTATCCCTCTCATGCACTATCTGTTGCCATTTGATTATGTGTCCAGTTTTTCTTTCAGTGTATTTTTCAGCTTCTCATCTCTGCTTAGTTTATCTCAACTGCTTTCCCATGTGATCTCAATCACAAGTTGTTTGGTTTTGAACCACAACCGATGAATGCCCATTGTAGAGCCTGTTGGTTTGGAATAATTTTTTGTATGTATTCACATCAGCCTCAGTAAATTATTTTGCAGATTCCTCTAATTTTTTGTTGTTGAGGGGGGTTTTTTGGTGGATGGATGGGTGAAAAGGTGGGAAAAGAGGGTATATTTTAAAACCTCAGACAATTATAAAAGCTCACAGGAGCCATGTAAATATAAGGACAAAGTCTAATATTGGCTTGCATGAGGAAATTAAACTACAAAGCAAGCTTTGAGTTCCCATACTGCAAGTGCTGTAAGTGCATTAAAAGCCACAGGGGAACACCAAACGAGTGGGGAAAAAAACTAAAAATGAAGTGTTATTGTTGGGGCTATGATGACAGTTATTACTTTGTGTAACTGTCCTATGTGATTGCTTCCTTGGATCTTTACTCTTTGTAGATTTCTCCTCTCTTCTTTGACTTTACTTCATGTTGGTCACTTGCCCTTTCCTATAGAAACTGCTGGATTTAAGTACCTAAACAGGCAACGTGTATCACTGGGATAGACCTACCTAATATTGTCATCCCCAACTGTTCAAATCCCATGAAATTGGCTTAAATATCTTTAAAGCCATAATAATGTTGGGATTCTCTTTCTTGTTTATGACCCTTTAGTGGGAACTTGGGTCACATTTTCAATTTTTTCTTCACAGCCATCAGGGCTAGAAACTTTTAAAATTGAGACTTTTTAAAGAGACTCTAGATGTCATAGGTTTAATGATAAAAATCATTAGACATGAAAATGCTGCCTAAAAATCAACATGGGATCCCCATTGAATTCAGTTGAGCTCTGCACAAAGATGGGATCCACCTGTGCAGAGCTGCTTACAGGAACAAGGCTGGCACAAAATAAAAATCATGCTGGCACATGCACTGCAGTCAGACCGTGCTGCAGGTGAGCCCCTACCTCAGTTTCCACTCATCCAGAATATAGACAAGTCCAAGCAGACTTTACAGTACTAAAGAACACCCTCCTCAGAGGGTCTCATTTCTTTAACAGAAAAGGACAACAAAAAAGAAACAAAAGCTTTACTCAGCAAATCAACCAGAAACTCACCTCCCCAAGGATAATCATTCTTAAGTTTCACCCCTCTAGCTCCAGAGCACTGTCAGGTTGAATTCCCTACCTGAAACTTAGGTTTTTGCTGGATATTCACCCAGATACCCGTTTTTCCATGACCGTGCATCACCCTTGTAGCTCTCCAGGAGGTCCTACACTCAGTTCCTTCTCCTGGTCTACTCCAGTCCTTTGTTTGGGAGTACTTTCAGTCTAGGCCTGTTCCTCTCTGTGAGACTCTATTCTCTAAGAAGAAACCACTGGAAGTAGCCTCTTACCCAGCTACCCTGAGGAGCCTCTCTCCTTACTTTATTCTGGGGCTTCCTGACTGAGCCCTCATAAGCATTTATTAGCACCAAGTGCTCCTTACCTAATTAACTGCCACCCAGCTACTGACACAATTAACTAAGCACCAGTGGATCTGGGTTAGCTCATTCTCCTTAGCAGAGCCTGTTTGACTGCCTCGTAGGCCAGCCCCATGGCAGAGGCTTAACTTTGTAAAGCATTCCCTCATTCTGCATTTCAATGGGTAAAATCCTGCCCTTCTTGAAGTCAATGGGAGTTTTGAATGGGCTTCAGTGGAACCAGGATTTCACCTATTGTGTTTTGTGATACCTTATGTGACCTACATAAACATATATGCTGGGAATTTCAAAGGAGACAAAGGAAGTGTTGTACCCAATTCTCATTGATTTCCCTGATGAATTTCAATGAGAATTGGGCACCATTAGGCTCATCAGGAAGTCCGAACCACTTGTAGTATGCTATTATCAATAATAAACTCATCCCAAGATGCACATACGCACCTGTGTTATGTTTAATTTTAATAGTTTGTCCTACTAAAGCATGTTAAGGAGTACTCTTAAAGGGGTACAAAACAGAGTCAATTAAAATCAAGAGTTACACCAGGGATGAATTTAGCTCAGATGCAGCTAATGATTCATGGAAAAGCTCTTACACTTCAGTCACATTTCCTGTATTCTTTTTTGACATAGAATCATAGAAATATGGGGCTGGAAGGGATCTCAAGAGATAATCTAGTCCAGCCACCTGTGCTGAGAATAGACCAAGAATACGTAGACCATCCCTGATAAGTGTTTGTTTAACCTGATCTCAAAAACCTCAAATGGACAGGGATTATGCGGCCTTTTTTGGTAACCTGTTCCAGTGCTTAACTATCCGTATAGTTAGAAATTTTTCCCTACTATCTTACCTAAATCTCCTTTGCTGCAAAACTAAGCCAATTATTTCTTGTCCTAGCCTACATACTTCATAGGGAGACTATACTATTAATTGTAATTTAAGAAAATGGCATGAATTTAGGGGGGGGAAGAAGACTTTAAAGTATGTTGAGGTGGTATCAATGCCCATCATTTCCTCAGATAATTTCTATGGTTTTACAGTGACATTTTCTTGTTTCTTTAAAATATTTTTGTGTCTCATCCAATGTGTAAAAGACCCACAAACAGGAAGAGACGGATTATACACAAAATGCTGTTAAAATGCATCCCATAAACTAATATTTTTTCTCTGAACTCTTTCAGCTACAGTTGTATTAGGGGTTATTTCTAACAGTAAGTAAGTAAAGAAAGAAAAACAAAAGTGCACCTATATCTGATTTAAATTTATGATATCATCTGAAACATCCAAAAGCAGATTAATGCTGCTATTTTTGGCCTGATTCATGCAACTGCATGTAAGCGCTAGTGATTTTCTTCGCAATGGTGCATGATATTTAGAGCATCTTTCACCTTTAGGACCCTGATACAAATCCAGTTCAGGTCAGTAGTTAAGTAATAACTGAAAGTCATTACTATCTGAAAGTCACTTGATATCCTGTTTGAAATGACTTTGTAGTCCCAATTCTAATGCTTAGAGTACAAATGTCCACATCACACAAAAAATACCATCAAACTTGCCATGGTCTGCTGGTGGTTTCAGCATAAAGAGCCTGGGTTGAGTGGGCATGAAGACTGAACCCCTTCTCAAGATAGGTTTGGCTTCTCTAGGGCCCCAGTTCAACAAAACACTTAAGCAAGTGCTTAAATCCATCCCTATTTAGCAAAGCACTTAAATGTGTTTAGTTTTAAGCACACTCTTAAGTCCCATTGAAGTGAACAAATAAATAAAGCATGTGCTTTGCTGAATACGCACCTGTGCACTACCTACAATACACTGTGCACTGCCTACAATAGGACTGAGACATACTGGCAGGCAAGATTGGTGATGCCCACTGCAGGCCAGACCTGATGAGTAGGGGCTCTTCAGGCTCCAAGGTTGCAGATTTGACAGCTTCAACTCCTCCTGAAATTCCTTTACAATGAAACTGTTGTACTTGGGTAAAATATTGTGAGGTAAATGTTATATTGGCAGCTGAATAATCAGAAATAAGTCAGGTTTTTCTGGGGAAAATCTATTCTTAGCTTCGATTATCCATATTTCATCTTTTCAGCCATTTAAAATTATTATTTAGGTATGTCTACACTTAAACCACTAAAGTGGCACAGCTGCAGCTGCTCTGCTGCAGTGCTTCAGTGTAGACACTACCTACCCCAACCAGAGGGGTTCTCCCACTGGTGCAAGTAATCCACCTCCTTGATGGAGGAATTCTTCCATCAGCCTAGCACTGTCTACACCACGGATTAGGTCGGTATACCTATGTTATTCAAGGGGTGTGGATTTTTCACACCTCTGAGCAAAGTAGCTATGCCAGCATAAGTTCCTTCTCAGTGTAGTCCAGTCCTGTATCTCTATATTGGTATTTATAGCATGAAACAGAAAAGATCTGAATTCAACAGTTATACTACAATTCAGAGGCTGTTGGAGTTGTGTTTATCATCTGTGGGTATACAAGTTCAAACTAGTTTCTTTTCTGTGATCTCTCCATGATTATGACCTCAGAAGAAGAAAAACAAAACTTGAAAAGTGACCCTTTTACTTCATCTGCTGTGGGCTGAGACATTCATTGATAATTTTGCTACTTGAAAACTCTCACTTATATTTGGATAAAATTAAAACTTTTCAAATGTAGCAGAATCCACATTTTGGGGTCTGCAGGAAACAAAGTCAAGAGTGAAAGTTCACTGTTTGTTTTTTAGGATACAAAAAGTATGTTGAATTTTGATTTAGAAATGTAAAGTGTGCAATCATCGCTCCGTTTAAGTCAATGGGGGGTATTGCCATTGACTTTGTTGGAGTAGGATTTCACCCAAAATGTTTCTCCAAGTTTTCATTTTACAAATATGTCGGATGTCTATATGCACTGTTCTTTCCCAGGTGGTACTCACACTACTTAAATGTTTGGTCTTAGCCTACTGTCAGAGTCAAGAAGCAGAAAGTCATAGAAAAGTCAAAGGGAAAACAGAAAATGAAAATAATGTTTTTGACAGGTGCATCTTGTAGCTTCCTCTGGCACTTATGTGTGAGGTGAGGGTTCTGGTTGCATTCAAGGATTATTGGATTTTAAAACAATGTGGTCTCACCTGGTTAATTTAAATAGTTCTAAATCTACAAATCCATGGATTCTCTCTCACACCATTTTATTTTTGTTTATTTCACTGTCAACATTTATATTAGGTTACTCTTTCATACAGGTTTTAAAATCATCTTTGGCTAGGTGGTGAAGTTGATCCCATTTTCCTTTTGATTTCCATTCCTAATGATGGTAACACGGAGACTCATTAGTGCTATAGCAACATATTCAACAGTAGGATTCTGTTTGGGGACCAAGCCAGGGCTCTAAAAATTCTGCTTCTGCCACGGTCTAAATATTACCTCACTGAACTTTGATTTAATTCATCTTCATTCCTGTATCTAAGTGCAGTCTACAGGTTGAATTCAGTAAATCTTTCACAACACATTAACAATGACAGCCTCCCACGAACTCGCAGACAAGACCCTTCACCTTCACAATGAACTGTGAGCAAGAACATGCAAGTTTTCACTCATACAAACATACTTTCCACAGGCACAAAGGCAAGCAGCTTCCAGATGTGCAGTTTTTGATTCATGCTTAAACAAGGTCAGCACAAAATGGTGTCAACAGCTGTGCTAAAAGAGGAGTTTACACAGATCATACAGCTTCATGTAAAAGTGATCACTTTAATTCTACTCTTACAACACACTTCATATTTTCAGAACTAATTAGCTGTTTATGAACTGGGAATATTGAAGTTGCCCATTGAACTATTACAAAACAAATTATAAACCTATTTGCTTCATGTGATATTCCTAAACTCCAGCAAACATTACTACATTTTAATTATCTATCATATATACAAGTGGTATGGCTATCCCTTTAGGAATAAGTATTTAAACTCTCTTCTCAAATGTATATTCTGATTACCAGAAATGTCAGAGGTGTTGACCTGACAGCAGAAATCTCCAGTGGTTTGCAAGAGAGATTGATTATTGACTTGAAGTTCAGTTTGTAGTGGTCTAGTCTGAGAGTAAATTGACCCAAGGTGATCTAGACAAAACAAAAGTAAACCCTTCTCTACCTGTTAAGGAAACAATCAGTGATTACACAAAGTTTATTCAGTTCTGGGAAACTTTACTGTTTTAAAAGAGAATCTCTCTCCTGGGGCCAGATCCTCAGTGGTGACATCAATGAAGTTATACTGATTTACACCAGCTGATGATCTGCCCACCCTGTATTCATAATGGAATATGCCACTAGAATTGATACACCTCTACCCCGATATAATGCAACCCGATATAACACAAATTCGGATATAACGAGGTAAACCAGTACTCTGGGGGGGGGGAGGGGCTGCGCACTCCGGTGGATCAAAGCAAGTTTGATATAACGCGGTTTCACCTATAACACGGTAAGATTTTTTGGCTCCCGAGAACAGCGTTATATCGAGGTAGAGGTGTGTTATGTCACAAAGTGGAAGAAACTTAAGTGGCACCACTGCTGATGCTTTGATAGCTGGAAAGACTGGAGAGCGAAACTCTCCCACAATAATCTGTTACGCCCACAAGACATCATTTGGGGAGAAGTTTGAGAGATGGCTACTGTCAGAGTCCTTTCTAAAGAAGGGTGGTAGGGACAGTAACTATCCAGTGAAATTAACCAACGTATTTGTGACTTTTTAACATTCCAGGAAGGCAAAGACTGACCTTTACTTGCTATCTCTGGAACAGACTTGTTTCCTGCACTTAGCATATGTTACTATCAATCCTCTGTCCCGATCTCCCCTCTGCCATTCTACAGCATGCCATTTAAAATACTAATGATTGGCTGCAGTGTTGCTGGGCACAGCACTCTGCTGTTTTCTGCCAGTCCTGTCCTCTAAAATCATGCTACTACACTGACATAAGTCATGCCATCGTGAACTTCTTGGAAGCTGCACTGCCTCCAAATGTTTCTTGTTTTGCTACATCTCCATGTAGACTGCAGATTCAGGGTTGCATAGTAATACAAGGCATTTAACTGAGCCATGATTTCAGTTTCAAAGAAAGTCAGTGTAAGGCAATTATAGCAGGGGAAAGCCCTTATTGCCACATTTCCTATCCAGTTGTCCATCCCCCACTGAATAAGCTATGCATCCCATCAATAAATAAAATTTGAAGGGTCAAAGGTGGCTTTAGCTTTTAGATGAGCAGTTTACCAGTGGGAAAGACTTCATTTCTATTAACGTCTCACCTATAGGTTTATTGTTATTATAAAACTGATAATGTTATTTATGAGCATAAAAGTTATGAGTTTAAGGTTGTTTATTTTTCATTTTTTTCTTCAAAGTTTTGATATTTAATTGCAGGAATACCAGAAAGTAGCATATTTAAATTTGAAGCTAAAAAACAGTGCCCCAGTTGGTATAAATCAGTGTGGCTCTGCATGTTTAAAATAAAATGTTTAATAAAATCATTGACAGCTTCAGTGGATCACCGGCCTAGCACTATGCAGTAGCATGGTTGCCATAGAAACAAGAAAAGGTTCAGGATCATTTGGCAATTTATGAAAGTATCAAAACCCTTTGGCATATAAATGGTATATAACAATTGTAAAAGTAAAAAGGTGCAAGTTTTCTATTTCCCAATTCAAAAAACAATGTACTAAAATCCCAAGTTATACCCCTTTTTGTCTGTGTAGGTGCCATAATACCTACAGATGTTCAGATATCATTATTATACCATGTCATTTTTGTCTATTCAAATAAAAACCAGTTGTATATGCTACTGTATTACGATACATGATCCACAGAATGGCAGGTTTGATATTCATTGGAGTTTTTCTGTTCTTCTGTGCTTCACTTGGTGTTTACTGTTAGAGAATATGAAACAAACAAGATAGCCACTAGACGGCATACAGGAAAAAATCCACTATTTTTGTGAGGTGCAAGAGTATGAAATATTTTGATGTAAAAGGATCTCTTCTAAGGGAGATTATACATATTACATCAGCCTTATTAAGAAAAAAAAGGTTCTTGTTGGAAATTGTTTAAAACACATATGCCACATGTTATGCTGCTGATGGATTAGATATTTAATATGAGCATCATTTCCAAAAGCAACTCGTAGAAGTTAGGGAATGAAAACAAAGGTAGCCTGCATAACTCATGTTCAGATGGCATAATAACATAGTCCTTCTCTTGAAGCTGCAGAAGAATTTTCATAGACTGATGGAAGATTTTACTTCTTTTTTGTTTACAAAACAAATAAATTTACAATGAAATTGAAAATGTATAACCTAATTTTACCCAGTGAAAAAGAATGAAACACATAAATATGCCAGTTCAGAAATCTACGAGGTGCAGAAAACTATTAGTTTCACATCCAAACCTACACATTTCTGTGTTGGCATATACAGCATAGAGATCCACTCTGAGTAATATATATGTATTGGGGAATGATATACAGTGACAAAATGTGTGTACATTCTCTATGGAGAAACAAAATGTGTGTGTGTGTGCGTGTGCGCATCTCAGTTTGTGTAAATTAGTAATGGGGCAATGCTGATTTACATCCTCTGAGAATCTGGCCCTTTGTTTTGGCACAGAGAACTATATTTATATTGGGAGAGACACTTATATAAATATAGAGGGCTAGATAGATCCTATAAATCATTTGAGAAAATGGTCAGTGCATTCTACAGCACTTCTGCAATTCTAATCCATTGATCTTGTTGACAGAATTACCCCTATCAGCAAGGGACCCGGTTGTGCTAGGCCCTTAACTTCTTTTGCAAAGTGCTCAGTACACTCCACATTCATAGGTTTCAGTGGGTGTTGAAGGGGATAATCACTTCTGTGGGTGCTCAGAACCTTGTAGGATCAGACTCATACCAATGAACCGAAAAGAATGCCTGTTTTACTCATGGCAAATTTAACTTCAGAGCCCCAGCCATCAGAAGATAGTAGCAAAATATTAAGAGCATAAAGCTTGTAGAAAATGAGCATAAATGAGTGCTTCCGCATGTCTAGTAGTGTCTCCTATGAAAAGTTAACTTGTGGATTAGAGAACAAAGGAGCTGATCTTGTATCCCTTGCATAATCCAAACTCTACAGCCAGCAGAATTCATAGTGATGAAACAGGACATTCTCTTCTGGTTCCACCATGCTGGATCAGGACACTGGTCCACTTAAGGTAATTGGTCACATATGTGACTATTATTGCAGGATTCCTCTACATTCATTGACCATTTTCTTAATGGAGTCCAAAGTGAAAACAGCCCCATTTTATCCTGTCAAACAAACAATTTTTTAATGAGGGCAGTGCAAGGGCTGCAATTGGTCCCAGAGTATTTTTAGATTGCCAGCAAATTTAAATTATCTCTTGCCTGTCTAACAGATATAAAACATACATGCCCATCCATTATTAATTTTAAAAATTACCTTGTTTAGTCTATTCAGAATTATCTTGGTGAAAGCTGTGTAGTCTATATCTAGCAGAGAGATTGGTCTGAAATTTTCACAAAGATTGGGAAATCTGGCCTAAGAGATACAGTGAGCTACGGGGCTCAATACATTTGTGCTCTGAGACTCCTTCGCATCATCCAAGGAGAAGCCACCTTCCCTGGGAAGCAAAGGAGAAATCTCTGGCCAGCAGAGTTAAGGACAATAAGAAGGAGCTATTTAAATATATTGGGAACAAACAAATCCTGACAATGGATTTTAAAAAGGATAAACGGGATGACCCAGGTAAATTATAGGCCTGTCAGCCGGACATCAATCCTGGGGAATATAATGGAGCAGCTGATACGGGACTCAATTAATAAAGAATTAATGAAAATCAGTGTTGGTTTATGGAAAATAGACCCTGTCAAACTAACTTGATATTTTTGATGAGATTTCAAGTTTAGTTGATAAAGTTAATGGTGACATAATATACTTAGACTACTGTAAAGCATCTGATTTGGTATTGCACGATGTTTTGATTAAAAACCTAGAGTGATATACAATTAAAATGCCACACATTAAATTAATTAAAATTGGCTACCTGGTAGGCCTCAATATGTAATTCTAAACAGGCAACCACTGAGTGCATGTGTTTCCAGTGTGGTCCCACAGGAATCGGTTCTTGGTCTTGCACTATTTAACATTTTTTTCAATGATAAAGTTTGCAGAGTGGTAAATAACGAAGAGGACAGGTGACTGATTCAGAGCCATCTGGATCACTTGGTAAACTGGGGGCAAGCAAATGATGTGGGTGTTTAAATATAACTAAATGTAAATGTAGACATCTAGGAACAATAAACACACACCATACTTACAGGATCAGGGGTTCTATGCTGGGAAGCAGTGAGTCTGAAAAAAAGATGTGGTGGTCATGGTGGATAATCATTGGAACATGAGCTCCTGGTGTGATACTGTGGCCAAAAGAGCGAATCTGAACTTTGGATGCATAAACAGGGGAATCTTGAGTGGAAGTAGAAAGGTTGTTTTCCTTTATGTTTGGCACTGGTGAGATCACTGCTGGAATACTGTATTCAGTTCTGACACCCACAATTTAAGAAGGATGTTGATAAATTGGAGAGGGTTCAGAGAAGAACCACGTGAATGATTAAAGGATTAGAAAACATATTGATAGACTCAAGGAGCTCAATCTATTTTGCTTAAAGAGAAGATTAGGGGATGATTTATGTATACACATAACAAACAAATATTTAATAATGGGCTCTTGAATCTAACAGAAAAAGGTAGAATATGACTGACTGTCTAGAAGTTGAAGCTAGACAAATTAAGACTGGAAATAAGATGCACATTTTTGACAGTGAGAGTAATTAACCCTAAGAACAACTTGCCAAATGTTGTGGTGGATTCTCTGTGTCTGATCATTTTAAAATCAAGATTGGATTTTTTTTTTAAAGCTATGCTCTAGGAATTCTTTTGGAGATGTTCTATGGCATATTATTACACGAGGTCAGACTAGATGATCACAATGGTCCCTCTTGGCCTTTGAATCTATGAATAACCTTTTCTTACTGCCAATTGTGTCTTAGTGCATCAGATACCCTTTTATCATTATTGGATTTCTTTTTCTTCTGTTCTTTCATTCACCCTGTTTGCCATTTTACCCCTTCCATGTCCCTAGAGGATACATAGAATGCATCAAGAGCCACTTTTGCAGTTGCTAATGTCAGCTGAATAAGTGAGAGTAACTTCAGGAAAGGAAATGATCATCTGTACAATTAAACCAAACTTTAGCATTGCAGCTTTTATTTTTCTGGTTTTGATTGAAGTAGCTACAGCTGAATCTTGCTTGGGAGATCACTGGGACTTTACTTAACCAGTGTGAAATGACAAATACTGGTGTGGAGAGTGACAGACCAATATTTTTATATTAAGTAGGTAGGGTATGTAAAGGGCTTCTATACCAAAACACAGAGACCTGAGCTCCCAACAGTCACTCCCTCCTCTGGGAATAACAATCTACACCAAAGTGTTTTCTGATTAGCACAAATATTTATATTTGTACATATGAAGTTTTGTATTATTTATTTAAAGGGGAGAAAATAATCCATTTTTATGTCTGTTTTAGCCTCTATTATGGAATGTAAATTATTTGAAAGCTATAGTAAAAGGACAAAACAAGAATAGAAGAGTAAAGGGGAAATGGATTCTTCATTAATTTTTTCATTTGCATAATATACGGTCTTGAAGCTTTGAAATAAACCTGCAGGACAGTTTATTAATGACCAAAAAGAAAGAATCCCCTCAGCAATTTTCCTTTCTATTCACAATTGAAATCATTGTAATTCAGAAGAGTTATAGCCACAAACAAATATGAATTATGAACTTTGTACTCTGTGTAACCATCTTGTTTGCCAGTTGTTCAAAGCATTGAAAGAAAACAAGTGTTTCTTTGTTATTCTATTAAAAATCCTCTCCCTTATTTCCAGAGAATTATGTAGAAACTTTGTCCCTCAAAGATACCTCAAAGATAAAAAAAGTACCTCAAAGTACCTCAAAGATTAAAAAAAAGTCCTATAAAAAAACCACAGTTCTTTTCAAGAAGAGTTAATGCTACAAATGTGCTTTCCCCAAATAGCTCAATAGATCTTTAAATCTAATGATATATTAAGTTTTTGGATTGTTTGAGACTCCTAGTGTACCTCCATGTAAATACAACTCATAATTCTTGCTACTGGAATCTTTCCTTTTATATCGGTTATTGTACCCACTTTCTTTTAAATTGGTTACTGGTTTATGTTGTGTTATTGTGTCTTGTCCATAAGCTTTGCAATACAATTATATTGGACCCAAAATAAATACTTTAAAAAAAACCTATTGATTAAGTGAGAGATGTTAAAGGGGACTGGTTTTCACAGGACTGTTGTTCAACTCTTTCCAAAAATTATGTCCTTTTGTCTCAAATTGGGCACCCGTAATCAATAATCACATTTCAAAACCCTGGTCTCTGTCCTTCACCTTGTTTTGGAATGTTACAGTGCCTTTCATTGTACAACCTGAAACAGCATTACCAAAATTAAACTGTACAGTACTTCGGATGTAATCATTATACCAATTTTACAGATGGATAAACTGAGGTGAATTTAAGTAACTTGACTTATATCAGAGTTCAGGACCTGAAATGAGAGTAGCACTCAAGATTTCTGATTCCCAGTCCCAGGCTTACTAGCTGATACTCTCATTAGTTTATAGTTCAACTAATATAGGTTTTAATGATAATAGACTATTATTCACTGTTTTAGATTTATTTAGGTGGAGCCTTCTTTTAATTAGTTTCTGAATTATCTCCCACATTTTAAAAGACAAAAAATACCACACTCTTTGTATCAGATTTTAACAATAGAGTAATGGAATTGTATGTGTGTGCTAGAAAACTGTTGAATGGCCCTTGATTTGTCCACACAATATAGTGGGAAATATTACTGTTCTATTTTTATAATTCTTCAGACTTTCATATTTGTTTAGACTGGGACATTACATTTCCTTTAATAAACATTTATGTATTTCATGAATATTTATTGAAGAATACCCAACACACTAACAACATGACAGAATTTTAAAAGTCACTTTGCTTTTTGTGACAAACCAGGACTGTGAAGTTTAGTGATTAAAATACATAATGAAGAACAAATGTAAGGGGGAAAAGTGCTAATTAAATCTGATGTAATACAATGAACTGGAATGCATCTGCCTTTTGTTTGCTAAAAGTACAGATATAAGGCATAAACAAATATCAAACAAACAAATATTATACTATTCTTACATTATAGTTAAATAATTCATACAGTCTGCATTAAACAAACACCAACAAGAACCAAAAAGAGAGGCTGCACAATCAAGTCTGAGAAAATACAATCAGTCACATTCCTAGTGAAGAAAAAACTCAGACAAACAAAATAAAAATGTATCATCCAAAGAGAGGACAGAATTGTGCATTATGAACACTCCATTCCTGTTAGTCCTGCAGGCAGGAATGCATTACTGCATTAGCCATGACACATAGACGAGCTCTTGGAAGGGAAAAGATCCTTTAGCTGATTTATCGAGAAATCCTCAAAGCTTACTTTGGAAGGGCAAAGACATACTTTACCAGTCAACAAACCCAGAAAGCTTCTCTATCCAGTTAGAGATCATGAGTTCAGGATGTATGGGTGGCACCCTGTACTTTTGAAAGATTCTGTAAATCCAGATCTTGCATAGTTACAGAGCTCTGACAGCAGAGAAAAAAAAAAAGTTGAGGGTTCTAGAAAGAGAGAGAGAGAGAGAGAAGAGATATGGTAGATTTAATTCATAGACCATGGCCTCCTCCTAACAAAGGATTTAAGCATGTGATTAATTTTAAGACCACAAATAGCCAATGGGTCTACTTGCATACTTCTGATTAAACGCGTAAATTCTTTCCTGAATTATGATTTATCAAAGCATGCTGGAAAGCTACATGAAGGATGTGGCAGAAGTAGATTACTACATACTAAAAGAAGAAAGAGTGGTGATGTAGAAGAGAGATCCAAGAAAAAAAAAAAAGCACCCCAATGGTATCATACAACTGAGACCTCTTCCTTGCCAAGGAGACTCTGAATCTGAAATATTTTTAGAATTACTTGTCATGAATTAAGCCTCAATCTGTTCCTGTTAGAGTGCCTGGCAAAACTCTTGTTGATTCAGGATTTAGGTTCTGCATATGAGGCACTAGAATTTCAAGAGCTCTGCACCCATGTTAGGATCTGATTTTCTATAGCGCTCAGTTCCTATTTAGACACCTTCAGATTTTCAAAGAGCTTAGCACCCAGCAGCTCACTTTGTTACACTTAAGGCCAGATTTTCAAAGGAGCTTCCATTTTGGTGCCTAAATAGGAGCTGAGTTCTTTTGACAGTCTAAATGATCTGAGAAAGCATTTGTTGCCCTTTCATTAACAAATATTACAGAATACATAGCAGTGGTCAAGAAATCAAATATTTATTTATGCACATCACGTACCACAGTATCATAGCCTCAGGAAGTCACCCAGCCATATTTATAAATGTATGGCAGGCACCACACAATTCATACCAGCAAGCAAAGCTCCAGGGCCAGCAGTATTTATAATTTCCAGCCAGCACAACGGAATAGATACCAGCAGCAATAAACAAAAGTCACATAGGTTAAATTACACAAGAGACTTTGTCCCAAGACAGCCAGACAGAACACTACTATGGCTGACTGTGAAAAATGAATCATTATAGCCTCCCCCAAATGCATAGCTCTTGTAATAGCCCTGTGCCTGGCCATTCAAATTCAGCAAACAGCCGATCCACTTTGTGCCTCCACCATGGTGACAGTATTCCCCTTTGTCTCACAAATGTTATAATGTACACAACATACAGCTACATTGGGATATTTTTCTCATTGAGATCTAATCTAGTGAGTAAATAGCACCAGCGATCCTTAAAACTACCAAAAGTACATTCCACAGTCATTCTGTACCTGCTGAGCTGGCAGTTGAATCTTTCCTTGGTGCTGTCAGGATGGCTAGTGTACACCTTCATGAGCCAGGGGAACAAAGGGTAGGCTGGGTCACCGAAAATCACTATTGGCATTTTCACATTGCCAATGGCAATCTGCTACTCAGAAAAGAATGTCCCTGCATACAGCTTTCTGTGTTCTTAAATATGTGAGTGTCATGCACCTTTTTAGAAGCACTCCCAGTGATCCATAAGCACTGGCTTAACCACAGAAAATTAGCCCTTTCTTTTGATGTACTCAGTAGCAAGATAGGCTAGCACCAAAATAGGATACGAGTTCCATCTATTGCCCAGCTGCTGGTGGGGAATCCCATTGCTGCAAATCCATCCACTAGTTTTTGCACATTGTTGAGAGTAACAGTCCTGAATAGAGGGAGACAATGGTCCTACACACACCTGCTGTGCATCTGAGGAAGTGGGTATTCACCCACGAAAGCTTATGCTCCAATACGTCTGTTAGTCTATAACGTGCCACAGGACTTTGTCGTTTTCTGCTGTGGACTTTAACTCTTAAATGATTTCCCACTGACCAGTAGAAATCTGACATTGCATGTTTCCAGAGTGTGATCACCGTTTGCTTCTCCACTGTCAATGCAAGTCTCATTCTGGTGACCCTGTGCTGGGGGGCTAGGACAAGCTTATCTCACAGATCCAGGAATGTGGTCTTTGACACCCAAAAGTTCTGCAGCGACTGCTCATCATTCCAAACCTGCATTATGATCCTATCCCACCAGTCAGGGCTAGTTTCTCAGCCCCAGAAGCAGCACACCACCATCTGCAGCTGCTCTAGGAGCAGCACACATAGGCGCAGGCTTCCTCTGGGCCCGGGGGGTGCTCAACACTCCGCTCCATCCCAAGTCCCACCCCCACCCATCCCCTTCCCCCAAGACCCTGCCCCACCTCTTCACGCCCACCTTCATCCCCTTTCCCAAGTGTGCCCCGTCCCTGCTCCTCCCCCTTCCTCTGAGAGCCTCCTGCATGCTGCAAAACAGCTGATCACAGCAGGAGGTAGGTGCTAGGAGAGAGGGGGAGAGGAGTTGATCGGCAGGGCCTCTGATGGATGGGAGGTGCTGGGGGGAGGGAGGGAACTGGCTGCCAGTGGATGCTAAGCACCTGCTAATTTTTTTTCTGTGGGTGCTCCAGCCCTGGAGCACCCACAGAGTTGGTGCCTATGGCAGCACATAACACACTGGAATTCCTACCCATTGTGCAATGCACTTTATATCAACACAAGCACTAGCGGGGAATAAGTTCAGTGCCAGGGCAAGCAGACAAGTATGCATGTGCCAAAGCGCTATACAAACTTTGGCAGCTGTACGATGACATAACTTGTATCGACCTAACTTTGTAAGCTAGATGTGGCCTTCGGATTTTTTTACTGCTGCCCTTCAGCACTGTATCTGAACATCATCCACGTAAAATCCATAGCAACACCAAAATCCACAGTGTACTTCATTGACTCTGGTAATGCTCCCTTTTGGGGGGTAAATATTCTGCCTATTGTACGGTGTTGTTTGGTTTGTTGCATTTTTGCACATACTCCCCTCCTGCTGCTGCAGCTATTAAACAGCAAAACTACACAACAGTTTAGGGCAGGCAGTGAAGAATAGCATATCTGATTTAAACTGCAGGAGGAACTTGGCTTGGCCAAATGTTATTAAAACTTGTTATTTGGGCAGCATATTGGGGTTTGTGCCCCTATTTTACAAAAGGTGTAATGGAAGCTTTTACAGATTACATGTGTTATACACTATTTGAATTACAGCTCATCCAAAAGACATCTCTGGCAGTAGCTCAGTGCTCTCTAACACCAGGCTGAGACATTAGGTGAATGACTGAGGGTAATCACCTAGGAGTTTCCCCATCCAAACATTGACGCATCCTGGCCCCTGGTTAGCTTGTAAAATGTAATAGGATCACAACACAAAATGGCATGGCTGCAGACACACTCCCCTTTAATGAGAATATTCTCATTGGTACATTTCTGATTGTTACCATTATGAAGGATTTTCCTCTTCCCAAACCAAGAAAAAATATCCTGCCAAAGTCAGTCTTTGATTCACAACCTCCTTTTCTAACTACCCTCCACACGTCAAAAATCAGAAGAATGCCTCTAATGGGAATAGAAGCAATACAATCTAGTGGGTCTGGCAATGGACTGGGACTCAGGATATCTGGCTTCTATTACTGGCTCTGATAACACCTGCTTTGGGGTGTTGAACAAGTCAGTTCATCTCTGTTTAGACTGTATGGTCTTTGGGGTGGTGGATGTCTCTCCCTGTGTGTTTGTAGAGAGCCCAGCACAACAGGACTCTGATATTTGTTGAGGCCTCTAGATGCTACCATAATATTTTCTTCTCCGTTGTGTTAATCCCATCAAGTGGGGTCTGCTTTACGAGTCCTCTCCGTCCACAGTGCTCTGTTCAATGCCGCATCTTCTATCACACCACCTGCTAACATGTCTCCCTTTATGTCATCCCACCACTTCTTCTTGGCTTGGCCTCTCTGTCTTTTTTCTTCAGTCTTGATCCGTTGGACTGTCTTACACACATATTTGTCAGGACTGCACTTTGCATGGTCAAACTATCTGAGCTTGCACTCCCTCATTTTTCCATTTACTTCAGTCTGTAATACACATTCCTCACATGGTCTTTCTTGTTCACACTACTGCATGGTTTGCTCCTTCTGGGGAGAAGAGGAGGTGAGCAATCCCTGGATTGCTGTGGTGATCAATCTTTGATTGTGCTGTGCAAAGGAAGGAGGCTACTTGTATGCCCACATATGGAGCAATCACATCACCTTTATTTTCAAACAACTCCAAATTGTAATGGAGGAACCATTATAGCCTAGACTATAAACATTTTTCTTTATATGCAGTATGGGGAAAGCTTCTCCCTAGGCACATTAGGAAAGATGGGGAAGCATGATCTTCCATTCAGAACTCAATTCTCTCTCTCTCTCTCTTCTTTTATGGCTATGTAAAACCAAAAAGTAACAAATATGGGATTGCAAATATTATTCTGCTAGACCCATTGAATACACAGAAAACATATTAGCTGATGTACAAGCACTTCTCTCTCACAAAGACTGCAAATTTGTGATTAGGCTGACCATTCTATTTCACCCTGTGTTTTCGTACTGTGTCTAGTTCCAATGTACTGATTTGCTATTTCACAAGGATAAGGGTGTTGGAGATTTCTATTTCTTTCCATCTCATTGCCTCATTTAAAAAAAAAAAAAAAAAGACTTCCTGGGGCATTTCCATAGCAAATAACAATTCAGAATAGCATACCATCCGGGGTCTGTTAAAAACATGTTAAAACAATTTAACATTACTTCTTCAGAAATAGTTTGTAGTTGATTTTAATAACTCTCTATGAGACAAAGGCTAAGGCAGTATAAAAAAGTAATGAGTTCCCTGGCATGGATTCTTTGAGGAGGCAAAATCCCAAACTTCTTATCAGTATTGATCAATTTGAGATCCCATGTGTCTGTTTTGGCCAAGAGTATATATTACAGTTTCCTCCACTATTCCTGAATTTGTAAGAACCAGGAATATAATGCAAGAATCTTTGGCCCAGGCAATTGTTTGTAAAATATAGCCTGTTCCCAAGATTAGATCAGAAAAGTACTGACCCAGGAACATCAATGTGCAGAGCAAATAATACAGGGTGGAATTGAAAGAACAGTTGAGATACATTCTCTCATGGAAAAAGAAAGAAAATTGAACTAACAAAGGAGAGAGACTTTTAAATCTTAAGAGGACGGAATTGACTAGTGATTTAGGGCATCCAACTTTAGACACCTTAATGGGCCCTGATTTTCAGCATGTGCTTAGTACTTGTCCTCTGAAAATCACACTCTATTTAATGTGTCTGCAAAATGGCCACCCAGAATCACTAGACATTCTCACTTGAAGGGCTCTGTGCCCACATACAGCCACAAATGGAAGTTTAGCAAAAGGCAACTTGATTCCTAAAACATGTAACAGAACCAGAATGAAAAACAAAACAACCCAAAAGCAGTACTAGAGGGGAGGCTGAACTGAGTAAAACATTTGCCAGGTATTGCTAATAACAGCCTAAATCAGCCAGCTGAATATTGCCATGCAAACAAACAAATCTTTGGACCTACATATGTTGGTATGTCTGCATCAAAGCAAGGTAGAGGAGTTGGCAGATCTCAGGGAAGCAGGCCAGACAATCAGTGGCTGATTATAGATGTCATAGATTATAGATGTCACCTACACAACTCAGACATTTCTGAGTCACCATTTCAGATGTTTAGGTTCTTGCTGACACCATATTCTCCAGAGAGTTGTGTGAAACCTCAGTTTTCAAATTGCTGGCAATACTGAAAGACAAAATTATTTTGAGTGAACCTTTTTTTCAGCTAACCAGAAAATAATATTTTATATTATTTTACTTGGTTTTGGCATTTTTAAAAATTGTTTTCTAAAAAATAAATAAATTTCTAAACAAAAAGTGATTTAAAAATCAAACTATTGAAACAATTTATTTTGAAATCTTGAAACAAAACACGCTAGGATTTTTTGCAGATTTTTTGTTTTGTTGGTCCCCTCTTCAACCAAAACAACTTAATTAATTCAACACAAATTTGCAAAATTTTTCAGTCTACCCAAATCTGAGAAAAAGTGTCAGCTCAAAAAATTTCATCCAGCTCTAGCCCTCAGTGCTGCCTGGAGCAGAAACCATCAACAAGTTAATCAAAACAATCTCACTAGCTAAAACCAGAAGGACCTAAAATAGAAATTAAATTTGTCTCCTCTTAAACAAATAAATCATTTCTTTGCTACTGGAGCAGGGTTGGATCTAGAAGGCATAAGCAGAGAAGGAGAATGAAGGACAAGATGCAGCATCAGTCTGGCTTTCTGCTTGCAGTCTGAATGTTCTAAACATTACTGTAATGTAAATAATGACATCTGGGCCCTGTTGTGCTAGACTCTGTACAGACAGACACACACAAAAGAGGTCTCTGCCCTGAAGAGCTTACAATCTAAATAGACAAGGAAGGCAAAGAGTGAAAAGGGAAACGGGCACAGACCGGTGAAGTTACAGGGACACAGAGCTGGTCAGTGACAAAGATTGGAACAGAACCTGTCTCCTGACTCCCAGTCCAGTGCTTTAGTCACTAGACCACACTGCACACCATTACAAAAAGCAATCATTTATTCTGTGTTAGGTTCTGACTGATGATGACTGTCAAGGCTAATTCCCTACTCTGGCACTTCGAGTGCAGAAGGCGGGGGCCCGCAAGTATTCTAAAAATTAATACTGGCCTCTCCAGGCTTGTATTAAACTCCCAAGGTTACAGCTTCTCTCTCTTACCTTGGATTGGTAGATGCTCCCACCACCCAAGTGCAGAACCCCTTTGAGAGCCCAGGAAGCTGCACTTGTGAATTCCTTCCTCCTGGGTACCCTCACGCCCTTTCACCACCCCCTCCGGGGAAGAGCTGAGAAAGAAAAATAAGGAAATCAGCTGTTGCCACCAGCTAATATGTGCACAAATGTCTTAAGACACAAAAATCCAATTCTGTTCTTTAAAAAGGTAAATGTTATTAATAATAAAAGAAAGAAAATACATCTGGGAGTTCAGGCTATTGCTTGATTTTAAAAGAGCAACTACAAGGATTAAGCATCAAGAATAGCTTTCTTGAGGTCCAGTTTAAAGGTGACAAGCAAAACAAAAGCACCTGGGGTTAGCACAGAGGAATCCACAAGCCAAAAAGAAATAAAAGGGATAAAACTAATCACATCTTCCTAGACATTTCCTGATCTACTTACATATCTGGGTTTAAATGAGTAGTGTCTAGGTATGATACTGATGATTTTTCATACCTGGCCCAAGCTTCTCACAGCATAACTCTGCCCTGTTCACCTCTACCCGGGAGAACAACCACAGACAGACAAAAGGGGAGTCTTGTTTCAATTTTAAAAAGTTTTAGCCTTCCCATTGGCTCTTTTGGCCTGGTGTCCACTCACTTCCTTTTACCTATGCATAGCAGTGAGACCTTGCATAGCAGTAAGACTTTTTAGAGAACAGCTACTAAGAGGGATTTTATAGCTACTGGCTGGCTAGGTGTCCATAAAAGGGAGCTACTCCCGCCCCTTCATTTATCACAATGACCAAACCACTAACATAGCTAGGTGAGATTTAAAATGCTGTAATTCACAACAGGCAGATATACTGGTCTAAATGTTCAAGAGTGCCCACTATTTTGTGGTGCTTAAATTTCTCAAACCCAAAACAGTGACCAGACTTGATTCGGAAAGCATCCAGAACTACAACTGAAGTTAGAGGAAGCTGTGGAACAATCAGCACTTCTAGAAAGCAGGCATGAAGGTCCAGATTTTCAAAGGTATTTAAAGGTATTTTCAAAGGTATAAGATGAGATAGACACTTCAGTAGGATTTTCAAAATCCCACTAGGCACCTATCTGTACCGTTAGGCACCTAAATACCTTTGAAATTCTGGCCCTAGGTGTCTCAAGTGGCCAACACAAGATGTGGCACCCAAATAAGTGGATACTTCTGAAAATTTAGGCCACGTTTTCTCTTCTCAAAATACTCGATTGATGTAGTAAATATGTTTTAAAATAACTGATAATTTAAAGGCAGATATTAGACGGGGAACAAGGGGATATTTTGCCCTAATAATAAGTTCAGTGACAAGACTATGTGTAAAAATATTGTTAATTATGTACTTTATTTGTGTTCTTATGGCAAACCAGATCAAGGGTTCTCTTCCTACTAAACATGATTGAAATATAGTGAATAAGTTCTCTTTTAATACATTGTCTAAAAGAATTGTTTCATTAAATTTCCCAAGAAACATGTTAAATCTCCCCTATATTAAATCATTACTTACAAGTACTAATTAACCAATAATGTTGCTCAAAAAATTAGTTTTTACAGAAATGAAAATCAAAATGCTGCCATCTGAAGTTGCATATTATCAGCCATAATGATTTCCTGCTCAGTTAGCAATTATTAATTAATGTTCCCCTGCAACTCATAATTTATGTTGCCATATTATCTATGGATATAATGTACTTCCAGTAGTAGTTGTAATAAATCTTCAGAATCTCTATAAACTGCTCAAATGATTTTATCCTCTTTGCTTCATTTTTGTCAATGGGGAGACATTGAACCCATACACAAGGCTGGTCAGCCTGTTGGATTGGGCAAATATAAAAAAGAACAAAAAACCCAACATACCCAAGCATTATGGAGCTGATTTGGGAAGATTATACAAATGAGCTCCTTGTCTCCCAAGCACTTCCATCCCTTCTCCTGACTCCCACAGCATCCCCTCAGGTGGAAATACTGATGCAGGAACCTCAAGAAAATAAAACCGTGCAAGGTTTTTTTCAGAATTTCCCTATTGTCATTCCCTTGCATGAGTCCTTCCACTGCTTCTAGACACAGCCAGCCCTTGAACTGAGTAGATCCAAGGAGGCATCCACACTGACTCTGAAGCCCCAACCCCACACTGCATAAATTCATTGATTCCGAGACCAGAAGGGACCCTTTAGTCTAACCTCCTGTATAAGACAGGTCATAGAACTTCTCCAAAATAATTCCTTTTGAACAAGAGAATTCCTTGTGAGGACAACTCCATCACAGCCATGACACCATGTCCTGTCCAAACTACAGGCCCTTTAAAGGGGCTTTACCCACTGCAGAATGGTTGTGCAGCAAAGGTGATAGCAGGAAAAGGAAATTCAGCTCTATGCTGTAATTTTCATGGGACTGTTGAAAGTATGGTCTGTGCAACCCCTGGCCAAATCCTCTCCCACTTTAGGTCCCAACACTTCTCACCTCATCTCCCAACATGGATCCAAAATCCACAGAAATCCCAAGAAGGTGGAAGATGCTATAGAAGCATCTGATCCTGTACCCTCCTTGGGCATAAGGAAGGGTATGCATGTCTGCAAAGGGTTACCTATGGGAACAGATTTTGGGGAACATGCTCTGTACCATGAAGTTGTTCCTCTTTCCCCACTTCTGCTGGGGACTGGACACAGATGTTACTATAGTCACAGGGCTGGAGAACAACCCACATAAAGCTCCAGCTCCAAAGCTGGCAATGGTCAAATGTTTCTCCTATCCTTCATTCAGAGTGGTGGTGGTGGTGGGGGGGGGGCATTCTGACCAAGGTTGCCCATTGCTTGTGTTGGGTGCTAACCCCCATTCATCGGAAAGGAGGAACTACTTCATTCCTGCCTCCTTGACTGTGGATTCTTTGTAGGCCAAGTGAGAATTTTTGAATCAACAAGCCCCTTATATTTCTCCCTGAATGAACCATGTAACTGAAGAGTCAGACAGGGAAATATATTTGAGTCATGAGGCCCCTTTAAAAGTTCATCTCTAGCCGATTGTTGCTCCTAGGCAAAGGCTCAACCAGAATTTCCCAAGGGAGGGAGCTCTCCACCTGTTGCCCTGCTCCCAACCCAACATACTCCTTCTCCCTCTGCCACACTCAGTCTGAGCATTGGTGCTGCCTCTGCATCCAGACCTGCGCTCTGGCACCAAGCTCCACACACACTCCCCTGCTGCCTCCCCACACCCAGCCCCATGCTATTTTCCTCACATTGCCCCACACCCAACCCTGTGCTCTAACCCAGAGAGCTGGTCAGGCTGAAGAGCACCATCCCCACCAGGACCCAGGCCTTCTACAATCCCCAGACTCCATTCTACTTCTGCATCTCCACTTCCCCAGGAAGCACCAAAATCTCAGATCCAATCCTTCCATCCACCTGGGGACTCCTTGTGTATCCTCCTCCACCTCTCCCCAGGGCTTAAAGGTTCCCAGGGCCCATGGGCACCAGGAGGACTGCAAAAGTCGGAGAGGCAGCAAGCAGGCCCACGGAGTCACCTCACTACTCAAATTTGGCCTGCTCACCTCTCTGTCATTCCAGCTCCAGTCAGGGCCAAAGAAGACAATAAGGGAAAGGGGTTGCTGCCCTGGGTCCCCCTCCTATTGAGCCCCTGCTCCTAGGAGCCTGGTTATATGGCTAGGTGATGTCTGTGACAGTACCTTTAGGAACAAGACAATAACAGGTGGCTGCACACTACTGAAATCAGCATTATATGGCTACTATACCAAGGGTTAGTCCTGAAGGCCTTCTGCACAGCACTCACCACAGTTATTAACCGGAGCAGAGGGGAGCTTTTAGCATGGACTAGTTCTACTCAGGGCCGGCTCCAGGGTTTTGGCCACCCCAAGCAGCCAAAAAAAAAAAAAAAAGCCGCGATAGCGATCTGCGGCGGCAATTCGGCGGGAGGTCCTTCGCTCCAAGCGGGAGTGAGGGACCGTCCGCCGAATTGCCGCCGAATAGCTGGACCTGCCACCCCTCTCCGGAGCAGCCGCCCCAAGCACCTGCTTGCCAGGCTGGTGCCTGGAGCCGGCCATGGTTCTACTGTACATTACTGTTATTCCAAATTCAACCATCCTCAGCAGAATATGGCAAGTCTGACAGAAAAAGGAATGTGTAGCGTAGTTCTTAGCTTCCCTCATTTTTAAATCACAATGAAATCCATCCCCCATATGTGGTCAGTGATCGGTTTGCACAATGACTTCTGCAACTTTGTTTTTGAATCCGAGGATTTCCCCCCAATGCCCCCGGTTTAAAATGTCATATTATTCAATACACACAAGTACCAGCTGTGGTCAAATTTTCAATAGAGCTCCATCCCCACAATGGGGGCCAGATTTTCAAGAGCAGAACTCCCATTTAGGTACCCATGTGGTCAGATTTTCAGAAGAGCTCAGCGATTTTAGTACAGAGTGTGTGCTGAGTTCTCTTGAAAATCTGACCACTGATTAATGTGCTTAAATGGGACTCTTGAAAATCAGCTTCCAAATTATGGGTGCTAAGGGCTTGAAATTCTGGCTACAAAAGGTAATGGAGAGGAAGACTAAATCTTACGCAGATAAATCTTATGTATTTATAAATTATAAACCACAATTTAAAATCCAGTCTGCCATTAAAGCAGGTGGCCCACTGGATAGAGTATTGGACGGTGACTCAGAAGTCCTGATTGTTATTGCTGGCTCTGCCACTGATCTGCTGGGTGACCTTGGACAAATCACTGAACTTCCCTGTGCCTCAGTTAACCCATCTGTAAAATGGGGTAATGGTAATTTTCTTCCTTTATAGATAGCTTTAAAGGCTACTGATTAAAAGTGATATATAAAAGCTTGGTATTATTAATGGGGAAGTGGCACAGCTCAGTGAACAAAGGGCTCATTGGCACTCTTTTTGTATGGCCACGCTGTGGTGATGGAATGTGTTCTGGGAGTCTTTTCTGTCTTCTTTCCACTGTTGTTAGCTGCTCTATTCTACTTTGCACCAAATCCTGCCACCTCCATTGGGGCTATGGCAGGGTTTGTCTCCAGATCCACTGAAGAGGGGATTGGCAGGACCTGGCTAAGTCAAGTAAGAGTTTGTATTCTGTGCATCAATGCCTCCAGCTCAGGAGGGTTCCCTTTGCATCCTTAGGCAACAAGGTTTGGGGGGGGGCATAGACAGGGGACAATCTGCCACTACACAGATCCACTGCCCCTTGCCTTCTGTGGAGCAGGGATCCAGCAGCAGAAGGGGGCCAGCAGCAGAAGGGTTGTGGTAGTAACCATGCAGCTGCTCCCATACCATCCTGTGGAGCTGGGAATTGAGGATTCCCTTTCCCTTGCTCTAGTGAAATGCCCCTGCACTGAGCCCTGTTCAATATTATGCAGCTAATATTTCAACAAGGCAGGCTGTTATCCCAGGCCTGGCCAGCTGGCATTGGCTTGGCATGGAGATGGGGAGGTAGGGTTCTCAAAACTGTTCAAACATCGAAACTCTTTTACGTAAGTTTTTTTCTCTTGTGGGGGGGGGGGGGGGGGGGGGGGTTGGGGTTGTGGTGGGGGGGGGGGGGGGGGGGGGGGGGAGATATCCATATTGTGATAGAAGCAGTGTCTGTACTAGTGTCTTTCACACACTGTAGTAGGTTGGGGGAACACCAATACCATGCTGCCCTATAGGGAAATTGGAAAGAATTGTGCCTCTGTTCCCCCCTACCCTACCCCAGCTATCCAGCCCATATAATGGAGTATATCGCCTACCCCATCCCTTAGGCTGTTAGCATCTGTACCCACCAATGAGCCTACGCAGTTCTACATGTTGGTGAAGGGTGTGGGGAGGTAAAGGATGAAGAGAAAGGGGGTACAGAAGTTAGGGCACTAACCTAGACATGGAAGAGCTGTATTCAATTCCCTGATCTGCTACATGCTTATTGTGTGGCAGTGGGCAAATCACTTAGCCTCTATACCGCAGTTTCCCATGTGTAAAATGGGCATACATAGTATTGCGCTACCTCAAGAGTAGCAAGAAGATACATATATTAAAGATTTTGTGGAGTTTGGACAGTGATGATGGGGCCTTGAGTACCACAAATAATTAGACAGGGCTAATGACTCACCTCCTCTAGTTGTGTGGATGGAGCAATTCCTGCACACTGCAGAGTGCATGGGTTATGTTTGGCCGTAACCCTTAAGGAAGGTACATAAGTGAGAGAAAAGATGGCTCTCCCAGTGCACATACACAAAGTTCTGGAACAATCTATACACACACAAAATGCAGTTTCACAGCAATATTACCAATAGATTTGACTCTTTTATGGATTAGGCAGAGATTTCATTAACGAGCTTTGCTTTTCTAGTTAATGCTGGCTACATGCATAATTGATTGTACTGCCATCATTAGACAATACAGAATCTTTCCTGCACAAGTGACAAGAAAAAAATAATAATTTCCAGCTATCCTACCTTTGTAGTTCACAGAAAATATGGCAAATCCTTCTTTTCTGGGAGATCTTAGTTTGCCTTTTGAAATATTGATCCTATACGTAATAATATATGACTACACTTCACATTTAGCCATTCCCTTGCCCCACATCTTAGGTGGCTGGTTTAAGAAGAGTGAAAGCTATTTGAAATCCTCAAGTCACAAAGCAGCTGCTAGAAACCCTACAACAAAGCAGAAAGAATTCTATCAAATTCTGGGCGCTACATAACACATTAGAATTAATTTATAAAGAAGGTTAATTACATTGCTCTGTTAGCATGACCTGATTCCATGCTGTAGTAAGGAAGCATGAAAATGATTTTAAAGTACACATCAAGGGAGTGGATTTTTAATTCTTCTTTCTCTAGCGTTGTTCCTATGCTTTTTGTGCTCAGGCAAGCAATAAGAGATATATCTGTCTCTGCTGTGATTGTATTCAAGATCCCAAGAAGTTTGAATGCTTTTGTCAAACAAAAAATTTAAATGAATTTGATGACAACATCAAAACAAAAGCTAAAATATTGTAGTTTTGTTTACTGTAAACCTTAAAAATGACCAGATTCTACTAAGTTGTAACTATGTGTCAATGTCTTTTACCATCTACAGCTAATAAGATTATGCATTATTCAAGCCAATTATCTTGTAATAATTACAATTTGAGTCAGTAGGCTAAGCAACAGCTGATAATGGATTTACTATACACAAGTTTACCTCTCTGTGAATGATCAGCTTTATAAACATATAGCACCTTAGATATTCCAGCAAATGTGCATTTAAAGAAGGGGAGAAGACTTTTTAAGGCTGATCTCCTTTGATGAGCTTTGTACTGCTTTCTGTCTTGTAATTGTGCATTTGAAGTTCAGGAACTGTGCTATTTACTGCAGAATGTAGAATATAGAAAGAAAACATTTCAAAGGAATGTTTCAAGTAACCTCCAGTGAAAGTAAATATTGGAGAGTATCTATATAGTTTGAGTGGTATGACTGTCTTTGTTTACTAGCTTTATGGTATATCAGTTAAAAAAATACTTTTTTCACTTTTAGATTTTTTTTTTTTTTTTTTTTTTTTTTTAACACCAGTCTTTTGAACAAAGACTGAAGAACCCAAATATTCTCTTAGCAGGAACAACAAAGTGAAAAGTACTGTGATAGACCCAGGCCAGTTGGGTATAGCAGAAGGCAGATATACTGGCCACTGGATTAACAATTTTCTGTTCCCTGACTGACCAGAGCAGGGGCTGCTCCAGGCTAATGAGAACACCTGACTCCAATTAACCTGCAAAGAGTCAGGTGAGGCCATTAAGCTAATGTGACCACCTGACTCTAATTAAGGCCCGCTGATACTATAAAAAGGGCTCACTCCAGTCAGGCAGAGGAGAGCAAGTATGTCTGAAGGGCTGGTTAATGAAGACACCCTCAAGTTATTGGTAAGGGTGAAGAAGGGAGAAGCAGGAGAGCTGTGGGGAAGTGGCCCAGGGAAATGTAGCAACTCTGGCAGTGAAAGGTTGGCTGCCAACAGCTGCTACCATTAAGGTCCCTGGGCTGGAACCCGGAGTAGAGGGCAGGCCTGGGTTCCCCCCAACCCACCACTACAGGAACACCTTCTGGGAGGGGAAGTCAGGCCCCTGTCAGGACAGAAGGCTAAACTGTTCCAAAACAAGCCCCTAGGGACAACAGAGACTGGGAGTTCTCTCACCAACCTCCTCGCTGGCCTATGATGAAAAGGGCTCAGTAGACTGTAACCCTGGCCCTAGAGAGAGAAGGGCTACGTGGAGGGTCACAGTGAGCCACTGAGGCTAGCATATACCACCTAGAAGCGCAGGACCCACGGGGGCAAGGTCAGAGCTCTGCCACAGTACCTACAATATTTTGGTTAATGTTTGTGTGAGCTTTTGATTGCCTATAATACAAGATTAATTGAATTGGCACAACCCAGGAGCTTTGGAATTCCACTTCCCTTCACCCCTTCTTTTAAAAACAATTGAATTTACCCCGCAAGAAGTTGAATTATAAGGCTTATGGAGCTATCACTCAGGTCCAGATCCTCCAAAGTATTTAGGCTCCTAAACTTTCATTGAAATCTGGGGCATACTAAGAAATATTTCATATGGTACACATTGTCAACCTCAGTGGAGCCATCCCCACTGCAGCCACTGGTCCCAGCGTCTCCCCTGCTGAATGTGCACCATGCTGGGTTCCGACCTTCCAACCTGGCCCACCCAGGTGCAGTGTCATTCTCCATCCCTGAGCTAGAACAAGAGCTGCTAGAAGTGAGGCAAAGCCAGGCAAGTCTCTGGGGGGTGGGGGGACCCCTGATGCAGGAGCAACACAGCAGCAGCAACACTACCTCCACCACATTTGGCCCCAGCCACGCTCTGTCATGCTGGATGTGAAGGGCCAAATAATTCCTCCCAAGTACTCTCAATCTTCAAACATAGGTATCTAGATTTAGGCACTCAAATCCATGTTTAGTAGAGCTGTTCGAGAGATTTCCTCTACCTTCTCCACTGTGCTCAATGAAAGTGTCTTTTGTTCTAATCACCTGTAGCCATGACAGGACAGAGATTTTTCAGAGCAGTGCAAGGAACTTAACTGCCCATCGACCACTGAAATAAATGGAAGCTGCTAAATTCCCTATGCTACTTTGAAAATTTCAGCCTTATAATTTGTGCCCCACATTGGGCCCTCAAGTATGAAAACTGTGGCCAGATTGGCCACTAGGGGCAGCAACAGGAGACATCTCTCCAGCTGAAGGTTCAGAAAACCAGATATAATAGATGCAAACAAGCTATATAATCTTCAGAAAAAACATTTTTGTTCCCTCTGTTGTCAAAGTGGTTTTCTTAGCCCAAAAAAGCCATTCAGTCCAAACTCTCTAAAAAGAGTACTTAGATTTCTTTAGCAACCCATGCTTGCAGTCAATGAAAAATCTGATTAATACGGAATTGGGAAGCAGAAGAGGGACAGAGGGAAGAATTAGGATAGGATCTGATGAAATGGCCAGGATACATCTACTTGCTGTAGGGGGCAAGAATTATTTATCAGATGATTGCACTGTCTATTGTACTTTTACAGGTGATTATTCAGTTTAGTTCTGGAAAGGCTGTGGGAGAAGCAGTTCACACTTCTATGTACATCATAGTGGAGCTATTAGTGGTAATTACTTCCTTGTGGTAATTTAATTGGGTCTCCCCATACAGATTTCCCCACTCTGTCACTGTTCCATAACAGTGAGAGCAAGGTGTATTTAGATACATCCCTCCCCTCCCATCTTCTCATGGAGATAACTATCTTGTCTCTAAAGTATGGCATCAAGTGACACCTGGATTCCTCATAGCCAGAGGACTACAGCCCCACAGTTCCCTTCCAAATGCTTCAGAATCTCTTAAGTAAAACAATCCAAGAATTTCACAGGCAGCAGCAATTCCAGTCCACGAAGCCTCAAAAAGGTATATAGTTGCCCGTGACATACCAGGGTACAATCCAGACTAATGAGTAGCTGTGTCACCCTGCCCTCTAACCTGGGGTGCCCTTTACAATGCTTGGCTGCTGTAGTCTTCAGTCTGGACTGCTCGCAAATAGCCTCCAACATTTAAGTCACTCCCACCTATGTCTGTGCGTGCGCTGCAGCCAGCCAGCCATACCTTGGCTCTTACCAGCCTTGGTTATACCGCAGGGTGACCCCAACACACTCCTAGTCTTAGACTTCCCCCCAGAAATTTTATGTCCCGTACTGCCCAGCCTTCTCCTGGACAATACATGTTTATATATAGTCTGTCATGTCATCAAGAGAGATAATATGCACACATCTTGTTACCCCAAATAGAGTTTCCCAGACTCTTCAACTCAAAACACAGTGGATTAGATAAAACACCACAACAAGTTTATTAACTGCAAAGAGATTGATTTTGAGTACAAATAGTGAGGCATAAAAGCCAGAAATGGTTAAAAGAAAAATGAAGATGAAACACAAGTGGTGCCTAACTTAACTCTGTTAAATTCAAAGCAAAGTTTTCTCAGCATATGCTCTCAGCAGTCTTACTGACCCAACTTCTTAGATCAGAACCCTTTCTTCAGTTTAATGACCGCTTCCTTTGTCCCTTCTGGTGCAGTGAATCGATAGCGAGAGAGAGAACAAACACCCCCCGTGAGGTTTTTATCCCGCCTTCTTAGGGTTGCCAGTTATGGTTGAATGTATTCCTGGAGGTTTCATCACATGACAATCTTTAATTAAAGATTAATCTTGAATTCCTGGAGACTCCAGGACAATCCTGGAGGGTTGGAAACCCTACTCCTTGTTATAGCATCAGTACCCCTCTTGAAAAACATTTCCAGCTGAGATTCAGGTGACTAAATCTATGGGGAAGGATGTTCCCTGCTGCTTTCCCCCCCCTCACCTTTTGGAGCTGCTTTTGTTTCCCTCTCTGCTTGATGACTCCATTTACTGCTTAAATGCAAATTAAGCAGAGCACACATTCCTTTGTTTGAGACAGGCCTGTTTACCAACCTCAGTTTGGAACATGTGTTAACACCACCATAAAGTGCAGTCTTATACAATGTTGCCATGTACATTTTATCAGGACAATAACCAGCAAATTCTGAGTTTTCAATGATACTGCACAAGGCATGCTGGGTACAAAGATTATTACAACAGTGTGTAGGGTGTGGACACGGGTACATTCTGTCACAGTGCCTAACTCCCACTGGAATCAATGAAATCTTCTCTGCTTCCAGCAAGATAGGGAATTTGTAGCTAGTATCCAAACTGGCATTTTATGTAGTCATATACACCAGTGCAAAATGCTATCAACTCATGAGTCTGTCTCGAGTAGTCAGACATGTATTAAGGTGTAGGATAAGGGTGTATCAGGTCAAAAGATCTGAATAGTCTAACAACCATTAGACACCATATATGCATGCTGTATGATTTACGGGGGGGGTGGGGGAGAGGATCACACAAAATAAGATCTCTCTCTCTCTCGTATATACATATGAACGTAGACAGTTGCATTATTTCTGTAGTTTGGAAACTAGGTAATGCACACATGATATTCAATTAATGTCATACTTGTTTCTCTAATTAAAATTCTCTAATTGTGTTTGAAAAGCTTGAACTATGCATTATTGTAGGTGTTAATATAATGAAATGTTATATTCTTCCCTAATCAAAACATACAAGAGTAATTATGAACCAGAATTATCCCATTTTCCTCAACAGCAACTTAAGTTCACTCTTTAGCAAATGCCTTGCATGTTAAAATGTATAAATAGAACTTTTCTTATCTCAGTAAACGTAAGTATAGATGCAGCTGACTGCATCTGCAGCATTTAGAATTTACATCTTTTGAGGGGGCTATGCAGTTTGTTTAGTTAATTGATTTTCCACATTCTTACTGATTTATGTTTATTTACCAATTCAAGTAATACAAGTGCTGACCAACATTTGGAGAGAACACTTAGAATTTGCATAGCACCTTTGAGGGGGAAAAAAAGGTGAGGACAGAAGATTATAATTCAGAGATGGAATATATATTTCCAGTCACACAACTTAATCCCTGATCATATAATGAAATTTAAAAAGCTAGTTGCATGTGAGTGGCTTGGAAATTCATGATTTGATTGGTTAAGAATCAGTTATGTATTCAAGCCCAAAGTCTTGAAATATTACCACTTAAAGCTAGACTTGAAGTCTGTATGCCTCCACACCAGGAAGTGAAAAACAGTAATCCCGCCTCAGCTCCCCGCCATGACACACAAAGTTTGGGTTTGTAGGGACACACACAATTTTTTGGGGGGTGAGGGAAGAAGAACAGTATATGTATCAGCTTAGGCACAACGTGCACAGCTTTTTGATGGCATCATCATCAGCCATGTGGAGAGACAGTAGCCTGTCATCGAAATAAGTCAGTGGGCACTCGTCAAGGATATTCCACATGTCTGAAGCTGACTGCAGCTGCATCCTGGCTCATTAGAAAATTCCTTTTTAAAGAGATTGACTGCACAGGTGCCCTATTCTGTTCCAAACAAGATGACTGGACAGAATGATAATTTGTGTCAAAACAGTACCTCAGTACATATATTCAATGAAAGGTTATATACATGTACTATAAAAGCAACTGGATAAACTGATAAAATTGTAACCATATATTGTATATTAGAAAAGTTGCACTAAATTGATTTTAATTAGTCTAAACTGGCACAAATACCTAATATAGATTCACTTAAACTTGTTTAACCTTTGCTTAATTTGACAATTTACAGATGCAAATTAAGCCAATTTAAACAAGGGTTAAACAGATAAGGCATTTATGCCAATTTAACTAGTTCAGTTTCAAATCAGTTTAGTGAAACCAGTGAAGTTTTCCTAATACAGAAGCTCTGAATGAGAAACACGCAGAATCCAATAGCTGAAACATATACTGGAGTGGATTCCTCTCTGGTCCTTAACAGTAATACAATCTCTCAGGAACACACTCCACAACAGCGTTGCAATTACTAATTCTTTCGCCTTTTGTCCGCAAGTCAATAATTTCTCACTGTATCAGTATGGAAGACTAGCCCCTGCTCTCTTTCTTCCTCAGATTTCCTTGAAAGTCACAGTGTATTATCCCTTTAAGGCCAACCCTGAGCCAACACATCCATGCTCCAAGTTCTGTCCCATTATGGACTATCATGCTGGGGACTATAGATGCTAGAGGATTACGTGGGCCTAGGCTGTGGCAAAACACGTTGAGAAGCAATTACTAGGGGCAGCCTTCCCTCTATGGAGGGAGGAGAGATTGATCCTCTTATGGGATTCTCCACTAAGACTTGGAAAACACTGAGCCCTGAAGGACTGTGAAGAGGCAGAATATAAGAAGATCCTAATAGGTTGTTTCACCCCAGTTTGTCTTTTCTTGACAAAATGACAAATTTGGTTGATAAAGGTAATAATGTTGGCATAATAGACTTCTGTAAGGCATTTGACTTGGCAAGGCACAACATTTTGATTAAAAAACTAGAATGATATAAAGTTAACATGGCACACATTTAAATGGATTAAAAATTGGCTAACACATAGGTCTCAAAATGTAATTGTAAATGGGGAGTAGTCAAATAGATGTGTTTCAGTGTGGTTTTGCAGGGATCGGTTCTTGGCCCTACACTATTTAAAATTTTGATCAGTGAAAGAACAAGAAAAATCACTGATGAAGTTTGCAGATAACACAAAAATTGGGGGGAGCATTAAATAATGAAGAGAATAGGTGACTGATTCTGAAAAACCTGCATTGCTTGGTAAACTGGGCGCAAACCGTGTGTTTTAATACGGCTAAATGTAAATATATTCACCGAGGAACAAAGAATGCAGGGTGTTACCAGATGTGCCCATTACTTTGGGGTATGCTCATTTATTCGGGTTACTCCTCTGGGGAAGGGGGTTCTGTAATCCTGTCAATGTACTGCTTGTGTCACTTGTGTTTTCATATGGAGCTCTACTTCTCCCTTCTGCAAGTCCCCTCCCAATGGAGCTATCCTGCAGGACCTAGGGTCCCTAGGGCTGGGTTACTCCCACCCTAGAACCGGATGAACACCCACACACCCACACGTACATTAACAGAGCAAGTCTGAGCAGACCGGGTCAATCAGCACTGTCAAGCTGACCCCTTATATGTCTCTGGACTCACTGGGCTGGAGGAAGCAGCACTTTCAAGCTGACTCTCCTTATATGCCCCTGGGCTCCATGGACTGGGTCAAGCAGCACTTTCAAGCTGTTACCCTTATGCGTCCCAGTTTCAGCACGTCCCTATCCCCACTCCCCCAACACAATTGTACTGGCAGTAACCTACTCGATGAGCAAACCCCACAGTATTTTGGGCGCTGCAGGGATCTTTAGCTTAGGTAAAAGAAGCGTTGCTGTAGAGTGAATGGGGGACGCTAAAAACACGAACGAGTAAAGTTCAGCAAGAGAGAGAGAAGCAACCAACTTAACCATAGAAGTTATTTATTGAATAATAGTGATAACTACACAAGGAGGACTAAACCAACCTAACATACATGATTAAAGGTTAATACCTAAGGTAGAAAGGAAAACAGAGAGAGAGAGAAAGGGGGGGGGGGGGATCTCACCCACTCCATGAGGCTTGAACTGGTCGGGGTTCCCAGGTGATGGTGGTAGCTGAGGGTCCTGAATGCTGGAGACAGGCAGAGCCCCCAGCATGATCAGTCAGAAGATGGAGTTCCAGTGGAACTGATGCATAGTTTGGATCTAAGCATCAGAACCCTGACTAGGGGGTGAGTAGGGATTTTTATAGAGAAATTACAATGGTTCAAGGGAGAACACCAGATTTGTTTATAGGTAAGCTGATGACTCAAGGATTTTCTTTAGACTAGACAATAGGAGCTGATCGCTATGGGTGGTGTTTTCTTCCAGGGAGCTCACAATGCAACTATCAGGAGGTAGCCGTGTTAGTCTGTATCTACAAAAACAACAAGGAGTCTGGTGGCACCTTAAAGACTAACAGATTTATTTGGGCATAAGCTTTCGTGAGTAAAAACCTCACTTCTTCGGATGCATAGAGTCAATGCAACTAGGCTACTTCAGTATTTGGATATCAATTAGGGATTCATTACTAGAATTGGTCTGATAATTGCTGAGCTGGGTGTGTGCAGACATAGGTTCATTAGCACCTGGAGCAGAGATTCCCATGATGCAGTGCTTCCCTGCTTTTTCTGGTCCCAGAATTCAGTGTGGTTCTCTGTTCTCCATTCTGTATGTAAATTCAAATGTTTTCCTGTCCCCTCTTTCATGCAGATGAGGCTAGGGGATTGTCTCTGCTCTCCATTCTGTATGCTAATGGAGATGTCTTAATCTTGTCACCCTTGTCAGGAGGGGTCTAGGTGTGTCTCCCAACGCCCTTCACTGGTCTCTGCAAGTTTTTTTCTCTGATGGGTTTTGGTTTAAGCAGAGGCTGGGGGTGGGAGGTGTCTTTCATGAGTCAGGCTGGATACTGCACCCTGGTTCCCCAAGAACACAGAGGTGTCTGGTATCAAGGGCTGACATTAATTGGGGGGGTCATGGTGGATAATGAGCTTAACATGAACTTCCAGTGTGATGCTGTGGCCAAAAGAATGAATGTGACCCTGGGATCCATAAACAGGGGAATCTTAAGTAGGAATAGAGAGGATTTTTTACCTCTGCATTTGGCACCGATGCAACTACTGCTGGAATACTTTGTCAGGTCTGGTGTCCACAATTCAAGAAGAATGTTGATCAGTTGGAGAGGGTTCAGAGAAGAGTCATGTGAATGATTAAAGGATTAGAAAACATGCCTTATAGTGATTGAGCTCCTTGAGTCAATCTATTTAGCTTAACAAAGAGAAGGTTAAAGAGGCTTGATAACAGTCTAAGTATCGACATGGGAAGCAAATATTTAATAATGGACTTTTCAATCTATCAGAGAAAGGTAGAACATGATCCAATGGCTGGAAGTTGAAGCTAGGCAGGTGAACATTTTTGATAGTGAGGATAATTAACCATTGAAACAACTTACCAAGAGTTATGGTGGATTCTCCATCACTGACAAATTTTAAATCAAGATTGGATGTGTTTTTCTAAAATATCTGCTCTAGGAAGTTATATGGCTTGTCTTATATGAGAGGTCAGATTAGATTATCATAATCATCCTTCTGACCTTGGAATCTATGAATTTATTAATTGAAGGAAGAGACCTGGGGTATGGGCTTAAGGTTTGATTTTGATGCCTATCCTTGCCTTATGGATTTAGGCTGGAGATTCCAGAGAGGATGAGAGGAAGCCCTTGTTCACTCACTTGTATGAAATGGGAAAAGCAAGGCAGATCCTGAGAGAAGGACACATGAACCCAAAGAGGACTGCTGATCTCTTGCTTGGATGCCTATCTTTGCTCTTGAAGGGGAAGACTTCTGATATGGCTGAAGGGTCAGATCATGGTATCTAGCTGGAAAAAGATACATAAGGAAAATTGAAGCAATGGATGCATCTCCCTGGTAGAGAGTTGAGATCAATTTACAGTGGCCACTGTAGAACACGTGATTCAGTATAAACAAAAAATATCCTGCAAGTAAACACTAAAGCTACCTCTGGGAATGCCATTAGGGTGATTTTTTTTTTAAATAGTGGTCAGCCCAGAGTAGAATGTATTTTCTATACGAACACTTCCACTGTAAATACTGAGTTACAAGCAGCTGGATTGTTTTGGTAGAGTGATAGAGTGAACCAGTCCTGGCAATATGAAAATTGCCATAATTCCCAAACACGGAACAAAGATTCCATAGCTTATTAGACTTATCAGCATTAAAAAGTCTTCTGGAGAAAGTACAGATCTATTAGCAGGTACAACATGGATAAACTTTCACAACTGACATTCTGGTGGAGATTTCTACAAAAATTGTGAGGGAACAAAATCAGATGTTTGGCTGGTGAAGTAGTGGGTTTAGCTCACACTTCCCTCAGCCCTGCTTCTCCCCACCACAGATGGTCCCAATGAGGGCAGACCTGGGCAGTGGAAAAGGAGTTACAGCTGGCCTCTGCAGCATTCAAACCTACCTCTTCACCCAAGCCCATCTATAGAACTAATGATGATTGGGTCAGCATTATCTTACCTGTTGTGCCATAACCAAAGATTAAAATAACGTGGAGGTACAGCTGCCCACTCCTCCTCTAAAAGCAGAAGGAGCTCTTCTGCATGGGTCAACTGTGCTACCCACCATTGTTTGACTGGCATGGTGGGACCTCTCCTCTTCCAATCTGTTTTAGCCCTTTTACTACATGGTCAAAGATTGGCACTATGGACTTCAATAGTAAAGCTCTCTCTGACTTCAAGGGGGATAGGATTTGACCCAACCAGCCAGGTTGGTAGGATAGCAGGAGACAAGGAAAAAAGCTGGTTGAAAAGTTTTCCATGAAGACTTTTTCCCTGTGAAAAATATTACATTGAAACTGAAGTGTAATGTGGAAATGTACTTGCTTTGATGAAGTTTTCCTTGGGCAAGTTTCTCAGGTCCAGGATGTAAATTAGAGACAGATTGACTCTATAGCAGGGGTCGGCAACGTTTGGCACGCGGCTTGCTAGGGTAAGCACCCTGGCGGGCCGGGCCAGTTTTATTTACCTGCTGACGCGGCAGGTTCGGCCGATCGCGGCCCCCACTGGCCGCGGTTCGCCGTCCCGGGCCAATGGGGGCGGCGGGAAGCCGCGGCCAGCACATTGCTCGCCTGCGTCACTTCCTGCCGCCCCCATTGGCACGGGACGGCGAACCACGGCCAGTGGGGGCCGCGATCGGCCGAACCTGCCACGTCAGCAGGTAAATAAAACTGGTCTGGCCCGCCAGGGTGCTTACCCTGGCGAGCCGCGTGCCAAACGTTGCCAACCCCTGCTCTACAGCCTGGTGGTTTTGGCACTTGCCTGGAATGTGAGACCCAGACTGAAGTCCCTGCCCTAAATCAGGCAGAACAGGGACTTGAACCTCAGTCACCCACATCTCAGGTAAATATCCTAACTGCTGGGCTATATAGGTGTACAGAGCCCATAAAAAAATTCAAAGGGTCTCAATTTTGTTCTGATGCAGAATAAAAGTAAACTTCAAAATTGTTCCTAAAATGGATTTTCGTTTTCCGGTCAGCCCTACCAAGGAGGTATTGGTAGCACAACTCTTCAATGAATCATGCTGCTATGATGTTCACAGAGCCTGGGGAGTAGTGAGGAGGCAGAGTGTCCACAAATCCAAAATATTCAGGTTTAAGAGACCCTGGGCCATGCCAGGTCACCAAGTGACTACCTGCCAGGTCAGAAATGTGTCTTTTTAATGATTGCCATTATATTGTATCTTCTTGTGAAGTTTTCATATTTTGCTTTTCTTCATGAGGTTTCTTGAATCTATATTCATGCTGGGGGAAACCCTTATCTGTGAATACCTTGACCACCAAGTTGGTGGAAAACCAGTCTTATTTTCTGATGTTTATTGTCCCCGTTTCATTGCAATCAGCAGACACTGACATAGATAAGAAACTTTGCTTGCACAGATATCTAATAAAAATATTTTATACTGCATCAGAAGATCCAGGGAAAAAAAATCCACCAAGTTAGCTAAGAGTAGGGAATATGAGTATTCAATTGTCACAAACATACTACAAAAAAGTGGTTAAAACACCTTGTAACTGAACATACAGGTTTCTTGATGAGATTAAAAGGAACATAGAAAAGTGAGAGAGGATAACAGAAAAATTCAGAAACTCAAAATGAAAGGAAATGGATAAATAAAAAAACTGGCAAAGAGGCTGAACTGTCCAAAAAATGTTTCAAATTTTAAATTGTATTAATACTCAGAGCATCAAACATTAGATTACATTTCTGAAACATAGCAGTAAGATACACAGCAGTGTACTTGCACTGTATTGATTGTGTCTACATCTTTTTTTAAAGTGGAGCATTTAGAAAGATAGAATGCAGTTTACTACTTCACGGGCATAGATCTAAATAGAGCCATTATGTTTCAGAACAGGCTCCATGGAATGATCTCCTGCTAGTGAAGGCTTGTCTTTAAAAATCATTTACTTGGTAGAAAAATTAGTTACATGCTACAATACCAGAAGGGGAATTGACTGTTTGTTTCTACAACTCAATGAAGATTCCTCCTTAGAAGTTCCTTTTAGTCTTTAACTAACATCTAGCAAACACTAGCAGCAGGCAAACCTCACTTTCAAAAATCAGAGGAGCATCTGACAGTGGTCAGTTGGATGGTCTAGGTTTTCTCCCAAAACGATTCACACATGTTTGATCTAAGGTGCAAGACATGTATAACCAAAATAGAACAAAGGGTGTTACTGTTCCTCAGGTTGTTAAGAACTACCCACAAGAGTGACCTCTATTCCTGGGGCTACACTCTGGCTTCTGTTCTGACTGATCTGCCTCTCTGGAACTCTGAACTGTGGTCACCTTTTTCACATTTTTTATGAAGCAACAGTATCTTTATTGCTTCAGGACCTGTTAGCTGTGATTGCCCCACCAATGATTATGTAATCTGCCCCAGCTGGAGTAACCAATGTCTAGTGCTGTAACTGTCAGGGAGTGATCTGACTACTTGATATCTAATCTCAGACAAGGAAGTTGATCCTGCCTTCCTCATAAGGTGAAATAACTTATGTCCATGGGCTGTTTCACAGCTTAGTTTACTCCTGAGCATTTCAGACAGAGCAAAGTACAGAGAAAGGAGGGGGAAAGAATGCAGCAATGACATGAGATAAAGAGAGACCAATGGGTTAATCGCTCACAATTCCTCTGTCTCTCAAACTCATGTATTTCTGGAGTGAAGACTCAATTAAAGAGATTCACACTCCAAGAAACTGAATTCTGACCCAAGTTACACATGATTCATGCTGGGAGTGAGGCCAGTGTGACACCCCTTCAGGAGGTCCAGCATATTCCACCTATGTGCATTGATCCTACTGTGAGCAGAAGTTGAACAAGCAGGGAAGGGATCTATGATCTATCCATGCCCTGTTCAGTTGAATTGCATCCAAAGTGGGTGTCACACAGTACCAGATAAGAATGTGGTGGCATGTTATATCCACTCTGCAGAAAGGGTTAATGGCTACAGCAGTTGTCACTGGAATATCAGTGCCTGGGATCTGAGAGTTCAGGATGTCCATGCATTTTCCAGAAATTAGGTATGTACTGAATAGCCTTAATGCTTAAAATAAGTGTTTCTGATAGGGTAGGACATGGGACAAGCTGAAACAATGAAAAGAGCACACACACTGGTGATGACAGCTTATCCCAAGATGTGATCCTGCTGCCATGAGACCAGGTGGTAATATTTGTGGAATGAGGTTATTTATGTGAGAAGGCAGAATTGGGCCCAAAGATGTTAAAAAATACTTCACTGTCTTCAAAGGGTGCAAAATTACTAAGATATAGTAAATCGGAGATGAAAACAAATCCGGCCACTTATGATTCTTACCGTGCTTCTGTGAACAGAAGAAGACAGGAAAAAACAAAAATATCTTAAGAGTGGACCTTTTTAATGTGAAACTGGGTAAACTGAAAGGCATATGCCACTGGCGGTGATTTGTAGCCAAGTGTGCAGCTCTGATAGATTGTGTGAATGCCATTGCCGGTAATGAGGATTAAGGCCGGATAGGAGTGCCATTACACCAAGACCCATAATTGCAGGTTTAGATTTCAACGAAGCTTTTCAAATCCCTGATTTCTCCTTGGATTTACAAAAGCTCTGAATTGCCTGTTACCAGTGACAGAGATCCTTATAGCATGTGAATAAATAAATGTAATCACCATTGAGTAGGAAAGCATTTGTCATGTTGCAAATGAGTTCTAAAAAATGGTTCAGAGAAGAGCTGGCTAAAACTGCTACAGCTAAGTTTCATTTCAAGTCCTGGCAGATCCCCGAAGTGTATAAATCATGGCTGAATTTAAGTCAATAGATCTAACACCTTCCACCTAGTGTCCAGCAGATTCAAGACGGCTTCACTAGGAAGAGTACACCTGCTGCTCCCCATCTCTCAAGATACCCACCTACCAGAGGTGCTAACTATTCTAACCTGTAAGTGCCTGATTCTGCCACCTTTATTCACCGTGGGGCAGTGTTCTACACTGCAAGTAGCCCCATTCACTTTGTCTCCTGCCTGAGATAATGTAGAAGCTAGTATTTTGCCTTTATGCCCTCTAAACGTTGTTCTGTCTCCTTTCACATCCCTGTAAACTTTCCTCTAGGAGTTTTTTCTCCCAATAGGTTACATTTTAGAGGGCCTAAATGAAACCCATTTGAAGTAAAAAAAAAAACCTCCAGTGATTTCACTGATTTGGGGATCAAACCTTCATTATGCAGAGAAAAGAAAGTGATGGTGGCTGGGATTCCTCTCCAACAAGAGAGAAGATGCCCAAGAGTATTGTAGAATGGGGAGCAAACTTACTGCATTCCTGGAGTCTAGAGCAGGGAGAGATGCTGATTTCCTGTACATGTATTTTGATAATATTGAGGGGTGCATAATCATAGCTAAGTTGGTACCCATGTATTTGGAGTTCACACATTTTTTCAAAATACTTTGACCCATCTCAGATGCTGTGCTTTATAAATTCTGAGGCCAGAATAGGATCATCTAGTCTGATCTCCCATATATCACAGGCCATAGAACTCCCCCAAATAGGAACAGTTATATAAAAAGTGTCCATCCCACAAGAGCTTATTCCCAAAATGGAAAAAAAAACACCCACTACAAATGACATTCAAACTGAACTTTGGTGAGAAATCATCTATTGAGGCCTATGGACTCCGCTCGTCTAGCTCCTATTTACCCCATTTTATTTGTTTTCCTCACTCTTATCAATAAATACAGTAGTGATGGAGAAGCCATCAATTATGCAAAAGAATAAATAAGGCACATAAAGACAAGAATTTCTATATAGATAATACTTTGTGGGCCAAAACCTAATTTCTGGATGATGCTATTATCTGCCATATTCTTTTTTTAAGCTTGTTATTTTCTAGTATTAACATGGGGAAAATGATGCCTTTTGAAACTACAAATTCTTTGGGACCCAAAACCTTTCAAGGGGATCAAATAGAATAGTGATAGCTCTTAGGATAATATGCTAGTGGCTTGCCCTTTCTACATCAGCACTTATAGTTTGTACAGTTAGAAAAGTAAAAAAAATAAGTTTACACTTGTTTTGTTTTAAAGCTGTAGACCTTTTGTAAAGAAAATGTAATAGTCTTTTGGATGATCCCCTTGAAACACTTAAGACTGGTGAAAAGTCAGATTTGTGTAAAGTAGATGGATATTTGAATGAGCAATGACTCTGAACTTTTAGCCTATCGCTTAATTTGCTTTGCTCAAAATAGCTGTAGAACGTGTGCAGATTTCTATTCTTACTAGTGCATTAATTGGGAAGACACAAGTTTCAATCACTATCCAAGTAGCATATTACTGTGCAAATAGTAAAATTTGCAATTTGCCTCTTAAGTATCTTATTCCGTGGGTACTTACAAGGCCAGACTGAAATTAATGAGGGCACAAACTAACTTTTCTTAATTGTTGATACACTGTAATTCCATTTGTCCCTGTTGTTTTTATTGTTAAAGTATATCCTCAACCCAACATCCTGTTATGATAGGACATAATACTGAAACAGATGATATGAAACAACAATAGGCTGGGTTAATAATGGAATATTAATGAATCTCTTTATATTATCCTCTTACTTCTGAAATCATAACGCTCATAGCACTAGGTCTTTGAGCAGACCTGGAATATCTGATGGAAATATTCTCATTATAGGTAAAGTCCACAGCATGCAGTTTATATTTTTTTATAATCTTGGAGTATCTACAGTTATAGCCTACCTACCCCTTGATGGGATGCTTTAATATTGAGTGATTGCGTGTTATTTCTTATCATTGTGAGGATCCCAGAAAACTGACCCATGACCTTTATTTCTGGTATGAAATAGGAACTTTTTAAACTTTTAAAACAAGTTCTTCACTTATGAGTTTCCTGTAAAGTTTAAAGGACAGAATCCTCAAGTGGTGTAAATTGGAATTATGCCATACCAGGTGCAGGTCTGGTGCACATGTTATAATCAATTTGTACAAATATTATATATATGCATACACACAACTACATAGATGTCAGAATGCTTTAAAAGCAGTAATATCACTAATTTAGAGATGGGGAAATTGAATCAGAGGTGAAGTGACTTCCCTAACGTCACATAGTAGGTCACAGGCTGTGACCCCAGGTCTGATTGCTTCATCTAATGTCTTATCCGCAAGACAACACCACCTGTGTCATTATAGTGGGTGTAGCATTACAATGTGACAAATAGTTTTAAAAATAGCTTAAAGTGATCATCACTGGGATTTACAACTAAGTCTCAAATATCTTCACTTGATATCAAAAGGCCACTAAGTAGGAATATAACTTCTTTATAAAAGTGATTGAAAAAAGACTGTATGGACCAAATAGCAAGACAAAGTGAGAGTTATTTGAAAAATGCCTCAAGAGTTGAAGGTCTGTGAAGTGCATGGGTTTGATCTTTCAAGGTGCTGAAGTCAGCGATGGCAGAGAAACTCACTATCTCCAGAGCAAAACACTGAATAAGGCTCTCTGGGTATATGCAAAGGCTTCAGTGATGTTATAAAACACAGGCATTATGTTTATTCCTTGATCTAAGGCAGATGTTGAATAAGAAATTTTATATTTTATATTATATATACACTAACTCATAGTAAATAAGCAGACACTTGGTTGTGTCTTGAAAGACTTCAAGAGTTCAGATGGTTTAAAGCACGACTAATGTATTTTCAACACTTCCTGGAAGGAAGTCACCTGGGAAGAGCATCACATTAGTTCACCATAATTATCTCAGTAATTGAAGAAATAGGCATTCTGGAGTGTCTTTGCCAGAAAGAATGCAACTTTTAAAGGGAGAGAGTGGCTTTCAAAGACAAGAAACATTTACCATATGAAGTGTCCCACCTGCATCCAAGACCATTGCAGTGGATGGAGAGATGCCTATTGACTTTAATGGAATTTAGGTCCTGCCCTCTTTCTGTAACAGTTCAGAGCTATGTGAAAGTGACTGCCTCTAGTCAAAAGACTTAGAAATCTTCTTGAGCAGTGAAACAGAACCAGTAGGCAAAGCAGGACAAGTTACCTACATGCACCAGGTTAGTGGCAACTCTGGAATATTTCAGGACCAATAGAGTCTGTCCATCTTTCACAGCTGATGATCCACTCTAAAATTGTTGTGTACCCCAGAAAGAGGAATTAAGAAGAGGGCTGGTAAATTTTCTAATCAAAACTGTTCTAACTGAAAGCTGGGTTTTGACTAATCTCCTTTGGACAGAACATAAATTTTGGCCAAAAATAAACTAACCACTTTTGGTTTTCAAAGACTACTCAGCCAAATTTTCAATTTGTCCAACAGACTATTTCCATGGAAAACTTCAATAAGTTTCTTCAGTTTTCCAAATGGGCAGAACACTTTCACCAGTTTGACTTAAGAGTTTTAAGTATCAGAGGGGTAGCCGTGTTAGTCTGAATCTGTAAAAAGCAACAGAAGGTCCTGTGGCACCTTTAAGACTAACAGAAGTATTGGGAGCATAAGCTTTCGTGGGTAAGAACCTCACTTCTTCAGATGCAA
>NW_020664562.1:9907516-9934178 GCF_002925995.2 Terrapene triunguis | reverse complement strand
GTGTTAGTCTGAATCTGTAAAAAGCAACAGTCTTGCATCTGAAGAAGTGAGGTTCTTACCCACGAAAGCTTATGCTCCCAATACTTCTGTTAGTCTTAAAGGTGCCACAGGACCCTCTATTGCTTTTTAAGAGTTTTAGTCTCTTTTGCATTTTCATTATTGACTCCTCTACTGGAATTTATAGATTATTTATAAGTGATGCATTTCAAAAAGTAAAAACACTAACTTTATCCCAAGTTGCTACTACCATTCCTCCCCATAAGTATTTTTATCCCACTCATAATGAAGGTTTAAATATTTTTGTCACTCTCACCACACTGGATATGAATGGCTTCGTTGGAATGAACATCATTCTGAGAAAGAGGGTATGATAAGCTGACACCCTAGAATGGCTAAATAAATCCTTCAGTTTCCAATGGAAGGTACTATAGTTAAGTTAAGATAGTTCAAAAACACTTCAAAGAAATGTAGAGTAGGAAGTAAAGAATATACCTGACCTCATATAACACTGTGGCTATAAAAAGCTGCAAGGGATTACAATGATACCAGCAAAAGCTTCATTTTAGACAAAGTGGGAGAGGAAAAAAAAATCCTGGATAAGAAAACACTACTCTTCTGCACTCCCAATTATTTTAAAAATAGTATGTATATACTGCATTATTTCCAACTGAAAAGCAAAACAGAATCTTTCAATACACCACATAGATATTTATGAAGCACTTTTAAAATACCAAACCTATCAGAATTCCAGCTAAGTTCCTATGAAGTTTTAAGTTTTTCATGGACTGATGATGATTCTAAAACACGAATATACAGCTTTTTAAAAACACTTCTACACTTATTATAGTTATTCTCTATTTGGCAGTACAGTCAGCTGTACTTATATTACATACCAAACAATTCCTGCTGATTTTTCCATCCCAGCATTTAAGCATATTATGTTAAGCAATCTTTGCCTTTAATGCACCTTTCAGTGCATAATTCTCTGTTCCACCTCACTCTAGTTCCATAGCTACCTGCTTTCCATTAAAAAAAAGTGTCTCTTCATTTTCACTAGTGGATATTATTTCCATCAAAGAACAAATCTTGGTGGTTACAGGAAGTTATTTGCACTAGTAGAACAAGCCCCACAGCTTTGTTAGATTCCTGTACAAATAATCTGGATCCCTCTTTTGGGTCGGTCTCACACAGCATTCCATGTTTGGACACTGGCAGGCTGAAAGGTATCTTCTGGAGCAGTGAAACTCAGACTAAGCCATGGTCTACACTACGAGGTTCGGTCGAATTTAGACGCGTTAGGTCGATTTTATAAGCAATGCGACTACACAACCAGCCCTGTTCCGTCGATCTAAAGGGCTCTTAAAATTGACTGCTGTACTCCTCCCCGGCAAGGGAAGTAGTACTAAAATTGACCTTCTTGGGTCGAATTTGGGGTAGTGCAGACGCAGCATTGTATAATTCAATGGTATTGGCATCCGGGAGCTATCCCAGAGTGCTCCAATGTGACCGCTCTGGATAGCACTTTCAACTCCGATGCACTAGCCAGGTACACAGGAAAAGCCCTGGGAACTTTTGAATTTCATTTCCTGTTTGGTCAGCGTACCAAGCTCAGCAGCACAGGTGACCATGCAGTCCCAGAATTGAAGACGAGCTCCAGCATGGACCGAACAGGAGACACTGGATCTGACTGCTGTATGGGGAGAAGAATCTGTGCAAACTGAACTCCGATCAAAAAGAAGAAATGCCAATATATAAGCCAAAATCACCGAGGGCATGGTGGAGAGAGGCTACACCAGGGAGACAGAGCAGTTAAAGTTAAGGAGCTCAGGCAAGCCTACCACAAGACAAAGGAGGCAAACGGTTGCTCCGGGTCAGAGCCCCATACATGACGCTTCTATGATCAGCTGCATGCCATTCTAAGGGGGGACTCTACCAGTACCCCACCACGGTCCGTGGACACCTGCAAGGGGAGAGTCTCATGCAACACGGAGAAAGATTTTGTGGATGAGAAAGAGGAGGAGGAGGAGGAGAATGCGCAGCAGGCAAGCAGAGAATCCATTCTCCCCGGGAGCCAGGACCTTTTCATCACCCTGGAGCCAATACCCTCCCAAGGTGGGTTCCTGGACCCTGAAGGCAGAGAAGGCACCTCTGGTGAGAGCACATTTGTAACTACACTACAGTGGTTAAAAGCAATTGTGTTTAATGTTTGATTTGCCCTGAAGAATTGGGATGCATTCGCAGCCAGTACAGCTACTGGGAAAGTCTGTTAATGTGTCTGGGGATGGAGCGTGAATCCTCCAGGGACATCTCCATGAAGCTCTCCTGGAGGTACTCTGAAAGCCTTTGCAGAAGGTTTCTGGGGAGGCCTGCCTTATTTCATCCTCCATGGTAGGACACTTTACCATGCCAAGCCAGTAGCAAGTAGTCTGGAATCATTGCAGCACAAAGCATGGCAGCAAATGGTCCTGGGTTTTGGTCGCATTCATGTAACATTCACTCTTTATCTTTCTGTGTCAGCCTCAGGAGAGTGATATAATTCATGGTCACCTGGTTGAAATAGGGGAATTTTTGTAAGGGAACAGTAAAAGGACCCATTCATGCTGGGCTGTTTGCGTGTGGCTAAAAGGAATCATCCCAGAGAATAACCATGCGGTGTGGGAGGGGTATATGCTGAACATCCAACTCAAAACTGCAGCCCCTTTCTTTTAAACGGCAAACCCAACTGGCATTGCTTGCTCTGGGAAAGGAGGGTGCTGCAGTTTGAAACCATTCCCACATGTTATGAAGGCGGAAGAAGCCAACCCCGCATACTCTTTGGTTTACCATGGCTTCCTGGAAACCAAATTCTGTTGCCCAGCCTTGTGTGATGTGTCACCATACCGGCAGGCGCTCAATATAAAAGGCAAAATGCGACCTTGTACCTAAAGCACATGTGCTGTCTGCTGTGAATTGCTTGATTCACTGTGAAAGAGTCTCCCTTTTGTTCTCAGAAATGTATCTTCTTAAATTTTACTCTCCCTTTTTATCCCCCCTGCAGGTGCAAATGTTTCTATGCTCCCCGTATCATCTCCGTCCCTGAGGTTATCACAGATTAGAAGGCAAAAAAAAAAGAATGCACTCGCAATGACATGTTTTCCGAGCTCATGCAGTCCTCCTGCACTGATAGGACACAGCTGAATGCATGGAGGCATTCGGTGGCAGATGCCAGGAAAGCATTCAGTGTGCATGATCAGAACACGCAGGAGGAGATGCTGAGGCTAATGGGGAAGCAAATGGACATGATCAGGCGTCTGATGGAGCTGCAGGAAAGGCAACAGGAGCACAGACTGCCGCTGCATCCATTGTATAACCACCTGCCCTCCTTGCCAAGTTCCATATCCTCCTCACCCAGACGCCCAAGAACGTGGAGTCGGGGGAGAGGCTCCGGGTACTCAGCCACTCCACTCCAGAGGATGGCCCAAGCAACAGAAGGCTGTCATTCAAACAGCTTTGATTTGTAGTGTGGCTACAATAAGCAATGTGGCCCTGTCCTTCCCTCCTCTCCCACTCCACCTGGGCTACCTTGTCAGTGATTTCACTTTTTAAAAAATAAATAAAGAATGCATGGATTCAAAACAATAGGGACTTTATTTCCTTTGCCAGCTATGGTCAAAGGGTGGAGGGGGATTGGCTTACTGGGAAGTAAATTCAACAAAGGGGGTGGTTTTGCATCAAGGAGAAACACATACAACCGTCACACCGTAGCCTGGCCAGTCATGAAACTGGTTTTTAAAGCCTCTATGATGCACAGTGCGCCTTTGTGTGCTCTTCTAATTGCCTTGGTGTCTAGCTGTTCAAAATTGACCACCAGGCGATTTGCCTCAACCTCCCACCCCTCCATAAACGTCTCCCCCTTACTCTCACAGATATTATGGAGCACACAGCAAACAGCAATAACAATGGGAATAGTGGTTGCACTGAGGTATAACCTAGTCAGCAAACAGCGCCAACAAGCTTTTAAAGTCCAAAGGTACATTCTACCACCATTCTGCACTTGCTCAGCCTATAGTTGAATTGCTCCTTACTACTGTCGAACAGCCCGGAGTTTTCTAAAGATGCGAGCATCATGCACCTTTCCCGGCCATCCCACGTTGATGTCTGTGAAACGTCCTGTCATAGGTTTCATCCCCACTCTGGACTTCAGCGTACAGATATGGGGACCTGCATGTGAACCTCTAAACTGAATTACCAACATAGATCTGGTTTTGCTGCCACCACTCCCAAGTTCTAACTCCTTTCCCTGGGTAGCTTTGAGAGACTTGTACCCAAAACCACCCACGACAATGTTTTTGCCCCATCAGGCATTGGGCGCTTAACCCAGAATCCCAATGGACAGAGGGGACTGTGGGATAGCTACCCACAGTGCACCACTCCATGAGTCGATGCTAGCCACGGTATTGAGGAAGCACTCCGCCGACCTAATGCACTTAGTGGGGACACACATGGTCGAGTGTATAAAATCGCTTTCTAAAGATCGACTTCTATAAAATCGACCCAATTTCGTAGTATAGACATACCCTGAGGCTCACGAGTCGCAAGTGACTCTTTAATGCATCCCCTGGGGCTCTTTGCAGCATGTAATATTGGAACACGATGTGATTTAATTATTAACCAATCAGGATGCTTTTACTATGTTATTAACCAATTGTAGCTGATAAAAATAATAAAACTTGGTCAGTCATTTTGCCATGAGAATTATATGTTTAAAAAACCTAAATATTTCCTGTCAAACTGTTTAAATAAAGTAAAAGTTGAGTAAAGTTGAGCGCTAATTTGGCTGCTGAACCACTGAGGTCTGAGTAGCACTGTTATGGAGCATTTCTGGAAATTGTATGTGCGTAAGGTTACAATAAAAGCCTGGTGGAAGAGAAAAGTTGAAGTTTAAAAAAATAGTTATATGAACCTGACTTTATTATCCTATTGTACAACTAGCCCAAAACATACACCCTCTACATGTTTTAGTGGTATCCTTCTGAACGGGTTGTGAATATTTTCTGTTTTAACAGTCCTTGATATATATCAATCATATCAAGTCCCCTTTCCAATCATGAATTATAAACTGCCATTAACTTCTTGGTGAAACCTTAATTGCACTGAAAATTAAACAAATATATGCTAGATTGAAAGGGAGAAAATATTATGAATACTAAGGGCCTGATAACTCAACTTTCTACAATGGAGTCACTCCTTTGAGAAGAAAATGGAGTCACTCCTTTGAGAAGAAAATCAAGTCCCACATGATTTTTGCAATATTGCATTTTTAATAGGACCAGCTACTCATCTCCATTAAGTCTGCTTTCTGCTAGAACAGAACAAGATAGATAAATCTGGCTTACTGGAGGATTCCCTTAAGGATGGTAAAATATTAGGAGTCCTAGACCTGACAGAGCAGTGTCTATACCAATTCTATTCCTGACTCTCAGCGCCTGGCGCACAGCTGGGAGAGAAAACAGCTGTAGAGGCTTGTTCCCTGGCTGCCAGAATGGCTATTGAAGGGTCCACTGGTCACCAGTATGGCATAGAGCAGAACTGAGGCTGCTTTAGCCTATGCCACAGACCATGCTGGGACAGAATAAACTATAAAGTGAAGGATGCAAACATCTTCTCCCCACCCATCCTCAGCTGCGTCCAGCACATACAGAACATAGCTGGGAATCTAACGCCAGTGTATATTCCCTGATCTTTACACTCAGTAACGCATGCACTGCATCATACAGCAACACTGAAGCCAGTGGAGTCTTTCCATTATATTTAAAGAAAAAAAGTATTAATCTAAAACAAAATAAATATGTTACACACTTGAATTACAAATACTTGCTAGAAATTTTGCAAACTCAGCATACTGAGGGAATGGGAGGACTCTGAAGCTGCTGTAAAAGCACATCACCATCTATGTACCCTCCAGAGAAATTGTGCCTTTTGGGAGTTGAATATCCGCCACCACCCCACTATCTCCCCCCCCCCCCCCCCCCCAAAAAAAAACCATTACCCACCCACAACACTGTTTCATGAAGGACAAATCCCATCCTTCACACTGAAAGATCTCTTGAAAGATTTCAGTTAAGTAGAACTGTATTCCTCCCCTCCCTCATCCCTTTCAGGAGAGGCTGATGTGGCCTCAGGTTATTTTTTTACTATGTTGTAGGACTATGCCATAACAAGTTCAAAGTACACCACATTAATCAAATCATTCTCTACACACAAGCTGGGAAAATGAGAGAAACAACAAAAGCTTCACCTCTGTCCTGATTATCTTAACATGGACTTCAGTGTACTATGTTACTACAGTGTAGATCATTTAGCAGAGCTGTGTTTTCTCTCTGCCTTTTGCAAAATACTCTCACTGACAAGGCTGCGTACAGGCAAATTCTCTCTTCTGTCTCCTTGCAAGATTGCAGTTCAAGTAATATTCATGGCTATAATTAAATATAATGGATGTGATGGCTTTTATCTCAGTCTGATGAATAAAGTATATGAATACCACTTGTATCACAGAACAGAGATGCTAATGAATACAGAGGCAATAATGCAATCCCCTCTCAGGAAGCAGTCCCTCCGGATCATAATTGCACCTTTAACTGCAGTTGGTTCTACAACACATCACATTATGAGACTGAACAGGAGCACTCAGAAGGTCAAAAGCAATGTCTTATTTCAGTTTCTATAAGGCTCATTAAAACGGAGTGTCCCCAAGGTCCTTGGAGATTACATTTTCATTCTGGGGATGCCAAGAAATTCAAGTAATACACAGTATTTTATTTATCTGGATGACGGAACTGAACATGTTTTCATAAGAACATAGATTTTCAGGGAAGCTGAAAGTACTGGAGTCTGCTTTCCATTAAGTATTTGGTATTTTTACAATACAAAATCTCCTAAAAAATGGAGTTTTCCTTGAAATCCCAGAATATTGACAGTGACAAAGTGTATTCTACAATACTATATTTTGCCTATCAGGCTGTCTGGAGTGGTCTACAGCATAGTATAATCATGTGGATTGGAAGGAAACTTCCATGTTCTATTTTAAATGAAGTCAATCCTGTTTTATAATCCTTACAGCTAACCATCCCTGCTGTGTGGATGATGAGTTTATCCTTGCAGTAACTTCAGTAGGGACAAATCCACTTTCCTTTGGCAATTTGTTCCAGTGCAACATTGTTCTCATAATAAAGTTTCTTAGGGCTTGTCTAAATGGTGAGTTAGTACACAACAAGCAAGGGTGTGAATCTGCAGTGAACCAGCTTCCCATGCAGTAAATCTGTTGACACTGCTACAGCAACATTTACTGCACTCTAGTAGTGTCCATATAGTATATTTTTGTACTGTAGATTCACACTCTGACTTGCCACACACAAACTCGCTATGTAGGAAAACCCTTAGCTCAGTGGTTTGAGCATTGGCCTGCTAAACCCAGGGTTGTGAGTTCAATCCTTGAGGGGGCCACTTGGGGATCTGGGGCCAAATCAGTACTTGGTCCTGCTAGTGAAGGCAGGGGGCTGGACTCGATAACCTTTCAAGGTCCCTTCCAGTTCTAGGAGATGGGATATCTCCATTAATTTCAATTTCAATTAGCTTGCATTGTCCCTTTCTGTAGCTTAAACACATTTTACTAGCAGCCATTATTGATCCCAGTGCACCTTATCCCTTTACATATCTGGATACTGTCCATCCTCATTCTTTTCTATTCACTGATGTCCAGCTCTCTCAGCCTTACCAGCTTCCTCTTATTTCCTAAACCTTTTATTAGGTTTGCCCTCCACTTGACCTTCTTCAGGCCTCTGTGCCTCTTAAGTGTTGCCCTAGATTGAATGTAATATGCTAACCGAGGCATAACTAATACTAAGTGCACAATAATTACAAGTCATTGGTTAATCTCAAAAGGTTCAGGGTGTTTCTCCTAAAAGGTTTTACAGAGGCTGCAAGAGCAGGTGAGAACTAGCTGGGGACAGGAGCATCTGTCTCCATTTGTGCACAACTTCCACAAGGCTCAGTCAGCCTCCTTCCAAAGCATGAGCCTTCCAAGCCTAAATTCAGCTACCCCCTTCCTCTCCACAATATGAGCTCTTAAAGCTCCCTTTCCCCAAACTAGCCCTTACCTGAAAATCTCCCTTCCCCCACCATTTCTGTGTCTGAATCCCTTCCCTTAGCATTCATCCCTCTATGGGGATGGGAAGCAACCTGGGAATTAGCTACAGAGAGCTGTCAGACACCCCCAATTCTGGCAGGGGGCTTGCAGTAGCAGGAAGATGCGAAACAGCAGCCTGCAGTCAGAAGACTGTACGGAAGGATTACAACTCTATCCCCTTGTATTAGACTGTTGTGAGGGACTGAATTAGGGACAGAACTGGGCAGAGAATAGACATTTCATTTTATGCAGGATTGAGAGACTTTGAAATTTGCTTTCATTCCAACTCAGGATGAAACCCAAACATTTTGAAGTTATGTGAAAGAAAATGTTTGGACTTTGACTTATGTTGTAGAATATAAAATAAAACCATTTTAAAAGTCATTGAGAGAAATAGAAACATTTCATTCTGAAAACGAAACATTTCAACATGGTGGTGGTGGGGGAAATGGACACACACTCTCACAGACGTTCATGAACTCATGTCACTTCTCCAAAATTGAAGTGTTTAGTTTTTGACTCAACTGCATTTTCAGATGGAACAGTTTTCTGTCTGAAAGGCTGTCCCCCCCAACCAGTTCTAGTTAAGGACTTTTGATCTCCTGCTGTAACATGAAAGCCACTGTACTCTGGCAGTCCTAGTAAAGCTATCCCCCTTAGTGGGGAGTGTTTTTATGGGAACCCACCAGGAACTAGAAGCTTAGTGCTTGGATGACCTGCAGCATTTGCTTGAGAGCTTGTGGAACACAGAGCATGCTAACAAAGATCTAGGAGAGACTGGTGTACCATAGTTTCACCCTGCAGTCAGATAGGTTATGATTTCTTGGGCTTCTTAAGTATCAAGGTTTACAACATAAAATAAGCCAGCAAGTACAACATATAGTTTTGTCACTCCTAGTTATTGAGAGCAGCTCTTCCTCCTCCAAGCAGCAGCCTTTCAGCTAGTCTGGTCTATAAACATCTTGGTAAATTTAGTTGCAATTAACCCTGTCAGGTTGATGTTGCCCCATTTTACTGGGAAAGAAGGGACCAAGGCAGGGAGAGTCCCAAGCAGCATAGCTCCAAAGGAATCCCAGTCTATGACAGCCCCTGGAACTCCCAGATGAGGAAATCTAATACATTTGAGGATGTCTTGTGCAGCTTTCGTTGACCCCGTGCCCAGTCTGCTCATGCAAACCAGGTGGAGGAGCGGGTAAGTCTCTCAGGCATAAAAAACTGTCTGATGAGACTCCAGCTTTTAAATTCTTCCATTTGTTTGAGAAACTCCATTTCTAGTAGGGGTGTCATCCTGCAGCTTTTCATCGAAACTAAGTTATTCGCTTCAGGAAAAGACAACTTTACATCATTATAACAAATAAATCATGGTGTGAATGACTTAATGTATATATATTTAATTAACAATTTGAACTCTGCCAGACTTCTAATTTCAAGAGAACAGCGAGAGTGACAAATTAATGAGGACTGACATGGGTCACTATAATTATAGACATTTTTCAAGCTGCTGGATAAGGAAATAGCAGCCATAATACCATTCATAATTCATTAAAACCTAAAACATTCAGATGAATGTGAAATTGCTGTCTGAGCAACTTTTCCGGATATGCTTTATGCAAGGAGAGCTTTGAATAATGTGTTCTACTTTTATGATAATTTCTCTTTTATTCAAGTGACCTAATTTTGTCTCTTATATGATATGATTACTTTCATAGCACATATTACAAAGCTGTGATGAATTTGAATAAAAAATGATTATGACTTGACATTCCAATTCAATGTTTCCACAAGATAATAAAATGAAGGTAACAGTGGTTTAGCACATTATATAGGCATTAAAGCTCTGAATAGCTGAAAATAAAAGCTGATTTCTTTTCCTTAAGTTGCCATATTCTTACATCTGTAATGTAGTTACTCTTACAAACCATACAATTAAAATTTTATAACTCTGAATATATTCTTAAAAACCACTAAATTAGCAGCAATCCAAACATTGTGGACTTATCTACTTTGCCAAACGTTTTTAATTAACTTTAATAACTTAAGTTAACAAGGGACACAAAGAATATTCAACGTTTTTTTTATTATTTGAAAAAAGGGTGAAATATTAAGTTTCTAGCATTCTCTCCTCTGTGGTAAATTAATTGGCTAAATTAGGTTGAGTATGACATATGAATACACTCAACAAAATTGCACCAAAACTGTTTTGGCTTCCAAGAAAGGGGTAGGAGATAAAGTAGAAAGATATATTCCTGTATGGAAGTGTCTATGGCTCTGGTCCTACAAATACTATGCATGTACATAAAGTTAAGCATCAACGTAATTCCACTGACATTTGCTAAGATAAGTAAAGTTAAGTATGTTTCATAATCAGGGCCTATGAGCTCAAACAATTCATGGTCCTTCTATTTCGGTCATCACTCCCTGAGAAGTTAATATTTTGCTTATTTTTAAGAACTGGATACAAACAAAAGATAAAGAAACTGAAGCCAGTTTTTAGATTATTGGCAGTGATCCCATTCCATGACTGAGAACTTTTACTAGTGTGCACAGTGCGTACTACCATGAATAGTTCAGTTTAAGGTACTTATCAGTTTTATAAGAAAAACTGAAGAAATGAAGCAAATTAAACAAAACAACACACTTTATGGAAGAGAATAAAGAAAAATGCATTATAAAAGAAAAGATCTCAGCAATCACCTATTGAAGGTTGATCCTACAACCTCTTATTGCTGTTTAAAATGCTTATTAGTGAGAGTAACCCCAATGATGGTGGGCCTCAAAATTTAAGGACTGATTTTATAAATTTTTAGGCCCCAATCCTGCAATCTGCTCCATGCTGGTTGAGGGATTTCCCAGCACTGAGTAGTTTAAAGAATCCAGGCTTTATGTGCTCAGAGTAGAGAATCAAGGGAGAATATACAAGGAAGTTCAGCTTTGACTTATACAGCATAGCTGAATGATGAAGGACTGACCATGAGGACAAACAAATTTAACTTGATGAAAAGAAATATGAGGTGCCAGTGATAGTAGATTTTAAAAGATTACAGTATTTAAAACAGGAGAAATTTTGGTGTGGACATGTGATTCAGTTATGGAGACAGAGGAAAAGAGACAACATGAATGAAAAAGTAGTAGGATTTGGTCATACCCAGGAGTTCAAAGAGAAACAAGAAGTCAAAAGCATCCAAGGTTATGCCCTTTTGAGATAAAGTTTAAATGGGGTTGTGTGCATGAGCATCAGCCAGCCAGCCTAATCCTCCCACCCAGTAGAAAGGTGGAGAGAAGGAAGGGTGAGCCCCCACATTGCCAGACATACATTCTTTCATTCCAACCCCCACCTGATCAACATCAGTTGATGGCTCAGGAGTAGGGTTGCTAGGTGTCCAGTTTTCGACCGGAACACCTGGTTGAAAAGGGATCCTGGCGGCTGCAGTCAGCACCTCTGACTGGGCGGTTAAGTCGGGTTGGCGGCGCAGGCAGGCTCCCTACCTGGCTCTGCGCAACTCACAGGAAGCTGCCGGCATCTCCCTCTGGGTGCTAGGCGGAGGGACGGCCACGGGGGTTCTGTGCACTGCTCCCGCCCCCAGCATCAGTTCAGCAGCTTCCATTGGCCACTCGGTCGTGCCTCCTCCTAAGAGCCAGAGGGAGATGTCGTTGCTTTCCGGGAGCTATCTGAGGTAAGCGCTGTCGGGAGCCCACATCCCTGCCACATCCCTACACTAGCCTGGAGCCCTCTCCTGCACCACAAACCCCTCATCTCCAGCCCCACCCGAGAGCCTGCACCCCGAGCTGGAGCCCTCACCCCCTCCCACACCCAAACCTCCAGGCCAGAGCCAGAGGGGTGGGGCAAGGGTGTTCAGTTTTCTGCAAATAGAAAGTTGGCAACCCTAGTCATGAGCAGCATTGGAGAGATAAGGGATATGCAGGTGAACAGCAGGCAATACATTTCTTGCCTTATAAGTGACTTGGAGGAGCGAGATTGCATGTAAATAGATAAAACTAACACTGTAATGGAAACACTAAATCAGAGATTAGACTGGTCAAGAAACAATACAGATTCTTTGTGGAATTACTGTTTTACTATCTCATTTGGAACCAGTACCTGAACCATAATAAACTGCAAACAACTCTGTGTATAACACATTGCAGAACTGGGACCTACAGCAGTTTACTAAACAAACAAAAAGCTAATCCAGATGCTTGAAAGCTGTCTAAAAACCCTGTACAAAACAAATAATCATCATGCTTGAAAAAATATACTTTAAGCTACTATTATACTTTCAGAAGTGTAACCGGAAAATATAGATTAAATACAGGATTCCTAGTAAAGATAAACAACTATTGCCTCTTCCTCTAGTGGTGGGAGAGATTAGATATATTGTACAATAGCAATGTCTAAGCAGAGAAGAGGTAACAGTATATTACTGTATTTCACTGCTCTTCAGGAGAAAATAGCCAAATTCTGCACTCACTGATGCAAGTGCTACCTCAGTGAAGTCAGTGGTGTTTCACAGGTGTCATAGCAGCCTAAGAAATAGCCTTATCATTTAGCCAGTTGTTCCACCACCAAAAGCAAAAAAGAGCAGAGAAGTAGACCCAGGGCCTGCTCCAGGCACCAACGAAGGAAGCAGGTGCCTGGGGAGGCCAATAGAAAGGGGCGGCACTCCATCTGGTATTGGGAAGGCACATCCGGGTCTTTGGTGGGAGCTCAACCGTTTTTTTGTTTGTTTGTTTTCCCGCCGCTTGGGGCAGCAAAAGAGCTGGAGCTGGCCCTGAGTAAACCTTTTGGGGTCTCATTCCAATTTCAGTTTAGAGAGAGAAGGACAGATCACTAGTAATCACTGAAACTAATAGACATGTAACAGATGTATTTAATTAATAGATCTTGTGACCTTGTGACATCTTGGCTTATTCACTCCTACATTAAGATTTCTCTCTGTCAGAGATAGCCCCACATTTATCAACTGGAAAACCATGTTGAATGTCACCCTGCTATTGTCAAACTACATTTTGATAAATGCCAGCTGGTTTAAATTTATTAGGAAGGATTTTTTTTTTTAAATCTGGTTGATACCAATGAATATTTGGCAGAATTCTTTAGTCAAATAAGCAGCACTGGTCTATAATTCTTTGTGGCTAGTCCATCTTTATCTGGTTGTCTGATCAATATAATATTGGTGTAGCTGGGTGGTCACCCCACTCCTGCCTGAAGGGGATAAAGCATCCCTGGAGAGGGCTGCAGCGGGGGAAAAGCCAGGCTGATTGGGGAAAGCAGCCACAGGTGGGGCGACGGCCCAATCAGGCCACAAATGGCCCTATAAGAGGGCTGAGAGCCAGAGGCTAGAAAACACACACTCTCTAGCTGCATGAGAGGGAAGGACCTGGCTGCCTGGGAAGGGTGGAGCAGTGCTGGGGACGGGCAGAGGGAGCTCCAGCCTAGCAAAGCCCCAGGCTGCAGGCCAAGCTAAGGGCCCACAAAAGGGTACTAGGGCTGCAGAGGGGCAGACCAAGTATAGGCAGAGGCGGCTGGTCCAACCCCCCTCGGTGATGATAAGTGGCCAATACAGACTGCAGTCTGCCCCAGTGAGTGGGGGCTAGATGGTGACTGGCAGTAGCCACTGAGGCCAGGTGGGGATAGAGGGTTGGGGGTTCCCCTAGGTGGGGAGACCCAGATTATGGGTTGCTGCAGGGGGCAGAACCCTGAGGTAGAAGGGCACTGGGGTCTGGGAAGGACACGGGGCCAGCGGCAGGTGAGACATCAGCCAGTAGAGGGCGCTCTGGAACTGGAAAAGAGCTAATTCCCTGGACAGCCAGCAGGAGGCGCCGCACCAGTGAATCATTGTCCCGCCACAATTGAACTTATACATAAAGGAAACACTGGAATCCTCAGTGAAAAAAAACGTAGTGCCTGTAAAATCACTAGCATAAACAATATGCAAGATCAAGAAGGAAAAACATGCTGTCTATTCCTCTTTCCTCTGATAATCCACATTCTGAGGGTCTTCTGATTTTATCAAAAGTTGGATATATTTGGTTATGCTGTAAATAAAGATTGTCCTGGTATATTGTCAAGACTCTTTTAAAGGGTATGTAATTACATGGTTAACAACTTTGCTGTTAGCAGATTTTTGTGATTCATTGTCACCAACTCCAAAACATCCAGAAATCATTCATAAGGGCCAATATATATATATATATATATATATATATATGTAGATCAATTTACAAATACACCTCTACCTCGATATAACGCTGTCCTCGGGAGCCAAAAAATCTTACTGCGTTATAGGTGAAACCACGTTATATGGAACTTGCTTTGATCCACCGGAGTGCGCAGCCCTGCCTTCCCGGAGCGCTGCTTTACTGCATTATATCCGAATTCATGTTATATCGCGTCACGTTATATCGGGGTAGAGGTGTACAATGTATGTTTTTTACTTGGCTTTCTGACTTTAAAGGACACTTCAGTCACATTTTCAATCTTTTATCCACACCCATGAGAGAGAGATTATTTAAAAAAAAAAAAAAAGAAAGCTAAGATTCTCACATAATCACTTGTCTCCAAGAGCTGGAGCTTTAAATAAACTTGAAATATCACAAATTGTGCAGTACTCTAAGGAGAGTTTGTAACACTTATGATTTCATCTGGCAGAGTTACAGTGAAAAAACAACAGTTGTCTATTCTGGGCTTCCCATGCCACACTCAAACAACAGCTATCTCATCAGCTAGCTGCAAACTAGTCCTGCAAATTATTATTGTGAAAAAATATACATACACTTACGTGTCAGGCACAAAAATCTACTCAGCCACCCGTTACCATGAAGGTACTTTAATTGCCTGTGAATAAATTACTCTCCCAATGCAAGTAGTTCAGTAGAATTTTAAAGAATTGTTGTTAGTATATTGTGCAGACCTAAGGCAAATAGAAAGAGAGCTTCCTGAACAGGATTTACTGAATATTATTAATAAGGGTGGTGGAAAATTTTCTCTCTCACTTGAGTTTAGGGTGACCAGACGTCCTGATAAAATCGGGACTGTCCCGATATTTAGGCGTTTGTCCCGCATCCCGACTGAGCTTCGGTTGGGATGCAATTAGTCCCGATATTTCGCGGTACTCCTTTTTTTTTGCTCTGTCGGTGACACCCCCCCCATCTGTCCCAATATTTTCTTCCTCTCATCTGGTCACCCTACTTGAGTTTGACTAAATGAAACTGTTCATGGAAAATGTCTGATTTTTCAGCAGAAAATTGAAGAGTGATTTTTGGCCAGAATTTTGTAGGCTCCTAGTTTCTGAATGCAAAAAATAAAACTCTGGAAGGGGTAGGAGCCAGAACCAGTTTTCCAACCTGCCCTACAGGTCCTGATCCTAAGAAAACTAAAGCACATGCTTAATTTGAAGCACAGAAGTAGTTGAAATGGGCAGAAGAGAGTAAGTTTTGAGAACTGTTGATTTTTGGTGTATCTGTTTGGGGAACCTGACATGCCATTTGGCCTGATTTTCATAAGGTGCTGAATACCCTCAACTCTTAATAATGTCTGTGGGAGCTCAGCACCTCTGAATATCAGATTCCAGGTGTTTTGAGTGTGAAACCATAAAATTGTTACACCTGACATCAGTAGCTAATTTTAAAAATCTTGGCCTTAACTTCTATGACTTAGCTTTCTTATCTATATAATGGAGTTCTTAGTACTGAACTCAGTAGGACTACTTTGGGGCTACAATTGTTAATGTACATAAAGCACTTTAAGAGCCTGTTTAGATGGAAGGTGATACAGAGTGCAAAGTACATCATCATAATGTATTCACATTTGGTGGTGGAGAGGCATATGCTATTGATAATCAGAATTAATAAAATTCCAACCTAGTTCAGCTGCCCTTCTTCTCTCTGTTTGATAAGTTTTCAAGCAGGAAATCCTCCCATCCATCCTGTCTCTCAATTAAGCATGAAATTGTGTGTGTGTGTGTGGGGGGGGAACCCTAATGTAACCTTGTTTATGGTGTTTTGGTTAGCACAGAGAAACAAGTTACAATGAATAGCATAGACAAGAATCCCACAAAACAGTGAAAATATTATTGCCTCTTTCCTTCCATCCACAGCATAATGTATTTGTTAGGTGGCTGCTTGAACTCCTTTATGCTACAAAAGGATATAACTCATGCTAATAGAGTTTTCATTCACCAGGTACCTATCTGAAGTTTCAGCACACATTATTATGTTCTGACAAAAGGAATACCTATTCATTCTGTTAGCTGAACTACATTTCAGCCATTTTCACTTCTGAGTTACCTGTAGCCAATATCAATAAGTTTGAAAAAGTACTCTGGTCCCCATCCTCGATTACAAGAATAAATGTCTGAACAACGAGGATGTTGGCTAGGCTTCATCTTTTCTCTAGCCCTTGCCTGATGCACCAGATTTCCCCTCCTCACTGCAACCATTGCATATTGCTGTTTATAAACCCATTTGCCTCCTCTAGTAATATGCTATAACATAGATTGACTCCTTCACTTAGTATTCTAAGGCTCTTAAAAATTGTGAATATGGAGTCCATATCACAGATGGAATTATCCCTCACATAATCCTCTATACAAGCATTCATGCGTGGAAAAAAATGGCTGTTTGCCACAAAGAACTGGATGGTCACTGTACTAACTCCACACCCAGTTTCCACTTGCTAAAAATCATGTGAGAGAGAAAGCTAAAAAAACAATAAATGTTGTCCGTGTTCATATAGTAACTACACATCTGATCTAATTTTCTTCAATCTTGGCTTGTTTTGTAGCTCTAATTGAGAATTAAAATTCAAGCAAAAGCTGAAGCTTTTATATGCTGTACTATAATTCACTGTTTATAGGGCTGCATAAAAAATGTCAGTTTATATTATATTGTTCACAAGCAAAAGAAACAATGTTACTGCATGAGGGTGTTAAATCCATAATTATGGATGTCATTTTAAACAAGTTACTCTTCATATATGAATGTTTGATAAGTGTTTTTAATTGTCCTTACTTACTAAGCTTATAGTAGAAATGGAATTTGGCATGGGGAGAAGTGTGAAGCCCCAGGAAAAATCTAGTTAAGGTTCAGGGACCTCTGGAAGCATTCTAGATCCAAAAATAACAGCTTTCCCTGCATTTCACAATATATAACTTTACAGCTTTCATCCGAAGATATTTCACAATATACAATTTTACAGCTTTCATCCAAAGATTATTTACAGGGAAATTGAGACATAGGGAGGCTGAAGAATCAGTTCAGCAAATTATTGCACTTAAGCGTGTTTCTAATTTTAAGCACACACCAAAATGAATTAAGACCTTAATAACCTGACAGCACTATGTATCAACTTGGTGGCAGATTCAGGAATAGAATCCCAGAGTCAGGACCGAGGGATCAATAGATAAATTATGGAGGCTAGAATGATTTTGTGTTTGTTTTTGTCCTGTAGCATCCATGAAAAGATAACTCTACATTGTATTTTATTTTTAACTTTAAGATCCTGTTTAAAATGGAAGCAATTTAAGTTTACCTGGATTCCATAGTCCATGATTTGACTACTTTCACATTGAACATTAAGGACAAGCATCTTTTCCCTCAATCTTTGCTCTTTAATATGTTCAGAAACACTTATGGTATTAGGAGTGTTCACTTACACAGGTGGTTACTAGAATTGTTAATACGTTCAGCAAGGACTCAGGTAGTGTAAGATATAGAACATCTTGGATTCTTCATGACCCACCCCCACCCAGACTTATGCCCTACAGACATTATTTTCAGACATGTATTGAATACATTCTCTTGGCACTAGCTATTCTTCCAAAGTGGGTAAGCTGCACATTTCACCAACTGGGGTCAAGCTTTCACTTGAAAGAAGTATGCTAGAATTTGGTGTCCACGCTCTGAGTGTTGGTACTCCCAACCAGTGTCTGACTATTGCTGGACAGTCGACTGTTTGTTTTTCCTATTACTTTGTCAATGAAACAGTACAAAGTGAAGGTGTAATGTACAGTACTCTGCCCAGGTAAGAAATTATTCTCTTCGAGCAGCAGAGAAGCCTCTCAGATGAAAGCCTAACCAGGTGATCCGCGTTTTGTTGCCTCCCAGGTTATTGTGACTCACCAACCTCGGGAGGAACACAACAGCTACTAAGATATTGAAGTTGGTACAGCACACATCAGCATGCCTCATTAAAAATAAAGGCCAGTCAGAATACATCACAGCTGTGCTTTAAAAACTACATCGGCCCCCTATTTAATTGATAAAGGTGTTTGAAAACCTGGTCCACATGAAAAGGTTTTTAATGGACAGGGACCTGATTGCTTCAGTGCCTAGTTTATCCTTCATGATATACAAACAGAACTATGCTCTACAGGACTGCTGCAGCTAGAATAACCTAAGTCTGACTATAAAGTAAAGTGGGGACAAAGCATTCTTGTCTGAGAGACCCCAGATATAGAACTCCTTGCCAGAACATATTGGATTGATTGCAAGTCTAATGACATTGAGAATTAGCTGTAACAGGCACTTTTTTTTTTTTAAAGTAGAGTTGCCATCCATGGAAGAAAGCAATAAAATATAACACATTAAAAGACTTTTACAAAATGGCACCATCCTCCTCTAGGAGGATAGGAAATAAAAATGCCATATTTTGGTATGAATGTTCATGCTCCTGAAGTTTGCTTGACACATAGTTAACATGGTGACAACTGCCTTATACCTAACATAGGTTAGGCAGAGAAATGGAAAATTACTTTCAAGGAAAATCTAGCATCTTTTGCCCATAGGAGATATTTCAACATTGACAAAGATCCCCAACCATATATAGGCCTGGGTTGACATAAGTCATTAAGCTTGGGGAGACCTCATTTCTTAGAAGACAGGATTAGGGAGGTAACTAGATCAGCAGACTGAAAACAGAATGTTTGAGCTAAAAGATGAAGTGTCTGAGCTAGTTAAGATAAGAGAGGGAAGACCCATGGAACCATTTACTAAGAACAAGGTAACAATGGACAAGAGAATCTAGGAATGCAAAGATGAAAAGAAGAGTAAGGTCCAACACAGACAGTCCATGGAAAGAGCATGCTGTATAGGGATTGGTTCCTGAAAAGTAACCAAGCCAATCCCAAAACATGTGATGCAACATATAGTGAATGCAATGTGATGTGTAAATGTATAACAAGGAAGGAATGTGTGGTATAGCTTGTACCTATCCCCTACGTTTGAGTCGGACCAACTCAGAGTACCTTTGCTGTATGCCAGATAAATGAACCTGCGTGACAAGACTGGAGTCAATCTCAGTTCTTGGGGAACTGAGTGGAAGAAGTGTAGGAGGCTACCCCAACATCATACACCCAGTTTCTTCATGAAAGAGTGAAACATCTTTACTCTTCTGAAACTATGTTTGCCAAACTACCATGTCTAATAGATTTTTTTAAAAATTATATAGTGTAGTAAGAGTCAACTTACCACAAGAGCATCTTCTCATTGCTAGGATCTTTCTTCTCTAGCACCAACTGTTGTGCCAGTCCTGTGATGGTCTCTCTTCTTGCAACTTAGCCCTCCAGACACGTCACATTTTAGTTCCACCAATTCCAAGGTAACAAAGTCCAACAAACAATTCCAAGATCTTGCATCACGTTTCCAACTCCCTGACTTTGAGCCCAGTAGTCCTTAGGTCCTTCTCTCAGGGTTTTAAATTGTTCTTATCCCCATATGTCAGGGAGCTATAAAATACCTTCCCAGTGATTGGTAGGTTTACCCAGGTCAGTTGTCTACACTGGACTCCAGTTCAGGAACCCCAGGACTAACAGCCAAGGCCTGCTCTGTGAAAGGGGTTACCACTTCTTCCTACAATTAGCTTTTTCCTTAGCCCCTTTCTGGGCTCTTTGTAATGAGAAACATCTCCCAGGGTTTCTCCCAAGATGTCCAGTTTTTACACCTTTGGGTAAGGGGTAGCTGCAGGAATCTGTTCCACATCTGTGTATTCCAAGTATATTTCTCTCCATCCCCTGAGATAATTCTTCCCCCTGCAGAACCTTCTTGTTTTACTCAGGTCTCACCACTCTCTACCACCCCAAGAATCTCTGCAGCCCCTCAAAAGTCAGTCCAAATACCCCTTATGATGTATTACCTCCAGCTTCCTCCTGGCTCAAGACAACCTACCTCTGGCCCCAGGCTTTTCACTGGCTTTAACCCAAAAAAGCAAACTTCAACTGCCAGCTGGATCTCCCCTTTGGCCGTTTTCCCATCACCCTCTCCTCCTTCCATTATAAAGACACAGACCCTCCCTAGCTGGCTCAGGCCCCTGTTAACCCATGATTAACCAGTATAGGATTTATGCATCCCAATCACCATATGCATTCCCTGGTGCTCATCACAACATTATCTTTTGAATGTTCATGTATTTTGAAATTTGAAAGGTGTGGGCAATTTGTTTTTGAACTCCCAGTTCTTGTATTTGTGTTTGGTCCTTGTAGAACTACAGTAAGGCTACTGAAACTGTGGGCTCCAGTTTTCATTAAGTCTCTTGCTAGATGCACAGAAAAACAGCCTTATATTTCAGTTAACACATTCAACTGACATTATCACTCTTTATATGGTACGCACATGGCTCTTTACTAACATATGTCAAATACTGGGCTCCAACCTTGAGGAGCTTTCCACACAGGATTAAACTACCCCATTGCTTGAAAGAAGGAGAAAGAAATTTTTATATCCTGTACAGCCACATGACTTCACTGAATTTAGCCCAGTGGCTTGGGCCCAGATCCAAAAAGATATTCCATTAAACACAATGAAGTTAGGAGCCTAAATATCTTTGTGGATATGAGCCCGAGTCCCTCCAGTATAGATTGCTTCAATTAGGCATCACACAGCAACTGCCTGTATATTTATCAAATTGGGATTTCCTTTACCATTCTTGGACAGTTTTAGGCCACTAATTACAAACATTTTCCATTTTAGAAAAATGTATCTCCTGTTGCAGAATCCCACAAGAAAGGGTTTGCATATTCTGTTCTATGCTGGAGAAATTTCCAATGAAATAAATTAATTCTGCCTTTAATTCTGCAACAAAACCTTGCAAGAAAAGCAGAAATGCTTATATTTCTGAGTTGTTAGCTTAATAATGTGATTAGTCCCATTGAACTCAATGCATAAGATCATGGCATCAGTTCTTTCTCCATGGCTTGCCCCTTTGAGATCCATGGGACACTCTAGATAGATAGATAGATAGAGTGTGTGTGTAACTGTAGGTGATTGTTAATAAATAAAATATTCAGAATGATGTAAGACTAGTAACATCTATTGGGATTTTTTACATTAAATCATCAAGTGGGTTTCTTCCTCAATACACTGAGTCTCTTAGGAAATTTAAATGTTTGTTCGGGATATTCAGTTTAAAATCAACAAATGGAACCTCTTCAGGTGCAAACGTTGTAGCTGAAAATTGCAAAAGTCAGAAAAGTAGCTGGGTTTCTGCCTTTCGTTTTCTGAAAAGAGAAATGCATTGAACGGTGAGCATTTTGTTACACAAATAAGTGCAATTTGTCTATATCTTGGAAGTTGTATGATAAATATGATTTTTAAGTGTCTAGGAATATAAATGGTCATAATGGCACTGATATTATTGAGATGACTGTGCAGCATCACCCAACGAGCATTAAGCTATTCTGTTACTTGTTGCTCATTTTCTTTTGTCAGTTTCTTGGCATTTGTGAGCTTGTTTTCTTTTCATCCATAAAAAGGAACATGCTAATCAATAAAGTGATAAAAATAATTGAGGTTGACAAACAACAACAACAGGAAAAGAGCTTGTACCTTTATTTTAAAACTGCTTTTGAGGTATCGATGGGTTAGAGTAATTTACCTTTTCTGTGGATTTTTTATTGATCTTTAGCTAGTTTGACGTATGTGAAGCTGTTCCACACAGACATTCAGTGGACAAGAACAAACAAGTAAACTCCCTTAAAATTCCTGCTTCTCATTTTGGAATTTGAAAGTGTTTAGAGGAGTCAGTCCTGCACCTATTGTAGATAATGGTAAAACTCTCATTTATATTAATATGTTCATGGTCTGATCCTATGATATATATATATAAAAAAAATCAGTGCATTGTATCAATGTTAAATCGTAACACTAAAATAGAAACGGGGGGGGGGGGGGGACGGACTGCTACAGATGAAGATTAAGGAGTGCTGATTCTGCCCTCTTTTCTTGTTCCTATGCATTACTGGAACAACATGCAGGGGCCACAATGAGTCAAAGAGCCAGAAAAGAAATGCAGCTGAGAATCTTTCCCTGGGAGTGGGAGAATTTCATGTTTTCTCCCCCAAGCACAAAGGCCCAGATGCACAAAGATATTTAGGCTCCTAACTTCTGCAAAAGTTAGGCACCTATATACCTTTGTGGACCTGGACCTAAGCATTTACCCAGTACATTTCTCCCAACAGCTGCTGCAGTAGACTCCGTTTTGTGCCTTTATCATAGCTGGCTCCTGGAGCCCTCAATACCAATCCTAACAAGGGAACTTCTTTAGGCTAAACTTAATTTGTCACCACCAATTAACTCCTCTTTCTATTTATAAAGTGTTCAGGGCTGAGATCTTGTGTCCCTGATTTCTATTTTGCAGGTAGGTGTAATAGTTGAGTGTTCAGGGTGGTCATGCTTGACATGATAGTATAAGTTGTAACAGCAAGAGATGTAAGGACCTGATCCATTGCCATTGATATCAGTGGAGTTTCTTCACTGACTTCAATGGGCTTCTGATCAAATCCTAAGAAAAGAGGGCATTAAAAACACCATAGGAGGTGACTGAAGGAAAATGCTTACAGAGAAAAATCCCTTCAAAATAAACATTTCTTAAACAAATGAGTCCCAGGATGTATTTAACCTTAAATGCATGAAACACCTTACAGATAGCCACACAGTCTGTTGTAGTCAGTCAAGAGACAGTTCTAGAAGCTGGTACCTGTTGACCGGTTATTCTGTCAGTGAGTTAAATGCACTTATAGCACAGAATGCCAACTTAAACTTTGCATTGGATCTTCTCCAACAGCTTCCTCCTCTCTCAGGTTCTCCATTGCCCTCCAGTCACTCTACCATTCACCCTCTAGTCTTTCTTCCTGCATTCACTATGACCCATATGCTTTTTCTCACCACCCTTTCAGTCCTTCCATTTGTTCTCTCACCACCCATAGACTACTCTTTCCCATAGCCTACTCTTTAACTGACTGTGTGGCGTAACCACTTCTTTCCCCCCCTGCGGGTTTGATTCTCTCTCCATAGGGCAGTGGTAGTAAAATTTTCTAAAATATACGAGTACTTTTAGTTTGATATCAAGATTCATTTCCTTTCCAATTTTTTTTGGGGGGGGGATTGAAATCGCAGAACCTGTAAATATACTCTCATATGACCATAAGCAGATATTGTACAGATCTCAAATTATTTGGATGACAATGAATTATGGGTGAAATTTTCTTCATCCACATAAAGCTCAATGAAATGGTTACTGCAGGTGTAAAATAGGGAGAGCTGGAGAAATTAAATCCACACCCCATAATATTAGTTCAGACTTTAAGACTACAGCATAGTCCTTCAGGCAGCATCTACTCCAGCATCTACCCTTTTTCTTCCATCTATGCTTCTCCTACAACTGAGTTGAACCATTTCACTCAACTTTCCCAGACAGGCATGAGAAACAATACTGGTATTGGGAGTGACCCGGGAGAAGCTCAGGAAGCAAAGCCTGCCAGTAGGATCATATGTTTCATATATAAACATATAAGTATTCTGAAATGGTTCAATAGCACATAACTTAGCAACTGCACCAAATTAAAGAAACAAACATGTTGTACTTTGTACAATGCATATTTAAGAAAAATATTTTGCACTCTTGCCTTTATACATTTCATCACAGTGAGAAGGAAAAATATCAGAAGACTGACAAGTGTGGAATGTATGAAATGCTATCTAATTGATGTAAACATGATATGCTTGAGGTTATACGTCTGACAGGAATAGGCAGCAGCTTATAGCAAAAAAAAAATCTCTTCTCAAAATATCATTTTTTTGATCACGTGTGCTAGCAAAGTGTCTGTTCAGAGAAAGTACTCAATAATAAGTGACATCTGGACTTGGGAAATAAACAGAATGTCAACAGACATGGTAAAGGTCATGAAACTGGTACAAATCTGGATGACAACAGCTGTGAGTCGCATGAACAATTCTGGGGAACATCAACTATTCAGAAAAATATGTAAGATGAAAGAAATGCTAGGCTTATTCTTAAAGAACGATGATTTTTTTTACTTAGGCTTGTTCCCCCCCCCCAAAAGGGGTAACTGTACAAAATGTTTCTTTCCCCATCAACTGTATGGTGATGTTTTAGTCACTGTTGATATATTAGAGTATACTGTAGAAGCCAAATATTTTGGGTCATATTACACTTAATACCAAAAGCCACTGGAGCTCTGGTACGCAGAGTATCTGATGAAGTGGGTTTTAGCCCATGAAAGCTTATGCCCAAATAAATTTGTTAGTCTCTAAGGTGCCACAAGTATTCCTCATTCTTTTTGCTGATACAGACTAACACAGCTGCTACTCTGAAACCTGTCTCTTGACTGTGTATTGGTTCAGGCCCATAATGCATGACAATATGGGCATCTTACTTTGTGAGTTTCAACCTTTGCCAGAGGATGTTGTGAAGACCAATACCAAACGGTTAAAAAAAAGAACTAGATAAATTCATGGAGGCTAGGTCCACCAATAGCTATTAGCCAGGATGGGCAGGGATGGTGGCCCTAGCCTCTGTTTGCCATAAGCTGGGAATGTGCCACAGGGGATGGATCACTTGATGATTACCTGTTCTATTCATTCCCTCTGGGGCACCTGGCATTGGCTACTGTCAAAAGAGAGGATACTGGGCTAGATGGACCTTTGGTCTGACCTAGTATGACCATTCTTATGTTCTTATGAAATAAACACTACTATCATAACTAAGAAATGGAGAAGGATATTTTAAAGACAATTTTGTAATGAAGATGTGTGTTTTTAATACCACTCAATTCCTCTTTATTACTAAGATTATCCTATGCCCTTAGATAAAGAGGTCTTGTTAATACATTTTATTTCCCAGCCACTTAACTTAGGTAATAACCAGTCATGCAGCCCCTGTACACCTAGAGCCAAGTGCAGGGGCATGAGCAGGAGTTCTCCCCCGCTTTGGTTTATAGTCCAAGTTACAATCTAGCCTCCTAATTGTAAAATTGTTATTGATGATGTAGTTTTAAGAAAAAAAAAGACTATAGGATGAAGTGAGTTTGCATGGTCACACACAATACAAAATGTCAATAATTAATAAAGTATTTTGCCATGTTCTTTTCTGTATTTCATTTTTTTATTGCTGATTACCACTATATTTGCATTTTTCCTTTCTAAAGAACAAGTTTGTTTTTTTCTTTCACTTTTTTTTTGTTTTAGGTATTGGAACAATCCTGTGCTTGTGATCACGTAAGTGTTGTTTCCATGGTGATGAACTGTGTTGTCACAATTCAGTGTTTGTGATATCACTGAATCAGGCAAGTTGTGCAGGTTAGTTAGACAGGATGTATTCTATTTACCCAGCAATATTCTGATAATTGACAATTTGGGAATGAAACTACAAGCACAGAACATGAAATTCTAGTAGGATTTTAATAAAACATTTTAAACCTTGCCAGACTGTGGCAGTATTTTAATAAAGATAAAGTGTCTTCTTTAATTTAGAACACTGGTGGATTTATCTTATCTTCAATATTACTTAAAATTTTTACACTATGTAATGAGTCAGGTTCCATATTATTGTTTAAATATGGGGGGGGGGGAGTAGAAGGATTTTTTGTTTGTTTTTGGTTTTACTCCAATTGCTTCACACTGAGTGGCATCAGCAAGAGTTCACAAGGGACTAAATAGAAACCGTCTACACTCAAATTTGATCTAATCTCATTTTGAACCCTGGTCCTCTAAAAGTAGAGGACTGACTAATTAGCACATTTTAAAATATCACCCTTAGAGTTTTCAGATCCCTTAATTTACCTTTTTCCCTTCAACCTCCTAATTAACCCAAGCATCCTCTAGAAACAATGCTCAGCCATTGTCTGTTGTCCTACCATTACAGTACAAATTAGGAACAGTCTGATTCTCTCCCCCATCTCACCCTCACTGCAGTCTGACCCTGCAGCTAGAATGATTAGGGTTACCATCCGTCCGTATTTCCCAGGACATGTCCGGCTTTTGAGTCTCTAAATAGCCGTCCAGAAGGAATTGGTAACAAGGTTAAAATGTCCGGGTTTTTTTTCTCCCTCGCCTCTCTCCCTCCCTTCCATGCACAGTGCGGCTGCTGATTGGGCGGCTGGGCCAATTGACCCGCTCCCATTGGCCTCCAGCAGCCAGAGCCCTCCCCTGCTCCCCCCTCCCTCTGTCTGCAGCCCTGTGTAACACACAAACCGACCCACTGGGCAG
>NW_020664562.1:9857422-9897516 GCF_002925995.2 Terrapene triunguis | reverse complement strand
ATTGTGGAAATATGGTAACCCTATACATAGGTTAAGTGCATTTTCTTTTGCAATTGTTCAGTCTAATAACATTCACATTTAAATGCTAAACTAACATTTCTAAAAAAGGTAATATTCTTTCATTTTTTCAGAACTTCATTTAATTATGTTTCACATTTTTTTTGAGTTAAAATAACTCAGTTAATTCCCTTTTTTTTTTGTAAATAGGCATAAGTATCTAAGGACAAGCCTACTGGAAATTATGAATTCTTATTCTTTTGTTACTCTTCAATAAATTAGTGCTTTAAAATATTTGACCATTTTTGACAATATTTGGCCAATCAATTGACCAGTGTTTTTGGACCAGTCAAATACCCAACTCCATGATAAAGATTCTGTACTTTTATTAGTGATGAAAGTAACAGAAACTTCAGAATGTTCAGTAACATGGAGCTATGTCAGTGATAAACATGAAATTCTTCTGTCAGTGAAATTGTATATGAAGAAAAAAGGCAACTTACCCAAACACCAGCTTTTACTTTCAAAGTATACTGCAGCACAATGCCATATGCTGCATACAGATGCTTAATCCAGGTGCTGGGCTGCATTTGCTGCAACAGGCATCTCTGAAATTTTTATCCAATACATTGGCTCTGCAGCAGTTACTGTAGTGCAAATGAATTTGTTAGAGGAACCCTCATGATGTTTTCTAGTTACAGGTCTGGTTTAAACACAAATTTTGATTAGCTACACAAATTGAGAAACCTCAAATATGTGAATTGCAGCAGTTACATAAATATTGGAGAAACAACTGTCACAGGCAAAAAGCTATTTATGAAGTAACAGGAAATTAGGACACTGGAAACTACTAGTAAGAGAACCCAAGGTCCTCTGTAGTTTTCACAACAAGCCAGGATTCTTCGTAAGTACAAATCCATATCCAGCCATCATTATTTAAAAAAGAATTACAATTGACTTTAATGGGAACTCCACATGCATAATAGCAGAATTTGTTCCCAATTGCAAATTAATGTCAGAGGTGATGTACATATTAATACAATGAAGTCTAAAAATGATGTGAATATAAAGAGAGCTTAGCAAAAGGTGGAAAAAATTACCAGACACAGTCATTCAATTTTCAAAAGCAATTTGACAATATTTATGATCCTTCCCAGTTAGCTATTGGTGAATGTTAGATCTCTCTATCTTTATATTTAATATTAAAGTTTGAATTATTGAATATTTACTAAAAGCACATTTTTAAATTGTATAATCATCATCAGCTGAAAATGATTATGCAATGTATATGCAATGAATTGATCGCAGGTGGACATGAAGAAATCTACAAATAATTTGAGAGCTGTTTGAAGACAATACATAAACAGATGATTGAATATGTCAAATAATTTATTAGTGGTGAATTGCTGAGGTCTAATCTTAAAGTATATTATTATGCTAGAGAAAAATGCACAAGACGTGCAGAAATTCTATTAAGCACATTACTAACTAGTGCAGACAGAGCTAATATTACTGTGAAATTCAGTTGTAAAAAAATTGATTTGGGCAACTTACTATTTGATTACCAAATGATCACTAACAATTTTAGTTAATGAGGCAGGTATCAAAATTAACATATGCCGCAGACTGGCCTAGCAATGCCATACTTCTATCTATATGCAGGGTTGTTGTAACAACTACTTCAGCATTTATACCATGCTCCTTACATGGTGTCTGAACACCTACTTTATTAAGCTCATCTTAAAGCAGTTTATTTTTACACGGGTGAACAGAAAGGGGTCAGAGCACACATTTTTAAAATGAAAGTTATTACATTTTTCTCTTATATTAGCAAAAGAGCAAAGCAATTTGGGGCTTAATCCAAAACCCACTGTCGTCAGTGAGAGTCTTTGTGTTCACTTCAATGAGCTTTGGATCAAGCCCTTTAAATCATACAACAGTGGCATGACTGTGGATTAGTGAACTGCCAAGACAAAACAGCCAGCTACATTCAACCTAGGGACTGCGGATTTCATTTGAGGCTGCTGAGTAACGACTGTGATTTGACCTATAAAATGGTCAGAGCAAATACCATTAAGGTAACAATGGGTTAAACCCACTGTTTAGTTGTGTCATTCAATTTCTGGAAAGATATTTAGGCACCTAGTGTTGTAGATGGGGGCCGACTGGGACTTACAAAAGAGTCTAAAGGCTGCTTAGTTTTTTGTTTTGTTTTTGTTTTTAATACTAGTAGGCATCTATCTGCATCTTTAGGGTCTAGATTTTCAAAGCTATTTAGGGACCGAGAGCCTTGGTGTAGGAGAGCTAGGGTTATTTTGTGAATGACTGAAGATTATTGATTAAAGATGTATAGAATAGCATTTCAGCAAGGCATACAGAAGTACTCCAACAAGATTCCATTAATGGAATCTACAAGATTTTCCTAAAAAAAAAAGAGAGAGAGACACTACTTCAGTCCTATTCTTAAATATCTTCCTTTTTTAAAGTTGGTCAAAGAATAAATATTGAGCAAAGTCAGTGAATCTTTGCATAGGAGTGTTGTTTTTTTTAAAAAATCAGCGAAGACCCATTAGCACGTGGTAGAAGTTACTGGGCATTTAGATGACAGAACAAGATCATTGTGAGATTAAAATGTTGATAGGGAAGACAGCGCAGCCTGGATAGAGTTACTAAAGTGCAGTGAATACCAGCATTAATGTATGGTATTGTTAAGTCAGAGTGTGTGTGCACGTGTGCATATTTTATTTTATAAAATAATTGTACTATATTATATATATATATATAGATAGATAGATAGATATAGATATAGATATAGATATAGATATAGATATAGATATATAATTATAATATATATAATATAAATATAATTTTACACATACACAAAAATATAACCAACTATCTTGTAATTAGCTGGCTTTGTGTTAATATATTTAAGCTTTCACTTGGCTAATGATAGGCATAGTGTGTTACTATAAACTCTTTATTATGTAGGAGTGAATGAGCACAGTGGATCCAGTGGCTGAGTTATTACACATTCTTTTGTATCCTCTTCTTTGAGCTTCATAGTTTTAAGTTTATAGTTATGTAGTATTTTATCCTTTTTTTATGGCACTTCCTTTTGTTTAATGAAAGAAAAAGCCACTGGACCGGAAAACATTCCAAATGAATGCTTTGAAGCATTATAGTTCACCCTGAAATAAGTGTACTTTAGCATTCACTAAAGACAAGTGAAGTACCCTCTTCAGTATTATGAGCACTGTGAGCATACATCCTGTTGACACACACTTAAGAGAAAGCTATGCAAGATTACCAGAAGCTATAGTTTGAAAAATATTTTTCCCCAGCAGTACCGAGCGGCATACTGGAGGCCAAATTCTCTTCTCAGAGTTCCAGGAAAACCTCTAGTCTAATATTCTTCCCTTCTTACATGTGGTGGCTTGATGGACCACTACTGACATCAAATCTGCACATGGAAACCAGAGCTCCATCATGTGCAGCTCAGAAGAGAATGGCTTCCTTAGTTGTCTAAACACAATGTTTTTAAGGACACCAGTCAGTGCATAATGTTTGTAGGCTCATGGTCCCAATTAAATTTCAGGAAATTGTTGTTTGAGGCACTGTCATTTGAAACTGGGATATGGATATCTGCTAGGTCAGATGTTCCCAAACCAAGGGCCCTTGGCCTATCTGCATAGCATTAGCTGGAATTAATGGTGATCAGACTTGTCACATGGTGCTCTCTCTCTTTCTCATTTCGAGCTTTTAAATACACCACATATTTGCCTAATATTGCTTTCCATTGCAAGCAATTGCTATAGTTACCACAGGGATGTTGTGTCAGATGCAAATAGGAGAGGAAGTGATTTGGATATCATGAACAGGAGGGGAGATGGTCTACAAGACAATCTCTCTGTTAAGATATGGTCCACACAATAAAAAAAAAAAAAGTTTGATATTAGTTGGATTATATGGGGGACATGGATCGGTGTTCATGTCACATTCCCCATCAGTATGCCCTGGGCATGATCCAACTAGCAGACCAAATTCAGTGATGAAACCTGGCTACATGCCACCTGTGGCATGTTACACAAATGCTAAGAAGAAAATGGGATTATATGATAGGTGATAATAGGAGACTGGACTAGGTAACCCAGGATGTCCCTTCCAGGCCTATATTTCTAAAATCAAAGACCCCCCCCCTCTCCCCCTCCCAAAACAAACCACAACCCACAGGTACAGTTTACTATGGGCCTGATTCAGTCACCCACGGTAATACTTTGTGAGAGTGAGGATGGCAGAATCTACTCCTAGATTAAGGAACAATACTCATCTGCTGTTCGATAGGAGTGAAGGATTAGTACAACTCTGCTCACTATTGATTTCAACCATTCACAGGATCTGTGTTGTGCTTGTCTCGTATAAAAGAGGCTCATTTGATTCTTCCATTAACAACCGAATCTCACTGTAGAAGGAAATGTGCCACACTGGTTGTTACTCAGGAAACTTGGATATTCCTTTATGCTACATGAAAGATAGACTGTGGAATTATGGAAGTGTATAATACAGGTTGTGTAACAGCCAGGTAGAATCACAATCCCTGCACTGAACAGATCACTGGGACTGCTTGTAGGCCAAAAGCTTATTTTGCCTTATACTCCATTTTGCTAGCTTTGAATTAGTAAGAAGAAATTGTAGCCTTGAATTAGTAAGAAGTAATTGTTCTGAGTTTATTTTTTGCTAATTGTGTTAACATTTGTTCTTAGAGGGATGGAGGTTTTATGGCTGTAATTGCCTTATTTATTGTTTGGTGTGAGGGAAAAATGTATGGTAATTAACTGAGAAAGGACATCTAGGCCGGATGGTCAAGAAGGGAGTGGAGGAGTCAAGAGGCACCAACTTTATCATCAATCACCCAGATGGCAGATTGACAACCCTAAAGCAAAGGCATACACCCCAAGGATGAGATAAGGAGTTGAGCCAAAGGGACAGATAAGAAACAGTTGCAGATCCTCCTGGTAACAACTCAAAATAATGCTAATTAAGAGCAACCCTGAATACGTCGTGATTGACAGCTCCAGTGTGACAGAGCAAGGTCTATAGACTTGTATGGGAATTTATCACTATAAAAGAAGGGTGTATTGCCATGGGACTTTGGGTTTGTTCTACATCAACATTGGAGCTTCGAACGCATTCGACAGAGGCCCAGTTCCCCTCCCTCGTGTGCAGTTTCAGCTGGTCACTGGAATGGAGAGAGCAACATTAAGGACTGGTAACGATAAAATCTAGCTGCAGAACCTTTTTGGATATATATATATATATACATATATGTGTGTGTGTGTGTGTGTGTGTGTGTGTGTGTGTGAGAGAGAGAGAGAGAGAGAGAGAGAGAATGGAAACATATGCTGATTGTAATGCTTAAATTATACTCTCAATAAACACGGCATATTGCCTTATCCCCTTTAAAAAGATTCCATGTGCTTCTTATAAGCATAACATGCTCCCTCCCTACTGTGCTGGGAAAGGACGATGCCCCACAGGAGTAAAGAGAAAGCAGGCTCAACCCCACCCATCCATTCACATACTAGGCATCTTACTACCTCCTCCCATTAAAGGGTTACAGTAGTAGTTGCACTGCATCTGCATGCCAAGAGCTTCAGGAGACTGCTTCCTAGTGTTCCACTTAAGGCAGGTGATTCTGCATCACCCCTTACTATAGACTATGGCAAGTGGACATGATCTAGTACCAAGCTCTTTCAAACACTCAGCACAGTAGGATTATGTATCCAGGCAAAATCTAAGGGCAAGATGAAGGGAGGTCTGCAGCATCTCCATCAGTTTCATTGAGAGCTAGGAGCATTTGGAACCTCACTAGTTATAGCCTATGTATTAGTAAAAGGTGCTTGTTTGCCTACTAACTGTCTGACAACCACCATATTTTCTTTATATACTGATGAATCACTCCAACCGGTTTCCTATTTTATGTGCTGCTTATGCTCAGGAACTACATGGACTATTATAGAAGGGCTTCTCCCAAACTACAGATGTTGTCGAGAGCTATTGCCTGTTTCCATTAGCTTGTAGAAACTAGTAAATGTTTTCCACATTTTTTTAAAAAGTCTCACATTATTGCATAGAGCTCAATCTATGTATGTAAGCTTTATTCCCTATTTACACTAGCCCCTTATAGAGTCATCATCCCAAAGAGAAGTTCTAAAAATTTGAAATAAACATTAAATCTGTACTTAAACTTGCCTACTGGGTCATCTGCCTTTGCCTTGCTGGCTATAAACTGCCAGCATACACAACACTCAGCAGATTTAAGAATAGAGATGACCTTTATTTTGCCAGCACTGACACAAGCCTTGGACCTTATTTTCATTGTGCTATTAAATAGTTGTTGATTTATTGCAGAACTAAGTACATTGTGCCAATTTGCTTTTTCTATTTGACTAGTTTTGTATTTTCTACCCCTGAGTGTAGCCATCACAGCCAGCAACTCAGTATCTTTTATGGACACTAGCAAAAATCAATGTACAATTAAATATTGATATCTGACACTTTGTAAGCCATTAATGAGTGATGTAGAAATACATTACAAATGAATAGACTGACATTTAAAAAAAAAAAAAACAGTTGTGTGTATGCCAATAATCTTCCATGAAATCCTATATGGACTATACAGACACTCTTAAGGATTTGAACGTTATTGCAGAAAATGTGCATCATTTACTTAATGTGTAATTTTAATTGCATATTAAAATGTGCTATAAATGCCTTACATATTAAGTGCCCAATTTACAATTTGTTCTATTAGTAACAAGTAAACAGAACAGACTTTTATGAGTCTGTGTTAAGTTAAATAACTGCCAGTAGGTTTACTGCAGCTATTGCCACCAATGTAGACAGATAAGTGCAACAACCCATGAAGTTCTAAATGCAGGAAATAAGGCAGGTGATGGTATGAACGGTATGTCCTGTTAAGTCACAAGCTGAAAGCAAGGTATTTTGATTGCAGTATGCCACAGATATTATAAACAGCCACAACAGCATATAATCCATCTTCTGTATAAAGAACTCTAGCAGTAGTTTTGTTCATACAGCAGGCTGGCTGACCGATCATTGGCTCAGAGCAGAAGTTCAGTGGAAGTGTGCCATCCATCTAATATCCAACTAGTGGTCATGGTTGTTTGAGTGCATAGATATTCACCTTCTGCTTCCTGCATCAAGTCCCTGAAGGTGCCTAGTAGAAATATGCCCCACTTCATTGCACATACAGTGGGCCATGTGAATGATATACATCTTCCTGTTTGCTGGCTGAAAAAATTCAGTTATAGCAGCCCCAGGCAGCTTTAATTTTTTTGAGATGCGTGTCATCTGTATACAGAACACATTGCAACCTATAGGGCTTCATTAAGACTCCTCATGACAATCTCTCTGATATATATAATTATTAAATAGGAAAGGTGATAGGATGAACGCTGCACAACCTCAAATGAGAGAACCCTCAGAGCAAATGAGGTATTGCCTGACATTTCTTTTGCTGAGAGATTCCAGAAAGTAAAGAAAGAAGCCATTCAAGTTCAGCATTATATTCCTTGTTATCATATGTGGGTGCAAGAACCCCTTGCTTGGGTCCTCTTTAGGGACTGAACCTGGGCATTTGGATCTAAAAACTTTAGCTTCTACTGCATGAGCTAAATGTCTAGATATGTGAGATTAAAGGCAAACTCATAAACCTCTATGTGAGGTTCAGCTACTGGAAAGAGACCCAGACTCACACTGATATTAAAATTACACAATCATGTTTCAATACACTTTATCATACTACAGGTGTTACTACTAGATAGCTTCCTTAATATATATGTAACCTATTTTGTAACAATGACCATCACAATATTCTTTATACCATTAGTCCTTTTTTGTTAAAGGCCAGTGACAGACTATATTTGTAATAGTAATGTTCTCTAGAGTAAAAAGTTACTATTTTTTAATCTTTTTAATATTCTGTGCTTTGGTTCTGATCATTCCCATTCCTTTCAAGTCACAGTCACTGTAACCAGAGGTGTAAAAGGTGAAATTGACCAACCAAATTCCTGCACATTTAAATGCTTGAAGTGGTAAAACACAGTAAGAATAGTATCAAAGGGGTAGCCGTGTTAGTCTGGATCTGTAAAAGCAGCAAAGAGTCCTGTGGCACCTTATAGACTAACAGTTGTATAGGAGCATGAGCTTTCGTGGGTGAATACCCACTTCTTCGGATGCATGTACACCACGAAAGCTCATGCTCCTATACGTCTGTTAGTCTATAAGGTGCCACAGGACTCTTTGCTGCTTTTACAGTAAGAATAGAAACTTAAAAAGGTAGGATGAAAGGCATTTCCATAGATCTAGTCCGGTCCCCTGCACTGAGGCAGGACTAAGGATTAACCTTAGACAGATTCCACAACCTTCCTAGGTAATTTGTTACAGTGCTCACTTATCCTTATGGTTAGGATGTGTTTTCCTAATGTCGAACCTAAATCTCCCTTGCTGCAATTGAAGCTCATTACTTCTTGTCCTATCCTCAGTGGTTAAGGACAACAAATTTATCACCCTCCTCTTTATAACCACCTTTTACATACTTGAAAATTAGGTCCTCCCTCAGTCTTCTCTCCTCTAGATTAAACAAAGTTGTTCCCCTCCCACCATTCTTTCCTTACAGGTCTTATTTTCAACATGATGCCATTTTTGTTGCTGTCCTCTGGAATTTGTCCAATTTGTACACATCTTTCCTGAAGTCAGGTACCTGGAACTGGACACAGTACTCCAGGTGAGACCTTGTCAGTGCTGAGCAGAATAGAAGAATTACTTCTCATGTCTTGCTTACAACACTCCTGCTAATATATTCCAGAAAGATGATCATTTCTTGCAACAGTATTAGATTGTTGAGTCATATTTAGTTTGTGATCCACTCTGACCCCCAGATCCTTTTCTGTAGTGCCCCTTCCTAGACAGTCATTTCCCATTGTGTATTTGTACAACTGATTATTCTTTCCTAAGCGTAGTACTTTGCATTTGTCCTTATTGAATATCATCCTTTTATTTCAGACCACTCCTTCAGTTTGTCAAGGTAATTTTGAATTTTAATCTTGTCCCCCAGAGTGCTTGCAACCCCTCCCAGTTTGGGATGGCCCACAAACTCTACAAGTATACTTTCCATGCCATTATCCAAATAATTTATGAAGCTATTGAATAGAACTGGACCCAAGGCAGATCTCTGTAGGACTCCACTCATTATGCCCTTCCAGGTTAACTGTGAATCATTGATATCACTGAGTACAGTTTTCCATCCAGTTATAGTAGATTCATCTAAGCTATATTTCCCTTGTTTATGAGAAGGTCATGTGAGTAGGAGAGAGGTCCCGGAGGTCAGATTTAGCTTGCTAGATAAGAGATTAAAGTCCACGACCTCTATTCTAGCATTCTCTGAAATACTTCCAGTTCCATAAGCAGGGCAAGTTAAACAGGCAGAACTTCAGTGTCTCAATGCATGGATGAGTTGGTGTTCAGAAGAGGAATTTAGGATTATTAGGAACCAGAGAACATTTAGGGAAAGGAGAAGCCTATACAAAAAGGATGGGCTCCACCTAAACCAAAATGGAACCAGATTGTTGGCATGTAAAATTTAAAAAGGTGGTAGAAGACTTTTTAAACCCCAGTAATAATGGGGGATTTCAACTATCCACATATTGACTGGGTATGTCACCTCAGGATGGGGTGCAGACAATTTCTAGATATTATTAATGACTGACTACTTCCTGGAGCACACAAGAGGAGAGGCAATTCTTGACTTAGTCCTAAGTGGTGCATAGCATCTGGTCCAAGGGGTGACTATAGCTGAACTGCTTGGTAAATTTAATTTCATTATGGTCACTATTAACAGCCTTTGGTGGGGGGATTCCAAAGAAACCCACTATAGTAGCATTTAACTTCAAAAAGGGAACCTACACAAAAATGACAAAGCTAGTTAAATGGAAATTAAAAGGAACCATCAGAGGAGTGAAATGCCTGCAAAACTTTCTTAAAACCACCATAAATAGAGGTTCACATTATATGTATACCCCCAAGCAATCACCACCCCCACCAATTAAAAAGAAGAACACAGCAAGAGGAGCAACAAAAAAAATGCAACTATGTCTCAGAATTCAAGAGGTGTTTAGAGAAAAAAAAATCTTTAAAAATGAGAAGTCAAATCTTAGAGAGCAAGTAGAAAGGAGCATGTATTTTGCATTTGTCTTGCTAGAGTTCTATTAGGTACACCAAAAAAGAATTTGAAGAGCAACTAGATAAGGATACAAAAACAGCAAAAATACATCAGAAACAGGAACCCTGCCAAACAATTACTGAGGCCATTGGACAATCAAGGGGCTTAAGGGACACTTAAGACAAAGACATTGTGGAGAAGCTAAGTGAATTCTTTGCTTTGGTCTTCACTGCAGAGGATGTGAGGGAGAGGCCCAGATCTGAGCCATTATTTGTAGGTGACAAATCTGAGGAACTATCCCAAATAAGGTGTCAATAGAGGAGGTTTTGGAACAAACTGACAAATTAAACAGTAATAAGACACCAGGACCAGTTGGCACTCACCCAAGAGTTCTGCAATTTCATATTTGAGCTCCTTCAGAACAGTGGTATGTAACCTGTCACTTAAATCAACCTCTGTACCAGATGACTGGAGAATACCCAGTGTGATGCCATTTTTTTTAAAGGGTCCAGAGGTGATCCTGGCAATTATAGGCCAGTAAACCTAAATTCAGTACCAGGCAAACTGGGGAGGTATGATTTCCCTTTACAAGAACCATGTTGACTCTTCCTCCCCAAAATTACATTCATCTATATGTCTGATAGTTCTGTTCTTTACTCTACTTTCAATCAACCAGTCTATTAGAATTCTTTGAGGGGAGCTAAGAAAGATGTGGACAAGCTGATACTGTGTACCTGGGCTTTCAGAAGGCCTTTCACAAGGTCTCTCACCAAAGGTTCTTAAGCAAAGCAAAGAGTCATGGGATAAGAGGAAAGGTCCTCTCATGGAACAGTAACTGGTAAAAAAGATAGGAAACAAAAGTAGAGGAATAAATGGTTGGTATCCACAGAGGAGAGAGGTAAATAGCAGAGTACCCCCAAGGATCTGTATTAGGACCACTGCTGTTCAACATATTCATAAATGATCTAGAAAAGGCGGTAAACAGTGAGGTGGCAAAAATTGCAGGTGATACAAAGTTACTCAAGATTGCCATTAGCTTTGGCGTTAACTAAGAGTTACAAATGAATCTCACAAAATGGCAGATGAAATTCAATGTTGATAAATACAAAGTAATGCACATTAGAAAATCCTGACTATGAATACAAAGTGATGGAGTCTAAATTGTCTGTTACCACTCAAGAAAGATCTTGGAATCATTGTAGATAGTTCTCTGAAAACATCTGCTCAATGTGCAGTGGCAGTTAAAAAAAATGTTTGGAACTCTTAGGAAAGGGATAGATAAGACAAAATATAATGCCACTGTATAAATCCATGGTACCCCCCCCACACACACACCTTGAATACTGTGTGCAGTTCTGGTTGCCCCATCTCAAAAAAGTATATTCAAATTGGAAAAATTACAGAGAAGGGCAACAAAAGTGAATAGGGATATGGAACAGCATCTTTGGGAAGATAGATTAAAATGACTGGGACTGTTCATTTTAGAAAATTGATGATTAAGAGGGGAGGGGTAATTTCAGGGGTCTATAAAATCATGAATTGTCTGGAGAAAGTGAATAAGGAAATGTTATGTGAAAGGCTAAACAACACAACCAGGGATCAGCCCCGCCACTCCCCCACCCCCCCAAAAAGGCAGCAGCTTTAAAACAAACATAAGGAAGCACTTCCTCACACAATGCACAATCTGAGGAACTCATTGCCAGAGAATGTTGTGAAGGCAAAAAATAAAACTGGGTTCAAATACATGTGTCTGTAATTCCTGGGGGCTGTCCTTATTCCCCTTTTTATTGATAGGTACTACATTTGCTCTTTTCTAGTCCTCTGGGATTTCTCCTGTCCTCTGTAAGTTCTCAAAGATAATCACTTTCATAGAAAATACATTGTATTAAAATGTTTTTGTGATTATTTTTGGCAAAAAATGTAATAGGAAGAAGTAGTGCAAATTGAATATAATTTGTTTGATGGTAGTTTTATAAGATTGATTAGTGAAGTCAACCTATTCTCATGTTACCTTTCCAACATAGTTTTGCAGTTTGTCTTGAGTTCAGTATCACATAAGTAGATCCAATACTTCAGGTAAAAATAATTCCTGGGACACTTGATTATATCATTCATAAATACTTAAAATACACTTTTTTCTCCAGAAGGGTTATGTTCATGATTCACTCTTATTCAATATTTCAAGTAGCTGAAAAAATTGAAACAAATGTTGTTGAAATGTTAGCAACTTCAGAAGCATTTTCTGTACTATAATATAGTGTATTTTTTTGGCAATTCCTTAGAACAAAAGTTTGGAGTTGGACTTTCCATTTTGAAATCAGAATTTTCAAATAAGAACTACTAGTCTGAAAAAAAATCCCAACATATATGACTAATCTGACTAATGAAAGTTAGAGCTTTCGACGAAAAGTCGACACTACGAAAAAAAGGTAATACTGAAAAAAAAACGGTTTGCAGAACCAAGCTAATTTCTCATTTTCTCATTTAAAGTTTACAGAAACTTTAACAATCTTAAAACAAATAAAATATTTTGATAAATTTAAATGTTCTCACAACTATTTATTTTGTCCCATCACTGCATCAGTTCCTGTGTCTTGTCTATGGATTAGGATGACCTACATATATTGTAATAACCATGTGAGTAAGGATGCAATAAAATGCATGGCCCGGTTACGGAAAAAATAGTTGTATTGTTTCATGTGTATTTATTTACACAGCAAGACAGGATCAGTGCTGGTGGTGTTCATAAGTAAAAAAAAAAAAATGCTTGCACTGATCTGATAACATTGGCCATATACTGCAAAGTGTCAGGATTTAAACGAGGACAAAAATGGTTTGGAGTTGAGAGCCATTCCAGCTCACTGTAGCATGCAGTGTGATATCTCAGATTTTATTGTTGATTTAGGAATCCTTATTTTCATCTGTCAGCCAGTAATGAAAGTCATGTATAATTTTGTAATGCCTTGATTGCTCACTTTCAATTGCCTCCACTGATGTGAATGAAGCTGGAGATACCTGGGCAGCAAATGCTATTGATAAGGAACATTCAAGGACTGTCCTCTTCTTTAACTAAAAGATGATGAGCTCCTTAGATAAGTCACCTGAAACAATGTAGGCATATAGTGCAAATCATTTGAATTTGTGTACATTGTCCTGAAAAATTTAGAAAGATCCCCTCTCGGGTTTATGTTGAAATAGAGAGCACTGCACAATGGTGATAAGATTAACAAGACCTCATAGCTTATCTTAAACAATATATATATATATATATATAAACACACACACAGATTTGCAGTATCCAAGCAAACTCCCTTCTGCATTTCATTTCACAATTTTAGAACATTTTTCCACAGTGTACCAAGGTTTTAAAGAGTATGTACTGAATAATAAGTAATATGCTTTCATTCATATATGATGCATAAACTGTGGCATGCAGCCAAATAAAATAAACAGAATGGGGTTTAGATTTTATGGGCTGGAGGAGGTGGTAACCACATAAGAACAGGAAGTGCATAATAAGTGGTCTTGATAGTCTAGTACCCAATTTTTTTAGTGGTCATGCTAGATGCTACAGAGACTTGAAAGAAACCCCAGCATGACTTGTTTTAGAATTACTTACCCATGGATTTTACCTAATCCCCAAAAAATCAGAGGCTGATTTATGCTCTGAATCATATCCTTTCACTTAACAATTCTAATTTACTTTCTAATTTAAGCATGGATTTTCTTGCAGGGGAAAAACAACATGAATTGGATAAAAAGGAAGTAAATTTAAGATGGAAAGTTAGAGTTGGGGACACTGTGACCAGACTGTTTTGATAGCAAACAGTCTTCATGGCAAATGAAGATGGTGGAGCAATCCAGGGAACAGTGGTGCTAGTTAGCGGGTCTGATGGGGCGCATGCCCCTTCCTCCAGGGTTTTAAACTTGGTCAAAATTCCACAGGCCGGGGAGCTGGAAGGGTGAGGGTGGCTCAACCACTTCAAGCAGTTGTCCTGTATTAAACCTGTACAGCTGCTGCCAGAGTGGTCCAGTGTGTCACACTTGCTATGTGGATACACCACCACTGAAATCTGACCCAGCAGTCCTTCCATACAGATGGAGGGGCAGCGGGGCCAAACTTCCATGACTAGCATTACAACCCATCACAGGGGTCATCATGACACAAAAATTGCCCCAGCAGACAGAGGGCTGGCTGGGCAAATCGTGTTGCAACCTGCATCTGTTCCTCTCTGGAAAAGTGCAGGGGTGGCAGTCCGCCGAGAACTCCTGGTGGCACCAGTTCATGCATTGTGTGGTTAAGAGAGAAAGGAGCATCAGTGTCACTGCAGGAGGAGGGCTGGATGAGCAAGGACTCGAAGTTGCCTTCCCAGAAATATATGAATCAATACCACAGCCATTTAGGTCAGTAAGAAGAATTTCTTCTCCCCTACCTCCTACAATGCTGGCTGTACTCTACTTCTGCTGTTGCCACCAGAGAGTTGTACTCGTTCCCCTGTTCAGTCAAGATGACAGAGAATGCCTGGTACACGAGTATGGTCAGAGGTGTGATTTTATTTGATTTCTAAAATTTCTGATATTCAGATCAAGTAGACAGTGCATTGTCATCATTTATATTCTGCTCTAGGATACCAGTCCTTGCAAACAGGTTCATAGTACTGCTGAGACAAATCACAGGTAAGACCATTTAAAATGTCTACAGACATTTTAAATGAAGTAGTGATCGCAACAAAACATTTTTGGCCCTGGGAAGGTCCCCAGAGATGCCACAGTGGATGACTCTAAATAATCCTTTAGAAAGAGAACTCAAAGTTTAGATCCTCTGCTGGGTTCCCAATGGCTTGCCTCTGCTTTCTTACTTTGATATCTCAATTGCTCTGAGGCTTTTTTATTCTGTATATATTCATTATAAGTACCATTTACACTGTCCCTGGCAAAAGATAACCTTTGCAGGCTTGTCTACACTGCCAGAGTGCCGATCCTTCAGTAAATCGATGCATTGGTGGTCGATTTAGTGGGTCTAGTGAAGACCCGCTAAATCGACTGCAGATTGCTCTCCCGTTGACTCCTGTACTCCAGCTGATTGAGAAGAGTAAGGGGAGTCGATGGGAGAGTGTCTCCCGTCAACCTCGCGTAGTGTTGATGTCGCGGTAAGTAGATCTAAGCTATGTTGATTTGAGTTACGCTAGTCACAAAACTCAAATTGTGTAGCTTAGATTGATTTTTCCCTTTAATCGAGACAAGGTCACAAAAACAGTGAAATGCTTTATGCTTTGCTTTATTCTTATGAATTGGTCACACTCACATGTATTTTCCCACTCATGCTATATGTGTCCTTATATCCCTTTGAAACAGAACTGATATGTACTCTATTCAGCTGCAGCAAAAACAGATAACATTTAAGTTTCTCAATACAGCACTTGGTGTACATCAAATCATACTATGGGCTATTTCTTCAGTGTCTTTTGTTGTAGTCTCCACGGACATCAACAGCTCAGGAATATTGCGCTCTATTGCAAGTCATTTAGGGCATCAGAAGCTTAAAGTACCTAAAAATGCACATAGATGTCTAGTGGTATTTTCCAAGAAACAAAACAACCTCTCCCCACCCCCCCATACACCTCAGCACTAAATCTCATTAGGTGATTATCTGCATCTTTACATGCCTAAATACCTTAAAAAATCTGCTTTAATATCTCTGTACCTCAGTTCCTCATTTGTAATTTGGGAATACTAATACCTTCCTACCTCACTGGCATGTTGTGAGGAGTCCAGACACTATAGTAACAGGGCCATTTAAGTACTTAAGACTGATAGCAAACATTTCGGTATGACTTCATATGTCAGACCACATACTGAGTGATACCTTATTTGATCATCCAGATTTGCTCCAGATCCATAGTGCTTGCTTAATTTATTCAGTCATGCCACCTATTCATGTATAGACACACTGCAGACCATTGACACTGCTTAAAGGGCTGGAAATATCCCACTAGGAAAACAGACAAATGTCTTTGTAATAGCAATAGTTCCCTATTTCTTTCATTTCACTGGTGCTGTGTGAAAACACACCAACCCCCCCCCCCCATTTTTTTTCTTCCATAAGGCTCGAATGAGGCTTGGTTAAGGTAGATTGAAACAGAAGGAAAGCTCTCACTGCATAACTGAAGGAAGAGGGGGAGCTGTTTGGGAGCAAGGTCCTACAAGCCAGGAAACAAAGAACTCTCCCTCTGCTTTCTTACTTTACCATCTCTTCCGGAGTTAGCTTTCATTTTCTGCTATATTCCTCGGCCAATCTCTCACAGTCCTCATAGGATTTGGCATAGGAATATGTGTGTCCCACAAACCTAGTCAATATGTGTAAGTCCCTTAAGAGCTTTAATACTGATTCAAGTAAAGCTTCTCAAAATTACTGCTTACCATTGTTGTCTTCACTGATTAGAGAAGCATTAACACAGACAAATTATCCAGGAATCTCATTTTATCACCAATCTGTACTGACTTCAATCTTTTGTGGGGAGTAGCTGCTGTAAGTGTACTGCACATGCAGGCACAGCCAATCATGAGTTAAATTTATTAAGAATAATCAGGAAGCACAGTGCATGAGCAGTCTATAACCGCTATATGTATATAAGCCTCATTAGAGGCAGATCTTCTATTTTGTTTCCTTTTAGATAGTTCATGAATCTGAACTATCACCCCTATCCCTCCCCAAAGAGAGAGTTAGAATTCTTAAGACATAAATATAAACATTCAAGAGATTTGGACTGCAGATTGTAGATTGAGAAAATAACTTTACAGTACCCAGTCTGCCACCACTGTTTCAGTACTATTTGTGTGTGCAACAGGGGCACTCACCTCTTGAGTGACTTCTATCGGCCAGGTGTGCTGCTGCAATCTTTTTTCTGCTCTAGCATCCCCTGTAGGTTGCCAACCTTGCTAGACAGGTCTTTAGTGGCACAGCCCTCTGGTCAAGTCACATTGTCAAATGGATGAAACTCTTCTGTGGTAGCAGAATATGCCTCTCCAGGGTCTTCATCCCCATCTCTGAGCCCTTTAAATCCTGCCCTTCACTCAGGCTTCTAAGTGAGCCTGTCCCCTTCTCAGTGCTTAGACCACTTTCCCAACGGCTGGTGGGGGAACCTGGGCCTGCCTGCCCATCACTTCAGGCACCAACCTAGGGACACTGTAAACAGCAGCCACATACCACTACCATGAGCTCATAGGCCCAAGGAATAGCACCTTTCTCCTCCATAGCCCCTCTCCTTTTATCTATTACCTCTCATTCCCAGGGCCAGTAAATCAGCCCATTAAGCTCTGCTTACCAAAGGGGAGCACCCTTCCTTGCTCCTCTGGACCTGGCCAAGAACTGACCTGCTCAGACCCTGCATCTCTTTTTATCAGAGCCTGCTAGGCTCTGATTGGCACTTTCTGTGCAGGCTTTCTAGGCAGGCCTGGAAGACTCCCCACCTCCACTGATTCTTCCACTGCTCCTTTTATTTGAACTATTTGTCAATAATACAAAATACATGCGATATATTGTTAATAGTTATGCATATATGGTATCATTCCATACCAGGGCATTCAATGAAAGATTTGCCATTCACTTCATTGGGTGCAGAAGCAAGCCCATTGTCACAACTGACTTAAATTTCCATACTATGTTTTCACCAAAAATGGTTTGGAAATAGTTCATTACTGTTGCAGAAATCATATTTCATTTGAGGATCAGTAGTCCTTATTTTGCTGCACCTCTACAAATTTTCAGTCCTTCAAAAGTTTGGCTCACTACCTTCTGCATCTCTTTTTGGGTGCTTTAAAGGGTATCATGGCATTTGACAAGTGAGAGTTATGTGGCATGCAGCCTGCAAAGTTTAAATGGTGCACACTGAGTTGCCCTAGAAAGATTATCTACAACAGTCCCTTTAAAAAAACAATTGCATTCCTTTTTTATTGTTAAATAGTTTGAGCTTTTTCCATGTTCAAACTGATTGATATGTATAGTAAGCCTTGCCTTTTAGCAACCTTTTAGGCTGCCTAACTCCTATGAAAACTAAATTATATATGGAAAGAGAAGCAAGGTCACAGCAAAATAGAGTAGACTAACTCTTGCAGATAACACTTTGTCCTTGCATTGAAATATTAATGAGGAAGTCTTCAGGAAAATATATTCATGTGCTACTTTTTGCACTGTTACAAACTTTGACAGTTGTCTTTAACAACTCTCTTTCTCTCATATATAATGTATGTGGGCATATACAGTAACTCCTCACTTAAAGTCATCCCGGTTAAAGTTGTTTTGTTATTAAGTCACTGTTCTATTAGAAAACATGCTCGTTTAATGTTGCGCAATGTTCTAACGCCCTCCGCCACCACCCCCAGCGCCTGCTGGCAGGCCCCGCAGATCAGCACCTCCCCTCTCCCTCTCCGCGCCTCCTGCCTGCCGTAATCAGCTGTTTCATGGCGTGCAGGGAGGCTGGGAGGGAGGGGGGAGGAGCGAGCACGTGGAGTGCTCAGGGACGGAACTGGGTGGGAAGAGGCAGGACGGGGCCTTGGGAGAAGGGGTGGGGTGAGGGTGGGGCCTGGGGCAGAGCCAGGGGTCAAGCACCCCCCAGCAGTTTGAAAAGTCAGCGCCTGTGGCCCCAGAAGCCTATGGCTGTCTCTAGCTATGTAGGGAACTAGAGGCCCAGTGCCTCTGCATTGTGTGTCCCGAGCGTACCATGCAACCTGGCAGATTGGTTCCCTTAGGAGACGACTGGTCTTCCCGGGGGGTAGGGGTGGGGGCATTCAGTGACTAACTGGAACAGGCATTTGTGTGATCTGCTGCTCAGAGGCTAGCAGACACATCCCCATCGGGTGCTGGGGAAGGATGCAGCACAGTGTCACTTCCTTTGTGCTGCCGCTTGCCTGCTCTGCCTGGCTCCCATGTTGAGCCCAAACCTGCACAGCTTGCATGGGGAGGACTTTGCAGGCCTATGAGTGGGGGTGTTGTTGGCCCACACCCTCACTAGAGCTCTGGGGCCAGAGGATATTCACTTACCTAGTCACAGCTGTGAGTCAAACCGCATATAATGTCTTTTGTCTGGTGAATTTTTTTCCCCCTGGAACCTAACGCCCCCTATTTATATTAATTCTTATGGGGAAATTGGATTCGCTTAACATCGTTTTGCTTAAAGTCTCTTTTTTTCAGGAACATAACTACAATATTAAGTGAGGAGTTATTGTATGTATCTATAGTATTATAAAACCATTACTATTCTGAATTTATTCTATATTTCATCTGAGGATATGAAAGCACTCAAAAAGTTTAAGAATTATCCCCATTTTACAGATGGAGAAACAGCCTGGGGAGATCTTAGGTGATATCTGTAGGAATGTGTTGCTCCCGAATCGTCTGCCCACGAGAACGGCAAACTGTTCCCTTAGCAACGAGGCAGGAGTGACCTTGTCCCAGCGTCTGTGTTTGGGAAAACTTTTGGCTTGCCTGTTTTTCTCCCTTGCAGCTGGCTTTCACGTGCACAAGATATGGGGCTGTTACTTTATGTAATTGACTACTGCATGTCTTCTTCATGCGCAAGATTTGTACCAATGAGAAGAGTTGTAAACAAAGTAAGGAGAGAAATAAAAGCCCCAGGAAAAGTTCCTGGGAGGTAGAGGGGCTTTTCGGCTACCACAAACCTGGTGTTCTGTTTCCTTTCATCTGTCGTCGCCACAGATATCAGACTTAGTGTGTTCACGGCAAAACAGAGATAGGATTAAATACCACATCTCTTGATTCTCAGTCTTGTGTTCGAACCATCAGAGCAGTCTGGTTGCCTGTATTATAAGTTGGAGTTGGTAATGCCATCTATAGTTGGCCTAATACCTCCCACTTTAAGATCCTGGTTTCAATTGTTTGTAATTTTGCCAAAATTTCCATGACAGCTGTCTGCCAAAGGCTGAATTTTTTGAAATGTTTCAGAAAACAAATAAAAATCCACATCCCTGAGTGGCATAGTTAAGAGAACCTAAATCTCCACCTAGACAGTGCCTCATCAAGGGAAGAATTCTTTCATTGATCTGGCAGATTACCTACACTGCTGGGAGACTCCCTTCGGTCAGCGTAAGTAGTGCTATTGCGGTGCAGCTGGATCACTGTAGCATTTTGGGTGTAGAGAAGCTTAGTCCCCCATCTGGAAAAATGGGGATAATATCACCGCAGTTCATGGGGGAATTTGAAAATAATTCAGGTTTGTGAAGCACTCAGATGCTAGAACAATGAGAACCGTAGGAGAGTCCAAGGAAGAGTTTAATTCTGTATTCAGTGCAGGATTTGGATGATGTGCATGGGATCACAATTTGAAGGATAAGGATTCATTGAGTGCTGTCTATCCTATGCACAGATGAGGTCATGAGGCCTGTGGAAAAAGTAACATGTGTTCATGTAACCGAAGGCTGTATTGATGTGCAAGGGGCTGAATGAAGATTGTACAGCAGGGGTGGGCAAACTTTTTGGCCTGAAGGCCACATCTGGATGGGGAAATTGCATGCAGGGGCATGAATGTAGGGCTGGGGCAGGGGTTTGGGAGGGAGTGCAGGATGCGGGAGGGGGTGTGGTGTGCAGTAAGGGGCTCAGGAGGGGTGCGTGGTGTGGCAGGGGGCTCAGGGCAGGGGTTTGGGGTGCAGGAGGGGTACGACAAGGGGTTAGGGTGTGGGGTGCAGGAGGGGTTTGGGGTGTGGGCTCTGGCCTAGTGCCACGTACCTGGAGCGACTCTGGGGTGGCAGTGGCGCGCAGTGAGGCTAAGGCAGGCTTCCTGCCTGCCTTGGCCCTGAACCGCTCCCAGAAGCGGCCAGCACCACATCCCTGGGGCCCCTGGGGCGGGGGGGGGGCAGAGGGCTCAGCACGCTGCCCTCGCCTGCGGGTACCTCCCCCGAAGCTCCCATTGGCACAGAGCCCTCTGCCCTCCCCCAGGGGCCACAGGGACATGGTGCCTGCCAGCCATTTTCGGGAGCAGCACGGGGCCTGCGGCACCCTGGGGGCGGCAATCCCGTGGGCTGGATTCAAAGCCCTGACAGGCCGTATCCGGCCCACAGGCCTTAGTTTGCCCACCCCTGTTGTACAGCTGTAGAGGGGTAGTTACTCGCCCCTGCCCTTCGGGGCTTAAAACAGCCCAGGGGAGGGCTGTGGCTGGGGCAAGAAGCCTGGGCTGATTAGGGAAGGTAGGCTCAGCTGTGGCCAAGCCCCAATCAGGCCCAGCTGGCCCCTATAAAAAGGCTGGGAGCCAGGCTTGTAGAGGGAGAAGGGTCTAGCTGCAGGGAGCTAGAGGTACCTGAGTGGAGCAGGGCTGGGGAAAGGCAGAGGAGCTGGGGAGCTCCAGCCTGGAAAGCCCCAGGCTGTGGCCTAGCAAAAGGCAAATAGGTACTGGGGGTTGCAGAGGGCAGCCCAGGGGTAGGCCAAGGCAGCAGGTACAAACCCAACCTTGCTGATGATGAGTGGCTTATACTACAGTCTGCCCTAGGGAGTGGGGGCTAGTTGGTGACTGGCAGTGACCTTATTCTGAGGTGAGGTTAGTGGCAGGGGAGACCCAGAGTGTGGGGGTACTGCCAGGGGGGCAGCAACCTGGTGAAAGGGGCACTGGGGTCCTGGGAGGGACATGGGGGGCAGGTAGTAAGGTGGATCACTGGCCTGCAGAGGGTGCTCTGGAGCTGGGATAAGCTAATTCCCATGGATGACCAGCAGGAGGTGCTGCAGGGGTGAGTCTGCAACATTATAACAGCCTACCCTAATTTATGGTATTTCTTAATGTGTGCTTGACTTTGCAACTTCAGTATTCTTTGAACAAATGTTATATATACACACTTCAGTTAAAACTGAATATACCATGCAATTTTTATTAAAATACATACATAATCTGGTTGTCTAATAGCACACACAGTTCAAATTTTCCTGGCTGTCCCATGGAGCATTCTAAGCAGAAATATGTAAATGAGAATTAGTCTTAAGGTAATTGATGTAGATGTACCTCTATGCATTAAGATTCAGGGGATAAAGAAAAGGCCACAAAATACTTTTCCTTAAGCATCAGTGGGTTGTGCTACAGATTTAAGGAAAAAGCGTTCAAAACAAAGGATTCATTGCAATACAATTAAAATTGGCATTATACCAATTTAAGTCTTGAAAAGCAATCCCACATACAAATGAATCTTTAGCCCTCAATGCTATGATGCATGAAAAGTGTGTGTATGCTTACTGAAAAGGAATGTATTCTACTGCAGTTTCTAGAAGAATGTACAAGATACAAACAGTAGTAAGTAGGCAACAACTTCTCTGTTGAATGTTGTTAAATTGCATAGACCCTAATGGTACTATCTCAGTAATGTCAAAAGTGTGCAGACAAGCAAATCCACATTTAGCTAATTTTTAGTTTAAAATTGCATGTGACTCAGATTTGTGAACTGGATTAACATGTCCTCACATAGCCATGAACAAAAATTATACCATTAGAGGGGGGAAAAACCCAACAGCTCGGTCTAGATAGATGAAATCCAGTGGGGAAATTTAGAGTCCTGCTATTTAACAACGAACTGGAAATGGTTTTCTTTCTGGATTGGATTTTCAGAAAACACTCCGCATTGGCTTACCTCTTCTCCCATTGAAATTAATGGTTGAGTTCAGTGGGACCAGAGTTAAGCCAACACTCCCCTTTTTGTTTTGTTAGAGATGGGCTCAAAACCCAGGATCCAAATACCCCTGAATTTCAGATCCAAATCTGGCAGGTAGAGATCATTATTAATAGGCATCCTTTAGATTGAACTTTGTGCCACAAAGACTTTGAGCCACAATGTTATTGGCATCAGAAACTGTGTGTCAAAACCAACTCCTTTGTTTAGGACTAGATTGACTCTGCATGTGACCCACTCAGAATGGGTTGGAGCAGAGCTGTAATGCTCAAGAGGGAACACCAGGAAACATTTCTTTCCCCAGGTGTTTGGCTGCTTTCAGATCACTCAAGGAACGTGCAGTATGTTCTCCATTATGCATCTCGCTCATTTGGGGATTTAGCAGTCTCTGCTTAGGTGATCAGGTTCTGCAATTGTGGCAGCCCCTATCTGACGGATGGGGAAAGGAATGCAGAAGTCTTGGTGAACCATCTTCTCTATTACATGTTTGGCCAATGCCTGGGTAGAATCTGAGCCATGTTCTTTACATACAGTGACCATGCTGGGCCAGAACTTTGACTCACGTTAAAAATCAATATAGCTCCACTGAAATGAGTGGGAGCTGTGAAGCTTTCACCAGCAAAAGACCTGGCTCTTTGGCTTTAGATTAATTTTACATTTAGTAGTTTGCAGTGTCATGCTTGGATTAGAAGAAGTGTTTCTGGAATAAATAAATTTTAAGAGCGAAACAAACCAACCATAAGCATGTAGGATTGTTACTATAATGAATGGGAATCATCCCTGTGAAGAGCTTGCAGAATCAGGTCCATTGCCTATTAAACAATACAAGTACTATTATATATGTATACAAGGAAAAACAGCAAGTCAAGTGGTTTTTTGATAGAACATTTAGAAAATAATAATTACAGAGCAGCATGAATGGCACTAGAAGATAGCTCTTTGAAGGGCTAGAAGGGGAAATGCCCAGTAGAAGAGCAAGTAGAAGATAGGGTTGAGGTTGACCATTTTATGTGGCTAGTGGTAGGGAAGTTGCTTATTGGACTATGGTAACAGAATAAATAAATAGCGGAGTAAAAACATGCTACAGTGTAGGAATGAGGAGGTCAGGTAACAGAAGTTCATTACTTAGTTGTACTGCCCCTACTGTTGGCAGATGGATTGAAGGGCATTCCTCAGCAGAGAGTTCCTTTTCTGCTGTCTCAGTGACAAAAGTCAGCAGTAGTGCCATTAATGCTATGAATCCATCATTAACTGATTGATTCCATTGTGCTTCAGCAGATGTAAGTCTGTCTATATTTTGCAGAAAATATGCCCGGTCACCCAAAGGTCTTCTGTTAACTAATCTTTTTTGAAGATGGCAAAGTTCATGGAGGATAGGTCCATCAATATCTATTAGCCAGGATGGTCAGGGATGCAATACCAAGTTCTGAGTGTTCCTAGCCTCTGTTTGACAGAAGCTGGGAGTGGACAACAGGGGATGGACTTAGACAGCAGCATCAACTGTCCTCAAATACTCCTTGTTTTAGGAACATAATCTTGTAATAAAGCTTGTCACAGCCTCTGATCCAAACAGCTCCACAGAGCAAAGCTTTTGTTTTTCCTGTGTTCCATTTTCCCTCTTATTGTCCTCATTTGAGAGCAGGTAGGCTGAACACAGGGTGCCCATTCCATCACTCTGTTGGCCATCCCCACCTTACCTCTATTTTTTCTCTTTCCTTCCTTGTTCCCTTTCTTTTGATTCAAAGAACTGCTTCTGGCTTACACTGACCCAGGAACTCTTTGCTATAAGGATAAACTTCAAGATGGCAGACAGACTATTTGCACAACAAGCTCCACCCACAAGATGATTTATGCCAAGTAGGGGGTAGAGGCAGAGGCCTGTGTGTGTGGAGAATGCTAGCCCTGACAGAAGTCAGTCTGAGGGTTTTGTGGAAGAGAGAAGAGCTATGAATCCATCTTCATTAGGCTGCTCAAAGCCTTTTGGGGACAGTGGAATTTTACAAATCTAATATACTGACATTTTGTCTTGTTTGTTATACTGTATGTATTCACTTGCATTCTACAACTACAGTAAAACTCGCATGTAGTAAGAACTATATGTTGTAATCAATCTAGATACCAGCCTATTTACCATCCCTCCACTCATCACATGACATTGACAGACATGAACTCATTGAGTAACTGGATTCGTATTGCTTGTTTGATTATTCACTACTGTTTTAACACACAAATTACGGTGGCTGCTAAACACGTTTTGCTTCAAGGACTAGGCCTGTATCTTGTGTACTTATAAACTGGTACAAAGTGAATCATAGAATATCAGGGTTGGAAAGGACCTCAGGAGGTCATCTAGTCCAACCCCCTCCTCAAAGCCAGACCAATTCCCAACTAAATCATCCCAGCCAGGGCTTTGTCAAGCCTGTCCTTAAAAACCTCCAAGGAAGGAGATTCCACCACCTCCCTAGGCAACCCATTCCAGTGCTTCACCACCCTCCTAGTGAAAGAGTTTTTCCTAATATCCACCCTAAACCTCCCCCACTATAACTTGAGACCATTACTCCTTGTTCTGTCATCAGGTACCACTGAGAACAGTCTAGATCCATCCTCTTTGGAACCCCTTTCAGGTAGTTGAAAGCAGCTATCAAATCCCCCCTCATTCTTCTCTTCTGCAGACTACACAATCTCAGTTCCCTTAGCCTCTCCGCATAAGTCATGTGCTCCAGCCCCCTAATCATTTTTGTTGCCCTCCACTGGACTCTTTCCAATTTTTCCACATCCTCCTTGCAGTGTGGGGCCCAAAACTGGACACACTACTCCAGATGAGGCCTCAATGTCAAATAGAGGGGAATGATCATGGCCCTCAATCTGTTGGCAATGCCCCTACTTATACAGCCCAAAATGCCGTTAGCCTTCTTGGCAACAAGGGCACACTGACTTATAGGGGTGAGTGGGGTACAATGCTGTCATTCAGAGTTGGTGTTTTGCACTCACTTTCCACACAGGTAAATGACTATATTAACTGCAGGGGGAATGGAGAATTAGAATGAATGATGTCCTAAGCAGCTACATTATCAGTCACCCATCAATTGTAAAATGTGAACTCAAGAAAGAATGGAATAATGTGAATCATTTAAAAAGTCACCATTTAACAACCATTAGCACACTAAGTGAAAGCACCCTTTCTTTTCAAAGCACAAAGGGAAACAATTTGGACATCTGTTACCATTTTTTAATAACCCTGGGGAAATTTTGATTCTTAAAAAAAAGTGTACTTTGCAGTTCTCAATACCCAATCCTGAAAGTGCATCTTTAGACTCTCCTCACTTAAGCACACGAGGAAACAAGATGGCATGACTTGACCTAAATATGGCCAGCCCTTTCCCCAAAGGTGGTCAGCTCATTAGAGCTGCAATCATACTTCCGAGGCAGTCAGTCGGAGACACTATTCCTCTGCAGTTGGGAACTGAGGTGCCCTTGGGGTAAGTCAGGCCAGCTGATTAGCCAAACCTCCAATATATAAAACCCCAAGGGAATGGGATGACTCTTTTGCATAACTGATGTTTGCATGTGATATACTTTAGACTTGCGTATATTGTATAAACGTTTTAACCAGAGAATGGTCTGAGCTGCAAATTTTAGACATGGATCCATGTTAAAATGCCTTAACCCACTGCAAAGTGTGAAGGCATTCAGACCTGCTTTCTTTGATCAGCTTCATCTTTATTTCTTAATAGTCTAAAGGCTGACCTATAAACAGTTCCTGTGACATATTTGGGACAGCAGTATACTATTTCTAAGACTTTCTTTTAGCTGTAGATTTACAATTGCAACGTGGCCTCATGTCTGACTAAGGGCAGCCCTTGTCGTGTTTGCACATAATACTGTAGAGCCTTAGGCTGAGCGGGATGGGAAAAGGAATTATTGTGAATGCAAAGAAAGAGCCCTATTACTCCTTCATATAACCTTGGGTATAAGTTCTTCTGACAATGCCAAAAGTTTGAGATTACAGTATATGTTGGAAAAGTTAAACATGGTAATTATAAATGTGCCAGGATCTGGACATATGCCCAGTAAAAATAGCACACAAATATCGAGAGTCTATGGTGCTAAAAATGCAGAGTGTGTGAAAATTTCCATCTGGAAGTGCTGCTGGGGAAGAATGCCTCTGCCATAAGCATGGTAAGGAGACAATATGAAGTCAAGTCTGAACTAATTAGAATGTCGTCTTCCCTCAGGACACAGTCTCTGGAGATCCTAATGAAAATTAAAAAAGGCCAAATGCTTCAGCAATAAGAAAAGACACTAACAAATTGGTTTGAAGTCACATCAATGTAGGGAACTGCATCCATTCTGTTGAAGGAAATGAGGTCATGCTTTCCAGTTAAAATTAATGTTTAATATGGGTAAAAGACACTCAGCTCTAAAAACATGAATCCCTGACACTTGAGCAAAAGGACAGTCACGATCAGCTGTCAGGATTAAGCTTATAGGCTCTTTGTGGGGCATCCACTAGCAGCTGAGATGATCACACACACTTGAGTACCTCTATCTGGCAGAGGCAATGGATGCATACAAACTACCCCATATGTTACTATGGTCAGAAGACTGCACAGTTTGAAAAAGGGAGGCATGGCTAAAGGTCAACATTTTACATATGCTATTTTTAACCAGATGATAGTGTTCTTCATCTACTATAAATGGTAGCTCCCAGAGCCCCCCCTCAGGAAAGAGTCCCTATTGTGCTACCATGCACTTATACAAGTGACCAACAACTGAGTACTCTTGTGCACAATTGAAGTAGATGCACTCTGTTATGGAGGACTTACAGTCTAAACACCTGTTTGCATGGTATTAAATTCCATTATTCTGCCTCCTACTTAATCATTTTAGTTATTTCATAGTTATCAGTAAAATTGGTAAACTAAGAACCTGCATTAATCTGTATAAATAACTGCAGTTTTAATACTTTTTTCAAATCTCAGGAAATTTTAACTTAAATTTAAGCTTGGGGCGCCATGTGAGGTGGACACAATGAACACTAGAAGTTTTAAAACTAATACTAGATATGATGTACAGTAGTTTTCATCTGCCTTAATATCTTCACTCAGATGTACAATGACAACTGGAAAACCCTATAGATAATCAAGATCCATTTCCTTCTACAGTCTGGAAAGAAAATAAAATATAAACTATTACTTTTAAGATACTTTGGAGCTGTTGACACACTAAATTGATTTGGGGGAAAGTGGGGAGGGGGGTGAAGGAGGGAAGTATATAGTTGAGGGTTTTTTTAAAATGGATCAGACCCTCAGTAGAAATTTAAATATTTTATATTTATAGCAGAATTTCATGTGTACATTCACAACCAGAAAAAAAGCCTGAATTCCAATTTGTTTGGTTAATTTTTATCTTGACATGAACAAACACTCAACTGCCTCTGAATAAGTATTTCTAGTTATGGCAGTACAGCAATTCTTTGTTTCTAGAAGCAAAAATTGCAGCATAATCTGTATTTAGATAAGGGAAACAAATATATTATTGAACCATCAGAAGTGTATTCTTAAAAGCATGCTTTTAATTGGTTTTATTCAACTTTTGGTGGGCAAATTATGTACATTTTGAGTATTACTGAAGGAAAATTGAATTTTATTAAGCTGTTTGATTTTTTTTCATGGTTTTATTCTCCCTTTCCCCTCCCCACCCCCAAAAAAAGTAATTTTAAGGCAAGTGTTCATTGGCACCCAATAATGAACTTTCTTTTTTCCTCATCTTTCAATTTATTTTAATACATGAATGGCTCATCGGGTGGCAGAAAGATAAGGTTGATGTCAGCAATTATGCTCCTACATATTCAAAAAACTATAGAAGGAGTTAACACATTTGAGATTGAAAATAAGAAAGCTGCTGGGTTTTCAATTACTAGAGATTTATTGAAAGATTTTTCATCTCTTGTATTTACTGCAAGAGCTTTCTTTCCACTTATTCTTATACCCCCAAATTGTTAATTTAGGAGCTAGAGACCTCAGCTGAGACTGGCATCCTATTGCTTTACACACTGTGCATACATTTAGTAAGAAAATCAGTCTGTGCTCTGAAAAGCTCAATGTAAACAGGAGAATATCAAACCATTAGTCAAGTATTCCATACCCAGACAAAATGCACAAAAAAATAAATAGAAGGATCTAATTCCATTATTACACTGCATTGTTTGCAACATTAAATCCTGTCTAGTAATGGGGAATTCCTGTTATGCATCTCATAGATCATTGTTTAAACATTGACACCTAAAAATAAGTAGTACCTAAATATGTTGTGTGGGTGAAATCTTCAACCTGCTTAATGGCCAAACTCTTTTGGGGCTAGAATTTCACCCCATATATGAGTATGATCTGGTAAATGTCCATATTTGCCCACACCCCACCACATTTTCTTTTAAATTAATATGGTGCATGTCCTTGCATGCATGATTGATTGGTTTACCTGCTATGGAGTTAGCACAAATGAATCAAGAGAAACAAAGTAAAACAATGACACGTAAGCAGCCTCGAAGAAACAATGGGGAAGCTGGATATTGGTGAATACCCCTTACATGGCTCCTGTCAACTAAGCATGGCTTATTCTTCCAAAGGCTAAGCCAGGATTCAGAGGGGGATTTAAAAAAAAGATTGTGACTCCAGGCCTAGAAAAGGGGAAGAGTTGAATGAATGAGCATAGGCCATCAGCAAGAGCTGATAGGATGGCAGGGAGAGAGAGGAAAAGACTGCACCAGTGCCAGCCTGCTTCTCCCAGCAGAGATGGGGATTAGCTGGGCTGAGGGGAATTTACACATGGTTGCAAGGAAAGCTTGAAGTATCAGGTAAAGGGAAATATACATTTAGACCTTTATTCTTTTATCTTTTGCTCTTTGTAATGTATACCTTTGAGTAAAGAATAAATAATGCTATGTTTTGAAGAAGCTGTTTTTTAGTTACTTTAATTTCTCATTTGTCACAGGCCCCCAGAGTGAAAGTGCCAAACCAATCTGAACTGGTCATTTAACTCAGTTTGGGGGGGGGGGGGGGGGGGATGCGTGGGTGCCCCAGAGTTCAAGCATGTTTCCATCCAGAGTAAACTGGAGGAAGCCACACCTGTCTAAGGAGTGTGGCTTGAGAAGGATTGACGAGGTCCAAAGTGCAGTTACAGTGCAAACTATGATCGCCACACTAAAATAGATGGACAGATAGCTTGTTTTGTTTTACAAGCACATTTTCAATAACAGTTCAAAACATTTATATTATGGGCAGTGCACATGTTATAAGTTAACAACTTTGTTTCTACTATGGGTCTTCCATAATCCTTTCATCTGGACTCCTTCCAACTGCAAGTTCTAACAGAACTTAATGGCCATACTGGGTCAGATCAATGGTCTACCTAGACCAGTTTCTTGACTTCCAAGAGAAGCCATTGCCAGATGCTTCAAAGGGAATAAACAGAACAAGGCAATTTATCAAGTGATCCACTCCCTGTCATCCAGTTTCAGCTTCTAGTCAGGGGTTTAAGGATATCCAGAGCATGGGGTAGTGTCCATGACCATCTTGGCTAATAGCCATTGAACCTATCCTCCAGGAACTTTTTTTAAACCCATTTATACTTTTGGCCTTCACACCATCCCTGGCAATGAGTTCCACAGGTTGAATGCATTGTGTCAAGAAGTACTTCCTTAGGTTTGTTTTAAACCTGCTGCCTATTGATTTCATTAGGTGATCCCTGGTTGTGTTATGTGAAGGGGTAAATAACACTTCCTTATTCATTTTTTTTTCTCCACACCATTTATGATCTTCTAGACCTCTATCATATCTCCACTCAGCCGTCTGTTTTCCAAACTGATCAGTCCCAGTCTTTTTAATCTCATGGAAGCTCAAAGCACACTAAGGTACAGTTGTGATTGACACTACAGTCAGGAAGCTCATATGCTTCATGCAGTAGCATTAACTTGACCATGTTGTGTCATTTATATTATGATGTAATAAGTTACGCATGTTAATAGCATAGTATTTTGTTCTTATTTTGCTATGTGGGTCAGTTACCATTAACAGGATATAGTTATCTTTCTGTTCTGGTTATTTAGGATGTTTCACAAGCAAAGAGTGAAGGAAAAAACATTGGTAACACACTTTGGAATTTGCTTAACAACAGATACCTGTCATACATAACTAAGTTAATTTATTATCTTCCCTCAAAGTTTAATTTTCCTGACTCAAGCCTCATATTCTACATGTGAATGGAACTTGCTCTTAAAGTTATGCTCAGATGCATCCTGAGTCCACCATCTTCCACTCCCCAGTCATTTGTCTCAAGCAGAGATATCCACATTCCTTTGGCCAACTGACCTAAATGTGATCTATAACTCATCCTCCCCCATATTCAGAATGGAAGAGAATTACATTGAATTTATTTGGGGGAGGTGGCCTGCAAGTTAACCTGGTATCATAAAATTACTCCATTTTCACTCAACTTATGTCTAGCTCAGAACAGAATATCTAATAGGCTTTACTGCACAACTACTAAGAGGCTATAAGGCAAGAACCTCAAGGGAATCTTCAATCTGCTGTAGATACATGCCTCACTACTGCACATCTTTTGGTCCTAGTACATTTGCCCCAATGCAGATATCTACTTGCACCTGCAATGCATTACTACTTGATTTAAGCTCTCTATCCTCAGCCTGGATGAAGATGATCATATACCATCCTCTCTTATGAGAGGGGATGGTAAGACATGGATAAAGAGTCACATGGGCTCAAAGACAGATGTCCTCGCTCCATACTATCAAAGCTAAGGAGGCGAAGATTAATATCCATCTGCGTATAGCAGGAAAAACCTCTCCCATCAGCTTCAGTAGGTTTTAGATTAGACCCTAGGAAATGCAACCTGGACTGTTTTTCTCATTCTTGAGAAGTGCTACAAGATACCATAAAACTTCAGAATGATCATGGTTTATTTTAGGCTCTACTTTGGAACCCATCCCCATATTGTTCTACATTTCTCCCCCCCCCCCCCATTTTCCTTCAATTTTTTGTTTCCTAGACTTCAAACGTTTCAGCTGAGTACAACAACCTGTACTCTGACAATGTTCTCATTTAACTTTATTTTTATGCTAAATAATGGCAAATAGTTTAGGCCAACTTGAAACTTCAACTGTTTCCCTTTATCTTTTCCCACCCCAAAGTTGCTTGTTCATGTTGAGTGATGTTTTGTCTATTTTGTCCAATGAGGTCTTTCTATACTTTTATAGCAACTTCTGTATTAAAAGACAAAGCCATGTCTATCAAAAAAAAAAAAAAAGGAAAGACCTATCTACACACAGCTAAATTGAATATCACCATAGTAGCTGGATGCTGCTTTCTTGAGTAGATTCGTTTTCAATTTTTTTTCCCCCCTCGAATGGAAAACTGTCTCTGCCACAGGCTGCAGAGCTGTAGAGCTCCCTAACAACTGGGTTCAGGCAAATCTAAGGTTTTGCTGCACTGGAAGGCACATCTTGGTGTACAAGCTTCCTCCAGTAATATGAACTAAGAATGACAGCGTAAATTCCTTCCCACTGCTTATCTGACTGGTGCCCAGCCCTAAATCTCAGTCTGCACTGTTGGGAGGATTTGGGACTTATGGCCTGAACTTAAGGCCTCTGAAGTCAAGTGGAATATTTCTATTGATTTCTATGTGTTGTGGAGCAGGCCCTTGGCCTGTACTATAACCTGATTTTTCTGCCTAAGAGAAATTATTTACACTATTGGCAAAGGACACTAATCTTAAAAAAAAAAATTACAATCCAGTTGATTTTATTGGTACCTGGTAACTTTGTGGCTGTACATGAAGAATCTCTTATCTTATTTGCAGTTTTTTTAAAAGCAGCACAATGTTATAAATCTGACACAATTTGTAAAGCTAAACAGACACATGAAGCAGACCTTCTAAGCCAAAGATGTGTACAACATTTTAAAACAACAAAAACACATACATTGCTTTGTAAGTGTTTATGATCCTAAAGATTTGTAATGCTTTATCTTTTCCAAAGTATGATGGGCTGGTATAAAGTGGCATAATTCCACTGGTATAAATGGCACTATGCCAGTTTGCATGAGCAGAGGATCCAGCCTGGTGTTGCAGGTCTAATGTTAATACATATTTTTAGAAAAACTCAACTTACTTTGGCTTTTGATGCCTTATTTAAAAGCTATAAGGTTAGAGTACCAGCCTGCAACATGTTAATATAGGTCATCTAGTTCAATTATAGCAATTTGCTTGTACATTGGGCAGCTTTTGTTTTATAAAGGAAATCAGGAATTTTATTCCTATTCCAGTGGAAGGACCTTTCACTTTATGATGTGGAAGATTGACCTATATGCCCTAAGCAGTTGTCAGTTCAAGATCCCAGAGATAGTATCAATTCAACTTGAGCTGTCAGCTAGAAAGGGCAAATACACCAGCAGGTAAGTGAATTAACACTGATCCAGCAGTTCGTAATCTAATTATTTATGACATGTCGTCTATGCTAGAAGACCATTAAAACATTAAATTCAAGATGTCAGAAGAACCCAGTCAAAAATAAACTTCCAGGGGGGGTGTAGTGAGTTCCTTCCCATCCTTTTCAGCTAGTGATTATTATAAATTGGATTTTTCTCTTAAAATAAAAATATGAAATTGTATTATCTCCTAGTGGAATACAGCTTCCTTCATTAAAATCAAACTGCAAAGCCCTATACTTTATGGAAAAGCAAAATAATCCATATATTGATATATCCAGGGTTGCTTCAAGGACAGTTGTAATAGCAGCCATTAGAGTACAAAGTTATTTATAATCCATGCAGCATTTTCGATCAGTGCCTTATATCCTTCAGTACAACACAGAAGATACTGAAATACAGTACAGGCATTTTCATTTGTATTATCATTGTCAGCATTTTGTTCTGGCTGGGGCCTTTTAGTACTTTTTATAGCAGCAACTGGATCTGACCTTCCATATTTAAGATGAACATTTGATTCATACCCACAAACTGTATGATAATGCATTGGTGAAGGGAAAAGAGAGAGAAAAGATGGGAATCACGAAGCCCAACTCTGAAATACTCTGTTTCTCTTAAGTGTAAACTCAAAGGATTTAGAAGAGTTGGAAAGAGAATCTACAGACTGATGATTCAAAATTGGTAGTCTTTAATAGCTTGTGTGGCATCCTAAACTTCAATATGAAAAACAGGATTGAATGGAAGGATGTCCTGCTTTTCAGTAAGTCACTGACCTCCACAGTAAAGGAAACAACCTCTTGATGATGGCGGACCTGCTGCCAGTCTCAGAATGGCTAATGCAGTGCAAAGTGACAGATGTTGCTTGGAGTCAATGCTTTTAAGTTAAAGACAACCTTTTTAATTACTGTCTTGCATTATTTTGAATACATTTCTAAATTTCTTCTTCACAAGGGAAATTTAGGTATTTTAGAACTGACATTTTCTTGTCAGGTACAATACATCCTATTGGTCCTTACCAGAGACAAAATAATCAGGCATTTTATTCCTGGTAGCATGAGCATAGGCAGTGGGTGGACCCCCACTGCTCCTTCAGGGAAGCTAGCCCTGCAGCCCCACCCATTCTGCATGAGGCCTCCCCCCCCCCCCCCCCCAGAGCCCCACTCCTGGAGAAGTCCCAGGCCAGCCGCAGAGGCGGCAGGTGGACCCCCACCTCTTCCACATGATACCCTGCCCCCCACAGCTGGAACCCTGAGCCCCTCCCACAGCCGGAGAAGCCCTGGGCTGGCGGAACCCTGAGCCATCCCCCCACTGACCAGAGGAGGCTGGGGCTGGCCCCAGCTGTGCCAGTATCAGCCACTGGCCTATTATACCTGATGTGCATGAGCACCATAGCCAAATCAATTCAGGCTTTAAAGTTAGCTGAATCATATGCAACTGCTGTTGATTCAGAAGTCTTAGCTAATGGGACAGATCCTCAATTGGTATAAGTGGGTGCCAGCTCCTTTGGCTTCCATGGAGCCGCACTCATGAACATCCACTGAGGAACCACCCCAAGTTCCACACTGCTCAGATAGTATTCAGCCTTCAGAACCTGTGAGGAGCTATCAACTGTCACTGAGTTCAGTGAGTAGTATTCAGCAACTCACAGGAAGGATCTGGCTAGAACCTTGCAGGATTGAATCCCATAGGTGTAATTAATTTGGGGGCCCACATGCCATGCAGGATATAGCCCAGGGGGTGTTTTCAGGTTCATGCTTCACCAGAATAAAATCACAACATGCAAATACTAACTCTGCTGCACATTCAAATTACACACATTTGTAGGTTTTTTTTGCACTGTCCTGCACAATAATGGAATGAGAAATTGTATGTTAAAAACTGTACCCAAGTTTCTTGAAGGTGTAATTCATTCTTTTAAATGTAACTCCTTCCCCACACTCAACTTTCCCAGAGAAAAAGAAATGGGTGCTGGACTGGGGTGAGGTCAGGCTGAAGAAATTGTAGGGAAAGAAACAAGGAACATGGAAAATTGGGGATGGAATGTAGGAATAGACCTCAAAGTTAAATTTATAAGCTCTTGTCTTTGGGAATCTTAAATCAGAATTGGCTCTTGTGAGCTTCACTAGAAGTGAAGTAGTACATCGGTAGGTAGGTAGACTTTACAGTTTGTACAGATAGAATTGGTCAGAACACTTGACTAAACTAACTTTAATCAAAATACACTCTTATATTGACAGCAAACATTTTCTAGATGTATACATACACACGACCATACTGGGTCAGACTAAAGGTCTATCTAGCTTTAGTATCCTGTCTTCCGACAGTGGCCAATGCCAGGTGCCACAAAGGGAATGAAATGGTACTCAAGTGATCAATTCCCTCTTGCTCATTCCCAGCTTCTGGCAAACAGAGGCTAGGGACACCATCCTTGCCCATCCAGACTAATAGCCATTGATGGCCCTATCCTCAATGAATTTATCCAGTTATTTTTTGAACCCTGTTATAGTCCTGGCCTTCACAACATTCTCTGGCAAAGAGTCCCACAGGTTGGCTGTGCATTGTGTGAAGAAATACTTTCTTTTGTTTTAAACCTACTGCCTATTTATTTCATTTAGTGACCCCTAGTTCTTGTGTTATGAGAAGGAGTAAACACTTCCTTATTCACTTTCTCCACCCCAGTCATGATTTTATAGACCTCAATCATATCCCCCCTTAGTCGTCTCTTTTACAAGCTAAATAGTCCCAGTCTTATTAATCTCTCCTCATATGGAAGCCATTCCAGACCCCTAATCATTTGTTACCTTTTCTGAACCTTTTCCAATGTATCTTTTTTGAGCTGGGGCAACCACATCTGCACACAGTATTCAAGATGTAGGCGTACCATGGATTTATAGAGGCAATATGATATTATCTGCCTTATCTATCCCTTTAATGATTCCCAACTTTGTTAGCTTTTTTTGTATCTTTTATATTTGTTTCAATGTAAGTTTCATGGGGAAGGATTTTTGATCCAGGGCTCTCTGGTCCCAGAGAGACCCAAAGAGAAAACCTGCACTTTACCAGTGGGGGGAAAGGGTGAGGAAAAAAAAAAAAATTCACCCCACAAGCCATTGGTGTTGAATACTAAACACCGCTTGCTTTCAAATTTCCCTAGTAATGCAGAAAAATACAGGGATCAACTGATCCCTCATAGTGTAGGACTTTTAGTTTTAAAGTTGTCCAATACTTCACGGGGACATCTATACCATAAAGATGACCACTACCTATTTACTTACTGTAACTTTTCTGAATGGTATAATGTAACCAAACCTGCTTTTATTTGCTAGACAATCTGTGTCCAGGTACAAGTGGTTCTAGTTATTAATCCTATGTAGAGAGAAAAATTACTTTTCAGTAGGATAAGCAAACATTTAGGATATATAGTCATACTTTAGTCTCACCCACCCTCATAGGTATCAATAGGAATTACATGTGCAGATTGAGGAGGAGATTATGCTTCAGTCTCAGCATTCCATTATTCTATAGCTCTGTTGTACACAAATAAGGATGTGTACACTACAAGTTAAGGATGTGGTTCTAAGCATGCAGAGACAGACTGGTGCCAGCGCTCAGCTGAGTTAGCACACTAAAGGTAGCATCATAGCAGTGGCAACACAGGCTAGCCACCCCACATATGAACTCAGCCTGAAGCCCATGGGTACATACTTGAGGCAGCTAGACTATGCCGCCACTGCCACTGCCCATGCTACCACAGTTACATTACTATTTTTAGTGTGCTAGCTAATACATGGCAGCATTATTTAAAGCAGCATCTATTGGGAATAAACTGAATAATTTATTATGGATGCACCATTACTGCCATCCTGAATATACACCAGTACAATTATATACACACCACATCATCTTTTTTTCCCTCTCTGTACACACCAAAGAGAAAGATTTCTAGATGGAGCTTGCTCTCAGTGGGAATACTATGTAGAATACATACACACCTGCATTTGCTGTATTTTATTTATGCACACCATTGTAAGACAGCTGCCATCAAGGAGTGGAGATGTTTCTGGAAAGGCAATATTCTAGAAAACTACTGCTTAGACATCTTTTGGGGGAAAGAATTTAAAAGAAAATATTGTTCTTGCCTTTCTAGTTAAGGCCCACTAAGCAAGTGTTTTATGGGTTGTAACATGAGTTTTCATACCAAAAACGTGACAGCATCAAACAATGCATCAAACCCCTGTTCTGGTAACTTATTGTTAGAAAGTTTGCCTGGTTAATGGCTTGAACAAAATGTTCCACTGCTCCCATTTGATGCTGGGTGAAACAGAAGCAACTTTGTCATACTTCATTGACTTTAGACCTAGCATATCAAATTCTTCAGAAATAAACTGTCGAGCATTGACTAAGAATTTCCACAGGGCAATCTGATGCAGTGAAAACAACAAGGAGTCCGGTGGCATGATTTTGCCTGTCTTATACAGACATTTTCTGGTCATCTACTGTGCATCAGGCAGTCTCAGGGTAAATTTTTCAAAAGCACTGAAGTATTTTTTTTTTTTAAATGGGACTTAGGAACCTAATCCTTATTGAAAAATCAGTGGGATTTGGGCTCTTAGGTATGAAGTCACTTTTAAAAAACAGAATGTAGGCATCTAAATACTTTTGAGAACCTGGGTTTAAGTGCTTAACTCCGAGTATTTCAATAGAAGTTATGTACCTACATGTCTTGGAGCTTTAATTATCTTTGAAAATCTGAACTTAGAAGACTGGAGAAACCAAGTAGGATTTTCAATAGCACCTAACTCATTAGCTTTAGGCATCTAAATAGATTTTCAAAGCTGGTCTTTAGTGCTTGAGGGCAGGATTTTTGAAGGAGTCTGAATTGGGTACTCAAGTCCCATTGAGCATTACTTGACTAAATTCCTTTAGGCGCCTTTGGAAAATTTCACCCTAAGTATGAGAAGTCTGAACCTGAGGATATACTAGTAGTGCCAACTAGATAAGAGTCACAAACCTTAGTTCAGTATGGGGAAGGGAGTGCTCTCTAGAGCAAAGAGTCAGTACTCCTGGGTTCTATTCCCAATGCTGTTAGATTTTCTTATTCATTTTACTTAGGCTTGGTCTACACTAAACCCCCAAATCGAACTAAGGTACGCAACTTCAGCTACGTGAATAACGTAGCTGAAGTTCGAAGTACCTTAGTTCGAACTTACCTCGGTCCACATGCGGCAGGCAGGCTCCCCCGTCGACTCCGCGGTACTCCTCTCGTCTAGCTGGAGTACCGCAGTCGACGGCGAGCACTTCCTGGTTCGACTTATCGCGTCCAGACAAGACGCGATAAGTCGAACCCAGAACTTCGATTGCCAGCTGCTGAACTACCGGCTGGGTGTAGACATACCCTCAGTGATTTATCCTGAAGCCAAAATTTTCTAAAAAGATAGTTACAGACAGAATCCCATGGTGCACAGCTCCCTGGTATGAGATAAGTGTAGTCTCCTTATGCAGTCTCCCTCCATCCTTGCCTCTCCCAAACAATAATTATGCAGACTTTTGAATTTTAATCTGATCATCAGATATCTTGAAGCTTAAAATACAGAACTATAACCCAATAGCTTCTTGAGAGTAGTTTGGTTCTGTATCAAGCAGACAGCATATAAATTATGAATTATAATCCACTATACACAAATGAAACGAGTTAAGCACATTGTGTGTACAGTTATAACTTCAACATGGCAAAGAATCTTGGGATGCATTGTCTTTTTGTATTGCTTCTTGAATCCCTTTATAACAGCCTCTGAGGCACTTGCCCGCTTTGTTTTATAAACTACCAATTAATTCTTTATTGAGTTTGAAACCAACTTAAACACTACCTACCCTCAACATGGATGAAAAGTTTCCTTGCTTTAGCTCTTAGCAGGATCAGTGCGGGCACTTGATCTCTGCATGTACAGCAGTATTTGCTTTTGCTCTGTTTAACAATTCAATAGTTCTATGAATATAGAGTAGGTCTTTAACACACACACTTACCAAGTTGCAAGTGTATAAACATTGCTTGCTTTTCAAATTTCACTCACAAGAGCATCTCTGCCAATACTGTAATGAAAATGCCTTTATCTAGCTTTATAATATATTTGTTCCACAATAGTATAATTCAGTTTGGTTGTACATGATTCAATGAAATTCTGACTTTAAAAAGTTGCTAACGTGTCTCAAACTCTTTCTTGGAGATTTTATACAAGATTTGCCAGCTGATTATTATGGTCAGCATGTTAGATAAATGCAGTCCCACTTATAGAACAGTCTTGCCATCCTGCTGTGGGAAACTGAAGTTCACCATTTACATTTATAGGAAATCCATGGGACAGCTGCAGGACTAGTCCATGAATAGTGCTGTTGATGGCAGAACAAGGTCAGTATACAGCAGTGTTTCTCAAACTGGGGTCACCGCTTGTGTAAGGAAAGTACCTGGCAGGCTGGGTCAGTTTGTTTACCTGCCCCATCCGCAGGTCCAGATGATCGCGGCTCCCACTGGTCACGGTTCGCTGCTCCAGGCCAATAGGAGCTGCTGTAAGCGGCGCAGGCTGAGGGACTTACTGGCCGTCGCTTCCAGCAGCTCCAATTGGCCTGGAGCAGCAAACCATGGCCAGTGGGAGCCGCGATTGGCCGGACCTGCGGGAGCCGCGATTGGCCGGACC
>NW_020664562.1:9802324-9857412 GCF_002925995.2 Terrapene triunguis | reverse complement strand
CCGCGATTGGCCGGACCTGCGGGAGCCGCGATTGGCCGGACCTGCGGACGGGACAGGTAAACAAACAGGGCTTTCCCTACACAAGCGGTGACCCCAGTTTGAGAAACACTGTCTAAGAGCTTGATATGTTTTAAATGACATAACATTTAAGAACATTGAAAGAGTTTGCTGTAAATTTGCTGGCAGGCCAGCAACTTGAAGTCAATGCATTTGCACTACTATGTGAGTTTGTGAATTATTGCTTATAACTATTATGAAAAACCTTTATGTGCACAGAACCTTGTACTAAGGCTCTTAGAGTACCTTACAAAGATTTAATTAACACTCCTATGAGATAGCCTTTACCTATCATTTCACCAGTCACTGAAACAAAATGCCTCTAAGGCAGAGTACAACAGGTTAACCGTTTAGGACAGGAAGTAAACAATGCCATATAATAGAAACTATTCTGCTGCAACTCATTATATGGTACTTAGATGCTGGCAGACTTTCTACTATTGGGCTTCAGCACAGACCTGGGTCAAATTCATTCCCTCAGTTTTTTGTACCACAGCATCAGAGTAGAATTCAATTTCTCCCAGGCAACCTCAGTTTTCCTATTATTTCCATACTGAACAGCTCATTTTACCAGTCAGAGAAAGTGGAGCTTCTTACGGATGATCTATTTGCCACTAGTATATCTGCCAGAACTATTTTATCTCATTATTCATTCAATTGGCCACTACGCAGACAGGAAAGGTTCTATGTTGGCTTCAAAAAGGTGGAGACTTGTATCTATTATTCCAGTCATTTCTTGATTGAGCTAGGGGAATGGAATTGGAGGCAGGCTAGAATGCTGTTGCCACCAATACCTTTAGCATTCAATAGGATTCATGTGGTAATCTTTAAAGCAATATTCCAGGGCCCAATAAATTTTTCAATTTCTTGCTTTTAGCGAACCAGCGATGGCTCTTTACTTTCTACCATAGTATTTCCTACTTCCCTTCTGTGACCTAAACCTTCCCCAACGCTACTAATATAACTCATTGCCAGGGTGCACTCATACCCCATAGGCCTTAATCTATTCCAGGCAGCATGCAGCCACTCTCAAACCACCACCCCATACATACAGCTTCTTATGGGTCCCTCCCCCCCATTTAATTTTCAAGGCTACTTATAGGGATTCCCCTACCTGAAGCCAATAAGGGAAAGTGACAATGTTTAAAATATTTATCTCAATGAAAGCCCTAAGCAGGAATCCTGGTGCTTACCATTTAAAAAAAAAAGATTGGGGGAAAAACCTTTCCTAAGAGAGAAGTTCTGGATACACTGAAGTCAAAGGCAAGACTCCCATAGAAGATGCAGTGATATTATACATTGTTTATATGGTACTTAGATGCTATGATAGTGGGGTCATATGAGTGCCTCAAATTTTTAATGTATTTGTCCTCACAACCCTCCTGTAATGTAGGAAAGTGCTTTTATTCCCATTTTACAGATGGGGAATGGATATGGAAAGCCTAAGCAACTTGCCCAAGGTCACATAGGAAGCCTATGGCAGAACAGAGACATATTGTGGAGGGAGGTAGCATAAGAGTCAACATGCTACACCAGTGTTTCTCAAACTGGGGTCGCCGCTTGTGTAGGGAAAGCCCCTGGCGGACTGGGCCAGTTTGTTTACCTGTCCTGTCCACAGGTCCGGCCAATTGCGGCTCCCACTGGCCGCGGTTCGCAGCTCCAGGCCAATGGGAGCTGCTGGAAGCGGCACAGGCTGAGGGACTTACTGGCCGCCACTTCCAGCAGCTCCCATTGGTCTGCAGCGGCGAACCGTGGCCAGTGGAAGCCGCAATCGGCAGGACCTGCGGATGGGGCAGGTAAACAAACTGGCCCGGCCCACCAGGGGCTTTCCCTACACAAGCGGCGACCCCAGTTTGAGAAACACTGTGCTACACTGTGTGACCAGAACATTTTTCTGCACAGAAAGGATCCTCAGATAGGTAAAATGGCAGTGAGCAGCTGGAGGTGGCAGAATCTGAAGCTACAAGTACATTTAAAAAAATAAAATAAATAAATAAATAAAAAAAAACGACCACTCACCGGGTATGTCTACACTACGGGATTAATCCGAATTTAGATAATTCGAATTTGGGAAACAGGTTGTATAAATTCGATTGTGCGCGGCCACACTAAGCACATTAATTCGGTTTTTAACCACATTAATTCGGTGGTGTGCGGCCACACTACCCCATTAATTTTAACCACATTAATTCGGTGGTGGCGGCCACACTAACCCTAATTTGAATTAACAAAATCGATTTTGGCGCTACTCCGCTCGTCGAGGTGGAGTACAGAAATCGATTTAAAGCGCCCTTTCATTTGAACTAAATGGCTCTGTTGTGTGGACGGGTGAAGGGTTAATTCGAATTAACGCTGCTAAATCCGAATTAATCCCGTAGTGTAGACCAGGCCACCCACAGTATGGAAATCAATTTTCAGACCCATATTTAGAAACTCAAATGGTCAACTTAAATGGGAGTAGATTTTTTTAATTAATAGCAAAGCTCCTACTGACTTGAAAAGCAGCAGAAATAGGTGCTAGGAGACATTAAGAACATAAGCATGTAAGAACGGCCTTACTGGGTCAGACCAAAGGTCCATCTAGCCCAGCATTCGGTCTTCTGACAGTGGCCAATGCCAGGTGCCCCAAGGGAATAAACAGAACAGGTAATAGAGTGATCCATCCTGTCGCTCATTCCCAGCATCTGGCAAACAGAGGCTAGGAACGCCATTCCTGCCCATCCTGACTAATAGCCATTGATGGACCTATTCCCCATGAATTTATCTAGTTCTTTTTTGAACTCTGTTATGGTCTTGGCCTTCACAACATCCTCTGGCAAGGAATTCCACAGGTTGACTGTGCGTTGTGTGAAGAAATACTTACTTTTATTTGTTTTAAACCTGCTGTCTATTAATTTCATTTGATGACCCCTAGCTCTTGTGTTATGAGAAATAGTAAACAATTCCTTATCTACTTTCTCTACACCAATCATATCTCCCCTTAGCTGTCTCTTTTCCAAGCTGAAAAGTCCCAGTCTTATTAATCTCACCTCATACGCATCATACCCCTAATAACCTTTGTTGCCCTTTTCTGAACCTTTTCCAATATATCTTTTTTGAGATGGGGCGACCACATCTGCACCCAGTATTCAAGATGTTGTTACCAGATTCTCGTTACTTTGGGGTATGCTCATTTATTAGAGTTACTCTTCCGGGGGAGGGGGGGGGACAGTTCTGTAATTCTATCAATGTATTGATTGTGTCACTTGTGTTTTCATATGGAGCTCTACTTCTCCCTTCTGCAAGTCCCCTCCCAATGGTGCTATCCTGCAGGACCTAGGTTCCCCAGGGCTGGGTTCCTCTGGCCTATGAACCAGATGAACACACACACAGTGCAAGTCTGAGCGGACCGGGTCAATCGACACTTTCAAGCTGACTCCTTATATGTCCCTGGACTCAGTGGGCTGGACCAAGCAGCACTTTCAAGCTGCAACCCTTATATGCCACAGGTTCAGCACATCCCTATCTCCACTTTCACATTACAGTTGTACTGCTAGTAACCCACTTGATGAGCAAATCCCACAGTATTTTTGGGCACTGCAGGGATCTTTAGCTTAGGTAAAAGAAGTGTTGCTGCAGAATAAATGGAAAGCTAAAAACACAAAAGAAAGTTCAGAGAGGCAACCAGCTTAACCATAAAAGTTATCTATTGAATAATAGTGATAGCTACACAAGGAGAGCCTAAACCAGCATAAGAGTTAAATTATTAAAGGTTAATACCTGAGGTAGAAAAGAAAAGAGAGAGAGAGAGAGAGAAGGAGCTCACTGCTCCATGAAGCTTGACCTGGTCAGGGTTCCCAGGTGATGGTGGTAGCTCAGGGTCCTTGAGTGCTGGAGACAGGCAGAGCCCCCAGCATGATCAGTCAGGAGAAGATGACATCCCAGTGGAACTGATGCAGAGTTTGGATCCATGCATCAGAACACTTACTGGAGTGTGGGTAGGGTTTTTTGTAGGGAAACAGCAATGGTCCAAAGGAGAACACTCGATTTGTTTATAGGTAAACTGATGACTCAAGGGTTTTCTTTAGGCTAGACAATAGGAGCTGATCACTCTTGGTTAAGGGTGGTGTTTCTTCCAGAGAGCTCACAATGCAATTAGGCTGCTTCAGTATTTTGGATATCAATTAAGGATTTATTACTAGAATTAGTCTGATAACTGCTGAGGTGGGTGTGTGCAGGGGTAGGTTCATTAACATCTGGAGCAAAGATCCCCCATGATGCAGTGCTTCTCTGCCTTTCTGGTCCCAGAGTTCAGTGCGGTTCTTGCCTTGGAATCTGTGTTCTCCATTCTGTATGCTAATGGAGATGCCTCCCTGTCCCATCTCTGATGCAGATGGGGCTAGGGGAGTTGCCTTAATCTTGTCACCCCTGTCAGGAGGGCTCTAGGTGTCTCCCACCACCCTTCACTGCTCTCTGCAAGTCTTTTCTCTGATCAGTTTTGGTTCAAACAGAGGCTTGGGGGGGGGGGAAAGGGGTGGTCTTTCATGAGTCAGACAGGTTGGATACTGCACCCTGGATCCCCAAGAACACACAGCTGACTGGTATCAATGTGGGTGTACCACAGATTTATAGAGGCAACATGAAATTCTGTCCTATTATTTATCCCTTTCTTAATTATGCCCAGCATTCTGTTTGCATTTTTGACTGCCGCTGCACATTGAGTGGATGTTTTCAGAGAACTATCCACAATGACTCCAAGATCTCTTTCTTGAGTGGTAACAGCTAAATTAGACCCCATCATTTTATATGTATAGTTTGGATTATGCTTTCCAACGTACATTACTGTGCATTTATCAACATGACATTTCATCTGCCATTTTGTTGCCCAGTCACCCAGTTTGAGATCCTTTTGTAGTTCTTTGCAGTCTGCCTGGGTATTAACTATCTTTAGTAAATTTGTATCATCTGCAAATTTTGCCACATCACTGTTTACCCCTTTTTCCAGATCATTTATGAATATGTTGAATAGGACTGGTCCCAGAACAGATCCCTTGGAGACACCACTATTTACCTCTCTCCATTCTGAAAATGGACCATTTATACCTACCCTTTGTTTCATATCTTTTAACCAGTTACCAATCCATGGGAGCACCTTCCCTCTTATCCTATGGCAGCTTACTTTGCATAAGAGCCTTTGGTGAGGGACCTCAAAGGCTTTCTGAAAATCTAAGTACACTATATCCAATGGATCCCCTTGGTCCACATGCTTGTTGACCCCCTCAAAGAATTCTAGTAGATTGGTGAGGCATGATTTCCCTTTACTAAAACCATGTTGACTCTTCCTCAACAAATTATGTTCATCTATATCTCTGACAATATTGTTCATTATTATAGTTTCAACAAGTTTTCCTGGTACCGAAGTCAGGCTTACAGGCCTGTAATTGTTGGGCTCACCTCTGGAGCCCTTTTTAAAAATTGGGGTCACCTTAGCTATCCTCCATGTACCTGTAGCTCCATCTGGTACAGAAACGGATTTAAATGATAGGTTACAGACTACAGTTAGTAGTTCTGCAATTTCACATTGAGTTCCTTCAGGACTCTTGGGTGAATCACCAGGAACAGATGGTACTTATTGCTGTTTAATTTATCAATTTGTTCCAAAACCTCCTCTAATGATATCTCAATCTGGGACAGTTCCTCAGATCTGTCACCTAAAAAGAATGGCCCAGGTTTGGGAATCTCCCTCACATCCTCAGCTGTGAAGACCAATACAAAGAATTCATTTAGTTTCTCCTCAATAGCCTTATTGTCCTTGAGTGCTCCTTTAGCACCTCATTGTCCAGTGGTCCTACTGGTTGTTTAGCAGGCTTCCTGCTTCTGATGTAGTTTAAAAAAAAATTGCTATTACTTTGAGTCTTTGGCTAACTGTTCCTCATTCTTTTTTGGCCTTCCTAATTGCATTTGTACACTTGGTTTGCCAGTGTTTATGCTCCTTTCTATTTTCCTCACTAGGATTTAACTTCCACTTTTTAAAGGATGACTTTTTGCCTCTCACTGCTTTTTAGTTTGTTGGTTAGCCAGGGTGGCTCTTTTTTGATTCTCTTAAGTTTTCTAATTTGGGGTATACATTTAAGTTGAGCCTCTATTATGGGGTCTTTAGAAAGTTCCTATGCAGCTTGTAGAGATTTCACTTTTGGCACTGTACCCTTTAATTTCTGTTTAAACTAACCATGTTTGTGTAGTTCCCCTTTCTGAAATTAAATGCTATAGTGTTGGGCCACCGTGGTGTTTTTCCGGTCACAGGGATATTAAATTTAATTATATTATTGTCACTATTACCAAGCAGTACAGCTATATTCACCTCTTGGACCAGATCCTTTGCTCCAATTAGGACTAAAATCAAGAATTCTCTCCTCTGGTGGGTTCCAGGACCAGCTGCTCCAAGAAGCAGTCATTTAAGGTGTCAAGAAACTTTATCTCTGCATCCCATCCTGAGATGACATGTACCCAGTCAATATGGGGATAATTGAAATACCCTATTGAATTTATTTGAATAGCCTCTCTAATCTCCCTGAGCATTTCAGTTATTACCACTATTCTGATAAGGTGGTCAGTAATATATCCCTACTGCTATATTAGAGCATAGAATTTCTATCCATAGAGATTCTATGGTACAGTTTGATTCATTTATGATTTTTAAATTTGATTCTATGCTTTTCACATATGCCACTCCCCCACCAGCATGACCTGTTCTGTCCTTTCAATATATTTTGTACTAGGGTACAAAATATGGTACCCATTGATTATCCTCATTCCACCAAATTTGTTATGCCTATTATATCAATATCCTCATTTAATACAAGGCACTCTAGTTCATCCATTTTATTATTTAGACTTCTAGGATTGGTATATAAGCACTTTAAAAACTGGTCTCTTTTTAGCTGTCTGCCATTACATGATGTAATGAATGGGACTCTTATATTTGACTGTTTCCAATCAGACCCTGCCAGTATTTTATCATTTTCCATCCTCTCATCCTCACTAGGACAAAGATTCTCTATTCATAAATCCTCCCCTAAAGGATGTCTGAACTACGTGCTCCTCCGCACCTGTCAGCTTTCCCCCAGCCCTTAGTTTAAAAACTGTTCTAAGATCTTTTTAATGTTAAGTGGCAGCAATCTGGTTCCATTTTGGTTTAGGTGGAGCCCATCCTTCCTATATATGCTCCCCCTTTCCCAAAAGTTTCCCAAGTTCCTAATAAAATCTAAACCCCTCCTCCCTACACCATTGTCTCACCCATGAATTGAGACTCTACAGTTCTGCCTGTCTAACTGGCCCTGCGCATGGAACTGGGAGCATCTCAGAGACTGCTACCATGGAGGTCCTGGACTTCCATCTCTTACCTAGCAGCCTGAATTTGGCCTCCAGGACCCCTCTCCTATCTTTCCCTATGTCATTGGTACCTACCTGTACCATGACCACCAGCTCCTCCCCAGCACTACACACAAGTCTATCTAGATGTCTCAAGAGATCTGCAATCTTCACACCAGGCAGGCAAGTCACCATGCAGTTCTCCTGCTCATTGCAAACCCAGGTATGTTTCTAATGATCGAATCTCCCACTACTAATACCTGTCTTTCTAATAGCAGGAGTTCCCTCCCCTGGAGAAGTATCCTTAGGGGGCAAGGATACCACAATATCTGGTAGGAGGGTCCCTAATATGGGATTGTTTCCCTCTACTCCAGTTAGATGCTCTCCTTCCCTGGGACTTTCATCCTCTTCAACAGCATAGATGCTGTCAGACCAGAGGCAGGACTGTTCTACTGTGTCCTAGAAAGTCTCATTTATGTCTGTCTCCCTCAACTCCCATTTCAGCCACTCTGGTGTCCAAAGCCTGCACACAGTCTGAGGGCCAGGAGCTCCTTGCATCGAATGCACACATACACTACCTGCCCGTAGGGCAGGTAATCATACATGCTGCATTGGGTGCAATAAACTGGGTAGCCCCCACTCTGTGGCTGGAGTTCTGCCTGCATTCTCTTTTTACTCCTGCAACTGGTTCCTTTGTTTATATCAAGGGGGTGTTTTTGGTTTGTAAGTTTAAAGAACGTTGAGTTCTAGCCCCTGCTCACACACCCCCTGTAAACTCCCTCACAAAACTCCCCTGTTCACTAGCTTCTCTAGTTGCTTAGGAGCGGGCTTTTTAAAGCCCTGGTCTCCATGAGAAGCCCCACCCCCTGGTTAAGGGTTGATGGGTACTAAAAGACTTAGGGATCACAGCCTTGTTAAGAAGCTCAGTCTTGCTTAGCAGGCTGCTAGGCTCAGCACACACATGGTCCCCAAAACAGATAGAGCACACGGTATATTTCAGTCAAGCAGCAAGCATACCACAAACAGATACACACTTAGCCACTCCTGTTCACTAGGCCCACATCATCAACAGTGGCCTCAGTTTTCAGGTGCCCAAGTTTGGAGGCTGATTTTCAGAGGTAGCTTTGAAGACCGGGTCACTTATTGATGTGCCTGACTGCAGGCAACCATGTTTGCAGATTTTAGCATAAGTAAATGCTGTGTTTAGATGCTCACAAGTCTTATTGAAAGCACAGAACTGAAGATGGGAGCTCAACATTACTGGGCAGATTCTGCCATCTTTAACTCACTTTAAGCAGCATAAATGGTCTGTATGAAGTCCCATTGATTTCAAGTGATCTATTTGTATAGTAACATGCTATTCAAGTGACTGGATGTAGGAGATTGAGTTCTATATTATAGTAAGATACATTTTAAACTCTTTTCTCCAGTCTGGTATTGTAAGTTTTTGTTCTATTATAATACCTCATCTGTATAATGTTGTACTACAGTAACATTAAGTACTTATGTTGTCAGCCAACTCTTGTCACTCCTACAAAACAGTTAAGTATTCTTTCAACAAAAAAAAAATCATGTTTTTAATTCCTTCAACGTGTGATGCTTGGAAAGGTTCATGTCAGAAGGGCACCCACTGTAACATCTGAAGTTAAAAACGGAAGTCAGACGCAAAGACATAGATGTGTCTGCTTTCTTTGATCTTCTGGTGAAGCTATAAGCCAAAGCTCAGTAAAAGAAATTATTTCGGTTTGGTCCTTCCCTTCTAGTTAGTAACAGTTTTAATCCTGTCTAATTATGGGATACTTCCTAATTTCAATGAATGGTATTAAATTGAATTAAAATAGAATCATAAGTATGCCAGTGGAATAGAAGTCTTCCCTACCAATATATACCCATTTAAATCAAAAGACTGTATAAATGAAATTAGGACACAAAATGTATTTTACTTGTAATCAAAGTATGCTTTTCCCCTACACCAGGGAAATAATTAAAGACCAACAATACTAAAATGGCAAAGTGCATTTATATAAAGCCCAGTTAAGCCCAGTGTGGGAGATCTTTTGTGATGCTTGGGCTCAATGATACAACATTATTGCAAGGTATCATTTTACTATCCATTAGATTTTAGAACTACAGTGGGATTAATGCTACTAAAAGACAAGAGTAGCAGCATAGGAAGCCAAATGTTAGCACGGCAGCTCTGCCATAGAGACTCATGTTGACATGTTTTGTCTAGAAGTTACTGATCCTTCAGTGTTTTATTTTGTCCACATATAAAATGATCTTTGTGAAATGCTCTGAGAACCCCAGATGAAAGGTGTTCTATAGATGTCAGATATTGTTCTAAGGCCAAGTTAACATAAGAACAGCCATACTGGGCCAGACCAAAGGTCCATCCAGCCTAGCATCCTATGCCAGGTGTCCCAGAGGGAATAACTGAAACAGGCAATCAAGTGATCCATCCTGTCACCCATTTCCCATCTTCTGGCAAACAGAGGCTAAGGACACTATCCCTGCCCATCCTGGCTAATAATGATTGAGAGACCTATCCTCCATGAATTTATCTAGTTCTTTTTTGAACTCTGTTATAGTCTTGGCCTTCACAACATCCTCTGGCAAAGAGTTCCACAGGTTGGCCGTGTGTTGTGTGGATAACTACTTCTTTTGTTTAAGTTTTCCCCATCCATGTGAAGTCAAGTGTAAACATCTCCTCCCCCAGTCCTGTTGGTAGCATAGGAGGGGCAGAGTTTGCCTCCTCATGAGTAAGCTGACATCTGTACTGCCACATTGTGTTCTGGACCCTGATAGGCTTTTCAGGCACCCTGCTGCAGCTGCTCAGGTACCCCAAGGGGAGGGAGAGGATTGGAGGAAGAGTAGTACAGCCTGGTGATCATCCAATAGGAAAGGATTCACAACAGTTTGCCAAGAGATAGGACCATCCTTCTTAGCTATGGAACTGCTGCACTCACCCTTCAGCACCCCACCAGAGAGACAGTACCTGTTTATCCTAGACCATAATGTACAGTGGAAGGTATCAGACAGGACTACTTACAAATGCACTGCTCTGGGCTGGTCTCTGGAACAGGAATAGCCTATTGAAATAGGTATTAACAGGCTATAGTTGACTTGGAAGAACACCACAGGAGGTTTTCCCCCCACCCCTTCAATTAAAGACCCTCACACTTCAGTGGATTTATTCCAGATCTACTCAGGCATAGTGAAGGGAGTGTAGAACACATTTGATATTTTTAGGAATGCTGAGCCAAACTCATCTGGTGGAGCTCAGCTAAAAACCAAATGAGTTGCGTCAGAAATAAACTTGGTTAAAGCCTGCTCTCCGTTACAATAGCATAAATCCAGAATTACTATCAGAGCCTTGTACTTAATATCCTGGTACCAATGTACTCTGAGCAATTAGTAGCATAGAAATCTCTCAAGACTAAGTGTCCCACCTCAACATCTTCCCCCAACACACACTTTTTAACCCCCACCAATGTTTTTTTGTTACACACAACTCACATCAGAATGTTTCTGTACACCTCAGCATAAATCACATAGCAAAAAGCTGTATGTCTGCATTCTTACTTTAACATTACACAGTATTGCAAGCAGTTTCATGCTGCTGTACCCTGAGCATTAGATACACAAGATGTAAGATGCTTGAACGTTTAGTCTTTTAGCAAAATAATTTTGGAAGTAATTTCAAAGATTTTTTTTGTAGTAGTACCATTTTCTTTTTGAACCCAAGAACTTCTTAGCATTTTCATTGTGCTTCCTAACTATAAACACACACAAGTTCTCTGAAAGATGTCTTCAAAGACAACATGAAAAGTCATTCCACTTTTAAACAGAACAGTCTTCATTAGCTCTGCACAATCAGCAAAAATCTTGCTTGTATGATTCAGTGGTTTAAAAAGAGGGTGTATGGACTATACACAGCATGACTTTTTCAGGGACAGTGTTTTAGGCAGAAACACTCTACCATGAACAGAAGAGAGTCATGTGTTCTCTTTTTTTAAAATATAGCACATAGTAGAAAATATGATTTTATCTGTAAAAATTATCTATAGGGTAGGGGCCTACTTTTAATATTTTAAATTATAATGTGGATTAAATAAAATTTATTGTAGGGAATTGTCATATTCAAAAGTCATATTCCAATTTCAAAAGTATTTCATAAGCTTCTCCCCCCATTTTACTGTTAACAGTTAGCATGTTCTCTGAAGACAACTATGCCTATTAAAGACAATTCAGCTCATTTATTATTCCTTATCAATTCCTACTTTATATATTTTCACTTATGGATTAGTGAAATCAGGCTCAAGTTTCAGAGTGTGACAAAGCACAAATCAGTTAGGATGATTTATATATTTCAGTGTAGAATCCTACATGACATTTTAGATAAATATGCCAACCAAATGTGAAGTTGGCTCCTAACAATGAAAGGGAATACAAGTGACAACAGCTTTTCAAGCCAGGGCTGCTGACACTTAAGAGTTAAAAATAACAGCAAGACATGAATAAGGCCAACTAAATAGAGAGGGTTTCGTCTAATTTGCATTCAATAGAGTATTAACAGAGAAGGAAAACACGAAATGTGTTTTGAGCCTGTATTCTCAAGTTTATGGGAACATCCATCAGGATTAATGCTTTTAATATTTATACTCTGGGAGCATAGAAGTCATTTATAAATGAACAAACATTTCTGTTATTCTGTAGTACCTTTTTGAATGGTCTTAGACTGAAATAGGTCCTATAAAAAGTTAATGCCTTCAGAGAATTTTCCTCTGAAAATAAAGTTGCAGTCAATATCTAAGACGCTGAGCAAAATGACTGTCAACGTCACTGTTTCAAGGTAACTGAACCTGTATTACCCATCTGTGGTCCACCCAGGGCTCCAGCTTTAGGAGTCTGACTCCCAGCTGGCACATCTCTTGGGCAGAGACCTGCATCTCACTTCCTCCTGACTAAGGATTTTAAGGCTGCACAGCTCTGTGCCTTATACTGTAATATCCCCAGCAAACAAGATTGTTTAGAAGGCCAGCACCTGGGCTTTGCTAGCTCTCCAAGGTCTGTGACCAATGTATTGCCCACAGTTAGAAGTTACAACACAACTCCTTCCAAGGAAGTACATCTATTCTAAAAGGTAAAAAAAGCATTACCGGGGGGGGGGGGGGGGGGGGGGGGAGGGGGGGGGGGGGAGATAACAAAAATAATAAAAACCTACATGCATGCTTAAAAGCTTAATAGAGATCAATCTCCAACCTAGAGCTCTGGTAGGTTTTAGTCCTTCAAAAGCCACAACTGGGTTTCCCCCATGGTCACAAGTTCATCAGTCTTAGATCCAAAACCACAAAAAATGCTGTCAGGTCAGATATTTCTTTATATAGCTCAGGCTTTTTACATTCACCTTCTGTAACAGGTGGTCAGCAAACAGTAACCCTCCCTCGCCTCAGGGGATCTCTGCACAAGGCTTTTTTGGGGCCTAAATGGAACTGGGGAATTTGTATTAACCTCCCACTCTAGGGGTTTCACAGAGATAGTAAACTGCATACAGGCAACTGTCTTTTTGCAAAAACCTTAGGTAAGACATCATTTCCCTTCTCCAATAAACAGCTTCCTTGGGCCTCTGTCTCTCTAGGATCTCTCACCAATTTACAGCTCTTAACAGTTCTCTCCCTGTCCCAGTGCCTGATGTTTACACCTGGGAAGGTCCTCTCGCTCAGAGCATCTCCTCTGGGACCATATGGCCTTCCAAGGCAAGCCTGATCATCAGCCCTCTGAGTACAACTGCTTTTCCATACAAAGGAACCTCAGGGCTCCAGAGAAACAGTGTTTTCTTAATGACAATCTGAACAAGTTACATCAGACCCGTAGTTGACAAGCTATTAGCACCTTGCACCATAAGGTTATAAAGAGCTTCACAAGGTTTCTGCAGCTCTAACTCACTTGAACAGTAAGGGGACATGTTTAGATATTACAGTGGTGGGGGCTAAGGACATAGGACATCACTGATCAACACCGATATAAGTAGTTCCACTTACTATACAACATACAAGCATGGCATCACAGGAAGCTTCATCCAGGACACCTTCTGCTGACCTCTTCTCTGAGCCTGAGACAGTCTGCCTCTAGCTATGCCTTCCACAGCCCAACCTTCTGGCCAAGTCACCTCTCTCCATTCCTGAGGTAACAAAAAGTCATCTAAAGAATCCATACCAACTGCCAAACAAAAGAGATTTATACCCATCAGGCAGACTAGACATTCTCTGCTCCAACCCATTCTCTGAGTCCTTTACTTGCTCCTTTGACTAAGCACTGCCTTTCAGGCTTTGTTTCTGGAGAAGTTTCTTTATAACAAGTTTCTCCACTACTTCACCTCACCATGAACTTTAACAGCTTCTCCTAGAGAAGCTCCTTACTTATTACAGGCCATATTCCAGGGCCTGCCACAGAAACCTGGCCTGCTCCCTATGACTCTTTCCTACCCACCTTCACCAGACTTTTCTCACATAAACAGAATGTCTCTTCTTCTTTTCTTCTGGGTCTCTCCCCTAACTGAGTTCTCCGCCCCCGTCTATGTAACCCTCTCTGACTCTTTCACAGCTGGCATCACTAACTCTAATTGAGACACCAGATCTGGATCAGCTGGGGGATAACTACTAACTCATAGGCAAGGCTGAGGCCAGTTCTCCTTAAATGGTCAGTTGGCCTGTGACTATATAGTGCCCTGAAATTTACACAAATTGAATTAAATCCATAATCCTAATTTAATGTTCTGAGACATTAAACAATGTACATGAACAACCCATGTAGTTTTCTGCTTTATTTTGATGTCACTAGGAAATGTCAGTGGAATTGCAACCTTACATACAGCTGGCTTTGGTTCCTTACTTCACCAGAGTTTTTGATTTTTATCCCTCAAATGCATATGACCATTGAAGCAGTTTCTGCGCGTGGAAAGAAAAAAGTATTTTTGAGAAAGGTGATTTACATGTAGCTTCTCCTATTACTATACTGTGAAGTGGGATGCAAGTTTGGTTCTGATATTTGAAAATTAGATTTAGCTTGATTTATATTTTTCTCCAAAGATCCTATTGTTGGGTGGTCATATAAGGATTTACTAATTTAGGAGCCTAATCCAAAGGCCATTGAAATCAATGGCAAGATTCCATTTGAGTTCAGCAGGCTTTGGTTTACACCCTGGGGGCAAATGTTCCTAATACTGTAGTTTGAGAAAAGAGCGTCAAATTGAATAATAAGTCAGAATAACCATGTTAGCGTAGACAAAAGAGTTTGTGCCTAAGCTTTACTCAACAGGGAGGAAATAACTTTTATAACATCGCTTTGCAGCACGTCATTAAAAATACACTCTCAAGATTCCTTGTGAACCAGTGGAAAAAAAATATGCACTGCACAATGTCAAGAATCATAGTAATAATGTTGAAAAATGATTTGCAAATGCTGGTAGTGTGGGTGCCTAATTTGGTGGATTGATGGGTCTAAGTTTGTAGACAATTTTTCAGACTATTCCAAGGAACCTACTTACAGAAGCTACTTTGTGGGTTCTGATTTATTTCACCATATGCTTTGTGTTCTGAAATGTGTTCCCATGCTTCATTTTTTTTGAGAATATAGATTGTTTTTTATGCAAATGTCTATGGATTCAAAGGTATTCAAATGAGTGCTTTAGCAATTATTGCACCAGATTCGAGCTAACAGATATTATTCATTTTGTAAGCAATTGTAGAGTTTTTGGTTTGCCTTGCCTTGAAGCTTAGCTGCGTACTGGATTAAGAAATAATTCTGGAAGGATTTGAGAGCAGTTTTTCTGCCTATGTTATGAATGCTGCACTTTCAAGTTTAATTTAAAAAAAAACTCATTTTGTACAATAAGCTTGAAAGATTCATCTTTATGGGCTGTCTTCAACCAGCTAAGCTGGCAGAATAGTGGTAAGGACACCATTAGAACACTTGTCCTTAATGATAATTTAAGTACATTTTGAAAATAAATAAAAGTCTATACAGCAAAGTTCATATCTATACTGATTACTGTAATTTGGGAATAGGTGAACAACAGAAAAACTGAGGCCTACATTTACAAAATAACTAATGATTTTGGGAGCCCAACATTAGACATCTTAAAGGGCCTGATAATCATAAAGTGTTCGGCATCTAGACCTCATATTTGTGAGCCCGAAAGCTGTGGGAGTTTGGCAAAGCAAGCTTGCTTTGCAGTATTGCCAACTCTGTTTTCTCCAGCTTGTGATTATGTGAAAATTTTAGTTTTAATTAAAAAATAGTAGGTTTGTATTTCTCATGGTAGCAGAGGAAAGCTTGAAAACACAATTAGAGTGTGCCCTAAAGGTTCAAAACACAGAAAACATGAAAGAAGAAACCCAAATTTGTTCTACATAAAAATGAATAAATGAAAACTAAAAACAAACAAAAAACCCTCATGATTTTTGGGAGGTCCCAACTCATGATTTTTAAATTCTGCTGGCTGGCAAGGAAGAAGGGAGGGCTGCTGCCAAATGTAGGTGCTGCCACACAACCCCCCCCAAAACAAACCAATCAGCCTAGAATGGGTATTTCTTTTTTCAGCCCTAAACCAGAGTTAGATAGTTCACAGCATTTTGGCAAATTGTTATTTTTCTGGAGACTGCCATCTTTCACTTTTCAAAAGTGAAGTGTCTAGCACCTAAGATTAAAAAGGTAACTTTTTAAAAAGAGGGAAGGGATAGCTCAGTGGTTTGAGCATTGGCCTGCTAAACCCAGGGTTGTGAATTCAGGCCTAAGTATAACCACTAAAATGTTGTCTGCCTGACGCTGCCGAGAGTGTGGAGTGCATCCAGTCATTTCAAGGGACTGCTAACTCTCAAGACTAATGATGATATTTTAATGGTAACCTTAACTATTTCACTGCTGATCGAGACAGAGAAAGGAAGTTGATCTGAAGATCTATAGGGCATGGAATCTTATCTTGACATCTTAATTTGGCTTGTGCAGTGGATGAAGGTGGGTTTGTGGGTAGAGTTTGAGAGATTATTACTATTTATTTTAATTCAGTTTACCCCCTGCCATAAATAGAGCACAACACTCACAATGTTTGAGTCCAGTCCTCATTTCAAACCCCTAAATTCAAGTGTGTGCATAATTATATCACTTATTTGCCCAACCCTACTATCTATACTACATGTTCTTTAATGCTTTCTTTCTAACAAATGAGGCTATAACAATTAGAAACATTTGCCTTAATTACATTTAATGTCTTTTATTTTCATAAAGCCACTTACTCTAATCCCCAAGTCATTTAATGAGTTCTAAGCAATTTATGTTCTTATATTTTCATTCTAATTGTACACTATGCTTTTTATAAAGGTCTCTGTTTAATTATAGGGGGTATGGCAGCAGTCACATTAGTTTAGGTTACAGAACTGTTTTCCTTGTTCATTTTTTTTAATCAATGTTGAGGTTTGAATCAGGAGGAAATGTTCCATGGTTAGTTTCTGCCCACAGATGATTTTTAATAGTTTGAGCAAAACATAAAATACACACACTGTTGTCAGTTGATTTTGTGTGGCGGGGGGGATTACACATTTCCCATTATAAAATTCCACTTGTGATTTTTCTTGAACAGCCCGATAGCTGAAAAAAGCAACTAATTGAAAGTTGAACTTTGTTATGGCAATAACCTGCACTGAGGAGCAATGCCTTTCATTTTTCTAAAAGAAATTGGTTTTGATTTGACTTGGTTACAGGTATAAGCCTTTGAAAAATAAGTAGAATCATAGAAATATTAGGGTTGGAAGAGACCTCAGGAGGTCCTCTAGTCCAATCCACTGCTCAAAGCAGGACCAATCCCCAACTAAATCATCCCAGCCAAGGCTTTGTCAAGCCGGGCCTTGAAAACCTCTAAGGATGGAGATTCCACCACCTCCCTAGGTAACGCATTCCAGTGCTTCACCACCCTCCTAGTGAAATAGTGTTTCCTAATATCCAACCTAGACCTACCCCACTGTAACTTGAGACCATAGCTTCTTGTTCTTTCATCTGCCACCACTGAGAAAAGCCTAGCTCCATTGAAGGACCGGGTGCTGTGGCTGGCAGTTGGAAGCTGTGAGCTTCAAAGGAAGGTTTGAAAACTAGAAGCCTCTGTTAATTGGCTGAGCCTTAGTCAGTGGACGGGGCTATCAAGCAGGCCAGGGCTTTATACAGCAGCGCGCAAGCGACCAGTGAGCTTTGCGACCAGGGTCTGCTAACAGGGAGTTTTGCAAGGGAGTTTGGAAGGGAGCAAGGGCCCCTTGCTGGTCTTTTTTTTTTTTTTTTAACTATAAACTAAACTACATTCAAAACTTATTGATTTAAACAAAACCCTTTCATTAACTAGGAGACCATGCAGGCAGAAGCCCAGCAGCAGAGTGGGGGCTATCCAGTTTATTGCACTGAGTGCAGCATGTATGATTACCTGCCCTGTGGGCAGGTGGCGTATGTGTGCATTCGGTGCAAGGAGCTCCTGGCCCTCAGAGACCATGTACAGGCTTTGGAGGCCAGGGTAGTGGAACTGGAGGAGCTAAGGGAGGCAGAGAGGTATGTTGATGAGGCTTTCCAGGACACTGTAGAATTGTCCCACCTCTGGTCAGACAGCCCCTGCGCTGTTGAGGAGGATGAAAGGCCCAGGGAAGCAGAGCAGTCAACGGGAGCAGAGGGAATCCCTCCCATAGTTGGGACCCTCCTTCCAGATGGTGTTAGGCTATCCTCTCGCACTGAGGTTACCTTTCCGGGGGAGGGAACGTCAGTCACTAGGAAAAGGGTTAGTAATGGGAGATTTGATCATTAGAAACGTAGATAGCTGGGTTTGTGATGACCGGGAGAACCGTATGGTGACTTGCCTGCCTGGTGCGAAGGTTGTGGATCTCTCGAGGCATCTGGATAGACTTATGTGTAGTGCTGGGGAGGAGCTTTACTTACTAATCTATTAGAGTTCTTTGAAGGGGTCAACAAACATGTGGACAAGGGGGATCCAGTGGACATAGTGTACTTAGATTTCCAGAAGCCTTTGACAAGGTCCTTCACCCAAGGCTCTTACATAAATTAGTTGCCGTGGGATAAAAGGGAAGATCCTTTCATGGATTGAGAACTGGTTAAAAGACAGGGAACAAAGGGTAGGAATTAATGGTAAATTCTCAGAATGGAGAGGGGTAACTAGTGGTGTTCCCCAAGGGTCAGTCCTAGGACCAATCCTATTCAACTTATTCATAAATGATCTGGAGAAAGGGGTAAAAAGTGATGTGGCAAAGTTTGCAGATGATACTAAACTGCTCAAGATAGTTAAGAGCAAAGCAGACTGAAGAACTTCAAAAAGATCTCACAAAACTAAGTGATTGGGCAACAAAATGGCAAATGAAATTGAATGTGGATAAATGTAAAGTAATGCACATTGGAAAAAATAACCCCAACTATACATACAATATGATGGGGGCTAATTTAGCTACAACAAATCAGGAAAAAGATCTTGGAGTCATCGTGGATAGTTCTCTGAAGATGTCCACGCAGTGTGCAGAGGCGGTCAAAAAAGCAAACAGGATGTTAGGAATCATTAAAAAGGGGATAGAGAATAAGACGGAGAATATATTATTGCCCTTATATAAATCGATGGTACGCCCACATCTTGAATACTGCATACAGATGTGGTCTCCTCATCTCAAAAAAGATATACTGGCACTAGAAAAGGTTCAGAGAAGGGCAACTAAAATGATTAGGGGTTTGGAACGGGTCCCATATGAGGAGAGATTAAAGAGGCTAGGACTTTTCAGCTTGGAAAAGAGGAGACTAAGGGGGGATATGTTAGAGGTATATAAAATCATGAGTGATGTGGAGAAAGTAGATAAGGAAAAGTTATTTACTTATTCCCATAATACAAGAACTAGGCGGGGTCACCAAATGAAATTAATACGCAGCAGGTTTAAAACAAACAAAAGAAAGTTCTTCTTCACACAGCGCACAGTCAACGTGTGGAACTCCTTGCCTGAGGAGGTTGTGAAGGCTAGGACTATAACAGTGTTTAAAAGAGAACTGGATAAATTCATGGAGGTTAAGTCCATTAATGGCTATTAGCCAGGATGGGTAAGGAATGGTGTCCCTAGACTCTGTTTGTCAGAGGGTGGAGATGGATGGCAGGAGAGAGATCACTTGATCATTACCTGTTAGGTACACTCCCTCTGGGGCACCTGGCATTGGCCACTGTCAGTAGACAGGATACTGGGCTAGATTGGTCTGACCCAGTACGGCCAAAGGTCCTTCTTATGTTCTTATGTCTTTGGAACCCCCCTTCAGGTAGTTGAAGGCTGCTATCAAATCCCCCCTCACTCTTCTCTAGATTAAATAACCCCAGCCCCCTAATAATTTTTGTTTCTCTCCGCTGGACTCTCTCCAATTTGTTCACATCCCTTCTGTAGTGGGGGGGACCAAAACTGGACACAATACTCCAGGTGTGGCCTCACCAGTGCCGAATAGAGGGGAACAATCACTTCCCTTGATCTCCTGGCAATGCTCCTACTAATACAACCCAATATGCTGTTGGCCTTCTTGGCAACGAGGGCACACTGCTGACTCATATCCAGCTTCTCATCCACTGTAATCCCCGGGTCCTTTTCTGCAGAACTGCTGCTTGGCCAGTTGGTCCCCAGCCTGTAGCGGTGCATGAGATTCTTCCTTCCTAAGTGCAGGACTCTGCATTTGTCCTTGTTGAATCTCATCAGATTTCTTTTCGTCCAATCCTCTGATTTGTCTAGGTCACTCTGGACCGTACCCCCACCCCCCAGCCTATCTACCTCTCCCCCCCAGTTTAGTGTCATCTGCGAACTTGCTGAGGGTGCAATTCATCCCAGATCATTAATAAAGATGTTTAACAAAACCGGCCACAGTACCATCAGTAAAACTTGTAAATTGTGTATTTGGGGCTGAATCTAAAGTCCAGTGAAGCCCAAAGGAGTCTTTCTACTGACTTCAATTGACTGTGGAGCAGGATTATTGTGTTCACATATGGAGCTCAGCTAGCTGCAAAGTAAAAAATCTAGTAACGTATAGAGCTCCAAATCAGCAGGAACACCTGGCATGGAAAGAAGGGATCCTGAGCAAACTGTAAGGTAGAAAGGAGTATTGTGTGTGTCCCCTGCATCTTTTTCTTCTGCTTCCTAACTAACTAGACTAGATGCTCTCAGAGAAACTGCTTCTGTGCAGGGATATCTTGGAATCCTTAGAGTACAGGAATAGCCACCAGCACAAACCAATAGTTGTTATAGGCCAACATTTTATCTCCAGTGACCCCTCAATGGAAAATGCAAGAAATCCTTTGTGGGCAATTATGAAATAGCCTCTTATTAAGGGAAGTTACTTCCTACCTGTATCAGTTAGTTGATCTGACTGGATTTGTAGATGACCTCATTATCCATAAATGTATAATCAGGGTGTGTTTTTTTTAATTCTGCTAAGCTCTGGGTCTCAATGATATCTCATAATTCTAAGGTTAATTATGCATAATTTTAAAATGTTTCCAAAATACTTTTGTTCTCCTATTAAGAGCAAGAATAAATAGGAAAACCCAATTTATGATCTCTACATCATTATTTTTATGCCCTTATCGTATCTTTTCTTGTTTGTCTCCTCACAGAAGTAAAGCATCCCAGTCTTTTCAATCTCTCTTCATATGGAAACCTTTCTATGCTTCTAACCATTTTCATCATTGGTCTCTGAACTCCTATTCTTCTTGGGAATGGTTCCGGATTTTCCCATAAATCTTTGGTCTCTAATGCCCCACACTTTTTCTGCCCTGCCAACAGTCCATAAATCCATGCCCCTGAAGATAGCATGGAAAAGGAATTCTGTAAGGTAGAAAGTCATAGAGCTTCCTAACTGAATTTCCTAACATTCCTCTTCTCAGTGCTTTATCTATGGGAGAGGAGTAGTTAGGAAAAGACTATTTCCTATTGCCCTGAGACGGAGCAACAAGTCAACGAAAAGTCAAATAGATCAAGCCTTACATGTTTGTTTGTTTTTAAACCAAATGATTTCTTAATGCTCTGTGCTGTGTACATGAAATATCCATAATCCAAAGGAAAACCATTTTTTTAAATTTTTTTAAAACAATCTTTGAAAAAGGAAAAAAGCTGCTTGGATGGATTAGTGAAACACGACTATTTTTTAATCAGGCCACAAGTATTTTAACAAATGACCATAATAAAAGCTCTTCACAATGAGAAACATAGTCGAACTGGGAGCCAAAGGTTATAGCGAATAAAGCTGGCTTTATGGAATACAAGCTACAGCATTTTGTTCCTTCTGTTAGCTACACCATCTGGCCACTGGATAGAGTTCATGCACATTTCAGGAAACGACATTTCATAACTACTCTGGGGTCAGAGAGGCAAGTGCTGCTACCTACCCTGCCACACGTTAGCACAGCAGCTTGCAAGACTGAAGATTAGTGCACTTGTTCTTCCTTGATTTATTTTACATAACAAATCCCTCCCAGCAACATAAAATAAATTAGGACAACCAATTTGTTGACAGGTAAGGATCCTTTCTGCATTGTAATAACAGGTTCAAAGAAGTAGTCCGTGTTTGCCTTCTGAGACATTCTACCTTTTCCTCTTTGTAACTGGAAGATTTTTGTTTCATTATCATTCCAGTTCATGATAGATTTACTATTTACTGAATTCTAGCATGCCTAATTGTACTAATCTTTCAAATTCCAACACAACGCTATAAAGCAGAAAAAAAACTTTCCGAAATCAACTCATTGACAATAAACCCTTAGAAGTAAATGTATTGGTACACTAAGCTAGAAAATTACTGTCAACTTTCTGTACCCACGGTGTCTGTTTCTGTAGATTTTAAACCCAGCTGCCAGTTGAGTTTGAAAATTAATTTCACACATTTGAATCACTACATCATGAGTAAGGTGATCAGAATTCTTTTGTAATAAAATCTTAGAAGCAGGAAAGGTTTATGTAGCGAGGTGGTCACCCACTCCCTGGTCTGGAAAGGGTTACAGCCAGCCCTGGGAGAGGGCTGGGGTTGCGAGCTAAAAGCTAGGCTGATTGGGGAAGCAGCCACAGTTAGGCCACACCCCAATCAGACCTCAGCTGGCCCTGATAAAAGGGCTATGAGCCAGGCACTAGATACACTCTCCCTCTAGCTTCAGAGGGAGAATGACCTAGCTGCCTGGGAGCTGTGGGTGCAGGCAACAGAGCAGGGCTGGGGAAAGGCAAGAAGAGCTGGGAAGCTCCTGCCTAGCAACTCCTCAGGCTGCAGGCCCTGTGCAAGGCCAAACCAGGTACTGGGGTTGCAGAGGCTGTAGCCCAGGGGTTAGGCAAAGACGGTAGATCCAAACCCCGCTTTGCCAATGATGAATGGCTTATCCACTGCAGTCTGCCCCAGTGAGTGGGGACTAGATGGTGACTGGTGGTAGCCACAGACTGAGGTGAGGTGGGGATAGAGGGTTGGGGGATCCCTAACCAGGGGAGACCCAGATCTGTGGGGGTACTGCCAGGGGGCAGCACCCCAGGTAAAGGGGCATTGGGGTCTGGGAGGGACATGGAGCCAGCGGCAGGTGAGACATCAGCTGGCAGAGGGTGCCCCTGAGGCTGGAAAGCTAATTCCCTGGACAACCAGCAGGAGGTGCCTCGCTGGATGAGTCCTCACTTCGCTACAGTCTAGTTTTACAAACCTGAGATATAAGACAACAGGGGATCGTTGTATTATTATTGTGAGTCCTTTGTACTTGTGCAGTGCCTTTTATAGATGGATCACTAAGCACTATATGAATAACTAATCTAACACCTCTATAAAAGTACCAAGTGTTATGTGTATCCAATTTACAGACAGTGAAATGACAGTACAGAGGGGATGACCATGACGTTTCAAATCTGGGTGTCCATTGCGAAGTCCATGGAACTGAAGTCCATATTTCAGCAGAGATTTGGGGGGGATCAGGATCCTTATTTTGGTGTCTGAATATAGATTTAGAGGTCTAAATGTAAGTCCTCAAGATAGAAAATTTCCCAGTATCACTCAGTGAATTAGTTCCAGAAAAAGAAACAGGATCTACAACTCCAGTGCAGACTCCAAATCACACATAGAAGAGAGCTCAACCTTACATGAAATATTAAGTGGGGTGGCAAGGCACCTTCTTCACCTCACCACACTTGGTGTTTACCCATCTAGTGGTGGGGACCTGGAGTAAATCAGTCCCACTCTGGAGAGTTTTTATTCCTCACTTGAGTTTTTAATTCTTCGGTATTTACAAGATGGGCATCGGGGTAGACTCCAGGAGTAATTTTCATCCAAACAGAAAGAAACAAGTTTGTAAAACACAAAAGGAATACCTCTCCCTGTCCCTCTCTGGGATGTTGCCTCATTATGCTGGCCTCTGGGTGCCAGTCCTTCCCCAAACAGTCTGTTAGCCTGCTTCCTTCCCCTATTGGGAGGAAAGAAGCCTTTCACCTAAGAGAAGCCTTCCCCCAGCTGTCATTAGTGGTATAGCAGAATGTAGAACATATTTATCTTATTATCTTAGGCCCAGATTCTGTAAGCTGATCTACGCAGGAGACTCCTACAATGCGTGAATCAAATGGCAGGATTGAGGCCTCAGTTCCATATAGACATGTTTGTTTAAGCACTGTTTGCTAAGCCCATGTTCCATCCATGATATGAATGTAAGTAATGGGAGCACTGATCACAGTAATAGTAGATTCCAGTTTACCTCTTGTTTTACCTCTTGTATGAAAAGTTAATGTACACTGTCACTACTGTGTCCTTCCATTGGTTTGTACATGTAACTCCCATAGACACCAATGGATTGTCAGACATACTGTGCAAATCAGTGGTAGGAATTGGCCATTGGGGCATGTTACTCTGAATGCTGATTGGTCTTTTATTAAATATTTGCTACAAAATTGAAATACAATGGCAAAATTTAATGAAGAGAGATATTCTTTTTGCTTTTATCAGCTTGTGCAGTAAACACAGGGGTAGATATTACCCTTACCTCATTGAGGTTGTACAGGATGTAAGTCAGTGCAGAATCTGGTTGTTTGATATTAACATTATTTCAAATAATTCTTTTGAATGCGTTAGTTCCATGGCAAAGATCAGCTTTAGACAGAACAAAAGTAAGTTCTGGTTTCTACAGCCATTGATATGTGCAAGAGAGCTAAATTACAATGCAGTAATACAAAATAATATATGTTAATTCAGGATGCTGCAGAAAAGAGAATCAAGTCTTCTAAAATGGCATCTAAAACTGCAAAGGGTAATTTTGCTCGGGCATGCTTTCATGCCCACATTTTTGCAAAAATCTCAAATTTGCACCCACAGGTTGAGTACAACCTGCCTTACCACCTAATCAGCTCAAACTATCATACGTATGGAAGAATCATAGAAGATTAGGGTTGGAAGAGACCTCAGGAGGTCATCTAGACTGACCCCCTGCTCAAAGCAGGACCAACCCCAACTAAATCATCCCAGCCAGGACTTTGTCAAACAGGGCCTTAAAAACCTCTAAGGATCGAGATTCCACCACCTCCCTAGGTAACCCATTCCAATGCTTCACCACTCTCCTAGTGAAATAGTGTTTCCTAATATCCAACCTAGACCTCCCCCACTGCAGCTTGAGACCATTGCTGCTTGTTCTGTCATCTGCCACCACTGAGAACAGCCTAGCTCCATCCTTCAGGTAGTTGAAGGCTGCTATCAAATCCCCTCTCACTCTTCTCTTCTCCAGACTAAATAACCCCAGTTCCCTCAGCCTCTCCTCATAAGTCATGTGCCCCAGCCTGGTAATAATTTTTGTTTCCCTCCACTGGACTCTCTCCAATTTGTTCACATCCCTTCTGTAGTGGGGGGACCAAAACTGGACACAATACTCCAGGTGTGGCCTCACCAGTGCCAAATAAAGGGGAACAATCACTTCCCTCAATCTCCTGGCAATGCTCCTACTAATACAGCCCAATATGCTGTTGGCCTTCTTGGCAACAAGGGCACACTGCTGACTCATATCCATCTTCTCACCCACTGTAATCCCCGGGTCCTTTTCTGCAGAACTGCGGCTTACCCAGTCAGTCCTCAGCCTGTAGCAGTGCATGGGATTCTTCTGTCCTAAGTGCAGGACTCTGCATTTTTCTTTGTTAAACCTCATCAGATTTCTTTTCGCTCAATCCTCCAATTTGTCTAGATCACTCTAGACCCCATCCATATGCTCCAGTGTATATTCTCTCCCCAGTTTAGTGTCATCTGTGAACTTGCTGAGGGTGTAATCCATCCCATCATCCAGATCATTAATGAAGATGTTGAACAAAACTGTCCCGCAGGACCAATGCCTGGAGTACTCCACTTGATACCGGCTGCCAACTAGACATGGAGCCATTGATCACTACCCATTGAGCCTGACGATCTAGCCAGCATTCTATCCATCTTATAGTCCATTCATCCAATCCATACTTTTTTTTAACTTGCTAACAAGAATACTGTGGGAGACCGTATAAAAAGTTTTGCTAAAGTCAAGATATATCACGTCCACTGCTTTCCCCATATCCACAGAGCCAGTTATCTCATCATAGAAGGCAATCAGATTGGTCAGGCATGACTTGCCCTTGGTGAATCCATGTTGACTGTTCCTGATCACCTTCCTCTCCTCCAAGTCCTTCAAAATGGATTTCTTGAGGACCTGCTCCATGATTTTTTCCAGGGACTGAGGTGAGGCTGACCAGTGTGTAGTTTCCCAGATTCTCTTCCCTCCCTTTTTTAAAGATAGGCACTATATTTGCCTTTTTCTAATCATCCGGGACCTTCCCCCGATCGCCATGAGTTTTCAAAGTTAATGGCCAATGGCTCTGCAATCACATCAGCCAACTCCCTCAGCCCCCTTGGATGCAGTGCATCCGGCCCCATGGACTTGCTTGGGGTGTGCTATAGACCACCGGGATCTGATTTGGATATGGATAGAGACCTTTTTAATGTTTTTAATGAAGTAAGTACTAATAGGAATTGTGTGATCATAGGAGACTTTAACTTCCCAGATATGGACTGGAGGACAAGTGCTAGTAATAATAATAGGGCTCAGATTTTCCTAGATGCGATAGCTGATGGATTCCTTCACCAAATAGATGCTGAACCAACAAGAGGGGATTCCATTTTAGATTTGGTTTTGGTGAGTAGTGAGGACGTCCTAGAAGAAATGGTTGTAGGGGACAAACTTGGTTCAAGCGATCATGAGCTAATTCAGTTTAAACTAAATGGAAGGATAAACAAAAATAGATCTGGGACTAGGATTTTTTATTTCAAAAGGGCTCACTTTAAAAAATTAAAGAAATTAGTTTGGGAAGTGGATTGGAATGAAGAACTTGGGGATCTAAAGGTGGAGGAGGGCTGGAATTACTTCAAGTCAAAGTTGCAGAAACTATCAGAAGCCTGCATCTCAAGAAAGGCAGGAGTTGTAGACCAAGCTAGATGAGCAAGCATCTCAGAGAGGTGTTTAAGAAAAAGCAGAAAGCCTACAAGGAGGGGAAGATGGGAGTGATCAGCAAGGAAAGCTACCTTATTGAGGTCAGAACATGTAGGGATAAAGTGGGAAAGGCCAAAAGCCATGTAGAGTTGGACCTTGCAAAGGGAATTAAAACCAATAGTAAAAGGTTCTATAGCCATATAAATAAGAAGAAAACATCGAAAGAAGAAGTGGGACCTCTAAACACTGAGGATGGAGTGGAGGTTAAGGATAATCTAGGCATGGCCCAATATCTAAACAAATACTTTGCCTCAGTCTTTAATGAGGCTAATGAGGAGCTTAGGGATAATGGTAGGATGACAAATGGGAATGAGGATATGGAGGTAGATATTACCACATCCGAGGTAGAAGCCAAACTCTAACAGCTTAATGGGACTAAATTGGGGGGCCCAGATAATCTTCATCCAAGAATATTAAAGGAACTGGCACATGAAATTGCAAGTCCATTATCAAGAATTTTTAATTAATCTGTAAACTCAGGGGTTGTACCGTATGACCGGAGAATTGCTAACATAGTTCCTATCTTTAAGAAAGGGAAAAAAGTGATCTGGACAACTACAGGCCTGTTAGTTTGACATCTGTAGTATGCAAGGTCTTGGAAAAAATTTTGAAGGAGGAAGTAGTTAAGGTCATTGAGGTCAACAGTAACTGGGACAAATTACAACATGGTTTTACAAAAGGTAGATCATGCCAAACCAACCAGATCTCCTTCTTTGAGAAGGTAACAGATTTTTTAGACAAAGGAAATGCAGTGGATCTAATTTACCTTGATTTCAGTAAGGCATTCGATACGATTCCACATGGGGAATTATTAGCTAAATTGGAAAAGATGGGGATCAATATGAAAATTGAAAGGTGGATAAGGACTGGTTAAAGGGGAGACTACAACTAGTCGTACTGAAAGGTGAACTGTCAGGCTGGAGGGAGGTTACTAGTGGAGTTCCTCAGGGATCGGTTTTAGGACCAATCTTATTTAATCTTTTTATTACTGACCTTGGCACAAAAAGTGGGAATGTGCTAATAAAGTTTGCGGATGACACAAAGCTGGGAGGTATTGCCAATACAGAGAAGGACCAGGATATCATACAGGAAGATCTGGATGACCTCGTAAACTGGAGTAATAGTAATAGGATGAAATTTAATAGTGAAAAGTGCAAGGTCATGCATTTAGGGATTAATAATAAGAATTGTTGTTATAAGCTGGGGACACATCAGTTGGAAGTAACAGAGGAGGCGAAGGACCTCAGAGTATTGGTTGATCATAGGATGACTATGAACCGCCAATATGATATGGACATGAAAAAAGCTAATGGGATGCATCAGGCGAGGTATTTCCAGTAGAGATAAGGAAGTGTTAGTACCATTATACAAGGCACTGGTGAGACCTCATCTGGAATACTGTGTGCAGTTCAGGTCTCCCATGTTTAAGAAGGATGAATTCAAACTGGAACAGGTACAGAGAAGGGCAACTAGGATGATTCGAGGAATGGAAAACCTGTCTTATGAAAGGAGACTGAAAGAGCTTGGCTTGTTTAGCCTAACCAAAAGAAGGCTGAGGGGAGATATGATTGCTCTCTACAAATATATCAGAGGAATAAATACCAGGGAGGGAGAGGAATTATTTACGCTCAGTACCAATGCGGGCACAAGAACAAATGGATATAAACTGGCCATCAGGAAGTTTAGACTTGAAATTAGACAAAGGTTTCTAACCATCAGAGGAGTGAGGTTCTGGAACAGCCTTCCAAGGGAGTAGTGGGGGAAAAAGACATATCTGGCTTCAAGACTAAGCTTGATAAGCTTATGGAGGGGATGGTATAATGAGATTGGTCTTTGGTAAATATGCCCAATTGCTTGTGATGAGATGTTAGATGGGGTGTGATCTGAGTTACTACAGAGAATTCTTTCCTGGGTGTCTGGCTGGTTAGTCTTGCCCACATGCTCAGGGTTTAGCTGATCGCCATATTTGGGGTCGGGAAGGAATTTTCCTCCAGGGCAGATTGGCAGAGGCCTTGGGGGGTTTTCTCCTTCCTCTGCAGCGTGGGGCACGGTCACTTGCTGGAACATTCTCTGCACCTTGAAGTCTTCAAACCATGATTTGAGGACTTTAATGGCTCAGACACAGGTTTGATACAGGAGTGGGTGGGTGAGATTCTGTGGCTGCATTGTGCAGGAGGTCAGACTAGATGATCATAATGGTCCCTTCTGACCTTAAAGTCTATGATTCTATGACTTGTGCATGTCCAGATTTTCTAAATAGTCCTTAACCTGTTTTTCCACCACTGAGGGCTGATCACCCCTCCCCCCTCCCCCATACTCTCTGCCCAGTTCACAGGCTGTAAGTGCAAACATTTGAACATGTAAAATTAAAATTGTGCCTCCTGTTTTAGAGGTGTTAAGACCCCCTATGGGGTGGGGGAGGGGAAATGCCTATCAAGTTTGTCTCTGAAGATAAAGTTAAACAGCATTAGCCCTAGTCCTGTAGTCAGATGAGATTTTGCTTGAGTATGGACACCAGAATCAGTCCAATATTTGGAAAGGTTTTTGCAAGTTATTTTTGCAAGTGGGACAGTCACATATGGGCATTGGAAATCACTGTTTGCACGGGAGATTCTTATGCAACCACTAATATGCTGCTTTTGCTTGTTTGATCTATTTGGCAACTGTGATTGTTGTCTAAAAACTCAGCTTACTTTCATCTAAACAAAACAAAGATCAAATCTAGCTTTGACGTTAGTGGCCAGTACTATTAGTTCATCCTTGCAGCTAGACATTTATTATAAGGCATAATTTACATGCTTGAAATGGAATTTTAGTCAATCCTTCATTATAGATCATAATTTTAGTGACTGGGTTATTGGAGCAGATAGTGTTTAATTCAATGCATTAAAAACTATTATAGTCCTGCATCATAAAGGATTAATAATTGCATTGTTATTAAAACATGTCTTCCATTCTGATAGTGCTTAATTCCTTTTCTGTAATCAGTGTAATGGAATAATATTGACAGTAAAACTAAAGGTTATATGGACAGCAAAATGTCATGCATTAGTATTATACAACACAGAAAAGGTTTCCATTTACAGATTTCATTATCAATTGGATTTATGTTCAAAATATCTAATCTGTCCTTTTTATGTGGGAATCCTGTGTTGACCTTCATTATCTCTAGGCAGATTTAAACTGTGTACAATGTTGCTGTTTAATCAGCTTTATTTTAGCTTTCCTAAAAACAATCCAGAGGGTTATTGAGCTCCATTCCAACCAAATTCAAACCTATATTTTCCCCCCTTTCCTTTACAGGAAGTCTTTTCATAGATTTAGCAGCTGGCTAACAATATATCCAATTGTTAGGCTGCCTTTGAACACAGACAAAACTGTCAAACTGTGATCATCTAAAAAGCAGAGACTTAAAGTGTGTTTCCACATGTTTCAAACACATTCATCAGAAATCTCCTACTGTACTTCTAGGAGTGAAGCAGTACAAAAGTGTGATCAAAGTGATTGATTCTCCTACCAAAATGAGAGTCAAATAAAAAGGCATTTTATGGAGGTCACTTTTTCAATGTAATCACAGCATATTATGACAAATAGCAATATACTAAAGAGAGGGTTCTCTCCAAGTAGATGTCTGCAGGAGTTCCTATATTACCTCATTACCTGGCGAGTAGTCCAAAACAAAGCGATTCACCAATATTTTTATTTATTTCATTCCCTACAATATTGCCTCTGGATGACAGTTCTCCAGGGGTTGGAACTAAATACTAACTTGAATTGACAGTGCTGTAAAAAGAGAAAATAAACAGACTATTTGAAGCAGAAGGTTTTCTTAAAAGAACGATATGATACACACAGATCAGACACATACAGATGTGAGGGACAACAGGATAGGGGCAAGGAGAATCAGTAAAGGTAATCAAGTAACTTGCTCCAGATCCTCAGCCAGTGTAAACTAGTGTAGCACCAGTGGCTTACACGGAGCTATGCTGATTTAGACCAGGTGAAAAACCTAGCCCATTATGTTTATTTTTATTTTATTATAACTATATAACACAAAAAACTACAGAGTTGCTAAGTAACATGCATGCTTAAGATCTAGGCAGCCAATCCTATGATCAGATCCAAAAGTATTTTCAGGAGTGTGTCAGTTAATTAGGAGCCCATATTCCATTGACTTTCACCGAGGTTAAAGTCACTTTTGAAAATGGGGCTTAGGCACTTTTGAAAATTCTCTGTGTGTCTATAGAAGGGGAGATACCAAGATGCGGAGTTTGAAGTTAATAGAATTAACCATATGCACCAGCTGAGAATCTGACCCACTGTTCAGCACTTCTACACAGCAGAAAGCAGCACATACATTTTCTAACCAATGACAAACCTGCCATGAAGGTCCTTTTAATCAAAATATAACAAACAGGATATTTTTTACAATGTTGCATCTTCCTATCAGAAAACTATCCCTTTACACTGATAGTATTTTTATTATTATTTTCAGAATGATCGATGCTATGTAAACATGCTCTCAGAATAGCTTTTGATTAGCTCCCTAACCAGTAGCATCCCTTTGTATATTGAAAGGAGAAAATCATGCTTTGAGAACTTTTTTTCCTAAATGAGGAAATTAGCTGCCCATCTAATTTTTAAGGTATCTGTTTTATAAAACTTGTCTCAGTTCTTGGGCCCAGTGGTTAGATAACTGCTCTTTGCTCATGAAACAGAGAGACAAGTTAAAATACAAAGTTACCGCTGGCATTGTCTCATTTACTATGTCAGAGGTTCTAAATTATATGTTCATTTTTATGGTTCCTGAAGAGCGATAACCCTAGAGGAATCACAACTAGTGAAACAATATCACTGCAATTAGTGGAACCTTTGTGCCTTAAAGTCACATCTTTGAATCCACCCAATTTCTGTGGGGAACAAAATTAATTAGCATCTTATTGATGATCAATGGCCTACATGAAATCTATTAGCAGTCTCAGTACAATGCCCCATGGACAGATACTGCAACTCCATCCTTGCTATTCTTTCCAGAAGGGAATGGGCATGGGGACTAAACTCAAACCTAAAAATTGCTCCCCTTCAGATCATGGTTCAGGCACATAACCAAGGAGGTACAGGAAATATCTGCATCCTGTACCTGTTCTGAGGTTATGTAGAGGACTTTAGACTGCAGAGCTATCAAGGTGGTACCTTCCACGAGCACCACATTTCCCGCTAAAAATAAGACTAACATGAGCAGGTGACCTCTGTGGGACCACAGAGGTTTTGGTGTCAAATACCCTAGCTAAAACTTATATAGAAATCAAGCTGATCATGTATATGAGAGTCATGTAGCTGGAACACTTTATTTCTTATGTTCTTTTAGGACCTGATCCAACTTTGTTAAAATAAATTGAAACTTACTTTAATCAGACAGTAACCAAGTCCTCACTGAGGCCCTTGATCACATATTTTCTATTCAGGGAGGCAGAGTGGTCTCATTCTTCTTGTAAGGGAATGGGAGTCAGGCAACCCATGTTGCTCTGTGAGTTACCTTGAGAAAGTCACTTAAATGCACTCTGCCTCACTTTGCTACTCTGAAAATATGCCTACCTATTTTCAGCACTCCTCTTTTAAGACACTTGAGATACTCATGTGAAAGATGCTATGTAAGTACAAAGTATTACATGCTGTTATTATAGCAGCTGAGTGGCTAATATCAAATAATATAGAAAAAGTTCTAGGCAAAAAATACAAATAATGGGTTTAGTTGTTTCTATATGTTGTTGCAAACTCTTAGGTTTGCAATGAGGCTGATAACTAAATTAAATACCCAGTATAATGTCAGCAGCTTTCTCTTCTTTATTTCTTTTCTTCTGCCAACCTCTGACATCACAAGAATTTCTCTTGTGGCACTATATCATATTGCTGATCTTGCAGTTTACTCTTTTTACTCACTAGAGGTCAGGGTCATGCTGGCAGATACACAACTAATACACAATACATTCAAATTAATCCATCACCTTGTGACACAGAGGGAGACAGGAGGTTGATATTAATTTTACAAAGGATCAGGAAACTGATACAACAGTTTCTAGGACAATTTAGTAAACACATTTGAAAAAACTCAGATATCAAAAAGCTTTTCAAGCAAGTCATTTAATCACAGAAGTAACATGCTACATCTCCACTTCAGAAGAACATGGATGGAGGAAAAAGGTATGAATTGTGGGACAGCCAGAGTGGTCTGAAAGTTGAGCAGTCACAGCCTTTAATGAGAAAATATTTTTATCAACCAATCAAATCAAAGGGAAGGAATTGCATTAGGAAGACCTTACCCATCACTTTATTTCTGGATTGTACCACATTTTGGGACACATGTTTCTGACAGATCTTTCTCAGGAATTCTTTTGGCTCTCTCACTTTCTTATTACTATTGTTTATTGACTTTAAAAGTTATATGTAAGTAATGGAAAACATTGACTTTCCTTCTGCTATTTCTGTTATGTCCCTAATTATAGGCTAAATCCTGGTCTGCTGTAAGCTGAAAACCTCATTGAAATCAGTTGCATTAAACCAAGTCTGAATTTGACCGTAGGATTTTTTCCCCCACATCTTTTTGTTTTAACACTTGCCTCAGAGCAAACAGAGGATCTGACACAAACATATTAACTAATGTACTTGATTGTTTTGAAAGACATTTTGTTCAGCTTTCTATCTGATTCAATGGTGCAGACAAGCTTGTTTTGTATTTTGCAATGAACCTGAATGAATCTCTGTATTTTTACAGCAATAAAAATAAAACACATATGAATACAGAGGTTTGGTAGAAAGTCCCCTCCCTTAGCTAAATGCCATCTAGGTTCCTTGAAGTGAACCAATCACATCCCCCTCTTTTACCTCCCATTGACCTTAATAGGATGGCAACCATCACTTTGATAATGATAATCCCTTTCACGTCACTGGTAAGCTTTAAGAAGTGGGCATTGTTGCCTGCAGAAAAAATTTAGGGCTTTGGCTCATTTCAGATATCTGTCATACATTTAGCTCAACAAGAAGCAGATTTAGAACTGATACCAAAATGCACTCAGGCTTATAAGGGCTATATGTGTATGAAAATACATTAGTAGAACGTTAAAGGTATAAATTCCCTAATAAATCATACCTAATGCTTTCTGAGACAGGCTGAAATAGCCAAGAGGAAACTTATCTGATAGGTATAGAAAGTAAACTTTACATAATTTGGAAAGGTCAATTATTTTACACAGTTTCTGACCATCAGAAGTCACCCTGAGTTGGGATCCTCTGACCTGAAGGGGAACACTTTATGCACCATGTTTTTTGTTTTTTGTTTTTCCCTTCCTAAAATACATGATCCCCCAGATCTAGGTAACTAGACTTTTACCTGAGGGGGAGATGTAATATTATGGAAATTCTGTAGGGTGTGGCACCTAAATTTTAATGAGAGAGTTTGAAGTCCCCAGGAGCTAGAAGGTTTTTGATGATTTAAAAATGTAATAGGGGATATTTCTTTGCTTTAAACTAATCTCATGCTGCTTCTTGAGACTTCTTAGAGCTCAAGGACATTTGAAAGTCCTGAGCCACCTTAACCACACCAGGTCTGGCTGTTGTTATTTTCATAGACATCACTGCTATTTAAAAGTTTGCTTTATGGATATACACCGCTACCCCGATATAACGTGACCTGATATAACACGAATTAGGATATAATGCGGTAAAGCAGTGCTCCGGGGGGCGGGGCTGCGCACTCCGGTGGATCAAAGCAAGTTCAATATAACGCGGTTTCACCTATAACGCGGTAAATTTTTTTGGCTCCCGAGGACAGTGTTATATCGAGGTAGAGGTGTAATTCAGACATTCCAGTACAATGTGACATCCTGATATTGTTCCCTGCTTATTCCTCTTGCCTGTTCCAGTTGGCATATCTATTTCCATGTAGTATCTCACCCTATTCCTCTAATATCTGAGGATATGTGGGCACCTGACTTGGCTATTAACCTGTACATAAACATTGCTCATGTGTACTAGTGTTTCACACATCAGTTATATTGTACTACATGGCATTGTGGAATGGTGGTTTCATTGATTTGCATACAGCAAAGCTGGAAATGCAGTGGATGGTTATATGCAACCAACAGCATCAGTAATCTCGTAGGTGGAACCCATTGGGAAAAAATGGACATAGGAATTGTCAGATTGGTCACGTCAGTGGTTGTGTTAGTCTGACATCATGACTGCAAGTGGCCAGGAGAAGATGCAAGAAAAACATGTTGAGCATCTTATTATATTTTTTTAAAAATTCACTAGATTACCTTCTGGAGTAGAATTCTACCAATAACTAGCAGCTATTGCCCTGAGTAGTATGAATTACTATGCTTTTCCTCATAGGCTAGCACATACTTTTCTCTCTACCACACAATAAGAACAATTATGTACATCTATGAAATTTGTATAAACTTACCTATATCATTCAAATAATTCTCCCCTCACAGTCAATGAAAGTATTTACATATTCATTTAGAACATTATAACAGACAGTCATATCATAAAAGGTGGTGCATTACTTTACATGTTTCCACAGAAACTGCTGACCTTCTGAACACTGTAAATAATTTACAAAAAAAAATAGGGCTGTCAATTAATCGCAGTTAACTCACTCGATTAACTCAAAAAAATAGTGATTAAAAAATTAATTGCAATTAATTGTAGTTTTAATCACACAATAATAGAATACCAATTAACATTTATTAAATATTTTGGATGTTTTCCTACGTTTTCATATATATTGTATTCTGTGTTGTAATTGAAATTAAAGTCTTATTTTTATTACAAATATCTGCACTGTAAAAATGATAAACAAAAGAAATAGTATTTTACAATTCACCACATACAAGTACTGTAGTGCAATCTCTTTGTCATGAAAGTGCAACTTACAAATGTAGATGTTTTTTGTTTGTTCCATAACTGCATTAAAAAACAAAACAATGTAAAACTTCAGCACCTACAAGTCCACGGAGTCCTACTTCTTGTTCAGCCAATTGCTAAGACAAACAAGCTTGTTTACATTTACAGGACATAATGCTGTCCTCTTCTTACTTAGTGTCACCAGAAAGTGAGAACAGGTATTTGTATGGCATTTTTGTAGCTGACATTGCAAGGAATTTGTGCCAGATATACTAAAAATTCATATGCCCCTTCATGCTTTGGCCTCCATTCCAGAGGACATGTTCCATACTGACGATACTCATTAAAAAAAATGTGTTAATTAAATTTGTGACTGAACTCCTTGAGGGAGAATTGTATGTACCCTGCTCTGTTTTACCCACATTCTACCATATATTTCATGTTATAGCAGTCTCAGATGATGACCGAGCACATGTTGTTCATTTTAAGAACACTTTCACTGCAGATTTCATAAAACACAGTGTGAGATTTCTAAAGATAGCTACAGCACTCTGTAGGTTTAAGAATCTGAGTGCCTTACAAAATCTGAGAGGGACGAGGTGTGGAGCATACTTTCAGAAGTCTTAAAAGAGCAACACTCTGAGGTGGAAACTACAGAACCCGAACCACCAAAAATGAGAATCAACCTTCTGCTGGTGGTATCTGACTTAGATAGTGAAAATGAACATGCATCAGTCCGCACTGCTTTCGCTCATTATCGAGCAGAACCCGTCATCAGCATGGGCGCATGTCCCCTGGAATGGTGGTGGAAGCATGAAGGGACATATGAATCTTTAGCACATCTGGCACTTAAATAGCTTGTGACACCATGTGAATGGCCATGCAAATGGCCTGTTCTCACTTTCAGGTGACATTGTGAACAAGAAGCAGGCAGCATTATCTCCTGCAAATGTAAACAAACTTGTTTGACTGAGTGTTTGGCTGAACAAGAAATAGGACTGAGTGGACTTGCAGGCTCCAAAATTTTACATTTGTTTTATTTTTGAATGCAGCTTTTTTTGTACATAATTCTACATTTGTAAGTTCAACTTTCATGATAAAGAAATTGCACTACAGTACTTGTATGAGGTGAATAGTATTTTTCAATTCTTTTGTTTTTTTACAGTGCAAATACTTGTAATCAAAAATAAATATAAAGTAAGCACTGTACACTTCATATTCTATGTTGTAATTTAAATCAATATATTTGAAAATGTAGAAAACATCAAAAATATTTAAATAAACGGTATTCTATTTGTTTAATGGTGCGATTAAGCACGATTAATTTTTTTAGTCGCTTGACAGCCCTAAAAATATATATATTCCTATGCTTCATTAATTCTGATTCCAGTCACAATTTTTGAAAACATTAGTCAACAGATGTGTTTGTGTGGGTCTACAGGGCTATGTAACAAACTAGTTTTCCTCAAAGACACCACTTCATCTGTTGCTGAATTAAGGGATAGAAATTACGTCCAGATGAGGGTGCAAAAAAGAAGAGTATCCACTCTGGGAAGAAAAGGATCTGAGCATACATTATAAAAAAAATTGGCAAAACAAGTTAAAATATGTCCCTGAAAACTTTCTCTGAGGGGGAAAAAAGAGGAATAATAAATAATACGACAACAGCGTTAGGCAAGACACTTTTGTGATGGTTTTGGGGGGACCCAGGACTATGAGTCACCTTGCTACCCAGTGTCTTCAGGCTGAAGGAGTCTTTCCCATGGCAGCTGGCTGTTAACTTCTTAACACCATCAGCCTTTCAGCCACTCACACTCTCCCCTCTGGGCTATGCCAGCCTTCTCTTCACCTTGAAGGTTAACAAGAATATATGCCAGTCCCACAGCCCCTTTGAAGCATTCACCTTTGATCTCTACTCCCAGGCATAGCTTCTCACAGAAATCCTAGATCTTAAAGGGCAGTGTATTCTGGTGTAGTAGTTTTACCAAAAGTCACTCCTACCGCAAAACATACAGCACTTGTGAGTACTGCAATACATCAGAAGTAGGTTTATTTAAGAAAGAAGAGAAATTCCACTAGAAAAAAGAGTGTATAAACAAATGTTTACAATTCAATACAAAGTCATGAAATGCAAACCCGGGTCTAGAGGACTTATTAATACTTACCTTTCATATCTAATAACAGATTCTGCCCAAAGTTCAATCTGTTGCAGAGCTGGCTGGCTTGACAGGAACCAGTATCCAAACTTTCATGAGAAAGAACCCCACTTCACAAGATGTTTTCTCAGTGAATGGATACAGAGTGTCCCCATTCCTTCCCCCCCACCCCACTCTGGATTATACTGAAACTCTATTCATAGAAAGGGTGATTCTCTGTCTGTTGTAATGTTCCTTTTTTACCTGAAAGTGCTTTAGATTGTTTGCAATTCTCTCTGATGGTTTCCCATTCTTTGTCTTGGGATAGAGCAAGGCTAGCCAGTTGAGCGGAACTACTTCACCAGCTAACCAGAGAAAAACGAACAACTCTCTCCTGCTTAAATGGACCATTCAAGATATATTAACCCCTGCTGACTAACTTTTACATCCAAGACCATAAAGGTGTACTGTCAAAGTTAAATTATTCCTTAAATATTACCCATTACACACACATCACAATGGTGTGAGTTTTGATACATTAGGAGCTTTCTATAGATACCAAACATATCAGCTTTTATGGATAAATATCTTGCAAAACATGTGTTTGGGTAAGTGAGTTTGTCAGGCCTAAGAGAGTTGTTTGCTAAGGACAAGAGGCTCTTTGCCCCTACGTGTCACAGCCTTCACTAACTGTAATTTCAATTTCAATTTTAAAATGCCACAGATCACTAGAACAGCAGCAATTTAAGCCAAGACAGTATATAGAAAAAGCCCATAAAGACCATATTCAGCCACTCTTCAAGTCACCCAAAAACAACTTATGACAGTGTGGCGGTGACCCCAATGCATGCTCATTTGGTCAGGCATAATGCCACAGGTGAGTCCTGCCTCACTTCTCTCCATGAGAATGATAAACAAGTCTTTTTAATCTAAGAACACCTCCCCCCTTCCAAGGGTCTCATTTTATTAAAAACAACTGAAAGCATAAGTAGGAGCTCACTCAGATACATGTGGGGACATTCAGAGGCTCAGGCTCAGTCCAAGCAGCAGCCTCTGGCTTCTTCCCTCAGGAGACTTTTCTTTCCTGAAACTGTAAACAGTCTCCGTTTCTGGAATCCTTTCCAGTTCCTGCTCTGGTTTATTCCGTTTCAGTCCTTTCTTAAGCAGGAGACCTCAGCGCTCCTCTTTAGAACTGAGCTGCATCAGTTAGTCCCTCACTCCCTCCTTAAACAGGAGTCTCTCTAGCTCTCCTCTCTAGAACTGATTGTCTGGCCCTTCTTAAACAGAATCCCTCATCCGTCCCCTCTGGAGCTGAGTGCTGGATTAAGCAGCTGTCGGGCCTTTACCAGCTTCTCCCTTTGCTGGCCATTTTTTCTTAACTGGCTTTCAGGGTGCTCAGCAGACCACCTTTTCCTTGCTGATGTCTCCCCTGCTACGAGACGGGAGGTGGTCTTTATGTTGGTCCCCGTCTTCCATCTTATTTCTAATTGGTTAGGAGGATGGGGAGCCTTGGTCCACCCTTTCTTCAAAACTCCTGGTCCTGGGCCCTTAAAGAAAAGTAATGGTATTTCCTACTGAACATTTCTTACTTCCAGGACTGCTTCCTCTCGCCCAGGTCCTTGTATATATAATGACACATTTCAAACTCTTAAAGGCCATGCCACATGGTGCATGAGTTGACCACTAAGCACTATTGCCCTAGGTGATAAACTATCTTGTCACAGACCTCAAGATTAATCTTGGCTAGCAGCTGTCTCAAAAAATGAGCATTCCAAACAATAATAATTTTGTTCTCATGTGGTATTTGTAGCTTATCTGGAAATAATATCGATGTCTGGGCTGTGAGTTTTACAGTCTTCTTCTGCTTAGTCTGTGGACTGCAGGAAGCAAAAATCAGTCATCTTCATTCCTCTTTGAATAGGAATCCAACAATGCCTTACTGCTTATTCCTGCAATAGCAGAGATGTCTCCTTATACAAAGGCCCCAGAATGAATTCCTCAGAAAGAGGCATAAGGATCTAGTCGAAGGTGGACTCTGAGGAGGTAAGCAATAGTTAGCTTTAAAAAAAAAAAATCAATAACTCCCAACCAGGCAAGTGTCAGAGGTGCTACATTAAAATGTATGTTGAGTCTAAAGCAGGGGACGGCAACCTCTGGCACGTGGCTCACCAGGATAAGCACCCTGGCGGGCCGGACCAGTTTGTTTACCTGCTGCCTCTGCAGATTCGGCTGATCGCGGCTCCCACTGGCCGCGGTTCACCGCTCCAGGCCAATGGGAGCTGCTGGAAGCAGCGCGGGCCGAGGGATGTGCTGGCCGCATCATCCCGCCACCCCCATTGGCCCGGAGCGGCAAACTGCAGCCAGTGGGAGCCACGATCAGCCGAACCTGAGGACGCGGCAGGTAAACAAACTGGTCCAGCCTGCCAGGGTGCTTACCCTTGTGAGCCACGTGCCAGAGGTTGCCGACCCCTGGTCTAAAGGGACATATTAAATTTCCAGTGAATTCAATGGAAAGACTACCATTGATTTCATTGGAACTTGGATATGGCTTACAATCCCTGAGGCCAAGCAGCAGAGAAGTAGGAGGAGGAGGAGCCAGACCCGTGGAAGAAAAGAGGACTGTACACTACTTTCCCGATCCTGCTAGGTTGGCCTGTTGATCTGTGACGCCATCTTAATTTTGAGTTGATATGTTATAGGGTATTAAGCTGTGACAATTTATATTACAGTACTGCTAAGAGGTACATTTCTGTCTGATTTATGGTGTTTATTAAATTGATACAGGCTGAGGGCAAGTAGAAGAACATAAATAATAGGGGTGTTAGGCAACATTTATTTCATTTCTTGAATGTGAGGCCTACTATTGAAGGCTTTATGTTTAGTTACCTAAAATAGGCACAAGTATTTTAACCCCAGGTCATAAGTTATACACTATCATGCTGTGAGACAAACAAGTGACCACATAAGAACAAATACACTAAAGAACTGCAGACAAATTCTTGAAATACGGAGACTTTTGGAGGGCTTTTGCAATATAGAAACTATAGAGATAATGCATTGGCACATATGATTTATTAAGAAACTAATTGATACAAATGGCTTGTATCAGTGGTCAGAAACATAAGTGTGGTCACCCTAAATACCACACATGGATAAAGGCAGGCTTAAATTTATATGGCCAAATAATATGGCCATGGTTCCATGTTGGTGTTATGTACTTTAAGGGTACTAAAGATTTGCCTTAGAATTCAGGTGCATCAGTGTCAAGGCTCCTTCCCCATTCTGAACTTTAGGGTACAGATGTGGGGGCCTGCATGAAAACTTCTAAGCTTAACTACCAGCTTAGATCTGGTCCGCTGCCACCACTCCCAATGTGCTAATTCCCTTCCCTGGGTAGCCTTGAGAGACTCTTCACCAATTCCCTGGTGAGTACAGATCCAAACCCCTTGGATCTTAAAACAAGGAGAAATTAACCATTCCCCCTCCTTTCTCCCACCAATTCCTGGTGGATCAAGATCCAACCCCCTTGGATCTAAAAACAAGGAAAAATCAATCAGGTTCTTAAAAAGAAGGCTTTTAATTAAAGAAAAAAGGTAAAAATCATCTCTGTAAAATCGGGATGGAAAATAACTTTACAGGGTAATCAAACTTAAAGAGCCCAGAGGAACCCCTTCTAGCCTTAGGTTCAAAGTTACAGCAAACAGAGGTAAACACCCTAGTAAAAGGTACAAGTTGAGAAAACAAAGATAAAACTAACACGCCTTGCCTGGCTGTTTACTTACAAGTTTGAAATATGAGAGACTTGTTCAGAAAGATTTGGAGAGCATGGATTGATGTCTGGTCCCTCTCAGTCCCAAGAGCGAACAACCACCAAAAAACAAAGAGCACAAACAAAAACCTTCCCCCCACCAAGATTTGAAAGTATCTTGTCCCCTTATTGGTCCTTTGGGTCAGGTGTCGGCCAGGTTACCTGAGCTTCTTAACCCTTTACAGATAAAAGGATTTTGGAGTCTCTGGCCAGGAGGGATTTTATAGTATTGTACACAGGAGGGCTGTTACTCTTCCCTTTATAGTTATGACAATCAGTTTCTCCAAATGGTTTCAACTGAATCAGAACTTGCTCTTTCATACGCTCTACTGCAGAGGTGGGCAAACTACAGCCTGTGAGCCACATCTGGCTCGTGGGACCCTCCTGCCCAGCCCCTGAGCTCCTGGCCTGGGAGGCTAGCCCCTGGCTCCTCCCCTGCTGTTACCCCGCAGCCTCAGCTCACTGCGCCACCAGTGCAATGCTCTGGGCAGCAGGGCTGAAAGCGCTTGTCAGGCTGAGCTGAGCAGCTGCAGAGCTGCGGGCTGACCTGGTGCTCTGTGCTGCATGGTGGTATGGCTGGCTCCAGCTGGGTGGCACAGCTGCCTGTCCTGGTGCTCTGTGCGGGGCAGCTGTACTGCTGCCAGCCACCGGTGCTCCAGGCAGTGTAGTAAGGGAGCAGGGAGAAGGGGGGATTGGATACAGGGCAGGGGAGTTTGGGATGGTGGTCAGGGGGCGGGGGTGTGGATAGGGGTCGGGGCAGTCAGAGGGCAGGGAACTGGGGGGTTGAATGGGGGCAGAGGTCCAGGGGGGAGTCAGGAATGAGGGAGGGGTTGGATGGGGCAGTCAGGGGGCAGTCAGAGGCAGTCAGGGGCAGAGGTTCCGGGGGTGGTCAGAGAGGGGTGGTTGGATGGGGCAGGGGTCCTGTGGGGGTCCCGGGGAGCTGTCAGAGGGTGAGAAGCGGCGGGGGTTGGATAGGGGGTGGGGGCCGGGCTACGCCTGGCTGTTTGGGGAGGCACAGCCTCCCCTAACCGACCCTCCATACAATTTCGGAAACCCGATGTGGCCCTCAGTCCAAAATGTTTACCCGTCCCGCTCTACTGACTGATTTTTTCTATCTTGGTTTTCCATAATTCTTAGGGTTTTAGAACTGTTAGCATACACACATATCCTTCTCTCTGTGTATATCTCTGTATGAAGTTTGGTTATATTAATGAATGAACTTATTTGGATAAGAAGTAAAGTATTTATCTTTATTTGTTGGGTGACCAATCAATCCTATAAGCAACACAAATCATGCGTGTAGCCACCTGGAGGAAAGCTTTGTGGTAATAATAAGGCCTGTCTTGACAAAACCCTGGCTTGGATGATTTAGTTGGGCTTTGTCCTGCTTTGAACAGGGGGTTGTACTAGATGACCTCCTGAGGTCTCTTCCAACCCTAATCTTCTCTGATTCTATGTATAAATAAATATAAAATAAATAAAAAATAAAAACTGATCAGGCTACAGGACTGTGGGGTAAGTTACAGCACCGTCAGGGAAAGCAAGGCTCTTCTTCTTCTTGATCCTACTTTTAGTAGGTAAAGGTGAGAGGCATGGGACTTGGCTTACGAGGCTTTTGGCAAGGCCTAATTTTCATGAAATGGGAGGTGGGAAGTTAAAGGATGGGTAGGAGGAAAGATTGGGCTCAATCAAAGTGTTCGTTTTCTTCTTATTCTATCAACAAAAGATGCAATTATAACCCAAAGATTTGAAAATGTCTATATGTGTAAAGGTCTATGGGGTAAAGAGAAACAATCCTGAGAGAAGATGTTTTCTGGATTATAGTAAAGCACCCTGCTTCACTATGTGTGCAGAACAGGCACCTAACTGATTCTGCTGTTGCCGAAAATAAAAACCAGGTTTACACCATCTTATTGCTAAGAATGCTAAAGCCTGCACCAGGCATACTTCAGCTTTGCCCCGAAGAATAGAGTTCAGTTCATACTGTACTTAACAGCTATAAATTGGCACCAACTGTGAAGCTGACTGTTCCCAGGGGAAAAGAACTGGAAAGAATTAATGCTCTTCTTTTTCTTCTGCCTCAACCATTGTCACATTATTTTCATTTTTCTGCTGGTAGTTTAAGAAATGATACTTCATAAGGAATCTCACATTAGAGACTTAGCAATTTCCCATTTCTTTCCTATTAGTCCTTAAAGAAAAAAAGCTAGTATGAGATATATCTTCAACTGTAGGAGCTGGATTAGACTGAATTAAAGAAATCAGGGTAATGAGAGCTAACTTTTCACTCAAAGAAATTGAGGAAAAATGCAGACAAGTGAATAATTTAAGAGTACAGAACTCTTCAGTAGAATTCCAGAAACCAAATAGCAAATGGGGGGGGGGGTGAGGGTGAAGAAGAGTAATCGAGTAATCTCTGATAGTGTAATTACAAAGGCTTCATGGAGAGACTTTATTAAGCCCTAGAGGATTCAGGCCGTGCCCACCCTACAAAGTTCATTTGATGCAAGTTCCGTCAGCAAATAGCCACAAACTGTTGTATGTTACTCGTGCACATGCGTGCTTGGGTGCTTGCATCAGCACTGTGGATCCTTGCCACAAGTGGTTGTGTTGATGTAAAATATTGTGCACCTTCATTAGGTATGCCAGTGTACCACACCACGCCATAGGTCTCAATGGGACATTTTTGCAGTTCATTGTGGGATGTGATTGGTTCACCCTGGGATTCTGGGAGCTAGGGGTCAAGTTACCTCCATACCACTTTATCCATCCCATAGTGCCCATTAAATCCCTTATTTTTTAAATCTTTTTTATTTTTTTATTTAAAAAAAAAAACAACAACCTCCCATAGTCCTGTATGCTGCATTTTGGTCTCTTCTGTCTCTGACAGAAAATTCTCATTAGTTTTGCTAATACACTATTCTCCTCTATCTGCAGAACTTGAATGAGTATTACTACAACTAGGTGTGCAAAGAAGTTGCAAAGATGTACAAGCATAGTAATTGCATTCTGATGGATACAGCAACAAATTGCCAGATTGCTGCTGGAATTCACTGAGCAGCTCCATAAGGTAGCTTGTCTCTTCAGGGCCCAAGAAATGAGAAGTGATTATTGGGCAGCAGGTTTTGGATGATAAGAAGTGGCTACAGTACATTCAGATGCAAAAGGCCACATTCCTGCATCTGTATGCCAAATTCGTCCCAGCCCTCTCTGGCACAGGGACGCCAAAATGAGCCCTTCATTGACAGTGAAGAAAACTGCTCCAGCAACTTCCAACACTGGATTGCTACTGGTCAGTGACCAATCAATTTGGACTTGGAAAATCCACAATGGGGACTATTGTCATCCCAGTATGTAAGGCCATTATAGATTCATAGATTCATAGATTCTAGGACTGGAAGGGACCTCGAGAGGTCATCGAGTCCAGTCCCCTGCCCGCATGGCAGGACCAAATACTGTCTAGACCATCCCTGATAGACATTTATCTAACCTACTCTTAAATATCTCCAGAGATGGAGATTCCACAACCTCCCTAGGCAATTTATTCCAGTGTTTAACCACCCTGACAGTTAGGAACTTTTTCCTAATGTCCAACCTAGACCTCCCTTGCTGCAGTTTAAGCCCATTGCTTCTTGTTCTATCCTCAGAGGCTAAGGTGAACAAGTTTTCTCCCTCCTCCTTATGACACCCTTTTAGATACCTGAAAACTGCTATCATGTCCCCTCTCAGTCTTCTCTTTTCCAAACTAAACAAACCCAATTCTTTCAGCCTTCTTTCATAGGTCATGTTCTCAAGACCTTTAATCATTCTTGTTGCTCTTCTCTGGACCCTTTCCAATTTCTCCACATCTTTCTTGAAATGCGGTGCCCAGAACTGGACACAATACTCCAGCTGAGGCCTAACCAGAGCAGAGTAGAGCGGAAGAATGACTTCTCGTGTCTTGCTCACAACACACCTGTTAATACATCCCAGAATCACGTTTGCTTTTTTTGCAACAGCATCACACTGTTGACTCATATTTAGCTTGTGGTCCACTATAACCCCTAGATCCCTTTCTGCCGTACTCCTTCCTAGACAGTCTCTTCCCATTCTGTATGTGTGAAACTGATTTTTTCTTCCTAAGTGGAGCACTTTGCATTTGTCTTTGTTAAACTTCATCCTGGTTAACTCAGACCATTTCTCCAATTTGTACAGATCATTTTGAATTATGACCCTGTCCTCCAAAGCAGTTGCAATCCCTCCCAGTTTGGTATCATCCGCAAACTTAATAAGCGTACTTTCTATGCCAATATCTAAGTCGTTAATGAAGATATTGAACAGAGCCGGTGCCAAAACAGACCCCTGCGGAACCCCACTCGTTATGCCTTTCCAGCAGGATTGGGAACCATTAATAACAACTCTCTGAGTACGGTTATCCAGCCAGTTATGCACCCACCTTATAGTAGCCCCATCTAAATTGTATTTGCCTAGTTTGTCGATAAGAATATCATGCGAGACCGTATCAAATGCCTTACTAAAGTCTAGGTATACCACATCCACAGCTTCTCCCTTATCCACAAGACTCGTTATCCTATCGAAGAAAGCTATCAGATTGGTTTGACATGATTTGTTCTTTACAAATCCATGCTGGCTGTTCCCTATCACCTTACCACCTTCCAAGTGTTTGCAGATGATTTCCTTAATTACTTGCTCCATTATCTTCCCTGGCACAGAAGTTAAACTAACTGGTCTGTAGTTTCCTGGGTTGTTTTTATTTCCCTTTTTATAGATGGGCACTATATTTGCCCTTTTCCAGTCTTCTGGAATCTCTCCCGTCTCCCATGATTTTCCAAAGATAATAGCTAGAGGCTCAGATACCTCCTCTATTAGCTCCTTGAGTATTCTAGGATGCATTTCATCAGGCCCTGGTGACTTGCAGGCATCTAACTTTTCTAAGTGATTTTTAACTTGTTCTTTTTTTTATTTTATCTGCTAAACCTACCCCCTTCCCATTAGCATTCACTAGGTTAGGCATTCCTTCAGACTTCTCGGTGAAGACCGAAACAAAGAAGTCATTAAGCATCTCTGCCATTTCCAAGTTTCCTGTTACTGTTTCTCCCTCTTCACTAAGCAGTGGGCCTACCCTGTCTTTGGTCTTCCTCTTGCTTCTAATGTATTGATAAAAAGTCTTCTTGTTCCCCTTTATTCCCTTAGCTAGTTTGAGCTCATTTTGTGCCTTTGCCTTTCTAATCTTGCCCCTGCATTCCTGTGTTGTTTGCCTATATTCATCCTTTGTAATCTGTCCTAGTTTCCATTTTTTATATGACTCCTTTTTATTTTTTAGATCATGCAAGATCTCGTGGTTAAGCCAAGGTGGTCTTTTGCCACATTTTCTATCTTTCCTAACCAGCGGAATAGCTTGCTTTTGGGCCCTTAATAGTGTCCCTTTGAAAAACTGCCAACTCTCCTCAGTTGTTTTTCCCCTCAGTCTTGATTCCCATGGGATCTTACCTATCAGCTCTCTGAGCTTACCAAAATCCGCCTTCCTGAAATCCATTGTCTCTATTTTGCTGTTCTCCCTTCTACCCTTCCTTAGAATTGCAAACTCTATGATTTCATGATCACTTTCACCCAAGCTGCCTTCTACTTTCAAATTCTCAACGAGTTCCTCCCTATTTGTTAAAATCAAGTCTAGAACAGCTTCACCCCTAGTAGCTTTTTCAACCTTCTGAAATAAAAAGTTGTCTGCAATGCAGTCCAAGAATTTGTTGGATAGTCTGTGCCCCGCTGTGTTATTTTCCCAACATATATCCGGATAGTTGAAGTCCCCCATCACCACCAAATCTTGGGCTTTGGATGATTTTGTTAGTTGTTTAAAAAAAGCCTCATCCATCTCTTCCACCTGGTTAGGTGGCCTGTAGTAGACTCCTAGCATGACATCACCCTTGTTTTTTGCCCCTTTTAGCCTAACCCAGAGACTCTCAACTCTTCCGTCTCCTATGTCCATCTCTACCTCAGTCCAAGTGTGTACATTTTTAATATATAAGGCAACACCTCCTCCCTTTTTCCCCTGTCTATCCTTCCTGAGCAAGCTGTATCCATCCACACCAACATTCCAATCATGTGTATTATCCCACCAAGTTTCAGTGATGCCAACAATGTCATAGTTGTATTTATTTATTAGCACTTCCAGTTCTTCCTGCTTATTACCCATACTTCTCGCATTTGTATATAGGCATCTAAGATACTGGTTTGATCTTTCCTCCCGGTTTTGTCCTGACCCTCCTTTCTCTCTGCCAATATAGCCCACACTCCCTCTCGTCTCCGACCCATCTCCCAGGTCTCCATGTTCCCCACTTACCTGCGGGCTTTGCTCACCTGTCCCCGTCGAACCTAGTTTAAAGCCCTCCTCACTAGGTTAGCCAGTCTGTGTCCAAATAGGGTCTTTCCTCTCCTCGAAAGGTGAACACCATCTCTGCCTAGCAGTCCTTCCTCAAATAGCATCCCGTGGTCTAGGAAGCCAAAGCCCTCCTGGCGACACCATCTTCGCAGCCAGGCATTCACCTCCATGATACATCTGTCTCTGCCCGGGCCCCTACCTTTGACAGGAAGAATTGAAGAGAATACCACCTGCGCTCCAAACTCCTTCACCCGTACTCCCAGAGCCCTGTAGTCACTCTTGATCCGCTCAGTGTCACACTGCGCAGTATCATTTGTGCCCACATGGATGAGTAGCATGGGGTAGTAGTCAGAGGGCTGGATAATCCTCGACAATGCCTCCGTAACGTCTCGGATATGGGCTCCCGGCAGGCAGCATACCTCCCGAGATGAAATGTCAGGGCGACAGATGGGCGCCTCCGTCCCCCTCAGCAGAGAGTCTCCAACCACCACTACCCTACGTTTCCTATTCGCAGTGGTGGCAGCAGACCTCCCAGCCTTAGGGGTACGAGGCTTCTCCTCCTTTACTGTAGGGGGTGATGCCTTCTTTCCTGTATCAAGAAGAGCATAACGGTTACCTATTACCACAGCGGGAGGGTTTGGAGCAGGGGTGGAGCACTGCCTGCTGCCAGAAGTAACCAGCTGCCAGTGTCCACCCTGAGCCATCTCCTCCTCCACCAGTGGTGTATCAGCAGTCCTGTGTCCTGGGACAGCTACCTCAGCTGTCTCCACATGGACACTGTCCAGGAATTGCTCGTGGATTCGGATGCTTCGCAACCTAGCCACCTCCTCCTGTAGCTCTCCCACCTGCTGCCTGAGAGATTCCACCAGCAGGCACCTTTCACATTGGATGGTCCCCCCAGCCTGGATATCAGTAAGTGGAAATTGCAAGTTACAGTCTCTGCAAAACCACACCAAGATCTGGGTAGAAGCATCCATGCTCAGGCGCTCTGTCTGGCTACAGGCGCAGGTGGAGGAGACAGAAGCAGTGCTGGCACAGGTGTTGCGGGTCTTCCTAACCATCGTAAGCCTCCCTCTGTCAAACTCCCGTCTGCAGCCCCCTGTCCGCCCAAAACGGTGCTGTATTGCTCCTCCTTCACCTGGAGAACTCCCTTGCGAAACTCCCCGTTAGCAGCCCCTGTTCGCAAACATTAATTGTCTCCTAATACACAGACTTGTGACTCTGCAGGAAATACATAGATGCAGTGTGTTGCCGGAATTGCACTGGGGTGATTGATGCCAGAATGGGGAAGATATGTACCACAAATCCACCATGCATCAATGGATAGGGATACTTTTCTATGTTTTTGCAAGCAGTGGTGGGTTACCAGGGACCCTTAACTGATATCAGTGTGTACTGGTCAGGGAAGGTCTATGACTCTTGCATCTTAAAGAACACAGAACTTTTTCAAAAGCTGCAAGCGGGAACATTTTTCCTCAACCAATCCATTAACATTTGTAATGCTGAAATTCCAATAGTGATGCTGGGAGACCCAGACTACCCCTTGATCATGAAGCTGTATACTGATCACCTTGACATCTCCAAGGAGAGATTCCCCAGCTTTGTAGTTGGGGAAAAAAAGACTGTTGAACGGGCTTTTGATAAATTGAAGAGTCACTGGCAATGTTGTCTCACTAGATTGGAGCTCAGTGAGGCCAACATCCCCATGGGTATTGTGTGTGTAGTGTACTACACAATAACTGTGAGGTAAAGGGGAAAGTCCTGGGGGGATGGAAGAATGAGGTGTACTGGCTAGCTGCTGAATTTGAACAGCCAGACAAGGGTTATGAGAAGAGCCCAGCATGGAGCTGAACAGCTGAGGGAGGCGTTAAAAGATCATTTTAACCTTTGTGTTTGTTGTCTGAGCAGACCCATGATGTTCTGGTGCTTTTTCTGATGTACCTCTTGATCCTTTTCCCGCTCCTGCAGGAGCCAATGCCTCCATTCTCAGTCCTTTTCCATGATCTCGGTCATATGGCCCTTCCACACTCTGTGTTCACAGTCTGAAGCCATAGAGGATCTCGCTGAACATATCCTCCCATGGCCTCATCTTTCTCCTCCTTATCAGGGTCAGATGGCTGCCAGGCCAGAGACTACTCACTAAAACAGTCAGATACGGCATTAGATTTACAGTCAAAACAAAAAGGGAAAGGTAAGTCTCAAAACTCGCTTGCAATAATCCCATAGATACCCTTAATGTTAATTAGAGAGAAAAGGTGGGTGAGGTAATTTCTGTTATTGGACCAACTCCTGTTGGTGAGAGAGACAAGCTTTCGGGCTCACATAGAGCTTTTCTTCAGGTCACATTTAATGTTATTGTCATTTTTGCTTTGGGGTGCCTTGCTACAACAGCACTCTGCAGCTCAATCCAGGGTGAGTATGGCCTTGCCTACCAGGAGGTGAGTTCTGTTGCATGGAGGCATTAGAAGCTGGGTAAGTGTATAGCGGGGGCGCCAATTGGGGAGGAAGGGGAGGGTGGATGCTCCGCCCCTCCCCCTGAGTTTCATACAGGAGGTTGTGCCAGCTCCCAGGTGAAGCTCTTAACTACAGCACAGCATTAGTGTGAAATGTAAGTTCTGCAGAGGAGATGTGCCCCTGGGGCATGGAGTCAGTATTTTGTTTACAAACAGAGGCAGGGTGATTAAGATAAGAAAGGGCTGGTGATTAAATTAAGTATCTGGAAGTCTAGCCTGCAAAACAGGAATGGGGGGGGGAGAGGGTTGTTTTAGAGGGAGTGCAGGGGACTCAGAAAAAATACAGCCAAGCCCTCTCAGCCAAGGTTACATTTAGAAAAGTGAATGATTTGGGGGTCTAGGTGAAAAGAAGGGGCCAAAACCAAGGGAAGGGATAGCAGTGGTACAGAGAAGTTCCCACTCTACCAGTGGTATTTATGTGGCTCCATCAGGGTAGTAACTGAGCACCTCACAGTGTCTAAATTATTTCTCCTCACAGCCCCTTGCTGAGGTAGAGCAGAGTTGTTATCCCCATTGTACAGAGGGGGCACTGAGGCACACTAAACACCAGATTTTCAAAGGTATTTATCCACCTAAGCTCAGTGGTTTGAGCATTGGCCTGCTAAACCCAGGGTTATGAGTTCAATCCTTGAGGGGGCCATTTAGGGATCTGGGGCAAAAACAAAACAAACAAACAAACAAAAAACTGTCAGGGACAGTACTTGGTCCTGCTAGTGAAGGCAGGGGACTGGACTCAATGACCTTTCAAGGTCCCTTCCAGTTCTATGAGATAGGTATATCTCCATATATATATATATACACACACACACACACACACACACACACACACACACACACACACACATACATAGTGGAATTTTCAAAAGTGCCTAGAAGGTTAGGTGCTTTGTAAACCACTAGATACCTAGCTGCATCTTTGGGTGCTTAAAGACCTTTGAAACTCTGTCCCTAAGGCACTGGCCTGAGATCATACACAAAGTCCACAGGGGGAGTAGAGCCCAGGGCATTCTGGGCTAGCGCTTTATCCAGCAGACCAGCTTCTCTCTCTGGTGTATGCTGCAAAAAAAAAAAAAAAAAAAAAAAAGAGGAATCTGATAGATGGGAGCAAAACCAAGGTGGCCAGTTCTCTGAGACTCCAGCAAACGGTCCCAGGAGGTTAGGATGGAGGTCATGGTTGACAGCATGAAAATCAGCACTGAGATCAGGAAGGATGGAGAATGAGAGTCAGATGAGAGGAGATCACTTAACTCGCAAGAGGTGGCAGGTTCAGCCCCATGCTGGGTTGTAGAGCAATGGCTGCTGTGCAATTTTACATTTTAACTGAAAACCATTTTGTTCAGTCATTTTTTTGTTCTGAGTTTGAGAAAAGGAAGGAATCAGAAAGTGTCATTAAGTATCAGATGTGTTTATGCCTCAAATTCTTAGGTTTTCAGTTGTATCCAGGCCAATTCCAGAACAAAGAACAGAAATTGCATCCACAGAGTCCATAAAGTCGACGATTATTGTCATGATTTGTATTATTCATTGGGCACCATCTGTGTGCTCAGCACTGTTCAGAATACGCCAGACAATATAGTCCCTGAGAGCCCATGTGTATAAAATGTGTAACCCTGGATAAGATGGCTCAGATATTTAAGTATGAAGTGTATAGTTATTAAGCACAGGTTAATATCTATGAGTGGAGGCTCTGATGGCAATAGGAGTTTTACTGGATTAAGGACTAGAAGATTTGACTCTCCAACTTTCTTTTTAGAGGAAGAACTGCCCAGAGCTCCTGTACCTGTTTATTTTCCTTTCCTGCCTGCAGTGGCCCTGATATACCTCAGAAGTCTCAGTTTTTGTCTCAAGTTTAAAATATAGAATTTTCTTGGTGCTTGGTTTTAAATATTCTCCTGTGAGAACTGTAACTGAATCAGTGTAATGTTGTGTTTAAGAGCCTTCTGGAAAGTAACTAACCTTTAAATAGAAGTAAAAATAGTGTTGCCAACACTAATGATTTTGTCATGAGTCTTATGATAATTGTTTTCCTTAAAGCCCCAGCTCCTGGAGTCAAGTGAATGTGTGATGATTTCAGCCTTCATTCTTAAAGAAAAATGAAGTTTCTAGCCCTCGTGGCTGTGGAGAAAGCTTCAAAATGTGACTCACAATGCATCCTAAAGGCTCAAAAAGCAGAATGGAAATAAAGACACCACCAAATCTATTATTTTTATATAATCTCATGATTTTAAAGTCGATCTCATGATTTTTGATGAGCCTGATGCATGATTTTTGAACATTTGGGATTGGCAATACTGTGAAAGTGACTTGAAAGTGTCAGTTTCACTCCTGGTTAAGGTTAGTTTCTAGTCTATTATTTTTAGTGAGTTTTCTATTTCTTTATCCAGGATTCAGTATATAACTAGAATAATAATTAAAATCCATTGGTGCATGGATACAACTCTCAGGATCTTTCCAACATCAACCAATGCATTGACACTGCACTTGCAGAAAAGATGATGGGAGATGTTTTACCCCCAATGCTGAGGAAGAATAGTAGGAATAGACTGTCCAATGACACAGCCATCCAGGCCACTTAGTCCTTTGCTCCTGCCCTACCAACAGCAAATGCATGTAATAAATTACTTTCTGTTCATTTCTCTTTATAGGAATTCTGGAAAGAGCCTTAAGGTAGAAAGACCGGAATGTTGAAGCAATTTATAAATTCACCACTGTGAATAGCCAGGCTTTATTCTAAGAAGGGAGACACTGATTTGTTTGTGAGTTCAAGTGATAATAAATACAATATATATTTGTCAGTAGAATAACGTTGCTAGCCTATTATCTAAGAATTTCAGTGGCTCTGAGAAAGAAAATGTCACTGATTATTCAGCTCAGTTCAAGATCAACCTTGTTGCTTCAGAACTGCTTCACTCCTTTCTATGTATTGCTTAATTGTAAGGATAAGACAAAATGTGATGGCTCTGTAGCATTTGTGTCAAAGGCCCAACACAAAAGTTGATTGTGATAATTCTCCCTTTGGAGAAAGGAACATGAATGAGGGATTTAAAAAGCCAGCATCTCTACACAGCAGTCACTTGACAACCAGCTATTGATCAGGAGTGCAGGACCATCACTTTCAGACTTTGACCTACTGCCAGCTGCAATCTAGGAACAACTTCCAAATATTCTTGGAACTATTCACTGCTCTGAAGACAAGTGCTTTTTTTGAAAATAAACACATGAAAGTGATTATGGCTTCCCTGACAACATTTCTACTATGAAAAGTTGCAAGTACAGCTCTATTCTGTTGGCTACTTTCTCTATTTGCCAAACTTGTACCCAGAAATCATTTAAACTAACTCACAAGCATTTTCTTCAAGAGACTGTCCACGGGGTCTTTTCTGCCCTTTCCTGTGCATTCATTGTTATACCATTCTCAGACATCAAAGGAAAGTAGAAAAAGATATTGCTTACAAGACAATTGAATTTTCTTTCCCCTATGATAATGGGGGAAGAGAGGGGCAGATATTCAAAGATATTTAAGCACCCAGAGATGCCTACTGGGATTTTTCAAAAGTGCTTACATGGTTTAGGTGCCCACCTCCCTTAGGCATCTAACCTGTTTAGGCGGTTTTGAGGAGCAAGGACTTGAACACATGCTTGCCACCTTTCAGAAGAGTTCCTTGAACATTGGCTATGGCATATTCTGGGGTAGGTGTCTCTCAATCTCTCTTATAGGACCACAGATAGTGAGATTGATTCTACAACCCAGTGGTTAGGGCACTTACCTGAAAGCCCCTGGTTGCAGCCCACGCTCCAATAAGTAAGTACAGTATGTTATACAAAGTGGAAAAGCTTCAACAGGAGAGGCAGAAAGACCCACCCCAGAATACCCCAGAGATTAGGGCACTCACTTGTAGGAATCTTGGCTTCATGTTCCTGTTCCCCAACAAGCAGGGTCAGGATTTGAGCCTGGATCTCCCACATCCTGGGTCAATGCTCTAACCGCATGGCTACCTGCAGGGCTGGCTCTAACTTTTTTGTGGCTCTAACCTGGGGTGGCAAAAAGGAAGAGCGCCGCCCCGCCGTAACACCCCCCCCACCAGCGCCGCGCCGCCGCCCCCCCCCACCAGCGCCTCGCCGGGCCACCCAAACCCCCGCCCTCCCCTCCCCCAGCACCACGCTGGGCCACCCAAACCCCCGCCGCCCCCCCCCCAGTCCTTCGCCGGGCCGCCCAAACCCCGCCCCCCACCCCCCGAGCGCTGCGTTGCGCCGGGCCGGGCCAGGCTGGGCCGCCCAAACCCCCGGAGCGCCGCGCCGGCCAAACCCCCTGAGCCCCGCACGGGGCCGTCCAAACCCCTGCCCCCCCGGAGCGCCGGGCCGGGCCGCCCAAACCCCC
>NW_020664562.1:9689975-9802224 GCF_002925995.2 Terrapene triunguis | reverse complement strand
CCCCCCCCCCCCCCCCCCCCAGTGCCGCGCCGCTGAAGCCCCCGCCCCCCCAGCGACACACCGCACCATGCCACCGAAACAAAAAGAAAAACCCTCGAGCGCCGCCCCACCGAACAAAAACAAAAACACCGCGAGCACCCCCCGCCACCCCAACATTGGCCGCCCCTCATAAGGTGCCCCCCCAAACACGTGCTTGGTTGGCTGGTGCCTGGAGTTGGCCCTGGCTACCTGGTAAAAGTGGAACACTGTCAGCAGCTCCTCTTTTTTGGGGGGAGGGGGGGATGTGTGAAAAAGGCTGACCTGGTTTAGGGACCTAACGCTAGAAGCACTTTCACAGCTGTGAATCCCAAACTGAGGCAATTTACAGCACTGCAACTTTCTCGCTCAGGGGTGTGAAAAAACACCCCCCTGAGTGCAGCAAGTTACAGCGCTGCAAAGCGCCAGTGTAGACAGTGCGCCAGTAGCTACGCCCCTCGTGGAGGTGGCTGTGCCATGGCCACACAAGCCACATTAAAGTGCTGCCGTGGCAGCGCTTTAGCATTGCCAGTGTAGACTAGCCCAGAGGTGCATGTCTCTCATTAGGCTCCTAACTCCCTTTGGGGCATGAGGTTTAAGCCATACGCCTCTTTTCAGCATTTTCTATTGCTTAACATAGGTGACACTGCACTCAGCTTACTGGCTTTTGTGGCTCTCATTCCTAGATTTCTAACTCACTGTGCATTGTATAGGGAGCCTGAGCACCTAAGTCAGGGCCTTAGATTCCACTAGGCAGCAGCATGACTAAAAGTTAGGTGCCTAGGTGTACATCCACATAGGGTGTTGCCAAGCCTATCTGCATCATGTGCCCAGATACAGGCCCTTGCTCCCTATTTTTTTTTTCTAGTAAATGTTTTCACATGTGACTGAAAACAAAATATGCATGACTAAATCAGGAATCAGATGCTTTTTGCAGCACAGATGGCTTGTGAATTGCATAGCCCACCTATCCAAGTGTGGCAAGTGTTGGCGCAAATCTTGTAGGACAATTAGTCCCCATGGGATCAATGTAACATTTATGCACTTTCCCAATTCCACATCTTCGCTAAGAAAATAGACCATGCCACCTAGCCAAAACAAAATATGTTGTAAGGCAGTTAGCCCCTTAGGAATGAGGTCATGGGACATACTGACCATGCACAGACCCTTCCAGGCAGTGATGTGCCATCTACATATGCAAGGAATGCACAGCATACCGAAGCAGCTGCATGTAGTTCAACCAGTGTCCCATATGGCAGATCTGGTCTGTGGGACGATTCAATCTGGCCCTCATAGAGGATGACATTTTGTGTGCACCGTGACCTTTCATGTACTATACATGCAAGGGCACACCACATGGGAAGACACCATTTTGGACCATCTGAGGCAACAAGTAAATTGTTGTATGCCTTACTAGAAAGGTCATGACCCGTCACGGCTTCCAAATGCTCCAGTGAGGGATAGAGGGGACTAGGCCCTTCCCCAGATGAGTGACAATGATTAGGGGGAAGGGGCTCTGCCACTGTGCTTGAAGATGGATATTCCTAGCAAATAGTCCTAACTATAATGTACAACAAGAAAATGAGGGAACCCCACCCTTGAAATTAGGAAGTGGGGAAAGTAGCAAAGAAGCATCAAGTTCCTACTTCAGGTTAATGTGTGATAATATGTGTCTGAATAGAAAAGGGTTGGGTGTGAATTATCATTGAAATGACATAATTGTTTAATTCTAAGGTTATAAACTTACTGTTGGTTAAACTGTCATTGTCATAAAGTCTGACTGTCAAATGAATAAACTTGTACTAAGGATTCATAATTCCTTAGTCAGAATAGTATAAAATTAGAATGGAATTTATCACTGACATTTATCATTTATATGTCAATTTATTGGGATTTGATCAATTACCTCCAGATAAATGTTAATATCCCATGAATAGTTCATTCCTTTTAACTTTGCAAATACTCTTAATTTAACCACCTTTATTTTCTTTGTGTAACTTATTATATTTATCTCTAGGGTCTATTTTGATTGATTAAACCTAGCTAAAATAAGAATTCGTACTTTAGCTAAGCAACCCCGAATTCAGGGAATTCAAGGAACTACACACTATTGGTAACTGACTAATTAAAATTCATCTCTGCGTGGCTTATACTATTCTGATTAAATGCCCTACGCCACACACACTATTGTAATAATCTTTGTACAAAATATGGTACAAAATAGGGTATAATTTGAAAACTAAACTCAGTGGTCAATAATATCATGATGAAATGTGTGCAGCAACATTATTGACAATCTTTCTAAACCAGTAACTTGGTAACATTCCCAATAAAGTTGATAGGTCATGAAAACCCTGAAGCTGTAGTTAAACAAAAACATTTTGTCATGATCTATTTTGCCCTATATAGGTTTTGCCTTACGGTAGTTAAAAAAAAATGGAAGCAGCAAAACCCACAATACACCTGAACAATACACAAATGTACTTGGTCTCAATAAAGACACTGGATTTATGGCTTATTAAAACAATCTGTAACCTAGGAAGTCACCACCACCCCTTTTGTCCTATGACACAGGCAGTAACAGGCCACTTCACCTTGAATGGTTCTTTAGAATATGTGCTAACTATTCAGACTAAACAATCTGTCTCACCTTGCATTTTGCTGTGATACTCTGAGTACCTTTCCCAGACCTGAGCTCTGTGCAGCTTGAAAGTTTGTCTCTCTCACCAACAGAAGTTGGTCTAAGAAAAGCTATTATCTCACTCCCTTGTGTCTAATACACCTGAACTCCATTTTTAGCCTTGGTTTTCATAGTTTTATATTTCAAGGGGGGTTTCTTTCAAGAAAGGCATTTAAAATAAGGACAGTATAAGAACAGTATTCTCAGCATTTTTTCAAACAAACTTCAGGGCCATAAATAATTTCTAATTCCTATCCAGGTCACAATGCCCTTATTTCCATTCAAAGTTTACCAGTCTGCAGCGGATTTCCCCTTTTTCAAAATGTATTTTCATCTGAGAACATCGCATCGTGCTTAACACTCTTCTGAGAAAGGGTGGCTAGCATTTTATTGGTTGAATATTTCTGAAGTCATTGTCTACACAAGTCAGATATTCTTTATGTTGGAAAGAATGCACTATGAGTCTGACGCAAAGCCCACTGACATCAACAAAAGCCTTTCCTTTGATTTCAGTAGGCTTAGCTGCCGGATTCACTGAACTCTTCCTCCTCCTTCCATACTAACAAGTTCCCTTCTCTTGATTATTTTTGCCTATGACTTCTTTACTTTTGCTTTTCCCTGGTGGAGCATAGATTATGTAGCTTATAATGGTTGTGTCCTACTCTAATGAAAGGGTTGAAATCCTGGCCAGTGGCAAAACTCTCATTGACTTCAGTGAGGTCAAGATTTCACCCTGTGGTGTTCTTTGCATTAAAGCAATGAGAGCCTGTATTTTAAAACTGCATTTTTATTTAAACATAACTAACACAATAGCAGGCAAAGATTGGTATAGGCTGCAGTCCAAAAATGTGCAGTCCAAAGATGGAAGATGCCCTTTTGTCTCTGCACCTATAACTTACATCCTTTCAGAAAGACAGCTTCTCCATACATCCTCAGAGTACAATAGCTAAAAAAAAGTTCTCTATACATTCAAAAGCAATGTGCTGTTCCAAGCCATATTTTCCCTTAGTTGTATAAATGTTTCCATTACCTTTAATCCCAGGCTAGCAAGAGCTGGGAGGGGTTACTGAGTAGTTACTCATATATATTAAGTCTTTCAGAACTAAGTTCTGAAGGCCTAATCTACTGTACTGTAAAGTCAATGGGAATTTTCCATGAACTAATGGACATGAAAGCAAACAATAAGACTGATTGTTCATATTTCATGATAAATAAACCACAGCTGCCATGGGATTGTAGTTCTGTTACAACATCTTTAAAAAAAAAAAAGTATCCAACAATTTTGGGACAGGAGAGATTTTTAAAGACTGGACAATGCATATTACAAATTTCAAAAACAAGTCTGCTGTTATATTGTGTGTATCTATAAGCTATCTTTCTCCAGGTGTCCTGTGCTTAATATACTGTACTTCTAATAAAACAAAGCTAGTGGTCCTATGGTCTGCAGATTTTCAGATTTATAAATTAGGTTGCTTTTCCCTTGTTGATAAATTAGATCAGGAAAGGATGATCTATTCTTCAGATAGCACCAAAATGGATTATCACAACATCAAATACAGATTCTCTCTTGAGAGAAATGCCTCTTAAAGCTAGCTTGACTAATGATACACAAATCCTAAATTAAAGGCATAGGGGTCAAAAGGACTCAAGAAGTCATGAGAAATGGACTAATTATATTCCAAACATGATATTCAAAATTAGAAACCAAGTGAAAAATGGAAATAGCTTCTAAAGACCAACTTCTGCATATCTATTTCCTGCAGCTGTCTGATTTTTACCCAGAATATTACATCTGCAGGGATTTAAAAACAAAAACAAAATTAATGACTTTTTTTTTTCTGGCATAAAGACCTTAGATTGGTTATAGAGACATTTATGTGAATTAGTTCTAACTGACACTGGCTGTATTTGGTGAAGCAGGTATTGAGAGAAGGATCTCTCTTCCCACCAGGGGTTCTCCAGTATCCCAAGCACCAAACATCTGTTCGTGGCCAAGCATAGGGTCCATTACCTTCACTGAGCTATATCCACAGCGTGGCTTTAGAATCAGCACTGCAATGCTTAAATTCATGCACCCAGCTGCCTTATGGAATCCACAGCCCCATATTAGGCAACCAGGCTCACCATGCACTGGATGGGTAGAGTTAGGGTCCTAAGAATGGGGAGCAGGGAGTGGCATAATTAGCCAACAGTAAGTGATGATGAGAGAGGTGGGGCCTAAACCCTGCCCCTCAAAAGGGAGATAGGCACATAAGTATGGGTGAGAGGGAAGCCCCTAACTGTGCTTGGGATTCACAGCTGTAAGCCATCTTCTGAAGTTAGATACCTAAGCCCTCCAGGGCCTGCGCTTCCACTAGGCGACCCTAGGTGGTCGCCTAGGGTGGCAGGATGTGGGGGGCAGCATTTCGCTGCCCTCGGCGGAATTTCGGCGGCGATTCCTCTGGGCAGGAAGAAAAGTGGCCGCGGAAACTGCGCCGAGAACCAGGGCCTCCCAGAGGGGTTTCATCCGCTGCAGGTCTTCGGCGGAAATTCGGCGGCGGGTCCTTCACTCACTCTGGGACCCACCGCCGAAGTGCCCCGAAGACCCAGAGTGGAAGGACCCCCGCCACCGAGAACGCAGCTTCAGAGGAGGAGCTGCCACCCGATTACTGAAGCGGAGCGCTGCCGCCTAGGGCAGCAAAAACCCTGGCGCCACTCCTGAAGCCCCCTCTCTCAGAAAACAGATGATAATTACAACTTTTAATCTAGTGGTTACAGCATTTACCCAGGATGTGGAAGACCCAGGTTAAAATCTCCCTCTCTACTAATAGACTCATAGACTTTAAGGTCAGAAGGGACCATTATGGTCATCTAGTCTGACCTCCCGCATGATGCAGGCCACAAAAGCTGACCCACCCACTTTCCCTTAACTCAGCTGTTGAAGTCTCCAGATCGTGATTTAAAGACTTCAAGTCGCAGAGAATCCTCCAGCTTGCGACCCCTGCCCCATGCTGCGGAGGAAGGCGAAAAACCTCCAGGGCCTCTGCCAATCTACCCTGGAGGAAAATTCCTTCCCGACCCCAAATATGGCGATCAGTAGAACCCCGAGCATACAGGCAAGATTCTCCAGCCGGACCCACATTTTACCAGCGATGGCACGTTATTGCCTAATTGACTAAAATCACATTATCACATCAAACCATTCCCTCCATAAACTTATCTAGCCTAATCTTGAAGCCAGAGAGGTCTTTTGCTCCCACTGTTTCCCTTGGAAGGCTGTTCCAAAATTTCACCCCTCTGACGGTTAGAAACCTTCGTCTAATTTCAAGCCTAAACTTCCCCACAGCCAGTTTATATCCATTTGTTCTCGTGTCCACATTAGTACTGAGCTGAAATAATTCCTCTCCCTCCCTGGTATTTATTCCTCTGATATATTTAAAGAGAGTAATCATATCCCCCCTCAGCCTTCTTTTGGTTAGGCTAAACAAACCGAGCTCCTCGAGTCTCCTTTCATATGAAAGGTTTTCCATTCCTCGGATCATCCTAGTGGCCCTTCTCTGTACCCGTTCCAGTTTGAGTTCATCCTTTTTAAACATAGGAGACCAGAACTGCACACAGTACTCCAAATGAGGTCTCACCAGTGCCTTGTATAAGGGAAGCAGCACCCCCTTGTCCCTACTAGAAATACCTCGCCTAATGCATCCCAAGACCGCATTAGCTTTTTTCACGGCCACGTCACATTGCCGACTCATAGTCATCCTGCGGTCAACCAGGACTCCGAGGTCCTTCTCCTCCTCCGTCACTTCCAACCGATGCGTCCCCAGCTTATAACTAAAATTCTTGTTAGTCATCCCTAAATGCATCACCTTACACTTCTCACTATTAAATTTCATCCTATTAGTATTACTCCAATTTACAAGGTCATCCAAGTCTCCCTGCAGGATATCCCGATCCTTCTCCGAATTGGCAATACCTCCCAACTTTGTGTCATCCGCAAACTTTATCAGCCCACTCCTACATTCGGTTCCGAGGTCAGTAATAAATAGATTAAATAAAATCGGACCCAAAACCGAACCTTGAGGAACCCCACTGGTGACCTCCCTCCAACCTGACAGTTCACCTTTCAGTACTACCCGCTGCAGTCTCCCCTTTAACCAGTTCTTTATCCACCACTGGATTTTCATATCGATCCCCATCTTTTCCAATTTTACCAATAATTCCTCATGTGGTACCGTATCAAATGCTTTACTAAAATCGAGGTATATTAGATCCACCGCATTTCCTTTATCTAGAAAGTCTGTTACTTTCTCAAAGAAGGAGATCAGGTTGGTTTGGCACGATCTGCCTTTCGTAAACCCATGTTGTAATTTGTCCCAATTGCCATTCACCTCAAGGTCCTTAACTACTTTCTCCTTCAAAATTTTTTCCAAGACCTTGCATACTACAGATGTTAAACTAACAGGCCTGTAGTTACCCGGGTCACTTTTTTTCCCTTTCTTGAAAATAGGAACCACATTAGCTATTCTCCAGTTCAACGGTACCACCCCTGAGTTTACAGATTCATTAAAAATTATTGCTAAGGGGCTTGCAATTTCTTGCGCCAGTTCCTTCAATATTCTCGGATGAAGATCATCCGGTCTGCCCGATTTAGTCCCGTTTAGCTGTTCAAGTTTGGCTTCCACCTCTGATACGGTAATGTCAATCCCCCCTCCTTTATTCCCCTCTGTCCTGCTGCCTCTATTCCTAAGCCCTTCATTAGCCTTATTAAAGACCGATGCAAAATATTCATTTAGATATTGTGCCATGCCTAGATTATCCTTAATCTCCACTCCATTCTTCAGAGGTCCCACTTCCTCTTTCTTTGTTTTCTTCCTATTTATATGGCTGTAAAACCTCTTACTATTGGTTTTAATTCCCCTCGCAAGGTCCAACTCTACATGGCTTTTGGCCTTTCTCACTGCATCTCTACATGCTCTGACCTCAATAAGGTAGGTTTCCTTGCTGATCCCTCTCCTCTTCCATTCTTTGTACGCTTTCTGTTTTTTCTTAATCGCCCCTTTGAGACGCTCGGTCATCCAGCTAGGTCTAAATCTCCTGCCTACTAACCGTTTTCCCTTTCTCGGGATACAGGCCTTGGACAGCTTGTGCAACTTCAACTTGAAATAATCCCAGGTGCCATCTGCCTTTAGATCCCTAAATATGTTAGCCCAATCCACTTCCCTAAGTAGTTGCCTTAATTTATTAAAGTTGGCCTTTTTGAAATCGTAAACCTTAGTCACAGTTTTAATTCTGTTAATCCTTCCATTTAGTTTAAACTGAATTAGCTCATGGTCACTCGAGCCAAGGTTGTCCCCTACAACCATTTCCTCAACGAGGTCCTCACTACTCACCAGCACCAAATCTAAAATGGCATCCCCCCTCGTTGGTTCAGCTACTACTTGATGAAGGAATTCATCTGCTAGCACGTCTAGGAACATCTGAGCCCTATTATTGTTACTAGCATTTGTTCCCCAATCTATATCTGGGAAGTTGAAGTCCCCCATGATTACACAGTTCTTATTAGTTTTTACTTCCCTAAAAACATTAAATAGTTCTCTGTCCGCTTCCAGGCTAGATCCCGGCGGTCTATAGCACACCCCAAGTACTATCCCAGGGGAGGATCTAGTAGTTCTTTTATCCAGTGTGATTATTGCCCAGACAGACTCTGTCTTATCCATTCCATCAGTTATTATTTCTTTACAGTTTACCTCATTATTGACATACAATGCCACTCCCCCACCTTTACCTTTGTTCCGGTCATTCCTAAACAGCACATACCCTTCCATACCTGTACTCCAGTCATGACTACCGTTCCACCATGTTTCGGTTATTCCTATGATATCTGGTTTCATTTCTCGGACCAGGAGCTCCAATTCCTCCATTTTGTTACCTAGGCTTCTCGCATTGGTGTATAAACATCTTACTGTATGCTGTTTATCCTTTCTCTCTTTAGTTATGCAATTTGGTACGGACCCCGTACTGTCCATCCTCCCCCTCCTTCTTATGTCTAATCCCTTACCCCTACCTATATCTGTGCTTATCTCTTCACCCTCCTTTTCAGTGTTTGAATCTGGCGTGGAGATTAACTGGACATCTCCCAACCGTTTCCCCCAAATTCCTAGTTTAAAGCCCTTTTGATGAGATGAGCCAGCCTCCCTCCCAGAAGTCTATTTCCTTCCCTACTCAGGTGAAGTCCATCCCGTGAGAACAGCTGTCTGTCCCCGAAAGCCTCCCAGTGGCCATACATCCCAAAGCCCTCCTTATAGCACCACTCCCTTAGCCAGCTATTTATCCTCACAATTCTGTCAGCCCTTTGCTGTCCTTCTCTAGGAACAGGCAGAATCCCACTGAAGATAATCTGAGCCTCGATTTCCTTAAGCGTTTTCCCCAGCCTGGCATAATCTCCCTTGATTCTCTCTAGTGAGAACCTAGCCGTGTCATTCGTTCTTACGTGAAGGATGATCAAGGGGTTCTTACCTGCTCCTTTTAGGATCCTTTTCAACCGCAGGTCCACATCCCGTATCTTAGCGCCCGGCAGACAGCACACCCTTCTGTTCTCTGGGTCCGCCCTGGTCACAGGCCTGTCTAACCTCCTCAGTAAGGAGTCCCCAATCACATAAACCTGCCTTTGCCTGGTGACAGTGTGATCTACTAATCTATCCCCTGTTCCCTGTATTCGCAACTCCTGTCTGTTTCTATTTTCCCTTATGGTCCCCCTAGTGCCATCCTGTATCCTCCTGGGGCTCAGTATTGATGCTGTCTCCATCAACTCCTCCCCTCTTTCTATGGGACTAGCCGCTCTTCTCTTCTTCCTCACCTTCCCACCATCAGTTACCACCTGCTGCCTCCCCTCCTCGTTATTCAAACACCCAAACCTGTTCCTGAGTTCTATTTCCCCCTCACTAGCCCTCCTTTTCCTTGGCCTGCTTCTCACGGTCACATGCTTCCACTGCCCATGTTCTCCCCCCGACATTCCCCCCTCACAGACCATAGCCCCCGCTTCCACCTGCACTCCTGAGCATTCCCCTTCAGCCACTCCTTGCCTTTGCTCCATTAGCTGCTTGAATCCCCTTCTAAACTCTACCAGGGTATCTACCTGCATCTCCAACCCTCGGATCTTTTCTTCCAGCAGGTCTATTAGGCGGCACTTCATACAGACATACCTCTGTTCAGGCGCCCCTGCTAGTACCATGTACATACCGCAGCTGCCACATGCAATCATCTGCATTGTGTCCCCCGCTGCTTGGCTCATGGCTGCTATGGTCTCTGCCTGCTGCTTCTGGGGAAACAAAGCACACCGGACGCCGTGCCCTCCTGCCTCCCCTTCCACCTCCCCCTGTAGACTCCCACTTAAACTCCCATTAGCAGCCCTGTTTGCCAGCTCCTGGGTGCCGCATTTTAACCCACATTTCCTGCCTCTCAGAAGAGTCTCCTAACTGCTAGACTATGGGATATCCTGGGGTGGGTCTTTCTCAATCTTTCCTGTTGAAACCATTCAACTGTGTATAAATAATTAGTCCCTGGGCCAGAAACAGAGAGAGTGAGAATAACCCCTGGGATATAGAGTCATTCTCTCACTCCCTCTGCCCCAATGATTAGTTATTTATACACAGTTTAATGGCTTCTAAAGGGGAGATTGAGAGAGACACACCCCCCAACTCCCACACTTCAGTGGGTAGAGTATTCATGTGAGAGGTGGAAGAATCAAATCCCTACTATAAATCTGGCAGATGGGGGAAGATTTGAACCTCGGTCTCCCATATCCTGGGTAAGTGCTTTAACTACTGGACTCAATATTATAAGGGGAGGTAGTGGCACCACCACAGTTTTGTGCAGGGCCTGATCTGGAAGCCAGCCTCTGAGAATGCCTATCAGATTGGACCTTATAGGCAAGATGAGCAGGGGAATGCCTAATTAGAGGATCCAAGTGGGGGTTAGGCATGAACTAGGTGCCTGGATGTCAGGAGTAAGGTAGCTATATGGAGCCAAGAGGCAGATTTTTAGGCAGCTAGGGATCTTTATTGGTGGAAGTGTTAAGTATAATTTAAGCAGGACATTAGGAACAATTTCTACAAGTAAGGTTGACTAGATCCAGGGGTGGGGGAAAAAACTTGCCAAGGAAAGTTGTTGAGGCTCCATCCCTAGAGGTGCAGAAGGGTAATTCTAGATAAAACAGCTAGAAGACTAGTGTAGCAGAAAATCTGGTACAGTTGCAAAAATAGAGACTAGATGATCTAGGATAGCCTTTCCAAAATTATCTCTGAACAGACAACTCAGAATTTATGAAAAGCAAAGCTTTGTGTAATAAAGCAGGCACTAAAAACATGCAGATTTAGTCAGTTGATTAATTCACTGATCTTTGAAGGTCAAAATGTGAGAGTGAATTAGGATTCAGTTCCACAATATTCTATGGGGAAAGATATTAAATTTTATCAAACATGCCTCTAGAGAAAAGTCCAAAAATAAAACTCTTCAGTATTATTCATGGGGAGTATTGTACACCGGCATAACTTGGTTAATGATGGAGATGAGGATGGAAATGGGGCATGGATGTTCTGTAGTCACAACCTAGATTTAGTGAATATAGGCACAGACTAAGAGATAATATGGAGAAAATAGAGGTATTTAAAATACCATGCAGGCTGCTGCTGCTTGTACATGATGAATTTCTCGTAGAAGATGCAATACAAATTTGAGGTTGTTTTTCATATATACATCTGTGCAAAAAGACTCAGAAAACTGGGAATGAAGGCCCCAGTCCTGCGGACACTACATGCACATGATTTGCTTTATTCATGCCTGTAGTCCCATTCAACCCAGTTGGAATATTCAGAGATAAGCACATGCATGTTTGCAGGACTGATGTATAACCTACTCCTTAGGCCCCAATTCAGAAATCCTCCCTATTTAACTTAAAGTTATGCTTAGAGTTAAACATATTCTACAGTGCTGTCCTAAATACAGGAGGACTGAAGTATACGTTTAAGTGCTTTCTTGGATTAGGGCCTATTTATCATTGTTATTCATATTTAATTAGATTAAAGCTGCAATCAGAGCATAATGTAAAAATCTCACACAGAGTAGATTTTACCTTTTACTGTTATACAGATTTTCTTCTATCAAATGAAGAATTTCCAAATAAGTAACTGCAAGTATACAATGATATTAAATTATAAACCCTGTGGAATTTGCCATTCAAAACTAGCCAGTTTTTGTTGATGTTAAATATTGTGTTAAGGTATTTTAGTCAAAGATTCTCTCTATCTCATCCCATAACTACAGGTTCTTTATAAACAAAATTAAGCAATTAAATAAAAAGCTGCAAAAATGTGAGTTATTAAAAACAGAAACTTGATAGGAAAAATACATTTAGAAGCTATTCAAAAAGCAAACACATACAGTTGAGCCAAATTCCCAATTCCTTACTCAGGCAAAATACTGAAATTGGGTGGAGTTTGTCTGAATACAGACCTCAAGCTTTAGCTCATTGTTTTGAGATATGTGCATATGCAAAGAAAAGTAGTAGTGTTTCATGTAACAACACTGGGTTGTGGGAATGCACAGAGTCTATGCTAGCTTTGACACTCCTCTTCTAGGGTCTTTTAATGGCCCAAATAAACATTGGCTCCATATAGCCACAACAAATGTTTTACGGGTACCTCTAAAAATAGAACACCAACCTAGCCATGCAAAGATTAATGTACTGCAATGGCCCCAATTCTGGAAACAGATGCACCACTGAAAATTCTTACTCTAGCCAAGAGTCCCATTAGCTCATTCTGCACAGATGTAAGGGTCCACACAAGATCCATATGTTTGCAAGATCAGGTTCTAGGACACTAGTCTGAGGCAGTGATGCCGGAATGGAACATGGCCTGTCCACTTTTTGCTGTGGCGGACCCCTTTTCTTTCCCCTTCTCTTCCCCCTGATTCCCCACCCCCCTGGCCAGGCCAGCGTGGAGCCCAGCTGTGGAGCCCAAGCAGTTGTGGGAGCTGTGCATGCAGACCTTTCACCTGCCCACAGTACAGGGGAGCTGAGAGCACATGGAGGTAGAGGGTCTGTGACTTGGTGCCAGCTCCCCACAGCTGCCCTCACAGCTCTCTCCGACCTGGCTCTGGCTTGGGGGGGAGGACGTTGGAGCTGACCTTGGAGCTGCAGTCTGGCCATGGTAAGAGCTGTGCTGCTGGCAGCTATGGGGAGTGTGGGTCCCTCCACCTGCCCTGGGTGGGGTGCCTGGGGGGCGGGGATACAGATAGCCCCTCCCCACTTTTGGGAAGGCTCCAGTGCCCTTGGTCTGTGGAATGACCTCAGTGTGGTTGCTCACATCACCTCTCAAAACAAGTTTTAAATTCAGATGTAAGAGGTGCATTTGAGTATATAGTGACTACTCTATTTGCTTGTATGGTTACTGGACTACCAGTTTAGAACTTCTTGTTTTAAAATACTTTGTGGCACTACAAGTATGAAAGGTTCCTCTGTAAAGAAACACATTCAGTGTTTAACACTTGTTAGGTCTTTGAGGAGACCCAGAAACAGTGATTAGTTGTGCCACAATTTCATTCCCATAGCACTTTGCAGATGTGATACATATCAGAATTACTTCACAGCACAGCGTGTGCTTCCAAGTCTCGGAATTTTGTCAGTAGTCTGGTGATATTTGATGTTTTACTTCAAGCCCCAGCTGCTGGAATAGATTACATGAGAATTTCAGCTTTCACAAAAAAAAAAAAAACAAAAAAAAAAAGTTTGAAGCCTGCCTGATTGCAGAGAAAAAATGACCCAAGTGTAACTGTGACAGGGTTGTCTGCCCCATGAGGGCATTACTGCCTACTGGTCAGTCCGTCTCCAGCACCTGGCGTGGCTCTTTAAGAATCAAAAGGTCCAATTATAGATAGAAGGACCTGAGAAATATTGGAAGAAAGATTTGGGAGGAACCCCCGCTACTGTTTTTAAAAGGGCACAGGGCCTTGCAGTGAGGGCAGGACAAGGCTTCTGTCTCTCCTAGCTAATTGGGGATGAGATGGGAGAAAGCGACTAGCATAAATGCTGCCTCCTCCCTCAGAGCAGGGCAGCTGTCTGCAGACATTGAAGGGAATAAGAAGGCTCCTACAGGGCCAAGTTAACAGGGAGCACAAACATGCAGGAGAAGAATGCCAAACCCTCTGAGCCTGAGGACTAAGCGTGGGATCACCTGATGGATAATAATTGGTTGAATTACCCAGCTCCAAAAAGAGCACTGGAGACTCCAGGTGAGGACAAGAGGACAAGAATTACTTGAACTATCCAAGCTCCAGGAAGAGGGCAGGGGCTCCTGCCATAAGGTGAGATAACGTATGAGAAATAAACTTGAGGAGACTGAGAACAGAGCTTAGAGGGCAAGCTTCAGTGGAACCCCAAAAGTGAGAAGCTCCTTTTCTTTATTTGGGACTTTATGAGCCCTTTTTTGGCAGGTGTGATAATAAACAAGCCCTGATGAGGGTATCATTGAATCAAGACTACCTGAAGTGAAATTATTGGCATCCTGAGACGGTAAACCGAGGCAAGGAGTAAATGCAACACCACACTAATTCAGCAGTGAGTGCTACAGGGCAGGGATATCCAATAACAGTGAAGTAAATGCAAATAATTAAATATGGGGAACAAAGCTTGACTTTTTAGCCAACTTCATCATTTGCGGGGGGAGGGAAGAGGCATGACTTATGTTTGAAGATTTGGGGTTTGGTAGGTTAGGATTGGCAAGAGAACCTCTATTAAACTAGCTGCATCTCTATTAGTTGCATATGAGCAGAGTTTGGTTAGAAACATGAATATCTAAAAACATTTGATAAAATATGCAGTATAGATGTGAACATTGAGATACTTACTTTTCTATTTTAACTGACCATTAGGGTAGCTACACAAAATGATTTGTTTCCTTGCATGCCTAAGAAATATGACAAAAGCAAAACATCAAATTAATGCTGAAATCTGCAAATAAGGACATACACCCACACACTACCAATGATGCAGTGGAACTAAAAGACATTCTCAGAAATGTTGAAATGAAATACCTTAATGAGTGTGATAAATGCCACTAATTAAAATGTTATATTAAGCCACTATTCAACATGTACTGTTTACTTAAGCTGGAGAAACTAAATTGCTCTATACCACCAGCTGGTTCAGTTATGTTTATTTGTTTTTCACTGCAAATAATAAATTTAAAAAAAAGAATTGTAACAGAAGTGGGGTCCATCCAGCCCCTGGAACAAGGGGAAAGAGGGAAGAGTTGCAGGTGGGGATTGGAGCCAAACTACATGGAAGCCCTCTTTGCCAGGAGAAGTTCTACCCTTCCAAACTTGTCTATAGGGGCACAAATGAGATCACTAGAATTCCTTTTCCCATTGCTGGAGGGAGTGAACATCCAAACAGATCCTAGAAGTCTGTCAAATTGGGGAGATGTAACAAAACCAGTGGGATCTATAGAGGTAACTGTTTGTTGCTGCTCCTTTACCCTGGCCATCTGAATTATCAAACACATAGATGAATACAATATGTTGAGGAAGAGTCAACATGGCTTTTGTAAAGAGAAATCATGCCTCACCAATGTTACAATTCTTTGAGAGAGTCCAAAAACATGTGGACAAGGGTGATCCAGTTGATATCATGTACCTGGAATTTCAGAAGGCCTTTGAAAAGGCCCCTTACAGAGAGTAAGCAGTCATGGGATAAGAGAGAAGATCCTCTCATGGACCAGTAACTGGTTAGAAAAAAGGAAACAAAGGGTATGAATAATTGGTCAGTTTTCACAATAGAGAGGTAAATAGCAGGGTCTCGCAAAGAGCTGTGCTGGAACCGGTGCTGGTCATCATATTCAGAAATGATCTGGAAAAGGATGTGTACAGTGAGGTGACAAAACTTGCAGATGATACAAAAGTTACTCAAGAAGATTAAGTCCAAAGTTGACTGCAAAGAGTTGCAAAGGAATCTCACAACATGGGGGTTACTGATCAACAAAATGGCTGATGAAATTCAATGTTGGTGAGTGCAAAGTAATGCACATTGTTGGGATTTTTTTTTATATATATATAATGCACACAAAACAATGGGGGTCTAAATTAACTGTTACCACTCAAAGATCTTGGTATCATCGTGGATAGTTCTCTGAAGACATCTGTTCAATGTGCAGCAGCAGTCAAAAAAGCTAATAGAATGTTAGGCACCATTAGACGAGGGGTAGATAAGACAGTAAATATAGCACCAGGCCCACCTCTTTAATACTGTGCACAGTTCTGGGCATCCCATCTCAAAAGAGGTATTAGAATTTGAATAAGTACAGAGAAGGTTAACAAATCATTAGGGATATGGAACTGCTTCCATCTGAGGAGAGATAGAGATGACTAAGTGGGGAATTGATAGGAGTTCTATAAAATTATGAATGACATAGAGAAAGAATTATTTACCCCTTCATATAACACAAGAATCAGAGGTCACATAATAAAACTAGTTGGGAGCAGGTTTAACACAAATATTGTTAAACACAATGCACAATTGTTAAACACAAATTCTTCACACAATGCACAATCTACTTGAGAAACTCATTGCCAGGAGGATGTTGTGAAGGCAAAAAATATAACTGGGTTCATAAAAAGAATTAGATAAATTCATCAATGGCTATTATCCAAGATGGTCATGGATGCAGCCCCCAGCTCTACGTGTCCCTAAATCTGTGACTGTTAGAAGCTGGGACTGGACGACAGGGGATGGATCACTTGATAACTGCCCTGTTCTGTTCGATCCCTCTGAAGCATCTGGCATTGGCCACTGCTGGAAGATGGGACATTGGGCTAGATTGACCATTGGTCTGACCCAGTATGGCCATTCCCATGTTCTTATCCTGTGTAAGGAAACTGTCAGCAGCTGTTGGGGCCTGAGAAGATAAAGGTGTTCAGGAGGCCAGAGGGCTGGCCAGGGCTGTGTTACACCTGTAGGGGCACATAGGGGCAAACACTTTTTATGTGTCCTATGTAAAACAGGACATAAAGGGTTACTCTGGGGAACTGAATGCCGGGAAAACTGCTGATACTCAGCCTTTCAGGGCATGGACATCAGCTAGGTATCTCAGGCGTGGCGGAGATTGGACATTGGCAAAGGGGCTGCCCATGTAAAATGGAGATGTTACAATGGGAAAATCAGGGGTCTCAGAAAGGAGGGACTGGCCTGCAGCACAAACATTAGGGCTGCCAAGGGAGTTCAGGCAGTGGGGGTGATGAAAGCCCTTACGCTTATGCACCAGTTCCACTCAGCAGCAGACCAGAGGGACACAAGGGACAAAAATTGCTGCCACTGAGATAACATGAGCCAGTACGGCAACATAAATAGATACCAAATAATACACAATGGGGATTCAGCGTTGTCTTCAAAAAGGAAGAAGGGCAGGATGGTGCACATATTAACCTTGGGCAGCAAGCTGAGAGTCAGACAGAAAGCCAGACAAAAGTGACAGGTATGTAGCGAGAGAGGCAAAAGAGGGGTGAGAGGCTGGCAGTGACAAAGTGGGCCTTGCAGGAGTCCCAGCAAGAAAAAGCACTGGATTAAAGAGAAATTTGGAGACCACCTTTGGTGGATGGAGCTTCCCATGCGGATGAAACTCATACAGGGGGACATGATAGTAATGTGTGCCCTGAGACCAAGCAAGGTTTAGAAAGGGAGAAGGGATGGGGTATATCATGGTCTGTCTGGCCCTTTAAAGGCAAGCTGGGCTTAGCTTGGCCCATGATCTACCAGTTACCCCTCAGCCTTGCCCGTGATCTAGCCATACAGGAGTAATTAGCTGAGTGCAGTGGAGTTAGAGTGACTGACCCCTACTGCAGAGAACTACTTAGAGCTGAACTTAGCTTGGGGGAGAAACTGCAGAGAAGTCAGGACTCTTCTGCAATAACGAAAACCCACATGGAATAGGGTAGGCTCCTGTGAATGGGGGAGGAACCCTGAGATATGGCCTACAAGAATCAGGGAGATCCCTTAGTGATGCTGCCAGAGTCCCTGGGGAAGAAGCAAGATAGAGAAGCTCTACAGGGGCCAGGAGAAAGGGCCAAGAAGCAGAGAACTTTTGTGGAGCCTGAGAAGGGTACAGAACTACTGATTTGGACATTCAGTTGGATCTTTCGTTTCCCTGGAAGGGGACTGAAATGTGTGATTTGGCACAGCTACAGGGCTGAGCTACAGAAGATGCTGATGAGAGGCAATCTGCCAGTAGGAGGTGCTGGTGATGAGGTCCCCTTGCAGCATTGCACTCTGACACAGGAGGATGCTGGGATGGTGAGTATGCAACCTTAGAAGATCCTGTAGTGGTATTTCCAATCCTAATGATATGGCATTAAAAAAGGTACCTATTATATATTGACAGACAGCATGGGCCACATTCTAAGCTTTGTGACACAGGTGTAAATCAGGACTAATCCTATTTACTTCAGGGGTATTATTCCTCATTATACCTGTGTTACTAGGTTCAGAATCTGGCCCTATATGTTCAAATTATATTCTAATCTCAAGTTTTATTACAAACTGAAATAGGCATTTACAAGACTTAAGTTTTAATGTTTCTTTTCATGGGAAATTAGAAGAGTTTTGGAACAAAAAAATGCTACTATTAAAAATGGGGAGCTGAGGAAATATTGTTTTCTAAGCAGCTCAGACTTCACTCCACTGATCAGATCTTTGCAGGTGCAGGGATTTGGTCACTGCTTCCTGGGGCACATTGATTTCAATGGTATACTTTCTTCCTGTGTAAGTCTTCAGTAGACAGAGGGTGTCAGTGATGGAGGGTTTGATCTTGAAGAAGTGCTGAATATCTACAATTGATGAGTACCTTGAATTCCCAAAGAAGTCCTAATGAAACCAATGGGAACTCAGAGCTCTCTGTCCTTAGCAAATTCACAGCAACTTGCAAGACTGAGCTATAAGGGAGTGCAACACACCTGTTCACAATCAGTTATTCTGTTACTTGTACTTTGTTACCTGAACCCTCAAGTATGAGAGGACCTCTATATTGCTCTTGCAGTGCAGAGGAGCCTTAAAGTGAGTGTGAAAGTAAACCCACTAATCACACTAAGGTCTTAGTGTAACTAAGTATCAGGCTCAGATCATGTTTTCATCTGTTGGTCTTCTAAAATGAAGCTCACTGCTTTAGGAAAGCTGGCAACACCCCTCTACACACACTACAAGGAGACTGGACTTTGAAATCCTCAAGTCAAAATTAGAAAGGCATAAGTTGAAATTGGGTGTGTTTATTTTCCTATATGAAAACAATTGATGTAAAAACTAAACTTGAGGGGTGTGAAATAACATGTTGGACATTTCATTGGTTTTCCACAGTTGTGTGTGTGACATACATTTTAAATATCTGAGTCTCTGTGACTCAAAAAAAAAAAAAAAAAAAAAAAGGAGTGAAAAAGCTAGAGTGATGCCATCTACCTAAATTGTCCCTGCAGCATTCTCCATCAAAATCTCCATGTCCAGAGTTCCCAGCATCTTGTGTTTCTAGGTCATCTTTTCAATGTAAAGACCCAGATACTTGGTTGTGACTAAAAAGCACAGTGAAGTTCAGGTGTGTGTGCAAACTTTTAAAATACCTTTGTGCTTCTCTAATCCTGGGCTAGCTTTGCATCAAAACTGTCCTCTGGTGCAGCTGCTGTAACTTTTGCTGGCTCCCTATAGCCCCAAAGCTGACATAATGGCATGTAGGGATCACCAGGCTTTAGAGAAGCTTTGGCCATGTCCTCCTTTCTCTCCAGGAGTGCACCCTAATCTGTCCATGCTGAGAGGTGGGACAGGAGCTGCTATGGTGGCTCCAGGCCACTGGAGGATCCTTCTACAGTGGAGTGATCTTCCCATACCCATGTATGCTACTTTAGGGCCTGTTCATGCTAGTCTAGTACAGCACAGTGGAGAAAGTGGGTCCAAATAATGCAGTGTAATATGTCCTTCACAAAACCTACATCCTCCCATCCAAAATGAGCACACAAGGTGGAGGAGACAATGACAGAAACTTCTGTTGACCCCTAGCTCTTCATAACTCTGGATTCCAGAAAGATTTACTGGCTACTGTCCAGATCTCTAGAAACTTACCACCTAAATATTGATGCTTGAGGGTAACATGGTCATTGTAATTTAGAAGAGAAGACAACTGGACTGGAAACAAAACAACCCTTGTAAAGTTTCTGAATGCATATTTCATGGTAACTCCTGAGATTTGTTTTCTCTCTTTAGATTAAAAAAAAATGTTTCATTAATTTGCTCAATGGACCATTTTAAGTTAATATTTTGTAATTATCGGCAACATTTCTAAAGAACTGTATCATAGCTAAAGCTGAACAAAAAGTAGAATTTCCATCCCACAGGAAATTCCCTGATTTCAAAGTTTGGAAGCAGGAAAAGAGTTGAAATCTGAATCTCACTTAATGAAATTTTCTATTTCAATAATTTCCAGTTGACAATTTCAATGAAATGTATATAGTCCTGTAAATTGTTTGCTTTCATTAAATAAGCATTTCCCAATAGAAGACTGCTCTGTTGGAAAATTTTCCACTACCTCTACTAACAACCTTCATTCCATTTTAGTTCTGTAATACACAATCACACCACTAACTTGCTATACAAGATCAGCTGAATTGCTGACTATTATCTGAGGTGCTATGCTAATATGTAATATAGATAAATGGCTGGCCAGACTGTATCCTCCTATAATAGAATTCATGTGAGGAGAGAAGGGGGGGGGGGGAAATAAGGGGAGGAAAACACTTGTTACCAGCCATAATACTCTTGCATTCCAGCTAGTTGGCCTCTTATGGCTCCATGCCATATTTAATCAATAGACACAAATTAGCCTGAATTATTCCACCTTTTCTATCAAGCAAAATAAAAATTGCTGATTTCTAACAATATTGCACATGCTTGCCAAATCTTGGAATGGCATATTACGTTAATACCATTGAAAGTTAGGGCCATATCCTCAGTTGATTCATAGTTCTGCTGAAGTTAGTATTTGAAACTCACTGATTGCACATAGTGAGGATCTGGCCCTGAATAATTTCATTGTACATAATATAAAGAAATCTGAGAGGCATTTTCTTAAACTCTCAAAACTAGAAAGCCTCCCTGATCAAAAAGAAGCGAACACGCTTTATTCAACTTTAAGAGAAGGAAAGGAAACTGCACTGCAGAAACAGATTCAATATATGGCACCCTGCCATTGAATCAGAATTAGGCAGTTATACAAAGTGGACACTATATAAGACACCATTACCCACGTAAAACTAGTCCTAGATATAGATGTCTGATGTATTGACTTTGGCAACACTTGTATAGCTTGTAATTCCAATAAAGTTATTGAATTTGAAGAAAATATGGTTCTCTGTGAATGATACATGCACAATAACCTGCAGTTTGAAACCTGCTGTATTCATTTCAGTGTGCCAACATAAAAGCCTGCACTGCTGTCCTTCACTTTTCCAGACCCTGTAAAGCACTCCACCTACAGTAAGCTATAGTAATTGTCCGAAACACTGTAGTAGCACTATTATAAGTTGTAATGCCTGGGGCAATTATACAATACTCTAATTTACTATAAGTCATTAACTTTAAATGTCACTCAGTCAATGTTGCTGCTGAGGATAAGTGTTGTTATAATGCCTGTTTCCCCATCTAAGATATATCTCGAGTCGTGTCTCCTATCCTTAGTTGCCCACTTGCATTCTGTTCTTGTTAGTCGTGTCAAGGTACAGGCATTTTGTTTTTGTCACATTGAGTAGCAGTTTTTATTCCTCACTAACTATTTTTTCAGACTCCAGAAGTTGTTGCAAATCATAGGCAGTAATAGCAAAAAGCAGGAAATTAAATTAATCTGGCATCATATATATCCTGTCAAGGAGGATGTTCCAAAGAATCCAAAAGATGACTAGGGGTGACTTGCTCAGCTATGGCCTCCCTTAAAATATTGAAAAACCAAGGCATCTTGAAATATACAAAGTGTGACTGGAGAAAAGTATTGATTTATGGATGCAAACCATGTCTAGTGATTTATGGATGCAAACCATGGGAAATAAATGCTGCTCACAAGAAGAAAAGTTAAGCTTTTGACATGTGGTGCTTGTGAAAATTCTTGTATCTCCTGGAGGGGGAAAAATGCCTACTTTAGAAATAGTATTAGAGAGAAGCAGACCCTGTATGTCAGGGATCAAGATTCAAACTTATATACTTTAGTCAGAGATAAAAAAACCTTGAGAAAGTTATTATGGAAGAAATGGTGGAGGGTCGTCATAGTAGTGGCCAACCAGAAAGTAAATAGATGGATCATGTGTGACAGACCATTCAAAGGTCATCTGCTGAGTGCTCAAAGTTACAATGGATTCTGAAGGTTTTAGAAAATTCTGCTGTGAATAAATAACTTTTACTTAACCTTTTCGTAGCCTTTAGGGCAACATTTCACAAAGAACCATCTAAGTCATATCCCTCATAAATTGCACAAAATACTGTAGTACTATTGTAAGTTTTCAGTGTTTTGGACCATTACTACAGAATACTTCATTAAAAAAAATGCATGTTTTACATAATTATCTGCAAGTTCTGTGAAATGGCTACCTTAATACTTGCCACGTAGTGCACCATAGGATCTCTGAAATCCTAGGAGGCCAATTAAAAGACACAAAGAGGAAAACCAGTTCTAAATAGTGATGTTTTAATGATAGAACCTCAAACGTATCTCACCAAATTCAATAGCTTTGGAACATGAAGGGCTGACAGTCCCAAACAGTGTCTGTGTATATATAAATATCTCAACCTGCTGAAAGTGGCAGCCATATAAGGTACTGCCCTCTCCATATTTTTTTTAAACTGTCTCCTGATTGTGTGAATGTGTTGTGGCTCTGAACCAAAGCCTAATGAACTTGATGGCATGCAATAAATAAAATTTCAATTGGTGCATGGTAGTTTATGTGCCTACATTAAATTACATTAAATTGGTTTTTGAATATGGTAGTTTATCCCCTCATGGTGTCACTATGGGTTAAGGTTACTTGGGTGCCTTACCCCCACGTTAAGGTGTTTGAATTTCATTTTAATTTAACTTTCATTCAAAATTTTTTAGGTTTGTATTAGTTGATCTGAAGATAATTTCAACAGCCCTGAAGCTTGTTTTAAAAAAATGGAAAATTAGGCCCAGTGATAGGTGCCTAGTAGTGCTTAAACAAGGTTAGACACCTTACTCCCATTAATTTCCATGGGAGTTAGGCATCTAAATATTTTTGAGGATCTGGGCGGAGTTAGGTGCCTAAGTTTGTTTAGGCATTTTTGAAGCTCTCCAGACACCTATCTGCAGCTCTTGTGCCTAAATGCCTTTAAAAATCTGGTCCTATACAGTTTGGCTAAAGTCTCCCTGGAAATCTGTGGCGGATCTGTGAATTGAACTTCTAAGTTTGGGAGGCTCCGTACACCTTGTGTTAGATATGATGCCAATTCTAATTGCCAGGTCCAAAATTTCTCTCAGTTGTAAGAAAACAAGTGAGGCTTCTTTCCTAAAGCTATGCTTCCACTGTGTCTGTAAACATAAGTTTTCTATGGGTCATGCAAGGGAATAAGAGACTTTCCTAAAGTCATCTGGCATGTCAGTTATTTTAAGATAAGGGTTGTATAGGATTGACCTGGATGACAAAGGAATACTACCCCTGCAACTCTAAATCTAACTATGAGCCTTTGAAAAAGCTACTTCTTGCAGATTAGAGGAAAAAAGATGGATTCTATTGTACTAATTTAAGTACTCTCCCGACCACCCTCTTGATTCGGCTTTGCCTCTTCCCAGACTCTTCTCTCTCCCCTAAGTGCCTTTTGCGCTCCTTTGGGTTGCTCCCTGCTTTTTCCTGAGCAACCACTCTCAGGCTTCTACCTGGAACCTTCCACAGGCCTCTGCCTGCCTTGTGGGCTCTGGCTCCTAGCAGTTTTCTGCCCCCTTCTCTGGACAGCTCCCCACTGCTGTACTTCCAACTGATACCGTGTGCTGGGTTAATGCACCCAATTCTGTCTTTTTTTGTGTGATTTTTCAGAAATCAGAATTTCATAAATTAAGCACTTAGTAACATATAAAGAGATACAATCCAGGTTTCACTTGCTTCAGATATTTATCCCTAGCAATTGCCTCTCCTGTGACAAAAGTGCTTGAAGCAAGAGTTGTCTTCAAGAGCAGAATTCATCTTTAACCTCGGTAAGTTTTTCTTTCACATGGCAGATTTTTGGGTAATCTTAGCTGGGGATTGATTCTGCCTGAGATAGAAGTGCCCCTCCCTTCTTATCTTACAATGTGAAATATAAATTGATTTTAAATTTAATCCTATAATCAATATATAATATTTCAAATATAGGAGATAGAAATTCTTCTGAAACATAATCGTCAAAGTACAATACCCTGGGCATCTAGGTGCAGATAACAAGTTCTAATCTTTTTTTGCCAGCTGTCTTTTAAAGAAATCATTTTGAGCAGAGCTTTGCAGGTTGCAAGTGACCGTGAGGCCAACTGCAGAGTAAAATTGGGGATACAGGCAAAATAAGCTTTTTATAGACATTTCAAAGTCTGAATGTTGGTCTCCAAGAAGCTTGTTTAATAAAATATAATTACAAGAAGGTAATGAAAAAAATTGGTGCCACTAAAACAGTTCCCTGAGAACTGGGCAGACGATAAGACCAGTTTTACTGACATTAGCAAAAGCCCTATTTTTTTTAAATAGACCACTATCCTCATTAGAAAAAAAATAGTATCTTCCAAAGCATAAGGTATAATTGAAAAGGACAAACACAGAAGCAGTAAAGTAACAGTACAGAATTATTCAGTAAACTTTATCATGCTGAACCCTTAAATGTGTGAAAAAGTAGGATAACAAATCATGTAAGGGCTGTATGATTGGGAGGAACAGAAAAAGTGACATTGAAAAATTATGTTGCAAGGGGAAACAATGCTACTTTATAAAATGTGATTGCATTTCCCAGGTGTTTTTTATAAGATAAGTCTGCCCTGAATGTTACATGTACTGTATTTTGCAGTGACTCTGAAGTTAGGATGATGAGGTTAATTTAACCCTCATCTACCGGAGTGGGGGAGGGGGGAGAAAATCCTTCATGATGACTATTAGGTCCCCCTCCCTGGAAAAAAAGAGTGTGAGGTTGTTCTAAGAGGGCATGTATAAACTAGAGGACATTAAAGGCTAGTTTGTGACTTTGATTACATGCCCACACAGGGGAGGAAGGGGCAGGGAGTAACACCCCTCTCCCCCGGGGATAGGTGGAGGGTGAGTGGGCAGAGAGTTTGCCTACCCTCACCATACTGACTAGCATAGAGAAGCCAGCACGGGAAGTGTTGTACATACAAGCAGCAAAGGGAGAGCTGGGAAGGAATTTTCTCAGAGGGATGCCACTGAGGCACAATGCTACAGAGGGCCAGTTTGGGGTTGGTTCTCCTTATGAACCATCCCCTTCTTCGGGCTGTGCTATTTGGTTTAAATATATATTTATGATATTGTTTCTCCTGGAGTTCTAGTGCCAACAATAAGGCTAGGTAGAAAAGATTGAATTTGTGAGATTGAAATGTTTTAAAACTTTGGGAGCTCTGTGAGTCTCCAGGAATGTGATAAGGTCTGTGAGAAATCTTGAAAATGCTACAGGCAATGAGAGAGCATCTGTGGACCATGTACATGTGAAATTCATAACATCAGAAGCCCAGCTGTGTGCAAATGTGGTCCAATGATCAAGGAGATTTGTTGTTTGTGTACTCAGCTATATTAATTATGCACAGATATTAGGCTTTCAATAGCATCTGCAGTTTTGTACATGGCCTTAGGCATCTGAGGATTTGAAAAGCAGGCCTATTGTGCTCTTCTATGAGAGAGATAACTAGAGTATGAGTGTGTTATATTATTGCAAGTCACATGATAGTATGTGTGTTTTCTTAAAGCCCCATCCTCTGGCATCAGGTGAGTTCATGAGAATATCTACATTCATTTTAACTGAAGTTAGGCTACATCTACACTTGGAGCTAGGGCAATAATTCCCTATTTGTGTAGACCTACTCGTTCTAGCTTTCATTGAGTTACCATGCTAAAAATAGCAGGATAGCCATGGTAGTAGGGACAGCAGCAAGCGGCAGCACAGGTTAGCAGTTCAGAAAACATACCCACAGGGTCTAGATGTGTATGTACTCAGGGAAGCTAGCCTCTAGTACACTGGCTTGAGGAAAGGCAGTGCAAGTATGTCTATGTGATCTGGGAATCACACCCCCAGGTCCAAGTGTAGACATAGCCTATGTGTCTAGCCAGCCAGGCTGCAGAGAAAAGCTTGAAAACATAACCGCTAAATCCAAAAAAACAGAACGCAAATAAGAACCCCAAATTTGCTTTTTTTTAAATCTTATTTTGAAGCCACTCATGATTTTTGAATGCTTGGGATTGGCAATAACAAGACAATGAGAGCACTTCCAGCTTTCTCCATCTCGAGGTCTAAAATTAAAGAAACCCAAAACAACTTCTCTCCCCCACCTCACCATGAAATGTAGCATGTCTGATTTCTTGGCAGAGAGGAAAATTTTAGAAAAGTATGGTATTAATGAGGTGATCAGTATGAAGGTTTGGAAAATGACATGTTTCACATTTTAAAATACTTAAGGTACTTGAAACATCACATCTTTACAGTGACTGATTATAGAAACTCTACATTTGTTTTATTCTTTTGTCCTTAATGAACTCATAGGCCTATTAGAATGTTGGCTTATTAATTCTGAAGATAGGTTCAACTATTCCTTGAAACTATCAGCTCCCTCTGTTGAGTTTACAACCTTCCTGATAGTTCTGGGAAGTTTATAATTGAGGGAATAGTCTATGGAACTTGTAAACTCTGTAAAGCAAAAACATTGGTTCAGAGGGTATAAACTCTGCTAGTATAGCTGCTTAAACTACTGAAACCTACAAAAAGTTTCTGATTATATTGTTCCCTGGTGACAATTTCAATGAAATAGATTAGAGTTGTACTAGAAATTTCACACAATCTGTTTCCTTTGCCAAAAATGTGTCTTTATCAGCCTATTTAAATCAAAAATAGCTTTGGCTTTGGAAACAGAATTTGGCAAGTGATTGATCACAGATAAGACAAAGTAATTGATCATCTATTTCAGGGAAAAGGAAAGTTTATAGAAGTGTATTAAACATTGAAAAGCAGCCTGTGTGCATGTGCAGTGATTAATGCAGCATGAAGTATTTTTACTACACACACATACACCCCCCCTTAGAGTCATTCCACTTTGTTAGGTAATGTACGGCTGGATCATGCCTGTGATATCTGTGCACATAAATCTTCCCCTCCTGAGTAGAAAGTGGACTCAGCAGCCTCTTAGATGGCATCCACCTGGGGAGGGTTCTTCATGGGCCTGTGCTGCACTAGTAAGGACGGCATGAGCAGTGCACGGGGTCGAGGGTGAGTGTGCAGGCCACATCTTTCCTCCAACTGGAAAGGGAGTCACCAGCTAGGGAAACCCCAGGCAGCACATCCACACTGGATATGTAGTGTTAGGGAGAGGGGCACAGTTGGTGAACCAGCAGGAGCATTGTGGCACACGACTTCCACGTGGATGAGCCTGGCTTCTCACTGATCCCTTGGATCTATGTGCAGCCTGAGGAATTCATGGGATTTGAGAACCATATTAATGACCCATTCTGGAGGGCTGAGGAGAGGCACTTCCCATTCCTTGACTAAATGTTTTTGGAGAAAACTCTAAGTGGCTGTGGAGAAGTATTCCTGCTCTTTACTTGCTTCCTATAGATTTTCCTCACAAAGGGGCAAACAGGCACACCTATGTAATATTAGGGGCTAATTTGTGGCCATTCCAGCACAGATGCACCGGAGGGAGTGTGTGAAGATCTATACCACCCTCGTTCACCTATATAGGTAGCTACAGGCATAGGGAGGACAAAAGGCAGAGCTGAACTGCACTGGAAGGAGTGCTGGCTACATCTGTTGCATATGCCTGCCAAATAGTGCCATCGGCCAGGCTCCCCACAGCACCCAGCTGTCCAGTGGAGAGACTGCATTTGTATACAGTTCTGTACATTCTGGAGACACTGAACTTTAAGGTTATGACATTTTTATATACAAAGCTCATTTAGGTCAGCTATATTTATTCCTTTCTCTCATAGGTCTGTAAAGTTCAACTCTGGTAACTAAAGCACCTAGCTTTACAGGCTAAGGACTATGAAAATTAGTCCTACTAAAAACATTTTACAACCCTAAAACATGCCTAAAATAGTTTGTCTTTAACCCAAGTTGCATATACAGAACACACAGTTGTGTGTACTGTAAAAGGTTTTATTGGCCCTTATTTGGGAGGACTAATGACTTCACCACTCATTAGCAATGCAATCATCCCCAACTCATGGCAATAAATCATATGGCACCACACTATCATATGATTATATAAAAACATCAAATAAAAGCCACAGTATTTCCTTATATTTTTCACAACATGAATATTAGAAACTGGAAAGGAATCCAACTCTTGTAATTCACCTCAAATGTTGTTTTAAAGAAAAGCACATTTGTTCTGTTCAGAAGGAACTTCAGCCTCCTAGGAAAACTGCCCTTAATTTCTGAGGAAACCAAGGGGAAAAGATTGTGTTTTATTGATTGTTGGGGGCTCTAATAACCTGATCCAAAATGTACTGAAGTCAATGAAAAGAGTCCTATTGACATCCAGAGGTTTTAAGTGTGATCTTAAGGGAAGATGATGGATCTCCACAAAGGGTGTAGGAGAATCCTGTGGAAGTTTCTAATGGAGCACAACAAGTGTGTGGGGGGTGGGGGGGAGGGACGGACAGGAAAGGCCTTGGAGATGGTATCTACAGGTGGGAATTTGACCGCACCTGTGGGGTGTGAGCTTAGTGCATGAACTCATTCTTTGCAGTGGCAGAGTAACTGAAAGGCCAGAATCCATGTGCTGTTTATGTAACAACTTGATATAGACTGTCAGCTCTCTTTACAGGCCCAAAGTCCAGAGTTTGGTCAAGAGGCCAGAGGCCTAGTAAACGGTCAACAATATTAGCTAAGAGAAGCAGAACAAACAAAACACAACCTTGCTTTTTACTAAGAGAAGCTTGGTCAGCAAAATGCCAGGTGGGGAGCAATAATTGGTGTGTCTATGACATTTATTATGAAATTCACCATTTTCACTGCATTGTCCAGCACTTCCTTCAGTCCCTCAGACATGCGTTTGGTTGCAAGGGCTTGTCTGTGGATGCTGCAATGAGTCCAAGAGACTTTTGATGCAATCTTTTTTGTTCAAGCTACAAATCCAGGATACTTCCCCGTCATTGATGTGGCCCCATCAATGCAAATGCCTAGGCAACGAGACCAATCTATTTCCTTTTCTTGAAAATATGCATTGAAGATATCTTCTCCAGTTGTACATTCTTCCAATGGTCGGCAATTTGTCCCTCGCAGGACACCCTCGTAGGGAGAGACAACAAGTCTTCTTCAACCAGACCTTCATTCACATAACGTACAAACAGTAGCAAAATAGCTAGATGAGCTACATCAGTTGATTCATCCAACTGTATAACATAATATGGACTGTTTTTCACTCTCTGTACAATTGTGGTCTCTACATTATTTGACATGTCATTAATTCTTTGTGACAATGTATTATTGGACAAAGGTACCATGTCAATCCTTTTTGCAGCCTTTTCTCCGAGCATGCAATGAACTACATCTTTTATACATGGACCAATCAAGCTCTCTGATATGGTATGGGCTTCTGATGCTTTTGCTACGCGGTAGCTCACGCGGTATGATGCTTCAAGTGCATTTTCATTATCAGTACTTGCTTTGGACATAAAACTGGTAATGTCACTTTTCCTCTCAGCTAATTTTTGCTTGAAAAAATCAACAGGCTTGTGGAGTTGTGCAGGATACCTAGTTTCTAAATGGTGCCAAAGTAGACAAGGTTTGAGGCTGCTGTTTACTAGAACATCACCACAAATCACACACAGTGGTTTTGGACGTTCTTGATCACCAATGCATGTAAAGCCATATTTTACAAAGAAAAGAAAATATGACAATGATTATATAAGTGACTTTCCAGGACCATCATGATCATTAGACTTAGATTTTCCACAGTGTGGACTTAAGGAAACACTAACTGATTCTTGCGTCTTTACACTTTCCTTTTTCAGCCACTTATCCATTGAACTTGTGTACAAAAATTCTAATAAAAACAATACAGAGAGACTGCTAACAACCAACAAACTAGAAAATGAGAAGATTCACTCAAGTCTCACTGAAGCAAAACAGCACTCCAGAGAGAAAGACAATTACTGAGGCACCTTAACACTGCTACATTGGCTACAATGTGCTTCCGGCTGGTTTGGCTCGCAGACAGCTTTTCTTCTGCCATGAGGTCTCTCCCTACGAGGGTGTCCTGAGAGGGACAAATTAGCTTGGACTACCCCCCACGTACAGTGCGGCTCCTGCTCACTCTGCCCTCCATACCAACTTCCCCTGTCTGACAAGGACAGGGGTCCGAGCTGCCACCTGCGTGCCTGGGGGTCTCAGCTGCTGCCCTGCCCACTACAGGTCTCAGGCTACTGGCCCCATGCCAGGGTCTGGGCTGCCGGCTCTGCACTCCATGGGGCTCCTGCTGCTGGACCCCGTTGACTGCCCCGGTCAACTGAGCACCACTGAGCTTGTGCTGCAGGTCCCGCTGACTGCCAGGGCTCGGGCTGCCGGCCCCACTCTCCCTGGGGCTCAGGCTGCCAGCCCCGTGCGGAGCGCTGGGGTCCAGGCTGTCAGCTTCCCCCACTGATGGGGGGCAGGGCTCGGGCTGCCAGCCCCAACTGCCTGGCCCCGCTCTTCCTAGGTCTCGGGTTGTCTGCCCTGCAACTGGGTCCCACCTGTTGCCTCCAATGCCCGGGGTCCTCTGGCCGCCATTAGTGAAATTTTTCTTGCAACCCCCCTGTAATGTTCTGCGAACCCCCAGGGGTTCGTGAACCCCAGTTTGGGAACCACTGTGCTAGACCTATCCAGGGGTTTGGGACTACCTACCCCAGCACTTTCCTCCACCCATGGAAAATTCATATAATCTACTGTAATCAATTGATTGGCAATGTCTCTGAGCGTAATAAGCAAGGTGACACTCCGCCAGAGTGCTGTGCATAATAAACCCACCTGCTTGATTCTACACGGTGTCCATGTTGTGTTCTTTCAGTAACACATAAGAATCTTTATGGGAGAAAAGTGGTACAGCATGGGAAGATTTTTATGGAGAGAAGAGAGGTAGCACAGGGGGATGTGTTTAGGAAGAATGAAGTATTCTGCAGAGGACCAGCAGAGGAGCAAAAATAATGATCTCTACAAGCAGTGGGAATTGGGGAAGACTTTTGAGGTCTTTGTTAGAATGTCTCAGGTCCAGAGTCTGAAGGGAAAGGAATTTCAGAGCCTGATTAAATCAAGAACCTCATGTGTCAACTGGCTTATCAATTGTCAAGGACAGAGCATTAGCCTTAATGTTCATTTCCCTGGTTTTTACTAGACTGTGTTACACCATTCAGGTACATTAAAATGTGATGCTTGTGTTATTTATTTTAAACATCTTAGCTGTTGCTTTAGAGTCTAAGTTTGTAAAGACAGAGTCTGCCTGTTTCATTTTGTTCTGCTCTATCAGAGAAGTGTATCATTTATTGTGCAATGAGATCAAAGCTAAATATACAGAAGGCTAAATATCTGTTACCTGAAATAGCCTGTATTTCAAATGGATCCCATTTCAAGGTAAATAAAAGGCCCATTTAGTAAATCTAGCATTTGGTGAGTTTACAATTCACTTCTCTGCAGGTTACAGATCTTACGCCGAGCAAAGGCAAAACTGCTTCATCCTCACAATGACTAGCTACAGTAAAGGATATCATTAGTTCACGGCACAGTACTGATTTCAGGGCAGAATGGTCACTAGTGACTTTTTGTATAGCCCTGCTCCTGAAGAGACGAATGAAAAGAATCTGTGTGTCAAAAAAAGAAATCTTTCTGCATCAACTTTAAACTGCAGTAGACAATAGTAAGATATTGCACAGAAGGGCAGGAAATGTTGCCTAGTGGCTAGAGCAGAGTATTAAGAGGGGAAGCTCCTGAATTCTTTGGTTCTGTTGTTGATTTGCTTTGCAAGATCAGATAAGTCATATAAAGACCGGCTCTGAGTCTACCTCTATGTTTGTACAGCACCTAGAATGGTGACCTATCTTGATTGAGTCCACTGAGCACTACTAGAATATAATATTAAATAATAATATACTCTTCTGTACTCCGGGGTTTACCATTTAGTACTTGGTACAAAATACTTTGAGATGCAACTAACCTAAAATGCCCAGATGCCTTTTTCAGCCACTGCATATTGGTACAGACATTGGCTTGAAGAAAAGTTGTCTGCATGCAGCAACTGCAGAATCAGACCCCCAGAGCCGCACAGTAGCGGCCAGAAGGGAATCGCTGCCGGACCTGCTGAGCCTCCTAAAAGTTGGCAGAGGGAATAGGAGTATGAGGGTTAATAACTGAAGCAAGGAGAAGAGCAAGAATATATCTCACTAGCTGAGCCTATATTGAACCACCTTGTTCTAGGGCAGGGGTAGGCAACCTATGGCACACGTGCCAAAGGCGGCACACGAGCTGATTTTCAGTGGCACTCACACTGCCCAGGTCCTGGCCACCAGTCTGGGGGGCTCTGCATTTTAATTTAATTTTAAATGAAGCTTCTTAAATATTTTAAAAACCTTATTTACTTTACATACAACAATAGTTTAATTATATATTATAGACTTATAGAAAGAGACCGTCTAAAAACGTTAAAATGTATTACTGGCACGCAAAACCTTAAATTAGAGTGAATAAATGAAGACTCGGCACACCACTTCTGAAAGGTTGCCGACCCCTGTTCTAGGGGAACAGGCTGATTCTCAGTTAGCTCAAACCAGATCAGCACCTCTAGCATCAATGAAATTCTTGTCAAGTAATGTGGGTAAGTTAATGTATTAGCATACTCTCAGTCGACATTGCATTAAGTTCTGCCAGATTTATGTCCTGTGCAACCCCATGTGTTCACATGAAGGTGGAATCTGGGCCTTTGTGTCCTCTTCACATTTGAGGTTTTTCTAGTACTAGGAAATTGGCTTACTTTTTTATCTAGTAGACAGGGAAGAGATTGTGGGTACTTGTTCAAAAGAGTGGCAATAGGTTTTAGCTGCTTGATCCTCTCAGAGCCCAAGGGAATGCCAACTGCATGCAATGCCTTGAAAGGAGGGATTTAATTACTAAGAAAGTAATGAGGAGGGTTTTTTGCTTGTTTTGTTTTTAAAGAAAGCTATTCAAAATAGACAAATTTAAGATTCTTATTTGAATCAATCCGTGGGATGATACTTGAGGTTTTAGGCAGAGCCTGCCCTTCATAGTGAGAAAAAAATTATTAACGACTACTAAACCATATGTCTGGGCACACTGTAAGATAGGAACAAGGAAGGGGAAGCTATGTCCATATCCATGGCTGCCATGGTACCTGTTGAAGCATTTACCGTCCCTCCCACCTGACCACTAAGGTCAGCTCTAGTCAGGGCTCTTTATCACTTCCTGTAAAACGGTGTCTATTTCTCTCCAGATGTCCTTTTTCTTCTTCATCACATTCTACTTGGAGTCCATGTGTACGAACAACATTTAGGGGGGTCATACTGAATAGTGAACAACCAAAACTATCCTGTATCAGGGGGTAGCCATGTTAGTTTGTATCCACAAAAACAACAAGGAGTCCAGTGGCACCTTAAAACTAACAGATTTATTTGGGCATAATGCATGGAGTGAAAGGTAACTTTCACTCCATGCATCTGAAGAAGTGAGGGTTTTTACCCAAGAAAGCTTATGCCCAAATAAATCTATTAGTCTTTAAGGTGCCACTGGACCCCAAAATTATCCTTTCACTTACCCTATCCACACCATATTCCCACATCACTATCAAACTATACCAACTCTATTTCTAGTAAGAAGCTGAGTACATTGAGGCTTGGCACTAAGCCCCTTTTTTGTTCACATTGGGGCTCCATGCATTTACAGAAATCATCCAGAGAGTGGCACCCTGGTGCTTTTTTACAGATGATGTAGTGCTCCCAGGGGAGCACAAAGACAAAGTGGAAGAAGATTGAGAGATGAGCTGAAGGTGCATAATTGAAAGAAAGTGCATGAAAATCAGCAGAAATAAGACAGTATATGGTCTGTAGAGTCAATGATACCTTGCAGGAAGACAACAACCAGATTAAGTTGGCAGTGGCTCCCCTCCCCCCACCCCAACAGTACAGAAGTTCAGGTACCGGGTACAGTATAATGGTGAATTTACCAATGAACTTATAAGCAGAACAAGAAAGGCATGGACTAAATGGGGAGAAGCGGGTGAAGTGATCTGTGATAGGAGAACACTTATCAAATTGAAAAGTAAGAGCTAAGACTAATGTTTTTGTTTAGCTCAAATGCTAGGTACTGAGGAAGAGATAGGAGCAGATCTTGAATGCAGTGGAAATGAAAGTGTTAAGATGGATGCTTGGAGTTGCAAGGATGAACTATGTTTGGAATTAACAAATTAGAGGAAGTGTGAAGGGGTTACTGATTATAGAAAAGCTGAAGAAATCTAGGATAAGATGGTGGACTAGAAGTGATCATGTGGGAGCTGCCCTATGAGATGCTTAATTTTGAGACAATTCTCTATTCTGTTGTCCTTATTTTACAATAACACAATTTAAAATATTGTTTCACAAAGATAGGCTGCCTCTTTTGACCTCTTTTGTGCTTTACTCTATTTTTATATAATGGTCCTTTTTGTCAAGAGGCATAGTTTGCTCTATAATTCAAGATGTCACAATCTTGTCTTGCTGGAATGTTCTAATTCATTACCCTCTTTCTTCCTTTTTTTCTTTCCTTTCCTTAGACATATTGGACCTGATTCCACTCCCCTTTTTACTATTGTATCTCCACCTCTGTTGAAGTTTTGCATGCTTTACATTGTAGTAACAGGGCAGGATCTGGCACATTATCATCTACTATTCGACTACTGAAAATTATCTTCCACTTTGTATTTTTGTTTCTACATAGCTTGGCCATCTAGCCTCTTGGGATTCAGGTTAGGTGGACATGCTTGAACATGCTGATGGAGTGTCTGTATGGGGGGGGGGACACGTTAGGTCAAGCTACTCCCCTAAAAGACTAAGAATCCAGAAGAGTAGTATAGGGGAGATAGGGAGCCTGCACTATTTGCATAAGCACCACATTTTCAGATAGGTGCTTTCCCTTTTTCGGGGGGCTTTCACTGCAATCAGCCAATTTCTTGGATGGTTCACTGATTGCCCAGAAGCTGAAATTTGTTTGTTCAGTTAATATTTTGTGCAATTCCGAATAGCAAGCAGCCACCCCCAACCAGCAGTCTGTTCATGGGCAATTCACTGTCAAGATGAAGCACTTCATTTGTAGGATAAAGTAGTCATCGTTACCTGTTCAACCAGATGTAGAACTAAAACTTTATGAAGTCTCAGTTTCAGTTCTACCACCATGGCACAAGGCAACAGATATAGATGACATTTATATTCCTTATATGATACTCTGCATCAACTTTAAAGATATGTACATAAGCATCCTGATTCTTTACTTTTGAGTTTGACCTGAGCTGGGAGCATAGCAAAAACAATAATATAATAATTAAAATTAGTTCCTACAGGCACAAAATGGCATATCACCCTGAAAATCTTGATTCCCCCCACCCATCTGGACCAAATTCTCAAATTTGTCCCATTTGGACATAATTTTACACTTTACAGTTTCTTCCTGCACTTATTGAAGCAAATGTGAATGCTAGAAACTTGAGTAGGTCTAAGATCATACCCTCAGAGCCAACAGTTGTTTACTGGAATAAATTTCAAAGTTTTGCCCAGGATCAGATTTTCAGAAATAGTTTTAATAGATGAATATTCAATGGGAAAATCTACATAGGCACTGCTCTGGCCTGCGTTCTATATGTTGTTAATCATTCATAACAAACCATATTTATGGAGCGATGGTTGTTGCAACCTCTCATTTTCCCTATAAGCTGTCTGGAGACCTGACTCTACATTATCCTGTGTTTGAAGAGCCATTTACACCAGTGCAAAGTGAGTGAGCAGGAGATGGAACTTCTTTGTTGACCAGATCAGGACTGGAATGAATTCCCACCTGATAGAAGAACCACCACATACTTCACTGACACTTATGGCAAGTGCAAGGTGCATTTCAACCTTGTTTTTGCTAATATAAACACACAGCTCACTGTACATCAAATAATAAATAAAACAATAACAACAAGCCCACACAATTTCTCTTTGGAGAGAGGATGAGAGAAAGAACCACACCTGACAGATGCTAGTCACATTGCTCACTGCACTTTTGGAAAATGCTCAGATACTACACTGAGTAGGATTAACAAGAACCTAAATAACAGAACATCTGCTGCACCTACTTTGTTCTTCACTTTATGCTATCATTTACATCAATGCAAATTGAATACAATGGAGAATCAGGCCAAAATCTCCTTTAGGAAGGCAGCATATGAATATGAAAAGACTGTTTCATCAACTTTCCGAAAAGACCAGCTCTCCTTGAGTCCCAAGTACATGCGTCAACTAAAATTTGTAAGGGTAAAATTCCTAGTAATTCCCATTGTTGATGTATTAGCATTAAGCAGATGCTAATCTGAACATTCATTAATGCTAAATTAGTTACAATGAAAAATGATATCAACATAAATATCAGAGTTAAGCATGAATAAGCATAATTTGACACTTATGATAAATATTTCTGCTTCCACATAAGCCATGTAACACATTCTTTTTATGTTAAGTTAATTGATGCCAAATAACAATGAAATTCCCATGGAAGTGAATATAACATTCAAATCACTTCCAAGTAAAATTAATTGTGTTGTGTGCTGTTAGCATGAGACTAAGTCTCTTCTTGTACTGCATCACACACAATATTTTTTCCATTCATGCCAATTTTTCCAACATTGTAAGACTAATTGAAAACAACACAATAAAACTTCTCCAGTGTTTCATATTTACAGCCATAGGCAGGTTGGTTTTGTGCTGTAGCTTTGGTCCATTTGAATTGTTCCATGAAAAGAAGTGTATTTGTATAATGAGACAATCTTCTGGTCCAGACATTGGATGGTTACTCAGGACACATAAGCTCCATCCACAGTTCTGTCACTATGACCCTGGGCACAATATGATTTAACCTCTGTACCTCAGTTCCCCTTGTATATGTGTTTTGGGACAAAAACTCTGTTTATTTTTATAATACCCATCACAATGGGCTTCTTGTTTGGGCCCTCGGGTTATTACCATACATCAATATTAAATAGCAATGTAAAATTGCACATGTACAAGGTCCAAAAATCATGAAAGATTGATTTCATGTCAGTGAAGAATGGATATGCCATAAAACATTTGAAAGTGTCTGATGTGTAGATGTTAATAAGCACTTGTTTTTTTTTTTAATAAAAAATTGGTATGACTGACAAGCCATCTTGCTCTAGGCTACTTTAAGTGGTGTTCAGAAAATGGAGTTTCTTCTTGATTCCTTCACTATTCAGTTTCCTTCTTGTAGTAGAAACAGATGGAATTTGATTTTCTCAGAATTGCTATGAGCTCAAGACTTGGTTAGTTTTTTTTTAAGGCATCAAGGAGCTGAAGAAGTTCAACAACAAAAACCATACATGCATTCTGCAACAGTCTGGATACTGAAATATAGAAATAATTTGCTATGTAGAAGCTTCCACTTCTGTATATAAATTATTGCTGTTCAACAATGCTTTAGGTATTAGAGGTGTGTCAGCTTTTGCAGGAAAGATAGACTCTTGAATACAAATCTTAGTTCTATAGCAGAATCTATCCTTTCACCATTAAATTATATTTGATTTTTATTTAAGCCCACATAACTCATTGCCATGATAGATATGGCTGAAACAGTTCTTTGAATGATGAACAAACATTTTCTATTAATCTTTAAGAGGAAGAAAAGATGTAAAGTGCTAGAATATAGTTACTAAGGTTGGGCTTTTTTAGATACCCTGAGAGAGTTAGGCACCCAAATCCTATTGAAATTCAGTGGGCTCCGGTTCCTATCTCCTTAGGCACCTTTGAAAATTCCATCTTAAAGGCCTAACTCAAGGCCCATTTATTTCAGTGGTCACTGCACCAGGCCTGAGTAATGCTATTCCAGCTCAGATCAAAAGCAGCGTGACCCATTTTATACAGAAGTCAATTAACAGGACTTATCTAGATTTCTGGAGAGCATTAAGATTGAGAGAAATTTCATGTAGCAAAAATCCCATGCTGAGGGTTAACAGAGAGTGTTGCATAGATTGCATTGTACACACATGCACTCTTTTCCTTCCAAGTCAAGATGTCATATTTATTTTAACACTATACCTGAAGTGATGAAGATCCAATCTCCCTGGGCTTTTCAAGAGTAAGCTGTTGTTTAATGATTAAGTTCCCTGCTGTTTTGCTTGGGAGGAAGAATATAAAATGCCCAATGTGTGATACAAAAAGCAGTAGGAGATTAAACCTTATTCATCACAGATATGTAAAGTAAGACTGTGTCACTGCTCAATTATTTCAACCATTTGTTTTTACTCATCTTACTGAGTTGTTCCTACCCTGTATCTCATGTCACTTGGAAATATGAAAAATAAGGGCTAAAAATAGCCTCATTAAAATAGGTCTTTCAAAAGTTACATTGTATTGAGAATTCTCTCATTAGGAGGAGCAACATTTTATTTCAGTCCATAATGAGAAGCTGTTTATCACACTTGTGTGTGACTGCAGTAAATTAACACATTATCATTTTCAAAATGAACCTTATTGGAGGCTGCATGCATCCGTGTATAGATGCTCTTAGTTTTGTACTGCTTTATATAATCACTCATTTAAAAATAATATTTTAATTTTGCCAATTATCACTTTTCCTTCATCAACAGAATTCCTTGCACTCCATGTTATTTTTGTTTGATTGCTTAGGCCATGGGGGATTATAAGAAATATAGTATGGGTTACATTTTCCAAGGGTTTGTACCACTAAATTGGGCATGTGCCTCTGTATTAAGAGGCAGAAGTGGAACGTGCACCTGCTGAACATTTTGAAAGGGAAGCACAACTGGGACACAAGCAGAGCCTGGTGTTTAATGTGATTATACAGACATGTAAATTACTGCATAATTTCAGATTATTTTGAAATTGCTGCATAATTGTGCTCCTGATTCTAGCTTTTGTTTAAAAACACCCCACGCCTCCCAAATAAACAAACTCCCAACCACTTAAGGCCAGATTTAGATTTACAAGTCTGTTCCTGCTACTTTGCATCGGTCCAGAGATGCAAAACAGCAGTAACCGAGGTTTAACTGGCTTCTTAAGACAGGTTTATGATTGATTTGTGTCACTAAACTGGCATATGCCAGGAACAGTGTATCTGGACTTTTAGTGCTAAAGCATATTATGGTTTATTAAGGCTACATAGATAACCTAAATGTGAAGGGAATGTGTTTTCTACCTGAGGCTGTAGACAGTTTGGAACAGTATCACTGCAAGGTGTAAACTGTCTCTTTCCTCTCAAGGGAGTGTTGACTCTGCAGACTAATGATAGTGTGAATGTCAGCATTGTTAACTATTGCACTGATGATCATTTTACCAGAAACAGCAAGTGAATGTTTTATTTTCTCATTATTGGATGGCAGATAAGTAGGTTGTTTGAGTCCAGCCCCTTTCAGGATAGTAAAGGGGTCACATCTCAAGGCCCTAATGAGCCTGTGATTAGCTTCCAACCACTAGTCCCAGAGGGGGCCCAATATCTCCCTCTCCCGTCTTCATCGGGGAGGAACAAAGGATGTTAAAAATGGGACAAAAATAAAGTCCAGTAGTGTTATGTTAGGACCTCCACCCCTAATCTAGAGCTTCAGCAGCCTCTGCCCCACTTCCCTTTGGCAGGGAAAGGTGATAAGAAATAAGAAAGGCCGTACCGGGTCAGACCAAAGGTCCATCTAGCCCAGCATCCTGTCTACCGACAGTGGCCAATGCCAGGTGCCCCAGAGGGAGTGAACCCAACAGACAATGATCAAGTGATCTCGCTCCTGCCATCCATCTCCACCCTCTGACAGACAGAGGCTAGGGACACCATTCCTTACCCGTCCTGGCTAATAGCCATTAATGGACTTAACCACCATGAATTTATCCAGTTCTCTTTTAAACTCTGTTATAGTCCTAGCCTTCACAACCTCCTCATGTAAGGAGTTCCACAAGTTGACTGTGCGCTGCGTGAAGAAGAACTTCCTTTTATTTGTTTTAAACCTGCTGCCTATTAATTTCATTTGATGACCCCTAGTTCTTGTATTATGGGAATAAGTAAATAACTTTTCCTTATCCACTTTCTCCACATCACTCATGATTTTATATACCTCTATCATATCCCCCCTTAGTCTCCTCTTTTCCAAGCTGAAGAGTCCTAGCCTCTTTAATCTCTCCTTTTAGTGTGATAGGGGTCCCAGGCTCACCCTTGCCTCTGGTTCTCACCCCAGAGACCTTGTGTGGGGAAGTTCAAGACAGTTTAGGTCTCCTGCTGCCTCCCTGGACTGCTTCCTCTCTGGCCTTCTCAGGCATTTTCTGTATGGTAACCTCCCTTGGATCCTTCTGCCAGGAAATGGATTTCTTTAGGTAGTTCCTCCCTGCCTGATGCTGTGGAGCTCCTCTACTGTGGGTCTCAGTTTCTCCAAGCATCCATCCTGCTCTATCGCAATTTTTCACCCCAGGTTGTTGCTAACCAGCCATTTAGTGATTATTTTCTTCATTAACTCTTTAGTGTCTGCTGCCAGTTGGGGTTTATAAACCCCAGCAGAACCCCCTTCTCGAGCAAAAGTCCCAAAGTCCACCTGGATAATAAACCAACTAGCCCCAGCCCCTCACTGCCCACACACACATTGGTGGGTACAAAAATCCTTAACTGTTCCTTGCCCAGCTGCAACACCCATTTGCCCCTGATACCTTCTACAAGGCACTGCCTCCTAGTCAATACAAATGTCTGCAGAACGTGAACCTTTTAAAATTCAATGGCAACATGGAATAAATTGGATTTACTATCAAAATAAATCATGTAAGAAATTTTGCATTGATTGGACTAGGCTGGGGCAGACAATCATGTGGTGGCTAGCAGTGATTCATAAATCCAGGCTCCAGGGCTCAAAATTGGAGTCTAATATGAGGAATGGGACTTCGGTCATCAACGTGCACAATATAAGTTCTGTGAATCTTGTTCACCTCTTGGGATTCAAAAAATGGTAAATATAGGAAGGTTGCCAATGCCCATCATGGTGCATATATTATAGAAGGGACCACTGTGGTCATCTAGTCTGACTTTGTGCATAGTACAGTGAAGGAAAGTGCCCTGCCTTAGGTCACAGAGCAGGTCACTGCCAGAACTGGGGATAGAACTGAGGTTTCCTGACCTTGCTCTGGTGCTCAGCCCATTGGACCACGCTGCCTCCCTGTTGCTTGCAGTGGGTGATCACTTAGATTTCCTTTCTTCTCTTCACAGGAGTGCAAGCAACAGAACTGATAAATGCACATTCCAAAAGGAACTGCATAAGGGAACAGAACATGTTAGCTTCACAGGCATTAAACAGGTTCTGTCAGTACCAGAGGACCCTCAATGGGTCATCTATGTCATGGACATCTGGCCAGGTAGTTCATATGAAATTGAATACAGGCAACAGAAGCTGCAGTGATGGCAAATGCAGCATCTGTGCTTCTATTGAAAACTTGCCAATAGGCATGGCTTTGTGTTCCTGACGTGGTCTATGAGGGAGGCCAGAAATCCACACACAAAAATACATTTATGTGTGTCATACCTAGGATAAATATCTGGTTGTGTTCCAAATTACATACACATTTTTTTCAGGCACTGCTTAATGCCAATGAGAAAGGGAAAGCAGATGGCCATGGCTCAGTTAAAATCACTTTCCCTCAATGTCTCTGATTGGCTATACGAGCCCCAGAAGTTGGCCTGATTCTGTTCTAAGAATACTAAATCCTTTGTAGGGGAAATCTGTTTTCCTCTTTGTTCATTTGAGGAAACTGTTCAGGCCAACATGGGAAAAGTCCCTGCTGTCTCCTCTCTGCTTTGTTTCTCTCCCAGGAAAGGGGTATTGGGTGCAGGAGCACTTGGTGTTTGGGAGGGGGCCTGACTTTGTTCTGAACAAAAATTTCCAAATGCTCCTGATTTATACCCATTGCCCCAACAACATAAAATGGGTTTGCAATTCAGATAGCTCGATACTGGTTGGAGCTCCTTAGGGCTGTTGAGTCTGCTGTTACAATATAACACAGTTATGGAAAAAACCCTCTATGTTTTCCCTAGACAGTTGGCCTTCAGCCATGCTGTTTTGCTTGTAGCCCTACGTTTGAGGTCTTCCACCTTGGGTCAGATGTAGCTGGCATTCATCATTCATTACACAGAAGACTATACAACTCCAGTAATTCTCTGTGTCCCTTAGAGAACTCATCTTCTCAGTGACATCCCAAAATGGTGAATACACACCACATAAATTAAACAGATTTAAAAAACAAACCAAAAAGAACATGTGCGCCAATTGAGTACATATTTATTCAACCAACCAACACAATCCCCTCATGGGGTTATGAGAGGTTTATATGACAGGTCTATAACATTCAGCAGAGATAAATTTAGTTTGGGGCTTTATCTTCCTCCTCTCAGTGGCAGGAAAGCTCTCCAAGTGTATCTCACCAGCTACATAACTACATTCCTTGGTAAATCCAGTCTTCAGCCTATTCCTTAGTAAAATGCTCACCATAGGGCCAGGAAGTGGTTGCCATTTTCTTAAACTGTTCCACAGCAAACAACTTTGGGAACAGCTCCAAATACTGACATCAGAACATTGCTCCTAGTAAATGCTATAAGAACAACAGCCAGGGCCGGCTCCAGGCACCAGCTTAACAAGCAGGTGCTTGGGGCAGCCAAGGGAGAGGGATGGCACCTGCGGCAATTCGGGGGCGGCAGGTCCCTCACTCCCTCTAGAAGCGAAGGACCTGCCGCTGAACTGCCGCCGCCAATCGCAGCTTTTTTTTTTTTCCCCCCAATTGCCGCCGCCGATCGCGAATACAGGCAGGTGCTTGGGGCGGCCAAGGGAGAGGGGTGGCACCTGCGGCAATTCGGGGGTGGCAGGTCCCTCACTCCCTCTAGGAGCAAAGGACCTGCCGCTGAACTGCCGCCGCCAATCACGGTTTTTTTGTTTTGTTTTTTTTTTTGCTTGGGACAGCAGAAATGCTGGAGCCGGCCCTGACAACAGCTACATCCTGTAGATGCCCTGCTCCCTAATATTATGGTGTCTAGAAAGTACACACAGGGCCTGATTGTCCTCCCACTAATACCAGATTTACACTATTGTAACTCCACTGACTTTGTTGGCATTACTCCTGATTTACATTTGGCAGCCACACTGCCTACCTGCATTACTGTGTCCTCACTGGTGCTTCACTCACACATGTATATTGCTGAAACTTCTGGGGGCACATCCCACAATTCCTTCTGCGGCACTAAGAGAATAATCAAAACCCATAGTAATTAGGACACAGAGCTTTCACCTCTGCCCTGGGAACCAGTGTATAAATAGTGATTTGGGGAAAGCAGAAATACTATTTCCCAAAGAATTTCAGAATTTCAAAGTTTTGTTCATTGTGAAGTGAAACAAAACCTGGACATTTCAAAATTCTCAGACAGAAAATTCTTGGGGGGAAAATCATTTCAGATTGATCAAAGTGTTGCTTCAATGTTGACTTTGTTATAGTATAATATAATACAATACAAAATTAGACATTTTGAAACCAAAAATGATTTCAAAACAAAAATATCAATGTTTCATTTTGAAACTGTTGATGGGACATGAACATTGTTGGACTCCCACTCCTCACTACTACCCTGACCCCATTTTCCTCTGAAATACAATCTTGACAAAAATCAAGATGGATTTTGCAGATCTTTTCAATTTTGGCAGAACTAAATTTTCTGATGGAAAATTGTTCTGACCAGCTCTAATAATTAACCAATTTTTGCTATGGAGATGGACAAAGCAAGCATACAGTACATTTGTCTGGTGTAGCTTTGAAAATAATTTTCTGCCTCAAGTGAAAAAAGTCTATTTTCAACTTTGTAATTTTCTAGTCTGATGATTTAAAGAAAAAGAAATTGACTTAGTTTACCGATAGGTTTACTCCATGTTGTTGCTGCCTTCACACACAGTTGCTGAAGCTTGAAATAGACACTGTAGCAATAAATGTAAAATGATTACTTCTATGCAATGTAAGTGCTAATGCTTTGGAAGTATCAATTTGGACTGCAGAAATCATGGTTTCCAAGCCTTCATAAAGTAGGTCTAAGCCCACAGATCTGCCAGACACAGAACTACTCATTAAATTTCATAGCATGAACTGTCCTTGGAACATAGAAGATGCCATACCATAATTACACCACCCACTGAAAAGGGAAGTGTAAATTAACATCCGCTTTGCACAGACAATGAAAAAGACTGCCACTGATATAAATGGGTTTTGGATTAGTCCACATTGGCAGCAAGCAATGGATGCTTCAGGCTGAAAGGTTTTTAGGCACATTTAGGCTGAATAGAGTTCTAACAGGTCTTCCTACCAGAACAGCAACCCCGCACTGTAGATCTTACTGGCAGCATTAATTATCAGGTTGTGTAGAACAGACTGATTTTAATTTATCTCAGAGTGTTTGCTCTGGGTATCCATAATCCAGGACAGATTGGGGGAAAACAACAAAAGGCAGCATGGTGTGTGTTAATGTATATGTTGCACAGATGACTCACCACCTGACTTCCAAAATACCCTCTGTAATGTGTGGTCATTTATCCAGGGACATAACAGATCACATAGATCTAGGCAGAGGTGATGCTGCTTATTCTGCCATTGGAAATCCAACCCTGTTAATTGGTGATGGTAACAATAATGTCTGGAAGGTGCAGTTGCTTGCAGGCAGGGTCAAACCTCTGAGGGAAGATTCAAAGGGTTAAAGGCAGAGGGTTGGGCAAGCAGCTTCTCTTCCCAGGCTTGGGCAAGCAGCACTCACCCACAGCTCCTGCTCCAACTTATCTGCCTTTTTACTCTTAAGAATACAATGTCACTACAAAGGCTATTAAGTTCCAAATAGTCTGTTTTTCTGTGAAATTTCTTTTAGCTTGCTCAATTTTAATTGTTCAGGATCATGCTAAGCAGAGTTAGTGTGACTACATTCAAATACAAAAGCTCTGAGGAATTTAAAAATGTATGGTGACTTCCAGTGAAATAATTGGAGATATACATGTCAACCAGTCACATATTAAGGGCCTGATCCAAAGTCCATTTAAGTCAATGGAATGGCTTGTAATGACTTCAATAGGCTTTGGATGAGGCCCTACATTAACTCATTATTGATAGTGCTATTATTCTGAGAACCATGTAAATTCCTAAGAATGGGATGCAGGACACTTGATACATTACTTAGTTTCAAATCTAATATGCATACTAGCTAAGGCGGTGTCATGCACACAGTGTAAGCTGCAACATTAAAATAAGAACAAAGAAGAGTTATGGAGACACCAGCTGGTTCAAAAGGCTTCAAAGGATTCCAAGCAAAAGAAAGCAAGCTAAATCTGAACTGAACGCAACACAGAGACTGCTGTTTTTTGTTCATTAATGTTTTAAATATTTCTGAGGAAAACTTAGCATAAAGCTGTATTCTCCATCAAAATGCTACTCCCTGGCTCTAAATATTAATTTGTGAAAAATAACATTGTTAGAAATTCCTGAGAAATATAAGCATAAGTCATGCCAAGGCACTGCCCGTTCTGTTTAGGTTTACTGGACTAAAAATATTTTCAGCAATTCCATGAGAAGAATGAATAATCCAATTGTTCTTTGATTTCAGAGACATCCTCGTGGATCAGATCACACTTCAAACGGTATTGCTTAAATGATAGAAGTCATTATATTGCTTTTTCTCAGTACCACATTTAATAATCTAAGCACATTACCAAGCTTAAAATTAAAAGTAGAGCGTTCAACATGAACTTGGCCTAACTGCAGAAAGTTCATAATCCTAAATGGGAAATAATTCTATTGAAGGCGATTCCCAGTGTAGTTGTACATTTTTCCTTCAGTGTACTCACAACATTTTCAAACTCATTTAGTTTAAAACTTGGGAAATGTATGATAATATTGCAAAATTCACCATTTTGACATAATTCTGAATTTTATTTTTTTTATGCCAGGAAAATTAAACATAGGACATCTATAAAGGCATAAAAGTGAATTAAGCCTATTGACCCCTGTATGGATGCTGTAGCAATGTCCACATAGGATTTTACTGCATGCCAAGCTGGTGCATTGTAAATTTACATCCTCGCTGTCATGCACTGACTTCCTATGTACATAATGCCATATCACACTTGAATGAAGCCCCACAGAGTGGTTTAATGCACTTAAATAATGCACTTTAAATTTGCACCTTCAGCTAATCTGGCTGGATTTTTCCTGAGTGTCCCTGTGTAGCTATGCCCTCAGTTTACACTACAAAAAGCTCATTGTAGGGAGATGGGATTTTGTCATCAAAAGCTTCACAGAGATCATGCTTTTAAAGCCAGGAGAGATCATTGTGATAGTCTACTCTGACCTCCTGCATAACACAGGCCATACAATTTCACCTAGTAATTCCAGCATCAAGCCCAAGTCCTTCTCCCTTCACCAGTCACTGAGTGGAAAGTCTCTCAGAGTTGAAGTCACCCATTTACATTAGCAGAGAATTTTGCCATTCAAGGTTCTACTTTATGTTTGATAACTTGCCATGTAGACATGGCCTTAATTCACTTTAGCTTAATTTATTTCAGTTTCTTCTGAGTGTCCCTGTGTACAAATGACCGGGGGGCGGGGGGGGCACAGAGAGAGAGAGAAAGAAAAGAAATGGAAAAAGGATAGGGTAAGAATAAGAGAAGGGGGGAAAGGCTGAGAGGAGGGGTTAGAGACATAACAATGAGCTCAATCATGTCTCATCTGTGCAATGAACCCTACCATTTCCACTGCACCTGGGACTGGAGCCTTGGGTCTACCAAAACATTTTCTGATTTCTCATTGAAATTGCTGTTTCAGTATGTGACTGTGCTCACGCACCACACTGGTGCCTTGGGGATTAGCTCCGCAAGGTTGGTACGCCCTCTCCCGGTGGTGCCTCACCTGACATCACTTCTGCTCCCGGACCCACGTTACTCCAAACACTGTGGTATCTGCTTCATGACACAGAGAGGTGTGTCACAATCTGTGCTCCCTCCTTCTGGGGGCATGTGCAGCAGTCCTACTGTCCCAGTCACTCCCTCAGTGGCCATTGGGGAGGGGAGGTGAAAAGGGGACCTGGGCCTGCCAACTACTCCAGGTTCCAGATCAGGGACCCAGAAGATGGCAGCCACATGTTGCATCCCCTCCCGCTCCTCAGTACCTTTCCCCACAACCCAAGCACCTTCTTCACCCCTGCTTCTGGGTCTCAGTGTGCAAATCCCAGCAGCCAGGCAGGAGCTCACTCTAGCTCCCCTAGTCCCTGATAACAGCACTGCTCTGTCCAGAGTGCTAACTCCCTTCTGTTTGCCAGGGAATAATGGAACCTTTAGAGCCCTGCAGCTCTTCTTATATGGGCCTGCCAGGCCCTGATTGGCTGCTACCTCCTGCGCAGCCTGCCTAGGGCTCTATTAACCACTTAGAGGCCAGTGTGGGGCCAATGCCCCCATCATAAAATAAAACAAGCAATGTTGCAAAAAAGTCAAAATGTTTCATTTCAACATTTTCAGAATTGATTCAAAACAAAAGTTTATTTTGAGTTTTACTTCAATTTTATTTTTTTTAATTAAAAAGACTTTTTAAACCCCTCAAAAATGAAATGAAATATTTAATTTTGAAATGAACAAAAAATATTTAAAAATTAATTACATGTCAACCTGAAAAGACTTTTTTTGGTTTGGCCATTTCTAAAAAATCGTTAATAACTCAGATTATGTGTGCGATAGATCCCTTTAATGTCTGTCAGAGAATGGTACATATCAAATGAATATAGTATTGAGCTGGGTTACCTTTTCTAATGTAACCTTTGACCATTGTACTGGAGAATCTTAACATCTAGCAACAGCCATGTTAATTCTATACCAAGTTGGTTTCAGAGCCACTGCTGGGAGGGAAGTAAAACTGCTCAATACATGACATGCTACTGTATTTTCTTAGAACGTGGGATGTTGCTAACTGCAGTTGCAGTATCTGCAGTAGACAATTACATTTAACCTTGAAAGTGAAAATGATTATTTAAAATGAAAGTTGATGAGCAAGGTGTCTAAAATAAAGCTCACAAAAATTATGTTACTACAATATTTTACAATGTTCCTGTTATTGGTTACTGAAGAAAAATATTTTATTTTCCCTGCCTCTGGAAAAACTGGAGAAAACTATTTGCAGTTAGAAGACAGAGAGTGAGAGAGAGCACAAAAGAGATGTGAACAACCTTATTTTGCTCTAAATGCTGCTCCTAAATCAGAAAATGAATAACCTTCTTTGAATACATCCTGTGGACTATTTTATATACGCAAGAACATCTTTAAGATGCACATTTCCAAGCAAAGAGAAATTCGAAGGACAGATCAAGTCAGTTTTAAAACCTGGCATGTATTATAACAAGACATCCTTAATTCAGTTTACATACCCTATTCCACTTCTGTCGCTCAAGCTGGAACACTGCAAAACACATGAGTCATGCATGTACCCTGGGAAATTAACAACTACACTCCTGTTTTTATGCTTGGCAACAGTCACACTACTCTATATTCATGGCATGATGTTTTAGTACCAAACAGTTGATTTTAGCAGGTGGCCTAAATATGTGGATGCCACTAATTGCTCCTATTGTTCAAGTAAAAAACCTCTAATCTGGGAAATGCATCATTGACTGGTGGCTGTGGGTATCATAAAGAAAACAGCTGTATTATTTTCTTTTTCTTCTGAATATGTCCGAAAATTCCTGAAAGAGCATCACCTGTCCATGGAAACTGATCCTAAAGTCATGATGCACATTTAATTAATATAAAGGCAGTTGGCTACCTCTCTTGCTCTACCACAAACATGAAGCTTCTTCAGCCATTATTTCCAGAAAAGATTTTCCAGATAGGTGAAGATGAACCATTTCAATTCCTCCTCTCATTTAAGGAAAACTTTTTAATTCAGTTCCTTTCCCAGCTAATTTACAACTGGGAATTGAGTGTGGTACTTTATACTTGTTTTGGGAGGCCTATCTATGCCTCCCCCTTACAACTCTGCCCAGCTTAAGTCTGAGCAATGCTTTGGGTGAAATTCAGTCCTCATTTAGGATCTTTTCTACTCTGCAATGCACAAGTTCCATTGTTAATAATTGCCAAAGCAGTTCAAAGATTAAATTACTTTTTCTCCTATAAAAGTAAAGTCTGCTATACCAGGCAAAGTAAAAGTGAGCAAAGGTGTTAAGATACCCTGGCGAGGAAAGTGGTGGCAATAGCTAATAGCAAAATACATGGCAAATCTTGATGGCTGGTGATAGTGGAGATGGATCCAACACATGAAGTTCAGATCTGATCCAGATTCCAACTTCCCCAAAGTTTGAGGGAGCTCAGATCCAGTGTTCTGATTTGGGCTCCTGATATACAATGCTGATAGGTATTCAGTATCCAACTCTCATTTGTGTCAAAAAAAGGCAAGGAAGCTCATTACCTCTTCAGTGTTAATCTACATTTTATGGTATTTGATATGGTGTTTGTCCCCTACTAAGAGGAGGGTTAGACCATAGAAGAAGTCAGCAATAATTAAATTTAACAAAAAAAAAGAGAGCTCTGGATTATGCATCACTGATTAAATTTAAATTAAACTTTTATGCACATTTACATGATGCAATGTTTTTGGTATGATTCCAAAATAAAAATTGTTACAACTTTTACAGCAGTAGAACTTAATTAATAAATTGGAGCTCCGTGAATCTTTGCCAAATTTCCCAAATACAGTATACAAGTAGAACTTAGTTTAATAAGTAAAGATTGAACAGTAAAAATAGATATGCAGAAATAGAGAAAAGTGTTAGTCTTGTGATGAAAATACTTATTATGGTTCCAACTCAGCAAAGCAGTTAAACACTTGCATAAATTTAAGCATGGACGTCAGTTTATTTCTCTTCAGCAAACACTTAAGCATGTATTCAACTTCAAGCATGAGTTTAACTTCAATACGATTTAAATGTGGTTAAATTCTTCCTGAACTGGGGCCTGTAGCTGGTGATTAGTGGCAGAGGTGTGGTGAGCTGCCCAGGACAAATTATCCAGTGCTGTTCTTTTATAAATGTCTCTCCTGATGTCATTGTTTGATAAGCAAGGGTTGTTTTTTTTTTTTTTTTACTAATTTGATTTTCCATGTAGTTTGCTGTAACCATATCTCATTTTGACCTTCTTACACCCTTTACAAGTAAAACCAGCAGAAATCAATGAAAGAGCTATGGTTAAAAGCACTTTCTGTAATAGCCAAAGCATCTACCGAGCAAATATGCTCTTTGTTGATCAAAATATTCAGAGCTTACTAGTTTATAACCCACAATTACACACAAAAAAGCAAGAACACACACACACACTTTTAAAAATACCAATCAAACAATCTTGTATTATTGGCATATGTATATTGAATCCCAACACTAACATTTGCCAGTATCAGAGAATGGAGAGGAAGGATAGTAAGGCATAAAATTTAATAAGATTTAAAGAATTACATTACATTTTTTAAAAAATAGGCCCCACTCTGAGACTAGACCATAACCTAGTGCCCTATGGGCCAGATTTTCAAAACAGCTTAGCACCCAATGTGCCCCCAGCAAGGCAAGCTCTTTTGATACTCTGGCCATAAGTGTCACAACTGGAGCTGCTCAGTGCTTCTGAAAGTTGTCCTTTATTGTGGGTGCTGAACATTTGAAAATCTGGCCCCTGTGCCTGAACTGTAGGGTGCTATCTAACTGTACAACCAGGCCTTATATTTTTGCACAGTGCTGAACCCACAAACAGTGCTCGATATAGTTATATTAGCAATCGTAAGAATAAAAGTAGCACCTGACATTACACTCACTAGTATACAAATTATACCACCACTCAGTCTTCATGCATAAAGTGATCACCAGCTGGGATTGCAGAAGACATATCTCCACAATTAGGGGCATTGTGTGAGGAGCTTGCATCTTCCTCTAAAGCATTCATTGTTGGTCATTGGTAGCGATAGGATGTCAGACTAGAATAACTTTTAATCTGTTCTCATGCCGTGTGATTCCTATGAGTTGGAAACAGAGTCCTCCAGAGATGAAGTGGGAGTCACCCAGTAATGTGTAGACACCACACAACCTATAATACAATTTAGTAAATAGAATTTGTAATACAGTTTACATGATGTAAACAAAACTAAATTAAAATACAATATAACAAGCAGAGAAAGCTCATTTGGTAAACAAGATCCTTCAAAAGACTGCATTTGCAGTGCTTAAAAAGAGCATACCAATTTGAAGCAGATAAGTAAGGACTATTATCAAAGGGATAATAACCATCTCATATTTATGCATGCAGCATAATGAATGGAAAAGCACAATAAGGCAGATATGTTAGATTAGCATAATTTTATTCCACTATTCAAATGTGTAAATTGGAAATGGATTTTGTTTCAATTACTGCTTTTCTCCATGGGTTTTAAACATTTTATTCAAAATCCAGGCTCTATTTTATTTTGGTTTTAGTCATTATCTGCCATTACTATTTACCTTGACTGCCTTTAACCAATGGATGAAGTTTTTTAATCTGCTCCAAGATTCCTATAGACACTACTGACATCCCCTACAATTTCTCTTTCTTTTATTTCTAGATGGATTTTTGCACCAAACATGTACCAAATACATATCTCTCGGTTAAATATTCAGATAGGCCTATCAGAAATACAATATCAACACTATCTAAAGCCTTTTTCAGGATACTTTATTCTTGCTGATATTCAGTATCCTTGAATGATTTTACTATAGTGGGAAAGATAATTAAAATGAGTTTATAACATTCAGAGATTCATAGAGTTTAAGGCCATTTAGTCATGAGATCATCTAGTCTGACCACTTGTATATCACAGGCTGTGAAATTTAACCCAGTTACCCCTGTTTTGAACCAAATAACTTGTGTTTGTCTAAATCATAACTTCCAGAAAGGCATGCAGTCTTGATCTGAAGACATCAAGAGATGGAGAATTCACCACTTCACTTGGTAGTTTGTGCCAATGGTTAATCACCCTCACTCTTAAAATTTGTGCCTAATTTCTAATTTGAATTTGTTCGGCTTCAGTGTAATGGCCCTTTAGTACCCAGTATTTTCTCCCCATGAAGGTACTTTTAGGTTGTAATCAACTCACCTCTCATTTTTCTTTTTTGATTTAGCTATTCATTGTAAGGCATTTTCTCCAGCCCTGAAATCATTTTTGTGGCTCTTCTCTGTTCCCTCTCTAATTTTTCCAATATCCCTTTTTGAAATGTAGACACCTGAGCTGGACATAGTTTTCCATTAATGGTCTCATTGAAGCCATATTCAGAGGTAAAGCACCTCCCTACTCATTACTCCCTTGTTTATACATTCAGGGATGGCATTAGCCCTTTTTGCCACAGCATTGCCCTGGGAGCTCATGTTCAGCACATCACGTTCTTCATACTGAGTTAGGGTTGTATGTGCAATACTACTTAGGTTTGGAAAAGACAAAGGAATTGCAGTACTTTCTTACAGTATTTTGGTACTTCCACTTCTAACTTTAGCTGACAAAACTGAATAGCGGTGACGTATACATTTTAAGCAAAGAAAAAAATTTTAAAAAGAAAAAATGGTTGAAGATTTGAGTGTGTTTGTGTTTCATCTGATTGGGTTTGCCTATCTCTAGTTCAGTGCTGGGATGTCACCTGACATAACCTAATGCAAGTCAAGATGAAAATCATGTGTTATCAAAGAGTTGAGCATCAATGAAGAGGCAACTAAATTCCTGAGTCATATCATCAATTGCTAATTGCCTGAATTATTTTTTCAATGGTCATTTCTAAAGATGAACCAACACCACGGCATATGGATCCAAATTTGTCTGAAGTGAGGAGATCTTAGGATGTGGGAGTATTAGTTTAAATCCATTACGCATTATTTCTACGTTACACATTGAATTTTGAATCCAACATTGCATTTTTGGGTGTCTTATTTGTGGCATTTTCAAAGGCCTTGATTCTTTTTTTAAAGTGCTGAGCACCTGCCTGTGAAAATCAGGCCCCTTTAAAAGTGTCTCACATTGAGGATTCAAAATTGGAGCACACAGAATCGGTCATTCTGAAAATATCGGTCCTTTCTACTGGCCAAGTCTAAGAGTTGGCATTTATGCCACAAGATATACCACATAGATTGAGACAGTACGGGTGTCTGGGGAGAATGGGATATTGTGAAGCTGAAGAGGGTCAGAGGGGGTTATTATACATGGGCTACTTGGATGCAGCTCAATATGCTGTCTTGTATATCAAGCTTGATTAGATTTTGCTTACTTCTTTAAAAAGGAATCCTCCTATTCTTGGATGATATGGAAAAAATATACTGTAGTAGCAGCTGTCATCAGAGCAGCTACTGTTATGTTTCATCGAATTGGTGAAATTATGCTCTTGGTTACACTGGAGTGACTTCACTAAAATTGATGGAGTTCCTCCAGATTTGCAGTAGTTTAACCAAAAGCAGAACCTGGCCCCATATCTTCATGTTTGGCAGTAGTTACCTGTCTTCTGAGTATGTCTGTGTATCTCTATCAAGAGAGTCAGGCAGTCTGCCATGAGTCTGGAAAGTAGAAAAAAAATGTATTGTAGTATATTAAAGCCATTCATCTAACTATTAAATTTAGTCTATTTGTGCTTCCATCTTCAAGATTCCATTCATTCTCTCTCAAATTTCTTAGCCTGTAAAGGATTAACAAACAGGCAGTAAGTCAAAGGATTGTCTGCTGACTCCTTTAAAGAATGATACTTTTTCTTTATTCCTAGATTTTAAAAATCTACTGGGATTTTTGGAAAAGCTCTGACGTTTGGCTCCCAATCCCACTTTGTTAGGCTACTTTCCAAGTTGTACCAGATGGCTGCTGTTCTCTGTCTCTCTCATCCACTGATTTTCACAGGGTAGTTGTTTTCACAAGCATTTGAGATGAAGTGATATAGTCTGACTTACTCCCAGTTCAGCAGATCACAAATATTTTGATTCATTACACTTACATGTATTATAGGTCTTCACAGAATATGAATACCGATACAAAATGCAGACGTGGTTATTCTTGGTCACAGTGATTGGCTCTTACCATGCTAGTAGGAAACCCTCACTTCTCACTGTCTATATAGGTCCACATATGGCCCTCAATATATAGTATCTCACTGTCTCTCAACCATCTTTCTCTTTCTTCCTTGATTTGTTTATAGGTGTTTGCTCATTTATGTTTGCCAGCAGTAAAAAAAAATAGCGGGATGTTGGATGGAGTGCCTTAATCTAAATCCAGCTCCTGGAAAACAATTGTTTACTGCATGCAGAAGCCTCTCCCTCTCTATACACTGGAATAGAATGTAGCTATTCAAGGAGGTGATATCTGAGGAGGGGAAAGTGATGTCTTAAGGTAGCTAGGACCAATCCCATAGCATAGCATAAGATCAGGTCAGGGACCTTACAGTTGATTCTGTATTCATTAGGAGCTAGCACAGAGAAAGGTGATATTTTCACTGTGGGTGTGTTTACACGGTGAGCTGGGGATGTGATTTCCAGCTCGAGGAGATATACTTGTGCTAGCTCTCATCAAGCTAGTACACTAAAAATAGAACATAGCTGTGGCAGCACAAGCATCAGAGGAGCTAATTGCCTGGATTGCGGACGTAGGGTTTCCAACGGGTAAGTACTCAGGGCAGCTAGCCCCTCCTGCATCTTGTAGTGTATATCATAGTGTATGTGTAATAAAAAAAGGTAGTTCAAAGGAATAATTAATGTAAAATATTAAATAAGTCCCAGAATGCTGTCCATGAATAAGATGTTCAATCTGGCTAAACTAATTGTTTATTGAAATAACTTACAAAAATATAAAATAACTAGGCAGCAAGGGAGTAATAAAACTATTAAAGCAATAAACCTAAAAGCAGATAAAACTATGATTATTCTGATCATACTCTTGCATATTTCCCTAGATTATCACATTACACTTCAGTCTAAATTAATGCCTTTCAAACAGCCTCCTCCTAGGGTAGTAAGGGATAATCTCATCTGCACTATTTCCCAAGGCAGTCAACAAGATATGGTAATAAGAACAGAAATAGTAATGTATTTACATGCTAAATAAGATTTCCTGAGCACAAATTTTCCATTTCACAACAAGCAGCCGCACAGCTTCTCTCATCAGGTTACTACTAGTGATTGGGAAGGCTTGATTTGGCACAGCTTGTACTCATGGCAACTTCTTATGAAAACAAAGTCATTCTTCATTGTATATGTTTGCTTTTGCTCCATTTCATGACTTGATGTACCATCAGATGGCATTTGCTCTGTACTGTAAGTCAAGTTATTTTGTGTAACATTTAGATTTTTTCCCCCCTAAAAGAAAATCGGGTCCAAATATATTAGCAAATTGAAATGAAGAGAATGTATATTATTGCACAACATAGTCTCAGCTAGGCTCTCTCCAGCACTATTTGCTATAGATTTTCACTTGTCTAAAGATGCTCCACTCTCATTGGTTAGCTTAAAAAAAGTCTGTCCACAACTAAAATAATGTATGAAAAATAAAAAGCCATGATTACACAAATAATTCAATATAGAGGATATTAAAAGTTCAACATGACAAAATCATCCACAAAAAATACAGCACACACTCATCTCACATTTAATCAAAAAACAATGAGTCTCAGAGTTACCTAGATAATAATATTAAAAGGAGAGCATGTCTGAGATGTTAGCCAGGAAAAGGGACCCAGCAAACTCACTCTGTCTTTCTATGGTGTCTGCCACTAGAGTAGGAGGAGGAAGCTACCTGAGGCCTCCTCACCAAAATCCCTGATGTTCCTGTAGGATGAGAAGGAGTTGCCAGGAGGGAGCAATCCTCTTTACGTAGAGCTATACCATGACTTGACCTATGTACAAGGGAATAATGTGAGTTAAGATATCCCCTTATACCTCTACATGGGCTACTTGGACCTTGGGTGGGTCTGATTGCACATCAGTAAGCAGGTGCTATGTGCTCAGCTATTCCCTCCTCAGAGCGAGTGGGCTGGATGTGGAATGAATGAAGCCTTTGTTCCACCTTATCTACTCAAAGGCCAGAACAGCTGAGGGATTCAGGGTGGTCATTGGCTGATATAGCCCATAGTATTTGGAATTACTTTACATCATGTTGAATATTCCTGTATGAGTTTAATTTATGGTTTCATTGTGATATTTCAACCCTTTGCCATTAAAATCTCACCCTTAATGTCACATTAGACAATTTGCTGAATTTAAAAAAGAAATATGCTAATATTGTACTGAGGAATGAAAGTCTTTTCCTTTTAGTGACACTGACATTTATTTTAAATCTATTACTCATCAAAAATTGCAAAATAATAACTATCTTAACATTTAGTCTTTGATGTCTTTGCATGTTTTTTTGTAAAACTGATTTGTATTTGTTTTATTTAGTTTTTAAGGTCTCATATACAGCATGTATTCACAACGTAATAATATGTTTACTTGCAGTATTAAGTCACTAGATGTACTGCATCAGAATTCCTGGCAGGCTGTGATTTCTGGTAAAATCAAATATATCTGACAAAATTAGTCATTCAGGGCCCAACTCAGCAAGGCACTTAAACACTTGCTTAAGTTTATGCCCATGGTTATATAACCAATTGAATCAGGGCCTCATCTGATATCTTAAGGACCTGTTTTTTTTCAGAAGTTCTGAGTGCACACAACTCTGGTTGAAATTAATAGGAATCATGGGTGCTCAACACCTCTGAAAAACAAGCCTTAATGCACAAGCCAAGGCTGATGTGTGTGTTTGGGAAAATACAATTTGTGGGTTTGGCTAAGGTTTACGTGTGAAAGAGACATGATTAGGGAACTGATACAAATCCCATTGAAGTCAATGGGAGTCAGTCTTTCCATTGAGTGAAGAAAACATTAATTGAGAGCCCATTCTGCCACTCATATTAAGTAGTACATTGCTCTGCAAACAGTTCCCTGGAAATCAGTAGGATTGGTCCTGGTGTAATACATTATTGCATGTGGGAGTCAGGTCCTGAGAATACATATTCACAATGCATCACAAAATTAAAAATAAGATTCAACCAATATTATTTGAACAGGTCCAGGCACTAAGTGCTTGCTTCCTCTAGCTCTCTGAGACCAGTGAAAATGGCTACGATTCACACAACACTTCCTTGGGCTGTGCACATCCCTACTGTAAAGCTCATAATTGATACCAGAGGTTGTTGTAGCAAAGTACACAAATATATGTTGCCACAGAAGTGGTTATTAGGGACTTTAAGGAATTGGAGCTAGTACAAATGCCGCCACAAAGTCAGCAAAAGAATCAATATTTTTTTGAGTTATCGATATTAAGAATTTACAAATGTTTCATAAATAATAAGAACCCAGTTTCTCCAAAATTGTGCTTCCTTTCTGAAATAAAAGTTTTTTCAGCTTTTTAAAATTTGCTCTTCCTTATCTAATTTTGATTTTTTAAAAAAACATTTAGAGCTTTAGCTCTGTGGTATATTTGCCCTGTGTTGTTAAATCGGTCACGTAATAAGATATGATAATAAGAATCAGGTGGTTATGAAATAATCACTCTCAACAAAAGGGTTGAAAATGAAGTATAGCCAAGCGTCCTTCATGCTAATGAATGTAATTATTTTACAGTGACTATTCTGTTTGGAGTTTTACACCATAGTAATGAAATCCTAGTTGCATGAAAAATATATTGATATGTGTACTATCTGTAAAGATGTAGGCCTATGCATAATGTGTGCAAGGCACACCTGTGTGCAAGGCACTTCCTGTGAGGTTCTAATTACAGAAAAGGAGCTAATGGGTCTCAACACCTCTGCAAGGTAGGTAATATAGAACAGTGACTTTCTATGTGCACAGAATGTTTTGTGTATAATTAATACAAATACAAATGGTGGAGATACTGAGGTATTAAGTTCAAAAGAAGCTTCTTTATGGGAGCAGTAATTACTTTTTCATATGGAAGAGCTGGAAAAAAAAAGCACTTCAAAAAGATGAACCCTAAATATTTGATTTCAGTTTTCCTTATGTGAAGCTACAAAATTCATTTGGGACTTGGATCTTTTAGGAACCCTTTGACCAACCATTTTGTTTAGATAGCACATACTATTTAGTATTATGAAACATATATGTTTGCTGTAATAAAATTCTTTTTGATATCCAGTGGAACAAACCATAGTCTATTTTCCTTTTTCCAGCTATCACAGTATTTTGAAACCACTTACAAGAATCTTGTTCCTGTTCTCCTGAGATCAAATCCTCAATGATTAGACACAGACAGAAAGCCCTCTACTTTTGGGGACTATTTTCATTATCTGAAAGAGAAATCAGAGGAATGATTATATAGTACTAACACTGTATATAATACAGCATTGGTGCTTGTGATTTTACTGTACATAGTTACTTATTCTGTGCATTTCATAGTTGGATGCTTTGACTAAATCAACTTGCTTTGGAATGATGTGAATATCAACTTTTAATTCATTATTATCAGCTCTACTCATCTGTTTTAATTCATATTTTAGTTGTGTGGGAAAGACTTTCTAAACAGATGATGTTAGTGATATCATTTTTGTAGTTTGCAATCCAATTTGTAATTATAAATCTGGACTTCCTTTTACTAGATCTTTCTCCTTTAAAAAAATAAAAAGTCATTTGGGAACTTAGGGGTTTTTTAATCGATTTTGGTGAAAGCTGTGCTGAAACATTAGTCAAATCTTCATGATCAGAACAGTAGACGAGAGCTGAAGGTAATTTGTGCTTATGCAATATATATGACAGATTGTTTTCCTTTCTGGAATGCTACTCTGAGATGATTTGTTCTAGTTGAGTACTATGGAATACAGAAGTTCACCTGAACTAAAGATATATTAGTGACAAAGGGTCAGATTCTGGAGACTAGCCAAACTGTACATAGCACAGCGGGTGTGCACAAAGGTGACATAAAACTCATATTTGCACTCCCTTGCTTGTGTATGCACAGTAATCCAGCATAAATTTGAGCAACCTGATGGCTACATGCTAATGTTTATGCTGCGTGCTAATGGCCCTAAAAGGCGTATACCACAGCTGAAGATCATTCTTTTGTTAGGATGTCTCAATCATGCCCCATGTGTAAGTAACAGGTAGGGGAGGTGGCACAGGAGCTTCTACACCAGTTTTACACCCCATGCAAAGAAATGAATCACTTGGAGTGAGATAAACTAGCTTTATACCTATTGTTACCTGCTTTTGACCCAAGAAGATATCCAAAAAATGGGGTCTAGTAGGTTGTTCCAGTTAGGAGGAGAAATTGGTGATAATCAGATATTTGTATTTATTTTGTAAATAAACAAAAGCAAAATAAATAAAGTCCTATGTCTCTGAACAAAGAAGGAATGAAATAGCAGAAAACAGCTTCTTGTGAACACAGCACCAAGAACACTCTTTTCAGTCTGCACCCTGATCCAAAAATCTCTCCCCATTTCTTCTTCCAGAATCAGCCACTATGCTTTCAGTTGCTCCTTCAGGCTGTCTCTCTCTCTCTCTCTGTATCTCAGACTTTCCCATTTTTTTTGTTCTGTCTTCCCTGCTACACACGCCCTACCCAAAAACAATACTCAGAAAATCTCTTGAGCCGGTTCACATGCTCCTTTTATCTTAGGTGGGGGCTTATCCTTACAGTTATGTTAACTGAAGGGTGAGTTCATACCTCTCAATCTCTATAAGGTTTTAACTCAATCCATAACAAGTTTTCTGCCAGTGCATTACACTATTTTCCACCCATTGGCACACAACACCAAAGGATCCGGACAAATGTGTGCAGTTGCAATGGCCACTAACTGTGCCAAATGTTCAAAAGGGCCTCAATCCAGCCTCTAATTTTAATCCTGCAATTTTAAATGATGGATTATCACATAGTGGAGCAGTAGATTTGCTTTTCTCATCTCCTTTAATAAACAATAGCTTCTCTCTGAGTGATGGATTAACAACAATAGGCCTCATGAAAAAAACTTGTATTTTGTGGAGCCTTTGAAAAAGGATAAACTGGATGTGCACTGAAAAGGGCTATGACATTGTCAGAGAGATGGGTGGAGAAGTTAGACTTTTCTGTTAAGAAATGCTTTTAAAAAGCCAATTTTAAAATAGTGTGTTTCAGGTGCCTATTAAGGACCTGATCCAAGCCCTATAGAAGTCAATGGGGGGAGTCCCTTTGACTTTAATGGACTTTGGACCAGCCCCTAAATTAAACACACTACTCACTGATAGCCTTCAGTTTTTAGACTCATCAGCCAAGAGTGAATCTTCCCAAAGCAATTTATGAACAATAATGAAACATCCTATTTTTTCCCATCAAGCTGCTTCAAATTTTCCCTTTGTTTCTTTGAGGTCTTGGTGAAATTAGATCATTTATTTATCTCTAAATTCATTCCTAAGCTAAATTATTTGTGTTCATTATTACTTTTTAATGGGAAGGAATTTTCACTGTATATTGTTCCACCAACAATCTATTAAGTGTAGGGTAAACACTGAAAATGAATCAAGAACAAATTGAGACTGCTGATGATTTACTCAATGTGTAGCTTCTTCATATATCTCTTCTTATGCAGGGCAAAGAGGTTCAGCTCTTTGCAGTTAATTATCTATTATAACACTTTAACATCCTATAAACTTCAAAGTGGGCAGGCAATATAAATGTAGAACTGATAATTCCAAGGAACATGAAACTCTCCTCATTGAAAAAAGCCAACCTGTCTCACTACAGAAAAGGGAATTTGAATATCCTCAATCAGCCTCAGCTATATCTATCCAGTTTACATCCTTGACATAGCTAGAGAAATATATACACTCATTTGTTTGAGAGCAAGTGAGCACAGAATAGTGATGGGAGGTGTGACAGGTTGCCCCCGCCCCTCTGGGGTGCCATCTGATGTACTGGGGTCCCACTGAGCCCGCCTGTTCCACCAACCTGGGCTCCCTCACCTTGTCCTGCTGTGCCAGGCCCTCAAGCCTCTTCTAGCACACATATAGATAGGGACACGCCCAGCTGCAGAAAGAAACAGACAGTGAAATCAGCTCTGTATGGGAAGAATCAGCTAGGAGATTGTCCAGTACTCAAGTGCACACCCCCTCTGGAGTGTAAACCCAAAATTGTATTGTCTTGCGCTGCATAGAAATCTGTACAGCATAAGCTCATGAAAATCACCCCATCCCTCAATGTAGAGGGAGATATGCACAGCTCTTGTCCAACCTCCCCATTATGAATTGCATAAACTGGTTTAAAGAGAATAAAACAAGTTTATTAATTACAAAGGATAGATTATAAGTGATTATAAGCGTTAGCAAACAGATCAAAGCAGATTACTGAGCAAATAAAACAAACATGCAAACTAAGCTCAATACATTGAAGAAACTGGTTACAAGTAGTAATATCGCACCCTAAATGTTGTTTTAGGCATTTCTTTCACAGGCCGGTCACCTTTTCCAGCCCAGGCTCGGCTCTTCTCCCCCTCCCCGCCAGTCCTTGTTTCTTACATGTTCTTAGCAGTCATCCTGGGTGGGGATTCAGTGAAGAATCAACCACTGAATACCTCACTTCCCTGCCTTAAATAGGATTTACATATGGCAGGAATCCTTTGTCTCTCAGGGTATATCTACATCGCGCAGTTGTCGCCAAAACTTTTGTCATTTGCGGGTACTTAAAAAAGCCCCCCCGCAAAAGACAAAAGTTTTGCCGACGCACAGGATGGTAAAAAAATTATATTTACCAAATTCATGGGTGTTTATGATACACAATTAGAGCCAGGTTTCTCATTACACGAGCATTAATAGGACTATTCACTTAGAAGCACATTATGCCTGGCCTTTATGCAGATGGGAAAGTTGCATGGAAAAAGGTAATTAAAGCACCTAACTTTAAGCATGTGAGTAGTCCCACTGAAGTCTCATGCAGTCAGAGTACAGAGATGGTTGTAGAGAAACATAAGCCTCGGAGACTACTCACACACTTCAAGCCCAGCACATTCTCAAGCATGTTGCTGAATGGGTGCCATGGTTAGTACAGAGTTCATATCTGGATCCCTCGCTCTGTTAGTGCTATACTGAATATTAAAAACATTCAAATCCAGCTGAAGGGAGTGGGAAGCTAGGGTGACATTCCAAAAATTCTGAGTACAAGAGCCACTCAGAGCAGTAAAGTTACAGAGAAAAACAGCAGCACTCTGATTGGCTATCAGCCAAGTAGCATACTGGGATTCACACAGTATGTGACTGAGAAATAACTGCATTGTGATTATGCATATGAGACACCCACCACTAGTCAGAACGCTGGGAACTGCATTGCTGAGGGAGAAAAAAAAACCTGTAGTTATTCAACAGTAACCGTACGACATCTCTGCACTCTGACTGCATGAGCCACTTCCACTGCAGTAAAGTAGGATATATATTTTATACCTTCAATATAGATTGAAGGGATAGTGAAAGTGGGTTTAAGAATTGTTGTCTGTGATTGGGAAAATGCAGTAGGAGGCTTGTATTGCCTTTGGGGTGATCTGTAGGCTGGGTTGGGGGCCTTAATGTAACATTCCATTGGCATTGTTTTATTTAAATTGTGTAATCTTCCTAGAACCTGCGATAGGTACAGTGAAAAACTCTGAATAAGCGAATACAAATAAATATTGTATAAATCTTTTCTAGGAGTAGATTACACTCCCCACACCTACCTTATTTACATTAAACTAGTTTATATGCTGACTTCTCCTATTCAGCCAGCACAGTATTATCCCTAGAGAGGAGCAAACAGCTACACATTTACCTTTTGCTGATTACATTGTTTACACACACAGCAGCAGTTGACATGGCTGCAAACCGGCAACAATTAAAATGAATCCCCACATGTAATACAATGTGTCTTAAATCTAGAAAATAAATATAGATTAAAGATTCCAAGATGCTTCTCTCACAAGAAAGTTCATGTGTAGCTATGAAAGCACTCTTCAAACTTTATAATTACTATTTTTATAACACCCATCCTGTACGTTTGTACTCTCTGCTGACTCCTTCACTATCTCATTGCGCATATGAAATCAGTATATCTGATAAAAAGAAAAAGAGTGAGCTACTGGAAAAGTCAATAGGCTAGATCCACAAAGGGATTTGGGTGCCAAAGTCCAAAAATTAGATACCTAAAGCTCCTGCTCAGCTACCACCTTACCCTATAGGCAGCTAAATTCCCTAGAGACCTTAGGGGACTTTAGCGACAGAAACTAAGTGCCAAAAATTGTGTCAGTAGGCATATGAATAGCCCCCAGTTCCTGACACTTATCTCATCCCTACACCCTGGTGGGATCTTCAACTAACTGTTTCACCACCTAGTTCACCTATGGGGCCTGATCCAGTAGGCAGCCTCTGAGAATGTTTTTGTTTGAATCCCAATCAGTAGGCAGAGGATGAAAGGCTGCCTCCCTTATAACTTTTAGCACGGTGGTTAGAGCATTCATCCAGGAGGCTCGGATTCAAATCCCACATTAGGTAGAGAGGGATTTGAACCTATCTCCCTCAGGAGTGCCCTACCCACTGGGCTATCAGATTTCTCTCACTCTAGCCTATTGAAGCTGTTCCACTCCATATAAATAATTAAATATTTACTGAGCCAAAGAGCAAGTGATAAAGGCTCTATGGTCCAGTGGTTTGGACACTTCTGTGAGAGACATGGGTTTAAATCACTTTTGTGATGACTAATTATTTATACAAAATGTAACTGCTTCAACAGGAGACACAGAGTCCTACCCCAGAATACCCCATAACCCAGTCATTAGGGCATTCAAAACCCTTCTTTACATCATACAGAGGGCAGATTTGAACCCTGGTCTCCCACATCCTACGTGAGTGCTCTGACCATTGGACTAAAGAATATAAGGGGGACACAGGCACCACTGCCTCATTTTTTTGTAAGAAAGACACGTAACTCCAGAAGAGGGTTTGCAACTTTGAATTCTGAGTGGAGGGAGGCACCTCTCTCCAGTCCAGACTTAGGTGCCTAAGTTTTTGAGGGGGCAGAGCTTCAGCCACACCACTGTCCTCAGCATTTCCTATTGGCTAGTGTAGGCAGCTCCCTGATCAGCTTGCTAGCTTTGTTGAATCACCTTCTTAGGTGCCTAACTCTCCCCATGCATTGTATAGGAAGCCCGGGATTCCATTAAGGCTATATATTCCTTAGGTAGCAGAGTTCATAAAGTAAGGCATTGCAACACTGAGCCTAAGTCCTTTTTGTGGATCTAGCCAAACTATTTCAAGCATGGAGCCAATGTAAATGCTGAAACCAAAAGCCCACTCCATCTACATTTTCTTGTAATTGAGACACACATCAACAAATGGTAGGAAAATCAGTAAGGGTTCCCAACTGACAGCCCCAGAGACTGAAATCCAATTTATCAAATGAGGCACAGAATATAAAGTAACGATTTAAGTACCTCATTCTTGTTCTGGATATCTGAGTCTAGCAAAGTTGTTTCTGTGGTGTGGATACTTGTGCCCTTGCAAACTCATTTCACCTGGTCATCACACACCATCACATAGCTATGACTTTCTTTCACTTTCTTATTGGGATGTATGATATGTGATGACCTGAGGATGTCATCGCATATGGAGTACTGCAAGAAACCTCCTCCAGGATAGATTCTGAGAAACACTGGGGGAAGAAAGAAGAAACAGGTTGTTACTCAGCTAAGTTTGAAGCAGGGGGTTGAGAGTCCACTCTCCTTGAGCCTCAGTTTAATGGTACATTAGAAAGGAGCTCCCGTGCTGACTGTGCAAAAGCCAAAAAAAAAAAAAAAATGGGGCACGTTCTTAGCTTTGTCATTTTATTTTGTGAGTGTTGCCTCCAAAGAGTATCTTTGCTCAGGAGATGGGCAAGATTCTGATGCAGATTTCTGATCAGGACTGAGCAGATAAACCTTACAATAGCTGGATGGAATATTGTGGGTGGGGACTCAATAGGTCTCAGCTCACACTTTGGAACAGAGATTAAATGCCCCTGTATATTTGTAAACCACTGTGCTTCTTGAGGTCCATCTGTGGGACTCTAATTCAAAAGCTTTCCCCCCCTATCAGTGAGTTGCCATTTTCACAACATCCTGGACTAGAGCTCAAATAACTCTGAGGGGGGGCGGGGGGGGGGGGGAAGGAAGAAAAAAAATTCAGCAAAATTTAAATATGAATAAAAGGAAAGGCATTTTCATAACATTTTTAATTAGATGTTAACTTTTAAATTATTGAACTATCAACTATCTCCCACATACTGCAGATATATGCATTAATGATCTCAAGTTTTGAAGAGAAGATAAATCTCTAATTAAGGACTATGGATTGCTCTACATTTTTATACATGTACTGTAAATAGTTCTTCAGATAATTTGTATATATCAGACCAAACTCTTTATCCACTAGAACTCAAGTTACAGACCGACAGATACTATAATTCTCAGACTCAGAACCTGAAAAGACATAATATAGTTTTATACAACATATTTGCTTACCCTAGAGGAAATTCATCAGCCTCTATTGGAATCCTCCGGGTCCTTCTGGTTTCTATTGGCTTCCACTCATTTTTATCAACTGCAATTAGAGCATCAGTAGTGCCAATCAGATTAAGATTTCTGATGTTTTATTCCAAAACCTAGTAACCAGTAAGAACAGGCTGAATATTTACAATTGGAATTTTCCATCTTGAGGGTTCTCCACTATCACTTGCTCCAAAGTCCATAAGGTGAATGCAATGGAAAATCAGGCCATAATATCTAGCACAATTTGGGTGCTTTATAAAACAAAACAGAATACTGAAAATAATAAGTGTAATGTTAATATTACATATTTTTTGCTTAATACACAAATGAGGGCCTAAGTCTTACAAGCTGATTTGCATGGACAGACTCTTAAACCTACTGCAGTCCCACTGAGGCTCTGCACCAGTACAGGGATCTGACTGAATACATCAGTTTGCAGGATCTGGGCAATAGATTTTTCAGGAACTCAAGATAATGTAATACAAGATTTAACCATACAGATCAAATTATTGATCCATCCAGCTCTGTATCCAGTCTCCAGCAGTGGTCAATATTTAGAACTCTGATACTGCGGTGATTGTTACTGTATAAGTAGCTAGATAATCCAGCATATAAGGGTCCAAGTAGTTGTGCAAATCTGTCTATGGAAGGAACTGTTCTTCATGATCCCTGTGGTGGTCATTTTTCAACCAGCAGCATGAGATTTGCCTGCCCTTATCTTTGTATGCACAACTGCAGGTGTGGGGGTTGGTTATAAAATTATCCAGGACTTCTGTGCAGCTACATTATTTCACTCTCACCTCAGCAAATCCCACAGCCTAATTCCAGTCTTTGGGGAGAAGTACAGCATCTCTTTCATTTGTCCTAATACTGACTTCAGGAAGAACTCAATAAAATAAATTTCCCTTAAGCTAAACCTTTCGATGCCAAGTTTAATTCCTTTGGGGCAAATTCTGCCTTTGTCTATGCATACATAGCTCTTATTGTTTGCAATGTGAGTAGCACACTTGAATCCCAAAAGAGGATTTAGCCCAGAGCCTGGGCAGGTCAACCCTTGTAACCATATGGAGCCCCAACAAAGTTGCTCTTCTGAAGCTAGTTATAGGATCTGGGCATTAGAATGGAAAAGCTTAACTAGTGCAGGGCAACTGTCCTGCTCTGTGATATTTTTTGCCTATTAAAATAGATAGCAAATACCGTTGCTTTACAAAGTAGGTAAATTTACTTAAAACACCAAAGAAACTGAATTTACAACTAAGACCCACTGCAGATGAGAGAGACTTGACATATATATTGCATAATATAAATACATGGCAATCAATTAAATGCTTTCCTGGCATTATCTTCATCATTCCTTTAAATCAAGTGTAGGGAATCAACAACAGGAAAACCAGAACCCTTTCAGAAATAAGGATAATTACACTGCTCTACAGCCAAAATGCTTCTGAAATAAATGTAGTCAAACTTTACTAATTCCGGGTCACTGAGAACGAAAATGATGCTTAAAATTGTTGATTGGCTCTAGTTTTCAAGATATGCTATTGGGTCAGTATATATGACCCTTGACTTGGGAATGGCGGAGAATAAGTGAGTTATAAAGGGAAGGGATCTCAATTTAAACCAGAAATGACTAAAATACATCTTTGACTGGATCTATGAATAAATCTATGACTGGGTTTGGACAGTACTTGCTTTTTAGGCAAAACAATGAATGATGCAATCTGAAGCTGGTATTGCGTCATACATGATATGAATTGCATCATGTTATTCCTAGAAGTCATGGATGATGCAATCATAATGAAGCTTACGTCACTCTGCTGAACAAATTGCCCTATATCAGCTCTAGAAACCATACAGTGTCGTGCTCTCTTATTTGTCAGTGTTTGATTTTGCAAAGGGACACATTTCTGTTTAGCCAAAGTGAGCTGAGATGCCTCGTACTTGTGTGAACAGTGCAGATAACTTCTGCTATGTTTGTGGTGAAGTGACTTTTGCATCACAAAAGCGCAGTATAACCACTATGGTTAAGAAAGCCTATCACCTTTATTTTGGCTGCAAAATTGGAGATCAGGACAAGAGGTGTCCCCACACATATGCTGCAACACTTGTGCAACAAATCTTCGCCAGTGGTTGAACAGGAAAAGGAAATCTATGCCTTTTGCAGTGCCAATGATTTGGAGAGAGCCAACAGATCATACCAGCAATTGTTACTTCTGCATGGTGCCTCCAGTTGGGAAAGGTGTGTCAAAGAAGAAAAAGTGGACTGTGCATTATCCAAACATTCCATCAGCTATACACCCAGTAGCCAATCAAGGAAGATTTTGTTACCACCCATACACATCAAGCTGGGTCTGATGAAGAACTTTGTCAAGGCCATTGACAAAACACAAGCAGCTTTCAAGTACCTCCGTGGAAAATTTCCAAGGTTAAGTGAAGCTAAGATAAAGGAAGGTGTCTTTGTTGGTCCTCAGATTCGTGAACTTCTTCGAGATGATGCATTTGACCATGCACTGCATGGCAAGGAAAAGACGGCATGGAAAGCCTTCCAGTTAGTGGCAATAAATTTTCTCGGAAACAACAAGGCAGACAACTACAGGTTGTTGGTGGAAAACCTCCTCAAGGCATACAAAAGCCTTGGTTGCAACATGTCACTAAAGATACATTTTTTGCACTCTCATCTAGATCTTTTTCCACCGAACTGCGGAGCAGTGAGCGATGAGCATGGCGAGCGATTTCACCAGGACATTGCAACAATGGAGAAACGCTATCAGGGCAAATGGAGCCCATCAATGCTTGCAGACTATTGCTGGACAGTGATAAGAGATGCTCCATTTAATGAATACAAGAGACAAGCCAAGAAGCGCTGAGTAGACACTGAATAGGACTAAACTACGTACAGAATAGTTTTTTGCCTTTGTTTCATAATAAATTTTATTTATATAACTCTTTTGCTGATTTTTAAAGTGTTACCTAAACAGGACAGGTGAAATATTATCATGTAAAGCAACCATAAACACATGAAAAGACCTAGGTTTACAATTTATGATTAAAACTCTACTATCTACACAATATACATAGACATAAAATGTAAAAACTTAAATATCTTAGAAACAGTAGCCAATCAGTTGTTTTAATTGTCATATTTGAATTCAGCACATCAAAATACATAATAAATAGTACATTTTATCTCTGAAGCAGACGACTTCTCAAAAATTGTAGACCAGTGTTATGGAAAGTTCTGACACCAACAGAAAATAAATTATCGAGAGCTGTGTTTGGTGGATTGATAGTAAGACTGACAGCATGGAGATTTAATCAACTAAACATGTTTTAAACATTCCCTAAAAGACCTTATAAATAATCATCAAGGTTTAAACTTATTACATGTCACAGCCAGAGCGTGTGAAGCTTGGCTGTTTCTCCTCAGTGCATGTGAACTTGAGATTTTTTTCACTTAGATTCACACACCTCGGAGTTGTGCTGAGTTTCAGGTTCAATAGAATTAACTGCATCTGAAGCTAAAAATTGGCCCAGGTTCACCTGAGAGGAGAGATGGTCCTGAACCACAATATTGTGATCCACATCTGAATTACCTCTAATACTGGGGTTCAGCTCCAAAGAGTTTTTCATCTTAAAGCTTTGCTAGTTTGCAAATATCTAGTTAAAAAAAAATCAACCTTTAATACATAAGAAAAAAAACTACTTTCTGGTAAATGTTATTTAACACAGATCTCACATCTTAATGTAAATTATTCACCTGGAAACTAGCTTCAGCAGCTTTGTTTTTAAATTGTTAATTGGAAGTGCAATATACAAAATTCTTAATTTATTTTCTTTCCCATTACTTTCGTACTTCATTATAACTAATGTGCTGTACAAAGTAGTTAGAAGTATTTCCTGAATTTCCAGACCCCACTACTCTGAATAGTTGATGGTGACAGAAATGTTCAATTGTGCATAATTCTACTGATATACATTATTAAGAACTTTTTTTTTAAAGACAGCAATAACATTATAATATTTAACATTTTGTCCTCATGAAATACACTTCTCGGTTTCATAAGACCTCAGATAGAGAGCAGGCAGTCTTATAACATACTTCAGTATCATTCTCGTGTATAATGGATGAGATTCAACATAAGAGAGGAGATTGTGATCCAGTGGGTAAGGCACTGGAGAGGGACTCCAGAGAGCTGGCTTGTATTCCCAACTCTGCTACTAACATGCTATATGATCTTGGGCAAGTCACTTCATTTTTTTGTGCCCCATTTTCCTTCCCCCTCTCTGTCTGCCTTGTCTATTTAGATTGTAAGCTCTTTGGGGCAGGGATTGTCTCTTGTGTGTTTGTCCAGTACCCAGTGATATGAAGCCCTGACCTTGAGTGAAGCCTCTAGGTGCTGCTGCAATGAAAATAATAATCAGCAATCTCAGTTTGCTTCCTTTTCCCAAATTGTGGCACAATTCATATAGTGTGGATGAGTCCTTGTGGACTCAGCATCTAGCAGGAACAAGCTCTTAGGATCAACTAACCACAGTAATGACATATGGAAGTAACTTTCTGTCCACTAGAGCAGCTGTAGGAAATTTTAGGCTATTTTTAAAAAGTATCAATATCAGAAACTTGATGTCAGGTGTTACTGAATGGGCAACACTTTCCCCACAATGTGGGTGCAGAGGAACCTGCTATAGTACACAGGGTGAGCTGCCTGCTATGACCTTGTACAGTCTTGATGTCCAATGCACATGCAGAGTTTTCTTTTGCAAGTACCCCCAGGGGCCCAGCGTACATGGAGCTTGGAGGAAGAAGCAGGCCAGGGTTGTGGATTTTGCGATTGTAATTAAATAAATAATTGGCACAAGAATATGCTTCACATGTTCACAGCATTTAAACAATGTATTAATCTACTATATAGATCTACCAGCTCTTTCTCCTGCTTGGGAGAATTCTTCTCCCACCCAGGCCCCTATGGACTTCAGGCTTGGATCAACAAAGAGACTTTAGTGCCTAGAAAATCACTGGGATCCACAAAGCCTGAGTTAGGCCCCCAGGCTCCCTATAGCAAATGGCTTAGTGCCTGAGAATGGGATCCACAAAAGCCAGCAAGCTAAGGGGCTCCCCACCTGAGGTAGCCAATAACAGATGATGAGGAGAGGGTGTATCCAAAGCCCGACCCTTCTCTCGTTCCTAAATGCAGGCTGGAGGAAGATGCCTATCTCTGGTTGGGTTCCACAGCTGTGAACTTTCACCTGGAGTGCCAACATTGTGGTGGTTTGGGGCATGTTGTAATATTTTAGATGGAACATATGGGCCCAAAGAGTCAAAGATGTTAACATGACCCTGAAAATGTCCAACATTAAACAAGATTCAGGGTTTGGCATAAAAAGACCTTAGGCTGCTTGCCGTCATGGCAAACACACCATTAAAAAAATCCTTTTAGCCTTTTATTAAAGATACAGAAAAAGGAAAACCTGTTCAAGCATTTGAAATCAGAACATAAGAACGGCCATACTGGATCAGACCAAAGGTCATCTAGCCCAGTATCCTGTCTTCCAACAGTGGCCAATGCCAGGTGCCCCAGAGGGAATGAACAGAACAGGTAATCATCAAGTGATCCATCCCCTGTTGCCCATTCCCAGCTTCTGGCAAACAGAGACACCATCCCTGCCCATCCTGGCTAATAGCCATTGATGGATCTATCCTCCATGAATTTACCTAGTTCTTTTTTGAACCCTTTTATAGTCTTGGCCTTCACAATATCATCTGGCAAAGAGTTCCTGTAATTGCCGGGATCGCCTCTGGAGCTCTTTTTAAAAATTGGCATCACTTTAGCTATCCTCCAGTCATTTGGTACAGAAACTGATTTAAATGATAGGTTACAGACTACAGCTAGTGGTTCTGCAATTTCACATTTAGGTTCCTTCAGAACTCTTGGGTGAATACGATCTGGTCCTGGCGACTTATTACTGTTTAGTTTATCAATTTGTTCCAAAACCTCCTCTAATGACACCTCAATCTGGGACAGTTCCTCAGATTTGTCATCTAAACAAAAAGGCTCAGGTTTGGGAATCTCCCTCAAATCCTCAGCCATGAAGACCGATGCAAATAATTCATTTAGTTTTTCTGCATGGGCCTTATGGTCTTTGAGTGCTCCTTTAGCATCTCGATCGCCCAGTGGTCCCACTGGTTGTTTAGCAGGCTTCCTGCTTCTGATGTGCTTAACATTTTTTTGTTATTACTTTTTGAGTCTTTGGCTAGCTGTTCTTCAAATTCTTTTTTGGCTTTCCTAATTATATTTTTACACTTCATTTGCCAGAGTTTATGCTCCTTTCTATTTTCCTCCTGAGGATTTAACTTCCACTTTTTACAGGATGCCTTTTTGCCTCTCACTGCTTCTTTTACATTTGAAATGTAAAATATTAAGGCTTTAATTTTAACATACCTTGTTCCGTTTCCCTTTAGCTGGAGAGAGCGTCTTTGGTGTTGACCTTCACTTGTAACCTTACTGCTGGGAAAACACAGAAACAACACACTCTGAGACCTAGTAAACTTGTATCAACATTGTGGTGGTATTACTTTTAGTTGCCCCTCCAATGAATTTTAGTTGCCTCTCCAATTATAGGCTCAGAGCAGTGTTGCAAAATATGCAGTTGTGGCTGGCTAAACCAGACTCTTATTAGCAGAAGGCAAAAGGAGAGAGACATGAAAGAAAAGAAATAAGGCGGGGAAGGAAAAAGGACACAATAGGGTTAAGGAAGTCTGAGACCTAGTTTTATATATATATATATCAGGCTTGTAAGGGACCTCAGGAGGTCATTTATTCTAACCCCCTGCTCAAAGTTGGACTAATCCCCAGACAGATTTTTGCCCCAGATTCCTAAATGGCCCCCTCAAGGATTGAACTCACAACCCTGGATTTAGCAGGCCAATGCTCAAACCACTGAGCTATCCCTCCCGCAAATGGTCAGGAATTAGCCAGAGCAAGTGGAGGCAGCAGTGCAATCTGGATCCCCCTCTCTGGCCTGGTCTAGTCAGGACATCTCTCAGGATTAAGACAAAGAAGGTCCAGGATCCCAAGAGACGGTGGGGATGGCAACCTTGATGATAAAGCTTGCTGCAGCAACTGCTGGCAGACAGATACTTCTTTTACTATTTTTTCCCCAAAGCCTTTTCTTTTTAAGAACCCCCAAAGGGAGCCTTGAGCAGAACAGTTATTTGGTCCACCAATCGGCCTAATTTCCGACACAACAATTTTGGTTCGTTGATTTCTGGTCCTCTACACCTCTCATTTACCAGTCATAATCTTAACATAGTCTCTGAGTGGTAACAGTAAAACCCTTTCTGCTTAAATTAATTCAGTCTGCCTCCTCCTTACATCTTTTCTTAAAGAATTTTAAGTAACACGTCATTGTGATGATGTATGAACTTTCACTCAGTTTTTACAGTTGAGCTTACAGTTAGGGTGAATTTGTAGGCTCAATTATCACAACAGGCCTCCCTTATAACTTTTTAGCCCCATGGTTAGAGCACTTGCACAGAAAGTTGGAAAGTATAAAGGAGGCAGCACCACCACCACCTCTCCCCCCAGATTTTGGATGGGTCCTAATCCATTAGGCATGTTCTGCTATTTTGCCTAGGGAGCCCAATGATCTGAGGCAATATCTATTTTCATCTGGTTTGAGGATCCCACTGGGGCTTAGACATGAGAATGAGGCATTATGTGCATGTCCAGAAGCAGAAACTTAGGTGCTTATGGGGAAAAAATAGGTGCCAAGTGATATTTGGTCCCTATAGGGTTAGACAGCAGCCAAGCAGGGGTTTGGAGGATCTCAGTGACACCTAAATTTTGGACTAGCTGCCTAAAGTGGGGAGTTAATTGCCTAAGTTCTTTTGTGGATACGGGCCCCAACGTACTACACCGCTACCCAGGTTGCGTGCTAGTTCAGTCTCTGCCCTATGGGTCAAATTCAGCCTTGTGCAGACAGGCCTGTGATGATGATGATGTTCGTTCATTGTTATCGATGAAGACCTCAACAACTCATTCTTTCGATGACCGGGCTCTGTGCGTCCGAAGATGACTGATCAGTCCGATTCGGGCGTGGAACGTCCTGTCATACGTCGGGCAGACATGTAATGGCACTGCCGATGATGTACGAGCAGCTCTGAACTTGCGCAGCTCACGCTTTTTTTCAGCCTCAGCAATACGCCTCGCCTCAGAGGTATTACTGCCTGTGTGAATGAGGTTGCGCCATGCTGGACGGTTCAGTGCAAAGGTTTCCCATGTGGCGGTGTTGATCTTGAAGGACTTCAAAGAGGTGTTCAGCGTGTCCTTGAACTGCTTCTTTTGTCCTCCATGGGAGTGCTTTCCCTGTGTGAGTTCTCCATAGAAGAGCTGTTTAGGAATGCGTTCGTCTGACATTCTCATGACATGTCCGGCCCACCTGGTCTGGGCTTTCATCAGCAATGTGTGAACTGACGGCAGACTGGCTCTAGTAAGGACATCAGTATCGGGCACTTTGTACTGCCATCTGATTTTTAGAAGCTTTCGCAGACAGGAAATGTGGAAGTGATTGAGCCTTCGTGCATGACTCCGATAGACAGTCCACGTCTCGCAGGCGTACAGCAGAGCTGGAAACACCACTGCTCGGTAGACCTTCAGCTTCGTTGGTAGGCTGATCCCTCGACATTCCCAAACGTTGGAGCGCAATCAGCCAAATGCAGAGCTGGCTTTAGCAATTCTGCAGTTTACTTCATCATCGATTGACACTGCTTGGGAAAGGGTACTGCCCAGGTACGTGAAGTGGTCCACTGTCTGAAGACTCTGTCCATTTACAGTGATGGACAGTTCTGAGTATGGAGCGTGGGGAGCTGGCTGGTGCATGACCTCAGTCTTCTTGATGTTAATGGTGAGACCGAAGTTGTTGCCTGCAGTTGAAAACTTGTCCATACTGGCTTGCATTTCTGACTCTGTACTAGCATTCAGAGCACAATCATCGGCAAAGAGAAAGTCTCGAAGTAGTTTCCTTCACCTTGGTGATGGCACGCAGTCACCTCAGATTGAATAGTTTCCCATCAGTTCTATACTTCAGGCCTACTCCTTCAGTGCAGTGTTGAAAGGCATCAGTCAAAGTGGCAGAGAATATCATGCTGAACAAAGTGGGTGCTAAAACACACCCTTGCTTGATGCCATTGGTGACTGGGAAGGCCTCACATGTTTCACCGTCATCCAGGACACGAGCCATCATACAGTGATGAAATTGACGTACCATTCATATAAATCTGTCTGGACAGCCAAATTTCGACATGATCCTCCACAGGCCCTGGTGACTGACAGAGTCAAATGCTTTCGTGAGGTCCACAAAAGTTGTGTAGAGTTCACGATTCTGCTCTTGACATTTCTCCTGTAGCTGATGCACAGCGAAGATCATGTCAATAGTCCCACGTCCCTTGTGGAAGCCACACTGTGATTCTGGCAGTAAGCCCTTCTCCAGGTGAGTGATCAATCGGTTCAACAGAACCCATGCAAGAACTTTCCCCGCTGTAGAAAGCAGCAAGATTCCACGGTGATTGTTGCATACCTGGCGATTGCCCTTCCTCTTATAGAGGTGCAAGATGGACGCGTCTCTGTATTCTTGTGGAATGGTTCCCTGCTTCCAGAAGGACTGAAACAGCTCAGTGAGTTTCAGTAGCAGCACGGGTCCACCGACTTTGTACACCTCTGCTGGTATGGCATCTGACCCTGGGGCTTTGCCACTTGACAGCTGATTGATAACTTTCTTCACTTCGTCCTCTTCTGGTGAAGCATCCATGGAGTCACTGACTGCAACCTGGGGCATCTTGCCAATGGCCTCATCATTGATGACTGAGGGGCGATTGAGAATTGCTTCAAAGTGTTCAGCCCATCTCTGGAGAATCTACGTCTTCTCTGTAAGGAGTACAGTACCATCAGAGTTCAGGAGGGGAAAGCTCCCAGAAGACTGTGGACCATAGAGTGTGTTGAGGGCTTCATAAAACCGCTTATAGTCGTTCCTGTCTGCATATGCCTGTATTTCATCTGCTTTGGCGCTCAGCCACAAGTCCTGCATTTTGCGCAATCGGTTCTGTACTGTTCTGCGAACGTTGATAAAGGCGGTCTTCTTTGCCGCTGAGGATGGATCGTTTTGATATGCATGATGCAGGCGGTGCTTCTCAGCAAGTAAGACCTGGATTTCTGCATCATTTTCGTCAAACCAGTCTTGCCGCCTGCATGTGGAGGGCCCCAATACCTTCGATGCAGCTGTATGGACAGTGTTGCGGAATCGCTCCCAGTCTTTCTCAACGTCATCCTCAATACGAAGATCAGCAAGTTCATTCTCTAGGTCTTCCGCTAGATTTTCAGTGATGCGGCTGTTCTTCAGCTTCGACACGTTGATCCTTTTGAGAGCCTTACAGCCTTGTGGTCGTCTCTTCGGCATGATACGGAGCTTCATTTTGGATACTATGAGCCTATGATCAACAGTCAGCGCCTCACATCGCTTTTGTAACCTTTTCTAGCCCCCTCCTCGTTCTACGGAGGTGAGCAGTGCAATCCTGAATAGGGCTGCTCAGTCGCTCAAGAAGATGCCGAGCTCCACTGCTGCTTCAGTCAGTGAGGAACGACCATTATGCCTGAGCCGCCTATGTGCAGGTCCGCGGCTACAGCTCCCAGTGTATCCACACCTGCTGCTTCGTCGCTCGCCCATCACCACAGGACTTGATATGATGCAATATGATATGATGTCGAGACTTGCGCGTGAATTGGATTAAAGTGAGGGAGAGTTGCGCGACGTCAGCCTCACTCTCTCTTCCCAGTTCCTATCTGCATCCAGTGGCAGGACAGAAGTCGAGACGGCTGGAGATAGGGCAGGGCACAGTGGATGACCAGGACAGCAGACAGGCCTACTTACCACTTAAAGGCCATTTCACAAGGCCTACATACCACTTAAATCCTACTTAATTTCTTTGGGTGAAATCCTAGTCCCATTGGTCAATGGCAAAACTCTCATTGAATTCTATTGGGCCAGGATTTCACCTTCAAAATATAGCATAAGTGACAGGAAGGAAGGCTTTCACCCTAAGAGAATAAATCAAGTCACCCTAGAAGCAGAGAAAAATGCTTTGGTCATTGTCAGCAGGTTGGTTCTTAGTTTTTGTTCAAATAAATAACAATAAAAGGAGAATCTTCCAAACAGAGTCAATAGATAAGCTGGCATGTTTCAGCCTTGCTAATAAAGGAAGCATGGTAAATGTCAGAGACTGTGCCTTAATCCTCACTTTCAAAGCTGGCTCTGTGGGCTTTTTATTTTGGGTTTGTATAGTAGGCATGATTTTTATTTTTTCCAGGTTATAAGACATGCTGATATCAAAGACTACGTAGAGAAGCATACACATAATAGTGAAGTCAGGCCAAAGAAGTGTCCGAGTAGATATGAAAAGGAAATGTTTTTGGCAGCAATGAAAGCTCTGATTGTCACTGTCTGAACTATACGTGGCATGTCTAGACAAATAAAGAATACTGTTGCCAGTCTGTCACTCTTCATATGTATATGAAATATTCACAACTACAATAAGCAAAAAGTCAGCTTTATTGTAATATACCAGATTTCCTAAACAAATTAAATATTTACTAAGAGTCATTTAAAGTAGCATAACCTGTAAGAAAATCAGCCCGTTCACAAGGGAAATCCACAGCTGGAATCGTTATCTTACATAGGATAAAATGGCTCTAACAGAATTAACTGACTCATACATCCCTCTATCTATACCAAAAGCATATACCCTTTTTTCTTCCAAAAGTGACTGAAAATTAAACAGGCAATTTAAGTGACTCAGCTGTAAATTCTACATGCTGGGATCTCATTAGCAGATTTGCAAGATCAGTTGATACATTGTATCATATCACTAAGTTTAAACAGCTGAAATGTTATTAATTGATCACTTCTTCTGTGAAGCCTACAAACCCCAATTCAACTCATCAAAAACACTGTGACCTAGTCATTGTATTAAAAAGAGAAGGGGACACAAAAGAGAATAACACCTTAAGTCAGAACTTGGAGAGACTCAGAGAAAGCTGAAATAACTAAATCCGAACCAGTTTAAAAATAGTGATATATGATATTGATTCATATATAGTCCAAGGAGATCACTGCCTGGTTTCCATCACTACAGGAGAATGGAGCAGGCCACTGGGGCCCTTTTTTCTCAAGAACCACAATTACAGGAAAATGCAGCAGGCTGTTATTTGTCTCCCTATATGGCAGTTGAAAAGGGCAGGAGGCCATTGCTGACTTCCACAAAGACGGGGGCTATCCAATAATAGACCTATGGAGGGACATCTCTGCTGTCTCTTCATGCCCAATCCAGCAAAGCACTTAGACTTGTGCTTAACTGTAGGCTTCTGAGTACTCCCACTGAAGTAATGTGCTAAAATGCTTTGCTGGACTGGAGTCTAAATCACTTAAAGGTATGGCCATGACATTTTAAAAAGAAAGTAAAGAATAAAAGTTAAAAGGTATATTTTCAATAGTTAACAGTACTGGAGAAAATCTTGAGCCCAATAATGCCCTCCAATTTGATTCTCTCTTTATCCAGCCTTTATTAGCGTCTCCCTGGCTATTAACCTAACCCTGGTGGTTCTTACCTCACTGAAAAAGGGCCAATATGGAAGGATTTATCACTTAATAAGAAATAACTTGGAATTTTGTCACTTGAAATACAGCACCTGTTTGGCTGACAATAGTCCTTAACAAGTAGATAAAGGAGGACTGCCATTGTAAACAGAAAAGAAATAAATCTTTACATTTTGGTTCCTCTTCATGGCTCCCTCAGCCAACCTCAGCAGCACTTTCTGCTCCCAAGACCCCATGAAACAGTCATAAGGGGACACACAACACGTGATTAAACTTTGGAACTCATTGCCACAGGAAGTCCTTGAGGACAAGTATTTAACAAAATGCAGAAAGGATTAGATATTAAGAATATCCAGAATTGTTATAATTAATTATAACAATTTTTGCAGGGATGTTAGACTTTAGGGTTTAAGCCAATCTCTAACTATTAGAGATCAGGATGAGACCTATGTGGAGGCAAAAATGGGTTAATCTGCACTACTGTGGGGTTCTTTCATCTTCCTCTGAGGCATCTGGTACTGCCCACTGCTGCAGACAGGGTCCTGGACTAGATCAACCTTGAGTCTATGGCAGTCTTATGACACAATGCCCTGGAGTGTACAAAACCTGTCAAAGCACTTGGCATTGTAAAATATAATAGAAAACAAAAAAATAACTAAAATAAGTAGTAAGCTAGTATTTATCATAATAGTCTTTCTCAGTCAAGTAAAGATGTTTGTTATCAGCCCCTATCAGGTAAGTAATATAACAAAGATCTTCATTTGCACATTTTATCATATTTTCACCATAAATTGCAATGTAAAAGCATAAGTACCTCATGTCTGCAGCTCATGAATTGTTTGCTGTTTGTCTGAAACTATGGCATTTAAATTAATTGTTGACAGGTTGTGAGATTTTTAGTTTACTGGAGCTTGTCTACTATTGACATTTTAATTAGCTTTTACCATACGTGCTGGAAAAAATTAAAACCAAAGCAGCATTATATAATGTCACCAAGATTCATTGTATATGTATACTTTTTATGTGTGCAGTGGGCTGAGAATGAGCCCATTTGCTTCTTCATTTTGCCACCACTGCCTCTATGGTAGCTAAATGCAGGCTTGGTAAAGAGACTCAGTGAAGATTTATTTCTTTTAATATTAAAAATATATTCCTTACTCATGTAACTAGCAGCATCTTCTGAGCTCATAAGCCTTTAAGCCACAAGTTTCCTTCTGGGGCAGTGAGACTCAGATCCTTTCTGGTTTGTCCCAGCAGAGATTCTCTCTGATGAACCCCAGGGATTATCTGAGCAGCCTGCATGGTACAAGACCTATTTCTCTCATACTCCTCTCAGGCACAACCCTGTGGCTCCTTACAAAGCCCCAATCACCAGACCACCCCACCCATAATTTCACACAAATAACTGTGCTGATGCTAGGGTGCCCTGGTACACACCAGTAGCAAAACTTACCAAATAGATCAAAGTGCAGATTTTATGTGAAGTTTGTAAGTGAAAATCCCATAGACTAGGTGTTTGGGTTCTATTCAACAGGATTTATACAGAGGCTTCAGTGTTGTGGGTATCTTGTAAGGCCACTTGGATTTTATATCCAACTTAAATATTTAGCTGGTCCACAAAAGCATTTTGCTCAATTGCAGCACACTTTCTGTGGATAGATGGAAACAACTAACAGTATAATACTTCTCCCCACACTTCAATAGAACTTATTCACTGAAGAAGAAGGGAGGAGAAGAGAAAAACAAAACAAAACAAAAAACCAAAATCACTTGACTGGCTTATTTTGTTTTGTTTTGTTTTCAGTTTCTATTAGGGCTGTCAAGTGATTAAAACACGCTAATCGCGCCGTTAAACAATAATAGAATACCGTTTTCAAATATATTGATTTCAGTTACAACACAGAATACAACGTGTACAGTGCTCACTTTATATTTATTTTTATTACAAATATTTGCACTGTAAAAATAATATTTTTCAATTCACCTAATACTAATACTGTCGTGAAATCTCTTTATCATGAACGTTGAACTAACAAATGCAGAATTATATACCAAAAATAACCACATTCAAAAATAAAACAATGTAAAACTTTAGAGCCTACAAGTCCACGCAGTCCAACTTCTTGTTCAGCCAATAGCTCAAACAAGTTTGTTTATATGTGCAGGAGATAATGCTGCTTCTTTCTTGTTTACAGTGTCAACTAAAAGCGAGAGCAGGCATTCGCATGGCACTGTTGTAGCTGGCATCACAAGATATTTACGTGCCAGATACGCTAAAGATTCATACGTCCCTTCATGCTTCAACCACCATTCCAGAGGACACATGGCCATGTTGATGATAGGTTCTGCTCTATAATGATCCAAAGCAGTGCAGACCGACGCATATTCATTTTCATCATCTGAGTCAGATGCCATCAGCAGAAAGCTGATTTTCTTTTTGGTAATTCGGGTTCTGTAGTTTCCACATCGGACTGTTGCTCTTTTAAGACTTCTGAAAGTATGCTCCACCCGTCATCCCTCTCAGATTTTGGAAGGCACTTCCCATTCTTAAACACTGGGTCGAGTGCCGTAGCTATCTTTAGAAATCTCACATTGGTAACTTCTTTGTGTTTTGTCAGATCTGTAGTGAAAGTGTTCTTAAAACGAACAATATGTGCTGGGTCATTATCTGAGACTGCTATAACATGAAATATACGGCAGAATATGGGTAAAACACAGAGCAGGAGACATACAATTTTTCCCCAAGGAGTTCAGTCACAAATTTAATTAATGCATTGTTTTTTTAACAAGTGTCATCAGTGTGGAAGCATGTCCTCTGGAATGGTGGCCGAAGCATGAAGGGGAATACAAATGTTTAGCATATCTGGCACATACATACCTTGCAACACTGGCTACAAAAGTGCTATGTGAATGCCTGTTCTCACTTTCAGGTAACATTGTAAATAAGAAGTGGCCAGCACTATCTCCCGTAGATGTAAACAAACTGGTTTGTCTTACCGATTGCCTGAACAAGAAGCAGGAGTGAATGGACTTGTGGGCTCTAAAGTTTTACATTGTTTTGTTTTTGAGTGCAGTTATGTAACAAAAAAACCCCTACATTCGTAAATTTCACTTTCGTGATAAAGAGGTTGCACTACAGTACTTGTAGGAGATTAACTGAAAAATACTATTTATTTTGTTTATCATTTTTACAGTGCAAATATTTTAATTACAAATAATAATATAAAGTGAATCCTGTACACTTTATATTCTATGTTGTAATTGAAATCAATGTATTTGAAAATGTAGAAAAACATCCAAAAATGTATAATAAATTTCAAGTGACATTCTATTATTGTTTATCAGTGTGATTAAAACTGCGATTAATCACAATTAATTGTTTTAATCACAATTAATTTTTTTGAGTTAATCGCATGAGTTAATTGTGATTAATTGACAGCCCTAATTTCTAAGTTAACTAAAGTTTGAACCAAAGAGCAGTTTGCATATCACTTTAATCACAGGTGTGGGAGCTCTGCCTATATGGTTAGTTTGATATACGTGGATGGGAATCTAATCTCTAATTTGGTGTACACGCCAGTTCTGTAGCATCTTTACGCTGTCCATCTGTTATGATGACAATCTGCCCACTCACAAGGTGGTGCAATAACCAGAGAGGGATAGCATGCAAACACAAAATCTGACATTCTCTATAGATAATAAGATGCCCACATGACATTCTTATAATGAAACTAGGAAATATGATCTAGATAATAATCTCAGACCAAATCAGTACTCATTGCTATGGAGAGGTTCTGTGGCACCATGTAGATAACATATTGAAGGTATTTTCTGTATTTTGTTACAAGAATGATTTCTGTCCCTGATGTGAAATTGGTCAGGGACATTTCTATCACATGACAGGGACCTCATCAAAGGTTGAACAATGTTGGTAAAGATCATTTAAGAAAATATATATAATATTATATTAACTGCAAAAATTACATTGTTTTGTATAAAGGAAGTTTGAAAAGCAATAACTGAATATTTTACGGAAAGCATCTGAATAAATAATCTGTAATACCCTCCGCCAAATCGGCAGGGGACTAGACCATATTTCCCTAGTTATCTTATTAGAGTGTCATGTTGGACAGTGTCAAAAGTTTTACTAAAATCAAGTCTACTGTCCCCCCCCCCCCAGGCCAGTAACTCTATCAAAGAAGAATATTAGGTTGATTTCTTCTTGATAAATCCATGTTGGCTATTATTTATCACCCTATTAACCTCTAGGTGCTTACAAACTGATTGTTCAATCATTTGTTCCAGTATCTTTCAAGGTGTTTAAATTAGGCTGATTAGTCTATAATTCCTCAGCTCCTCTTTATTCCCCTTCTTCAAGATAGATAGTATGTGTGCCCTTTTCCAGTTCTCTGGAATCTCACCTGTCCTCCATAAGTTCTCTAAGATAATCACGAATGGTTCCAAGATTGCTTCAGCTAGTTCCTTAAATATGGTAGGGTGAATTTCATCAGGATCTGATGACTTGAATATTTTTAATTTATCTAAAATGTTGTTTAATCTGTTCTTTCCATAGTTCGGCTTGTGTTCCTTTCCTCTGGTTGTTAATTTTAATTGTGTTAAGCATCTGCTCACAATGAACATTTTTAGTGAAGACTGAAGCAAAATAGATGTTAAACACCTGAGCCTTCCTGATGTCATCTGTTATTAGCTCTCCTTCCCTGCTAAGTAGTGGAACTACACTTTCCTTCACCTCTCTTTTACTCCTGGTATGTTTATAGAACATCTTCTTATTGCCTTTTATGTCCCTTACTAGGTATAACTCATTTTGTACCCTAGCCTTTCTGATTTCTTCCTACAGTTGGTGAAGGAGCTTTATGTTGTAACACTTAGGATGAATGCTAAAAGCTTGCTAAATTTTATTTACAGCCAAGAGAGAATAGAATCCAGTTTGGTGTTACCTGTGTTAGCTCTACAGAGAATGGAAAAATCAGCAAAAGCATATCACATCAGTATTACCCATTATTCTCAATACATCCAGGGAGCAAAACAATTGAAAAAGAAGGTGCTTTCCCTCCCGACTACTCTGAGACTAGAACCACATTTTAAATTCTAACTTAAGCATCAGGACTTGAGTTTTTAAAGTTTCACCCAAAGACTAATGCAACACAAAAGCCTTGCTCCAAAGGCTTCAGTAAGTCTATGGCAGTCCTTCCACGGACTTCAATCAGTTTTGGATCAAAACCCAAGTGCATGGGACTCAGTTTATGTGACTTTTAAGAAGCAACAGTTGATTCAGACAAGGTGTTCACACAAGTCATGATTTTTCACCATTAGCCACCCCAGTGGCCTGCTACAAAACTAAAGCGTGTTAATATACGTATAGCTAATATTAAACATTGATTTCATGGAAAGACAATACATAAATCACAATTTCATGACAGCATCAGTATTTTTCTCTTTAGACTTTTTGTTCATTTTTTGGATAAATGAGAATCTATTACAGATGGAATGCAATTTCTGTCCAAACACAGAGTATGTCTACACTGCAAGCAGGAGGTGCTACCTCACTAAAAATAGCATTGTAGCCTTGGAGACATGAACTAGTTGCACAAGGACAATCCTAGCTGGTTTCCACTGGATAACTGCCAGGGAGCCTGTGTTCCAGGTCCACAGCTTTGTAAGTAGGAAGCCTGGGTTTCCAGGGCTGGTAGGGCCCTGTTCAATGGCAGTACTGCCAGGGTGCTTGCTGTGGAGAGGGGAATCTGGAACTCTGAAAGCCAAGGTTCCAGTTTAGACTCTAGGGCACCCCAACATGTCAGGGTTTCCAGGATGCCTGCTTGGAGCCCAAAAGCTCTGTGTGCCACCCTTGCTTGGCTTGGCTTCTGGATCCACAGCAGAGAGCCTTGAAACCCTTAGAACCCCAGCGTGAACTCAGAGCTGCTGGTCTTGAGTGGGCAGCCCCAGGGAGTCAACTACCCTGGGAGTCTGAAACTCCTAAAGTCCCTGAGTTGCAGACCCTGGAAGCTGCTGAGTGAAAATGACATTCTTCTGATTTTTACCACTGCAATTAAAGAGCAATGAAACTGACCAGAATGTCTATTTCACGTATTTCATTTCAGGTACTGCAGGTTTCAGAGATGCTTTTAAAAAAAAATGTCTGACTTTCTGGTTGATGAGAAATTTTGGTAAATTTTGTTTTTATTTCAAATCAGAAGGAAACCAACTTCCTATATGCCAAAGCGTCTCACAAACCAAAAACCCGGAGTTCTGGCCAACTCCAGCAAGAAGTGATAATAGCACTACAAACATATAAGGCAGGTGAAATGTAAGTTGTGGGTGAAATGTATTAGTGGAATAGTAGCATAAAGGAAAAGAGCAGTACATTTTAGCCTGACAGCTTCTAGTCAACAGAATAAAGCACTTCACCCTCCAACATTTTCATTCTCCTCCCCTTTGAGATCACTTAATGTATGTAATGTACTTATTTACTTTTGAAGTTCATAATAGTGAACAATAAGGTTGGCCTTAAATAATAAATTGTCAGATTCTGCATTTAGTATAACCAGGTTGCTAAGTATCAGCATCTTCTGAATATAGAGTAGCAGTCTCTAAATGCCGGACTACTGTAAAACTTGTAGCATTTGGCTGTGTTACGATACAATAAAGGTATTTTGGGATAAAGACAAATATTTGTACATTGGGAAGCAGAAAATAACCTGCTTCTAATGAGCATGCAATAGTTTTAACTTAGTTCTCACCAAAGTGATCTTACCTCACAGTTTTAGAATAATCAATTTCTTAGGTTCAGGAGATCCAGAATATTAATATGTAGCATAGGAGGGCCTATGTACTACTGCCAAGGGCTGTAAAAAAGTAAAATGTGATGCTGACAATCTGTTGTGTATTATTTAACCACACTAAAGTTTACTCTCTAGGGACTCAATTGTGCCATTTAGGCAAAGCCCTGCCTTGGGTGCAATGTGGAGTCACAGGGGATACTTCCTGGAGCTTCTGGGAACTGAGCACCTGCTAATAGAAGGCAGATTATTCTGGTCTCATCTCCCCTCCTTCGCTGTCACAGCCAGCAGACTCCACTGGCTTGCACATAGGAGGGGTAGAGACATTGCCCTCTCTCTTCCCTGACCATCTCTGATGATTTAGGAGCACCTGGCATGCCCAGGAAGATATGAACAGATCAGCCCTTGTGCTCCTTAACTGACAGGGGCTGATCATTATTTGGTCCATGCAAGCTGGAAAAAAAACCTCCTTATACCCTCCCCCCCACCCACTGCACAACTGTTTAAGGACGTGCTAGCATCAAGCTGTATTTTAAAGAAGCCTTATTGAGGGCGCAGGAACAAACCCTCCTGATGTGCAGAAAGAATAGCAAGTATGGCAGGCGACCAGCTTGGCTTAACAGAGAAATCTTCAGTGAGCTTAAACACAAAAAGGAAGCTTACAATAAGTGGAAACTTGGACAGATGACTAGGGAGTAGTATAAAAATATTGCTCGAGCATGCAGGGGTGTAATCAGGAAGGCCAAAGCACAATCAGAGTTGCAGCTAGCAAGGGATGTGAAGGATGACAAGAACGGTTTCTACAGTATCTTAGCAACAAGAAGAAGGTCAGGGAAAGTGTGGGACCCTTACTGAATGGGGGTGGCAACCTAGTGATAGATGAAGTACTCAATGCTTTTTTTGCCTCTCTCTTCATAGACAAGGTCAGCTCCCAGACTGCTGCACTGGGCAGCGCAGTATGGGGAGGAGGTGAGCAGCCGTCAGTGGTGAAAGAACAGGTTAAGGACTATTTAGAAAAGCTGGACATACACAAGTCCATGGGGTCGGATGCAATGCATCCGAGGGTGCTGAGGGAGTTGGCTGATGTGACTCCAGAGCCATTGACCATTATCTTTGAAAACTCGTGGCGATTGGTGGAGGTCCCGGGTGATTGGAAAAAGGCAAATATAGTGTCCATCATTAATAAAGGAAAGAAGGAGAATCTTTGGAACTACAGACCGGTCAGCCTCACCACAGTCCCTGGAAAAATCATGGAGGAGGGGAAGGTGATCAGGAACAGTCAACATGGATTCACCAAGGGCAAGTCATGCCTGACCAACCTGATTGCCTTCTATGAGATAACTGGCTCTGTGGATATGGGGAAAGCGGTGGATGTGAGAAATCTTGACTTTAGCAAAGCTTTTGATACAGTCTCCCACAGTATTCTTGCCAGCAAGGTAAATAAGTATGGATCGGATGAATGGAAGATAAGGTGGATAGAAAGCTGGCTAGATCGTTGGGCTCATTGGGTAGTGATCAATGGCTCGATGTCTAGTTGGCAGCCGCTATCAAGTGGAGTGCCCCAGGGATTCCAAAGAAGATGGAGCTAGGCTTTTTATCAGTGGTGGCAGATGACAGAACAAGGAGCAATGGTCTCAAGTTGCAGTGGGAGAGGTCTAGATTGGATATTAGGAAACACTATCTCACTAGGAGGGTGGTGAAGCACTGGAATGGGTTACCCCCATGTAGGTGGTGGAATCTCCATCCTTAGAGGTTTTTAAGGCCCAGCTTGACAAAGCCCTAGCTGGGATGATTTAGTTGGTGTTGGTCCTGCTTTGAGAGGGGGTTGGACTAGATGACCTCCTGAGGTCTCTTCCAACCCTAATCTTCTATGATTAGCTCTGGAGTAAGCTTTCACTGTGATGAGAAGTTAGTCTGATTTTTAACCTGTTACCAATAATGGAAACACTAACGGCCATGTTTCTAACAGGTATTTAGGCACCTAGTACAATTTTCAAAAGCATCTCGGCACCCAACTTCCATTGAAATAAATGGGTGTTAGGGTCCTAGATGCTTTTGAAAATCCCACTAGGAGCCTAAATACTTAAAAAAAAAATCTGGTCCTGGATTTTTCACTCCCTATTTTTTATTGTGCTGAAAAAATATTCCTAATTAAAGGCTATGAATTGAATGATACAGACGTTTATATCTGAGAGCTAAATTCTGCTCTCACTTCCACTGCTGTAATTCTAGAGTAACTTCATTGAAGAGAAAAGAATTACTCTGAATTTACACCTGTCTAAATGAGATGTGAGCCTTGCACAGTTCTCCTGCTTTAGTCCTATTCTGAATTTTTATTTGCTATTATTATGATTCATGCAGTGGGTGGGGGGAGGAGAAGGCAAATGGTGAGTGTGTTTTTCCCTACCATGAAGAGGTAATGACAAGTAAAGGCCCTTATTCTGCACTGGAAACTGCTACTTGGGCCCTTGTATTTATACATAAAATTTTACTCCACAGAAACAGAGGGTGTTTGCTAGCAGATTTCAATGCAAGATTAGGGCCTAAGGACCTGATTCTTCAACTCTTACTTTCTTGAGAATTTCTTATGTAAATACCTCCCATTGACTTCAGTGAGAGTATTCAGATGAGTAAGGATTAATCACATGAAAAGATTGCAATTTTGATCCCTGAGGGACTAGACCTCCTATAGAAGTCAACACCATATAACCACAGGTGAAGAGAGACAGTGGATAAGGTAAGGAAAAGGATTGTAACAATTTATGATATCTTTTTAATGTACACATTCTTGATTACTTTTATTTAACTCAATTGATTTTGTTATTTGGATATTTGGCCTTGGATTTTTTTCATATATATGAAGGTAGAACAGATAATGCAGTTATGAAGAATTGTTTTACATAGCTTATTGTCTAACAAAAAGGATTGAACAGTTAAGTACTACTGTTGCATGATATTAAAAGCCATAACCTTTCTGTGAAAATAAAGGATTTTTGAAGTTTTTCCCACTTGTGCTCTTAGAGAAAGACAGAACCATTTTTAGACACCCAGCACCATTATTTTACAGGGCACAGATAGCTGGTTTATCGTGAGGGAAACAAAAACACAAACAAATTAACTCTTAATCATGTTAGAACTTTTCAATATAACTCTCAAAAGATCCTCATTTCAGTGGATGCTATCATTATCCTTTTCATTTACCTAATGTTTACCTTACTACATGCAATTTCAGTTCCATAGACCAGTGATTCTCAAACTTTTTTTTCCGCGGACCACTTGAAAATTGCTGAGGGTCTCGGTGGACCACTTAATGATCTTTCCAAATGTTGTTTGTACCGTTAGCTAACAATTGTAAAGTGCTTTGGATAAAAGTGCTATATAAAAAAAACCTTAATAATAATTAACTTTTTTTGTTCTACAAATAAAAGCACACAACTCATCTTTTAATATCAGTAGTCTTACCTTTCTAATGCGATGGATGTGCCCTCTCTTCCCCGCTGCAGCAGCCACCGAGCTGGGGCTTGGAAGGAGGGGGTTCTCCCCCACCACAGCAGCCCCCAAGCTGGGGCTGGGAAGGAGGGCCATCTATCCCCAGCAGCCACAGCCCTGGAGCTTGGGAAAGTCGCCTCTTTCTCTGGCCACTGCAGCCCTGCACATCCCAAATTCCCCCCAACCCCCTCTTCTCACCCCAGTACCCCCTCCCACCTACCCTCTAATACTTCTCCAGGGTCCAGGCACCTAATTAGTGGAGCCATGCCTTCACAGCTCACTAATTAAGTGGGTGGCCCTTTATTCTTTTGTGTGTGGTCGTCCAGGCATGCACCTTAGAGGGCACTATCCACAGATCACCTGAATGGAGCTCGTGGACCACTGGTGGTCCATGGACCACAGTTTGAGAACCTCTGCCATAGACCATTCTGAGTGATCCTACTAAAATCTTAGACTGTTTACCTGAGGCCTACATCTCTCAAGACTTTAAAATGCCAAAGAGGCTAGTGTGAAGAGCAAAGTTGGGAAGGAAGAGAGCACTAAGCTGCTTTCAAGCCTTTCACATTAGTAGCTAAGGATCATGAAATAGCCGTGTTGAGAGTAAACATGACTTTTTTTTAAATGAAAAAATAAAATCAAACTTCCTTAAGGCACTCCAGGAACTCCTGTAACCTTTCAGATCCTATATTTGTTGCTACCTTTTTTTGTTATTACACATCAGAAATAAATGTATATATTAAAAAAAACTTCAAACTCCATTGACTCCACAAAAGGAATGTCACATACACGTTTACTGTATGTCTGTACAAAGCCTGGCACAATGAGGCCAACCTGGCTGGTGTCTAGGTGCTTCGACAACAACAACAAATAAGACTCCAAAAATAGCAACTGTTAAGAGAGGAATTTTAATGATTCTAAAGTATCAATCATCACTTCTAATTTTGTATTATTATTTTTATTAATTTTTGCCTTTGAATGCAAACATCTAAAAAAATTAAAATTTTAAACTTAAATTTACTAAGACAATATACAGCATAACATTAACATACATCCACAAAAATAATTTTAACCACCTTTAATATTAAACTATAAAATCAAATGAAAAAAACCTTTATAATTAATAGGGGGACAACACAGAGAATACAGGAAGGGGAAGCATGAAATCAGGGAGAGGGAATAAGGGGGAGATTCAAAGGAGAAGAAGAAGGAGGAAGTCCTTCTGGATCAGCCATTGAGTTTCCTTAGTGAAATGTTTCTAAAAGTGGAGCCCAGATTGCTTCCAAATCCTGTAGTTGATCCCTGCAGTGGGAGATAATCCATTCTTGGACTACGTGGTCTGTTCATTGATTTACTTTTCCACCTCTGTATAATGATTTGCTTTGTGATCATGGCTGCTATCTGGAACCATGAACTTTTTGGCTCGAGGGCCACATCTGGGAATAGAAATTGTATGGAGGGCCATGAATGCTCACAATATTGGGGTTAGGAGGCCAGAGGGGGAGAGGGCTCTGGTTGGGGGTGCGGGCTCAGGGGTGGGGCCAAAAATGAGGAGTTCAGGGTGTAGGAGGGTGCTCTGGGCTGGGATCGAGAGGTTCGGAGGGCAGGAGGGGAATCAGAGGTGGGGCAGGGGGTTGGGGCACGGGGAGAGGCTCAAGGGTGCAGGCTCTGGGCGGTGCTTACCTCCAGCAGCTCCCAGAAGCAGCAGCCATGTCCCCACTCCAGCTCCTATGCGGAGCCACAGCCAGGTGGCTATGCACGCTGCCCCATCCGCAGGCACCACCCCTGGAGCTCCCATTGACCGCAGTTGCCAGACAATGGGAGCTGCGGGGGCGGCGTGCAGAGCGGAGCCCCCTGGCTGCCCTGACGTGTAGGAGCTGGAGCGGGGTTGTGCCACTACTTCCGGGAGACGCGTGGAGCGGCCCACGACCCTGCTCCTCGGCTGGAGCACCAGAGCAGGGCAAGCCCCAGACTCCGCTCCCCAGTAGGAGCTCGAGGGCTGGATTAAGACAGCTGGCTGGCCAGATCCGGCCCACAGTTTGCCAACCCCTGTCCTAATATGTAGTTCTCACCAATGTCTGAGTGCTAAATCCCCAAATAATTGTAATTAGAGTGGCAACTTAGAATCAAAGAATATCAGGGTTGGACGGGACTCAGGAGGTCATCTAGTCCAACCCCCTGCTCAAAACAGGACCAGTCCCCAACTGAATCATCCCAGCCAGGGCTTTGTCAAGCCTGACCTTAAAAACCTCTAAGGAAGGAGATTCCACCACCTTCCTAGGTAACCCATTCCAGTGTTTCACCACCCTCCTAGCGAAAAGGTTTTTTCTTAATATCAAACTTAAACATCCCCCACTGCATCTTGAGACCATTACTCCTTGTTCTGTCATCTGGTATCACTAAGAACAGTCTAGATCCATCCTCTTTGGAACCCCCTTTCAGGTAGTTGAAAGCAGCTATCAAATCCCCTCTCATTCTTCTCTTCTGCAGACTAAACAATCCCAGTTCCCTCAACCTCTCCTCATAAATCATGTGCTCCAGCCCCCTAATCATTTTTGTTGCCCTCAGGTGGACTCTTTCCAATTTTTCCACATCCTTCTTGTAGTGTGGGGCCCAAAACTGGACACAGTACTCCAGATGAGGCCTCACCAATGTCGAATAGAGGGGAATGATCATGTCCCTTGATCTGCTGGCAGTGCCCCTACTTATACAGCCCAAAATGCCGTTAGCCACCTTGGCAACAAGGGCACACTGTCGACTCATATCCAGCTTCTCGTCCACTGTAACCCTTACGTACTTGTCTGCAGAACTGCCACTTAGCCAGTTGGTCCCCAGCCTGTAGCAGTGCATGGGATTCTTCCGTCCTAAGTGCAGGAGTCTACACTTGTCCTTGTTGAACCTCATCAGATTTCTTTTGGCCCAATCCTCTAATTTGTCTAGGTCCCTCTGTATCCTATCCCTACCTTCCAGCGTATCTACCACTCCTCTCAGTTTAGTGTCATCTGCAAATTTGCTGAGGGTGCAGTCCACGCCATCCTCCAGATCATTAATGAAGATGTTGAACCGACCCTTGGGGCACTCCGCTTGATACTGGCTGCCAACTAGACATGGAGCCATTGATCACTACCCATTGAGCCCGACGAACTAGCCAGCTTTCTATCCACCTTATAGTCCATTCATCCAGCCCATATATCTTTAACTTGCCAGCAAGAATACTGTGGGAGACCATATCAAAAGCTTTGCTAAAGTCAAGGAATAACACATCCACTGCTTTCCCCTCATCCACAGAGCCAGTTATGTCATCATAGAAGGCAATTAGGTGAGTCAGGCATGACTTGCCCTTGGTGAATCCATGCTGACCATTCCTGATCACTTTCCTCTCCTCTAAGTGCTTCAGAATTGATTCCTTGAGGACCTGCTCCATGATTTTTCCATGGACCGAGTTGAGGCTGACTGGCCTGTAGTTTCCCGGATCATCCTTCTTCCCTTTTTTAAAGATGGGCACTACATTAGCCTTTTTACAGTCATCCAGGACCTCCCCTGATCACCATGAGTTTTCAAAGAACTTCTCTCCTCAGATGTTTAACCAGAGGACATTGCCACAACTTGTGCATAAGCATGCCATTATCTTTACCACATGCCAACATGTATCTGAAGGAAGAGCTTCAATCTTGTGTAGTTTTTATGGTGTCCAATTGTCATAAACAGATAGTTAAGGGTTAATGCCTCTTTTACCTGTAAAGGGTTAAGAAGTTCACCTAGCCTAGCTGACACCTGACCAGAGGAACCAATGGGAGGACAAGATGGTTCAAAGGGAAGGAGGGAAGTTCCCTTTGTCTGTGTGAGTTTCACTTTGGACCAGAGTGGGAAAGCTCCAGAATTCAGCCTCTTATTAAGTAGTGAGTATTAGTGAAGGAAATAAATAGGTTTATGTTTATTTCTTTGTAACCTGTCTTGTGCAATTAGAAAAATTAACTCAGTAGGTTTTAATACCTGGGGGAGCAAACAGCTGTGCATATCTCTCTATCAGTGTTATAGAGGGTGAACAATTTATGAGTTTACCCTGTATAAGCTTTATACAGGGTAAAACGGATTTATTTGGTTTAGACCCCATTGGGAGTTGGGCATCTGAGTGCTAAAGACAAGCACACTTCTGTGAGCTGTTTTCAGGTAAACTCGCAGCTTTGGGGCAGGTTATTCAGACCCTGGATCTGTGTTGGAGCAGACGGGAGTGTCTGGCTCAGCAAGACAGGGTGAAGGAGTCCTGAGCTGGCAGGGAAAACAGGAGCAGGGGTAGTCTTGGTATGTCAGGTGGCAGCTCCCAAGGGGGTTTCTGTGATCCAACCCGTCACAGTGGTGTAGTTGAGCAGGATCTGTGCACAGCTGATTGCTTTGAGATACTGGTAGTGATTTTAAGTGAGTTTTAAGTGTGGTGGCTGGAGAACAGACAAAGTGGTTACTGGTTTGTTATTTTCTGTTTGCTTATTTCGGGAAAGGGAAGTAGGGACAGAAAAGGAAGCAAAATAAGTAAGAATGAAGATCAAAAGAAGCTAAAACTACACAAGTTGCAAATTGCCCAAAAAGACTGAACACTGGGCACTGGGAAAGTCTCTGTGAACTAAGAAGCCCCTGAGCTGAATGCATCTCAGTTTCAGTGAACTGCAGATGGGTGTGGCCCAACCTCTGTCTGTGCTGAAGCTGATTGGAGTGTCTAATTTAGCAAGACAGGAGTGGAGAGGTGCCTGTTCTGGCAGGAGGGGTTCTCTGTGGTATCCCAGCTCATCGAGTGATGGTCTCAAGGGAAGACAAATGGAAATTGTTGTACAATTTGCTTGGGAAAAGGCTGACTTGGAAAAAGAAAAGGCTGCCCACTAGCCTGGACTTAAGAGACAAAGCAATTAAGACCCAGAAGCATGACCTGGCTGTAATGGAGTGGAAGAGGCGCACAGAGACATGTATCCTGGAAGTTGGGGTCCTGGTGACTGCTGCGGTGGGAACAAACCCCAAGGACTCTGGCTGGAAGCAAACCCAACTTGAGTGAAAGGGGGGGGGATTTTGCTGGCCAGCGAAAGGTCTGTCATAGCTGGTAGCTGTGAGCCTACAGCTGGATCAGGGTCTCTTTCCCTTTTGGGGGACACAGGAGTGTCTGCCCCATAGGGGAGCCCAAAAACGAATTTTAGGTACACTGCCTCCGCCATGGTCAGTGTCCAAGTCTCTGGCAGTAAGTTCAGGAGGAGGGTGTGACGTTGTGCAGTCTATATGGTTTTATAAAAACATGATAATAAGTCAATATAATGTAACTGGGATAGTTTTATAAAGATTTGATAATAAGTGAATATAATGCAACTGGGATATGCTTCGTGCAAAGGGTCTCTTGTAAGGTATCATTACAAAGCTCATAATCTACTGAGTGTGATCATCCGATTTGTATAAATGTACCACTCGTGTATCTAAAACTAGAAATATGAAATATATCTCTGAGGGCCTATTGTAATTATGAAAAGTGTGGGCCATTAATAGTGTTTTGGAATCTTGATGACTCCCATTAACCAGGGCCATTGTCTGCAAATGGCTGTGTTTACCTGTTAGTCTTCCTGTATATGTGTGTGCTGGCAAGTGGGTAATGAAGTCTTGCAGTGACATGTGATCATGTCACCTGAACTGGAATCCATCTTTAACCTGGTGCTTTTCCAGTGAGGGGGGGTGGAAACCCAGAGGGACAAAGGGTTCCCACCTTATGCAAAAGATATATAAAGGGGTGGAAGAGAACAGAGGGGGAGAGGAGCCATCATGAAGAATCCCCTAGCTATCACCTGAGCTGCAACAAGAGCTGTACCAGGGGAAAGAATTGTGCCCAGGCCTGGAAGGTGTCCAGTCTGAGAAAAAGCTTACTGAAGCATCTCTGAGGGTGAGATTATCTGTATTCAGTTTGATTAGACATAGATTTGCGCATTTTATTTTATTTTGTTTGGTGACTTACTTTGTTCTGTCTATTACTACTTGGAACCACTTAAATCCTATTTTCTGTATTTAATAAAATCACTTTTTTCCTTATTAATAAAAAAAAAATACCCAAATACCCAATTTGACTATTCCTCTAATTGCACAAGACAGGTTACAAAGAAATAAACATAAACCTATTTATTTCCTTCACTAATACTCACTACTTAATAAGAGGCTGAATTCTGGAGCTTTCCCACTCCGGTCCAAAGTGAAACTCACACAGACAAAGGGAACTTCCCTCCTTCCCTTTGAACCATCTTGTCCTCCCATTGGTTCCTCTGGTCAGGTGTCAGCTAGGCTAGGTGAACTTCTTAACCCTTTACAGGTAAAAGAGGCATTAACCCTTAACTGTCTGGTTATGACACCAATACATTCTTATTTTTTGTTGTTGAATAAATATAAATAGATATTTTGCATTGCATAATACAATTGACCATCATGGAGCTTTTAAATGATTCCCCAGCTCTTGATCTGAGGTTCTAGTAAGATCACCAAGATTCAAAAAGTCATTTTTCATTAAAAGGCATACTTGGGTGACAACATGGGACTGGGGAGTTTGTGGAACATCTACTATCTTCTGTACTGGAGAAGGGTCTCAGGCAATCCCAGGCATCTGGGCCAAAGTGATAGCTTAATAAGTGTTTCAGTTCTATATGTTGCCGTATTGCTGTGGCTGGGAGGTTATACTGATGCTGTAGGACCTGGAGTGGAACTATTACCCTCTCATAATCAACCAATTCAAATAGGTATATAATATCCTCTTTCTCTAAACTCTTTATATGATTGGTTGCAAATCTGTAAGTCAGAATTACCCCAGATGGTGGCTTGTACTGTATCAGGAAGAGATGGAATCTTTTGACAAAAATGCTCCATACTTTCCTTGTGGCCACTACCAAGGATACTCTATTTTTATCTATAGGGTAGGATGAGGATCACAAGAGCCTGAAAAGGGGACTAAGTGTCATTAATTCTCTTTACATCTCCACCCATCAGGGGGTTATTATTGTTGGAACCAGTGAGAAGCCATGGACATGACAATGGCAACATAATAGCTCTGAAGGCCTGGGAATCTGAAACCCACCCCATCAATGGGGAGCTCTAAGATAGACGGGGTATTGTCCTGGACCACATTTAAAGATATTGATTATCTTATTAAGACTATTAAAATAGGATGGCGGGATGAATGAACTCAAAATGAACAAAAATCTAGGTAAGGTGTTCATCTTAACTGTGTTAATTTTCCCACAAAGTCTCAGAGAAAGCACTTGCCACCAATTGGTATCTTCTATGAGCAATAAAGGGCAGGTTCTAAATTCATTTCTGCAAGTGTTTCAAGATTCCTTGGTATTTTTAGCCCCAAATATTAAATTGCCTCTATCTATGAAATTTCCACCGGGGAGGGTAAATAACATGTATTCCCATTTCACTTGATCAAAGGCCTTTTCCGCATCTAAGAAAGCAAGAAAGACTTGGGACTCACCATGACATAATGCTATTATATCTATTAACTGGCCCCACAGTATGCCAACATTTTTATGGCTGACTTAGAACAACGCTTCCTTAGCTCTCGTCCCCTAACGCCCCTACTCTGCTTGCGCTATATTGATGACATCTTCATCATCTGGACCCATGGAAAAGAAGCCCTTGAGGAATTCCACCATGATTTCAATAATTTCCATCCCACCATCAACCTCAGCCTAGATCAATCCACACAAGCGGTCCATTTCCTGGACACTACTGTTCTAATAAGCGATGGTCACATAAATACCACCCTATACCGGAAACCTACTGACCGCTACACTTACCTACATGCCTCCAGCTTCCATCCAGGACACACCACACGATCCATTGTCTACAGCCAAGCTCTACGATATAACCACATTTGCTCCAATCCCTCAGATAGAGACAAGCACCTACAAGATCTCTATCAAGCATTCTTAAAACTACAATACCCACCTGCTGAAGTGAAAAAACAGATTGACAGAGCCAGACGAGTACCCAGAAGTCACCTTCTACAAGACAGGCCCAACAAAGAAAATAACAGAACACCACTAGCTGTCACCTTCAGCCCCCAACTAAAACCTCTCCAGCGCATCATCAGAGATCTACAACCTATCCTGAAAGATGATCCTTTACTCTCACAGATCTTGGGAGACAGACCTGTCCTCGCTTACAGACAACCCCCCAACCTAAAGCAAATACTCACCAGCAACCACACATCACTGAACAAAAACACTGACCCAGGAACCTATCCTTGTAACAAAGCCCGATGCCAACTCTGTCCACATATCTATTCAAGTGACATCATCACAGGGCCTAATCACATCAGCCATACCATCAGGGGTTCGTTCACCTGCACATCTACCAATGTGATATATGCCATCATGTGCCAGCAATGCCACTCTGCCATGTACATTGGCCAAACCGGACAGTCTCTACGCAAAAGAATTAATGGACACAAATCTGACATCAGGAATCATAATACTCAAAAACCAGTGGGAGAACACTTTAACCTGTCTGGTCATTCAATGACAGACCTGCGGGTGGCTATCTTACAACAGAAAAACTTCAAAAACAGACTCCATCTGAGTGCTAAAGACAAGCACGCTTCTGTGAGCTGTTTTCAGGTAAACTCGCAGCTTTGGGGCAAGTTATTCAGACCCTGGGTCTGTGTTGGAGCAGACGGGAGTGTCTGGCTCAGCAAGACAGGGTGCTGGAGTCCTGAGCTGGCAGGGAAAACAGGAATAGAAGTAGTCTTGGCACATCGGTTGGCAGCTCCCAAGGGGGTTTCTGTGATCCAACCCGTCACAGTATGGACTTTAATTTTTACAAAAGAATTGCTTATTTGTATCTCAGGACATGGTGTATAATGTATTATGTTTATCTCAGTAGTAGATCTCCTGACCATTCTTCGCTTAAGACAGTCTGCCTGCCTTTTCTCCTGACTCTCAGAAGTCTTGTCTTAACTGAAAAAATGCAGATTGAGGCTATGTCTTCACTAGCACTTTTGTCAGTAAAAGCTTTGTCAGTCTGGGGTATGAAAAAACACCCCCCTGACCGACATAAGTTTCACCGACAGAAGTGCCGGTGTGGCAGCGCCATGTCTCCTGCTGACATAGCTAGTGCCGCTCGTTGGGAGTGGTTTAATCAGGCTGACAAGAAAGCTTTCTCCTGTTGGCATAGAGTGGCTACACAGGAGACCTTACAGCAGTGCAGCTGCAGCGGTTCAGCTGTGCTGCTCTAAGGACTCTAGTATAGACATAGCCTAATCCTGGGCTGTGTGCAACCTATTGAGCTCAGACCTGTCTCTGCTTAGGCTGCAAAGGACGTTGGAGGAAAGATTTATAGTGCATTCCTGGTCCTTCTCCTTGACTTTCCCTTCAAAGAGCATTATGTTTCCCCTTTGCTCCCTCTTTTCTTTTTTTTTAAGCCACAACAAAGCTAATAATTCTGCCTCAAAAGTTTCCCCAGAAAAGATTGCTAGAGGAAGTTGAAGGTTTCTAGCTATCCAAGAACAGGTCAATTTCCTTCTTTATAAGCATTTCAAAATGGAGGTCTAAAAGCAATGTGGTATTAACCATAGATCTATTTTGTTTCTTGCCCAATTTTTCTGGAGCAAATTATAAGGAAAAGTGTGTATGGTCAGAGATCGCCATTGTGCAAACTGAGGAGTTGAATACAGATTGGACTAGTTCCCGTGAGATTATAAAAAAAGTAAATCCATGAAAATGTATTCTGGACAGAGGAGAAAAATGCATAATCTCCTTCTGTTGGATGCATGAGCCTCCACACATCACATAGCCCCAGATCATTTATCCTGGATTTCAATCTTGGTTAGCTTACAGTTACCGGGGGGGGGGGAAGGGGGAGAACCAATTTATTAGTGGGTGTAGAATCTCATTAGAGAGCTGCCTGCTGTCATGATGGGAACATGTGTATCTCAGTATAGCTCGGCAAAGAATCTATGAAGTCCCAGGCTTATTCATATTGAGTTCATAGAGATTAGTCAGGATTACTTCAGACCCAGTTAAGGTGGCTGGATATGAGAAACCTACTCTGAGTATTGAAGGTAACGTCAATAACATTTGCTGCCTGTTTTCTGTGGAACAGCTCTTGAGACTCTTCTACAGTTAAATGAGTCTCATGTAAAAATGCTGTCAACCTTGGCCTTTTTCAACAACGCATAAATTTTCTGACATTTAATGGGGGGTGTTAAATCACCTAAGGTTTCAAGAAATTAGATTATGGTTTAGAGCCACAGCAGTACAGTTTAGGCATTGGTATCTTAGAAGGGGTTTTAAAGAGATTTTAAGGTATACATCTGTTGCCCTATGCATTACACCCTTTGCAGAAACTCCCAGGCTGGGTGGAGGTGGTCTGGGGGAGAGAACAGGGACTGTGTCCCAGATATCTAGTGTAGCTAGTTTTATCACACAAGCAGCCAGACCTCCAAAGAGAGAGGTGTGTGTGTAAGTAAAGGGTGAGATAAGGCACTGGCATGAATGAACCTCTACCTCACCTGTTGGAATGACTTAATGGTGTTGGGACCAACACACTCATCAGGTTAGGAAGATCTGGAGAGAGGAATGAGGGTGGTGGAGGCTGAGGCCTTGGTAGGGTGACCAGATGTCCCGATTTTATAGGGACCTTTCCGATATTTGGGTCTTTTTTTTATATGGGCTCCTATTACCCCTCACCCCCGTCCCGATTTTTCACACTTGCTATCTGGTCACACTAGGCATTGGGAAGTGGAGGCTAGCTGGAGCCACACATTTGTTAAGACAAACAGTGCCAGGGGTTGGAGTCATGAGGAAGAAAACATGCCTAAGGTAGTTATGAAGCTCTCAGCTTCATGGAATGAATGAGTCTTTTCTCCAGCTATTAGGTGAAACAGTGCAGGAAAGCTCATGTAATACTTTAGCCCCTTTTGTTTTGCCAGTGTTCGCCTATCAAAAGCCACCCTCTATTCCACAATCTCCCTTGCCAAGTCTGGAAGAAGCTTTATTCCAGAGGGGGAACTGCCCAGAGAAGCTTGCTTTTCCCTTGCCTTCAGTACCATGGTTACTTTGGTTGTGAATCTCAAGAATTTCACTAACAGGGCTTTGGGTTTAACCCTGGGCAGGCCTCAAGCCCTCGGACCAGTGGACTTTTTCTATATCAAATGGAAAGTCCTCAGGTAGAAAAAGTATTTCCATTAAAAGTCTGGGGATAAATTAGAGGTTTTCTTGTTCTGCTTCTCTCAAGGATTCTTACAATTGTAACATTTTATTCTGTGTGATCTGCCTTCTAGATCAGCCAATTTACATTTAATTAAATTTTAGATCCTTGAAGCGTTTCTCAGTTTGGGCAGCTACATCCTGCCTTTGATCCTCTACTGAGGAAATATTAACCTCTGCCTCTCACATAGTTCCTGTTAGCAGCCGCAAGGAGGATTCAGGAGCAGATGCTGTTGGAGAGTGGTGACTAGCTTTAATTGTGTGGGTGGCTGCAGCTACTTTTTTGAGCAATCAGCCCCTCACTATTCTCAACAGCAGCCATCTTGCATGGGAGGGTATCTGGAGGGGATTCCCTGCACTGCCCTTAGGCCAGTAGCACCTGATCCCTACAGGTGCAAAGTGTGTGAGTGTGTGTGTAGTTCTGACAGGGCAGAGCAGAGACCCCCCAGGCAGGACTCTGCTCTGTCCCACCAGGATCACAGCCTTCCCTGTATTTTGCGCCTGCGGGGATCAGTTGCCCTGAGGCAGTGCAGGGAGCCCTCTGCATCTCTGGTGTCATGGCCTCACTCACTCACTCCTGTGACAGTGGGGCTGCAGAGGGCTCTCTGCCCTGATGCACGAGTCATTTGGCAGCAAGGTGGCATCCTCCTCCTTGCAGTCCTGGCAGCTGGTCTCTGATATATTATCCGAACTTCTACCTTATCCAAATCTCTTCCTTGTCCCGTAGCATGAGATACATGCTGCAGAGGGCATGTAGTACATGTTTGTCATGCTGGGGGACAAGGAAAGGATTTGGATAAGACGGAGGGTTTGGATAATAGGGTTTTGTGTAAACTGGAGTATACTGTATTTCAATTTGGTAAAACTGTCTACAGTTACGGTAAATTGCATTCAAGATACTGACACAAATACATACAAGTTACATCTAAATGAAAAGTATGATGAGGCCATATAGAAATTTGAGCATGTTAGCATATCTAAACATTTTTAAAAAAAAGTTATAAACATTTCCTTTCTGATCGCCTCAGAATTGGCTCATTGGAAAAATTATATCTCTGAATCTTGTACAAAACAGTGTATAGACATGCCAACTGTGCTGCTTATATTATACAGTCCAGATGAAATTAAGTGAGATTTTGGCTTCTGAGGAGATGCAGGCAGAAATCTGTTTAGCTTTCAAACCCATGAATAATAGTCAGCTTTTTTTTTTCATGGGTTTAAAATCAAATTAGAAAAAGAAAAGAAAAAATGTGGATGTTTCAGTAGATTGATAAACTCCAGAGGTTGTACAATTCAAGATTGTCACTGCAATATTGTAGTTACTGCCATGATCAAATTAACCGAATTTATGAAGCCTTTTTGTGAGTGTGTGTGTGTGAGATACCACTGTATGGAAATGCAGTTAACACTTTTTGCTTCATTATCAAGTCAAATGAGAGAATTAATTATGAGAACTAAGACACCATATTCAATTAATTCCGAATTTCTAACCTGGATTGTATAAAGCAAAAGGGATGTTTGTAAGTGGTTAGCATGGTCTTGGAAAACAGTAAGTATTGTGGGACTGATTTTCAGCTAGTGTAAATTGGATGATCATCACCTTTAAAATCATGCTAGCCGGTTGTTGTGTATCTGAGAATAGCTTCAAATATTAAAGACACCCACAATAAGCTATAATTACAATGCACTTCAATTCACTGCCAACTGCCCATGCAATCGTAATTCACACCAACTCCATAATGCTACTTCAACAAACAACTCATCCAATCCTCATCCTGTCTCTCCCTGCCCCCACAACTGGCAGAGAAAAAAAGGGGAGCTTCACTGTGTGTTTGGAAGGTTATTAAGGCTATGTCCCTCTTTTGCGCTAAAACCATGGGAGCATCTACACTTGTTAATGACTTTTTGCGGTGAAACTCAGAAGTGTTTACACTAGCAGCACTTCCATCGCCGATGAGAGCAGCGCTGAAGGGCAGCTAGCCCACAGTGCAGCTCTCTCAATTGGTTCTTACCACTGTTCTTTTTGCGCTGCTGTGAAAGTGAAGACACGTTCTACCAGCGTAAACTACCTTTGGCCTCCGAAGGATATCCCACAGTTCCAAAAGCAACCACTCTGCCCAGCATCTCCGCTGCTCTGACGCAAGGTAAATGGACGTCTGCCCCTCCCCCTGTAAGCCCCAGGAAGTTTGAAACTCCCTTTCCCTTTTCTTGTAGATATGGCAGGGAAAGCAGCCAGACAGCAGGGGGTTTTACAAAAAATGCCAGGAAAGAAACAAGGAAGTAATAGGGCTGCTGGGACATGAACATGGCAGCACTGAACAGGGACCCAGAATGCCTTCCGCTCACCCTCTCCTTCTCACAAGACCTATCGAGAGAGCTGCACTGTGGAATAGCTGCCCTTCAATGCTGCTCTCATCGGCGATGGAAGTGCTGCTAGTGTAAACACTCTCTGAGGAATTGAGTGAGTACACAAACCAGCGCTTTACTTTCACCGGTTCCCTATCACTGGTGAAACTTACAGCACAAAAACTCTACAAGTGTAGACATACCCTAAATCTGGTCTGTGGCAGACCAAAAGGGCAAGACAATGCTTTCCAGAGCTGAAGTGCCCTGACAAAGAATGCAGTGCTCTCAGCTTCCTGTCATCTATTTTGCAGGCACTCCAGCGATAACATGATATGAGGAGAAAGGACAACTGTAAAGTAAATGGTTTGGGTCTAGCATAGGACTCTACTGGTCAAAAACATTTCTTCCTTTGTCATGCTCATCAGCCATAGCCCAGATTTAGTAACTTTCATTTCGTATGGCAAAGACAGGTCAGTTTACCAAGAAAAAAGAACAAGGAGTACTTGTGGCACCTTAGAGACTAACAAATTTATTTGGGCATAAGCTTTCGTGAACCCCGACCAGGGGTATTCTATCTGCTACCCAAGATCCATAAACCTGGACATCCTGGATGCCCCATCATCTCAGGCATTGGCACCCTGACAGCAGGATTGTCTGGCTATGTAGATTCTCTCCTCAGGCCCTATGCTACCAGCACTCCCAGCTATCTTCGAGACACCACTGACTTCCTGAGGAAACTACAATCCATTGGTGATCTTCCAGAAAACACCATCCTGGCCACTATGGATGTAGAAGCACTCTACATCAACATTCCACACAAAGATGGACTACAAGCCGTCAGGAACAGTATCCCCGATAATGTCACGGCAAACCTGGTGGCTGAACTTTGTGACTTTGTCCTCACCCACAACTATTTCACATTTTGGAGACAATGTATACCTTCAAGTCAGTGGCACTGCTATGTGTACCCGCATAGCCCCACAGTATGCCAACATTTTTATGGCTGACTTAGAACAACGCTTCCTCAGCTCTCGTCCCCGAATGCCCCTACTCTAGTTGCACTACATTGATGACATCTTCATCATCTGGACCCATAGAAAAGAAGCCCTTGAGGAATTCCACCATGATTTCAACAGTTTCCATCCCCCCATTTAATTTTTCCCCTACTGTTACTCACACCTTCTTGTCAACTGTTTGAAATGGGCCATCCTGATTATCACTACAAAAGTTTTTTTTTTCTCCTGCTGATAATATCCCACCTTAATTGATTAGTCTCATTAGAGTTGGTATGGCAATACCCATTTTTTCATGTTCTCTGTGTATATATATCTTCCTACTGTACTTTCCACTGCATGCATCCGATGAAGTGGGTTTTAGCCCACGAAAGCTTATGCCCAAATAAATTTGTTAGTCTCTAAGGTGCCACAAGTACTCCTTGTTCTTTTTGCTGATACAGACTAACACGGCTACCACTCTGAAACAGTTTACCAAGAGATCATGATATCATATTTCTGAAGCACTGCTAGAATGCCCACTTCTCTTGCATCCCTGATCTATAGGCGAATAGATCCTCCATCCTCTCTACACCTGGTCTTCAAATCCTCCTCTTGCACCACTACAGAGGAGTCTCCTGGAGCTGACATCCATAGCTTGTATGGAGTGCATACCTAATGCTGGCAGCAAGTAGCCTAGCTGGCCCTCATCCAGTCATAGTGATACCACAAGCATGGCCTTAGAAGTGGGGGGGGGGGGGAGAGATAAGATTTCTCCCTCTTTTGGACTTGAAGGCACCAGTCAACCAAAGTCTGATTAGTGTCTGTTAGAATTGCTAGCTAAGTACTTAAATACATACTTATGTAGTGCATGGTGGGCCAGATTCATTTCCCAACTAAGTCAATGGGCATCTTTTCATTGACCTCAGTGCAAGGTAGATCAGATCCACAACCCTTTTTAAGTTAGGGTGGTCTCAGGTCTTGTTGATTTTAGAAACTCATACATTTAAAGCTGCTAAACCAATTTCCTTCAAACTTGGCTGAGGTTTCTGCTTAGTTTCTCTACATCATAGAGAGCTCTACCAGATAAGCTGCATTTGAAGAAAATCGCTTCCATCATTTTAAAGTCATGCATATCCACCGCATGTGTGTTTTTAGTGAACACCAATAGACTTTGGCTACAATTTTTACTATTGGGTGCCTAATGGCATCTAAATTAAATTGACTTGGTTTTTCCAGAGGTCATTTCCACTAGAGTCAGTGGGAGCTGTGAGTGGCCAGCAGCTCTGGAAAAAAAACCCCCTGCACATTAATTATGTCTCAATATGGATTAGATGTCTAACATTAGGTAACCATGTCTGAAAATTTTGCTCTTAATGAACTTTTCTTCTGTGCTTTGTCATTCCATTCAGAACTTAACACATAGTTTTTCCTCCCTGACAAAATTCAAATGTCTGAAAGATTTTGCTCCAACTTTGAAAAAAAAATGTATTCAGGGAGAGACCAGAAAATTTCATTCCAGAGGTCACTTTCAGAAAGTTATGAGCATGTGAAAACAGGTTATATAACTGAAACTGTTATGCAGCCATAACTATAGCCTAACTATATTGGCTACCTGCTATAATAAATCTAACCCTAATTTACAAGTGGATTTATTTGCTTATAGTAATAATCCATTGACTTCAATGCAGCTATGCTGATTTACATCAGATGAGTATCTGACCCACTATTTATACAAAATGACTTTGGTGGATTTATATAGAGCTTCCTAAGGCATACAAATAGGAAAAAGATCATTCAGATACAGTATATATGTTATAGTATTTCCTGTACAAAGCATTCTAAAAAGCACTGGACTAACCTAAATGTTTAGATTATACATTATGAGATCCCATATATTTATTTTTTTTAATCTTGTTTTGTTTCTTGCTTCTAGGTACAGAGTCAGTTAATTTAGTAAACAGGTACAAACTATTAGTAATCTGCTTTAGTGAATTCAACACCACTGGGGCTTGGTCATTAAAATATTACATTTGAGAGTACAATTAAAGAGTGATATTGCCTCCAAGTTGTACTAGTTCTTATTTTGAAAAGATATCACAGACCTTAACCCAATTCTTGAAATGAAACCAAACCATGTCTAGGTTTTAAAAATAATTGTTGGACATACCTTCTCTCTGATTCTCATATCTGTTTGCTACAGCACAACCCTGATTCTCTGATTCTGTGGCAAGGACTGCAAGCAATCATCTCTAAATCTTATGGGATAGATTGCTTCTGAAGTGATAAGTGACAGGCAAAATATTCCTTAGTTAACATTTAATATGAAAAAGTCATATTGAATTGATTGATTGGGTATTTGACTGTTACATGCATTTTAAATTGTTAGAAAATGCCACATAGCTCAGATATTCACATAATTAGCAAGATATAAGAGCACATAGTTACCAAGATATTCTCACAATATATTTTCAGAAGGTAGCCATGAATGGAAAAGGCTTGACTTAGTGGGACAATTGTTTTCTCCACTTGCCCTGTATCTCTGAAACGGTGATTCCTGGTATTTTGATGTTGACATTCACAGAAGGTACTTTCCTGAAAGTACAACCCTTTCCATGATATTACTAAGAACTTCATAAAAAGGTAACAAATTGTCCCCTGAGAAGCAAAGGATATGCAGATTGTGAGGACATTCCATAAAATGGGAAAACCAAGGAAAAACCCAAATATTCTTACTGTCTATGCCATCTGAAGAAGCAGGGCCGGCTCTGGCTTTTTTGCCGCCCAAGGCAAAAAAGCCTCCGGCCGCCCACTCCCCCCCCGCGCGGGGGGGAGAGGGCATCCGGAGCCCCGGGGGGGGGGCCGCGAGCCCCGGCGGGGGCCCCCCCCCCCCCCCGGCGGCCGGGAGGAGAGCGCCGGGGGGGAGGGCGGCCAGAGCGCCGGGGGGAGGGCGGCGAGCCCGGCCGTGGCCCCGCTCTCCCCGGGGGCCGGAGCGCCGCGCCGCCCCCCTCCAGGTGCCGCCCCAAGCACCAGCTTGGTGGGCTGGTGCCTGGAGCTGGCCCTGTGAAGAAGACAGTAACAATCTGCAGTAGCCTGATGCAAAATGACCACCTTATGGTTTCAGAGGTGACTCTTTGCAAAATGTTAAAGACCAACTACCGGAAAAGCATGCTAGGAAAGTTCCCTATAAGGTGAACCCATTCTAAGGAGTACCATGGTGAGTGGACAATCACAGATGATGAAAGTCATCCCTATGCAGAGGGCTAGCATGCCCTGTTCTGAAGGTGAGAGTGGGATTTAAGTGATTCATAGGCCTTGTTCTGGTCCTCTGCAGAGGGCTGGATTCCACCCAGAGGAAGTACCTTCCCAGGGGTGGGTGAAAGCTTTCTTAAAGCTAGAGATTTGAGTGGAAGGCACCTTAGATGTTACAAAGCTGCAGCCCAGTGCATTAGAAATACTTAACATCATTTTGTTACACACTGGATACAACTGTGTCATAAACTCTACAATTCATGGACACCTGCTACTTTTTTGCTCAACATTTACCACCCCTGATCTATACAGAGACCCAGCAAGGACAGAGATCCATTTCTGATCCATTTTAAATGAGCCTGTTTGATGCACTTAAATTTTGATCATCATCATATAAACTGTTTCCCCACCCTTCCATTTCCCTCATTGTACCAAATAAAGTCAGAGCAAACTGAAGATTAGATGTTGTTGTCACGGTGTGCATCACTCACCACTGGTCTTGCGCCTCCTCCTGGTCACTCTGGGGATTTGCTTGAGGCTGATGCCCATTTCTGTGGTCTGCACATCGGCACTCTGTTGCTGCTTGAACCTACAGCTCCTCTCTCAGCTCCAGAACCACAGCGTCCTCTTCATGTCACTGTCCGTGTTCCCCCCTTCTGGGGGAGGTTTGGCTCCTCAGTAGTCCTGCCACTTCCCCAGCCCCTCTCCTATCCTCCAACACACATCGCTAATGCCCCACCCTGGCACCCCAACTCCATATTTCCTTGGACATGAACTTGAATGTTGTGGGTGCAGAGGAATTGCCAACTGCTGGTGGTGGTATTGGTAGTGCTGATGATTGCTCCCCTCCACTCCAAAATTGTTCTGAGCATATGAAAATGCTTTCCCCCGCTTCCATACAACAGAGGGAACCATATATGCTATGCTTAAGATTATAATATCTGGCTGGGTTTGAAGAATTTGCTTCTAATAAATCCACAGTGTTGAAGCTTTCTACCTTAGAACTCCTGATTGTAGATTCAGCACTGAAATTTTCCTGTTGATAATGTTGGTATTTTAAGCATCTTCACCCTGGTCTATTAAGTTCAGTAGATCAGCTGTAGGGTACATCCATACACGGACACTTCTCCACTGGCATAAATAAAAAGTTCCTCCACCAATTCTAATGGTTTGGATCAATATGCCTCTTGATTCCAATCAACATGTCATTTCCATTGCAAGCCATCCATTTAAAGTCTTGACATAGTGCTAGCAAAAAGACTCTCTAAATGCAAAGCATGTAAAACCAACAAAAGTCAAGATGAACAGTCATGATTTAATACTGTCATGAAGATACCTTGAATACTAACCATGGATATGCTACAGTAACCAAATTTAATAAACTTCTGCCTGCTCTTTGAACACACAACCAAATCTTTACTTCTTCCAAAAAATGGAGTAAGTGCTTAGGATCCTCAGCTAGGGAAAACTGGTATAGCTCCATCAAAATAAATTCATACAAGAAAAAGATCTGGCCCAAACTGTTCTAAATGTTATATAGCTATTCCCACAATATCATTGGTTTCTGTTTTTAAAGCAGCTAATACTCACCTCTGATTTCAATTATTAAGAACAGTCCACATATTTTCAGAGGCAGTATTTTTTAGGTAAATTTTATCTTTTATCAGTCTATCTTCTGACAGGCAGATCTCAGAAAGTGATGCATTTACAAAGGCTCCAGAGCTAATGGAGCAAAGGCCTCACTGTTAGCTCAGCTGAGGTAGTCCCTGTGAACAACAAACATAGCAGCAGTTCACAGTCAAAATATAGCAGTGAGAGGTTTAAAATAAAATTAAAAAAAAAAAACAGAATGCTCTTAACAAAACTGTTCTGGTCTGCATTTAAAGACTGATGGCACCACAGCTGTTTCCTAACAGATTCCTTCATCAAACAGAAAAGGAGTTTGGAGACCCAGTCACAGTTAAAATGCATAGAATTCAGAAAATATAAACTCACAGCTCTGCCAAAGTAGTATATATTTTTCTGCTGCAATTTTTATTAGGAAGCCCAACCAAAATTACAGCAGGATGGTAAATATTTTGTAGTTTTTAATGAGCTAGTGTGTAACCAACCACATTTTGGGTTACTAGAACCAGAAAAATTTAAAAATATAACGTACTTCTTGCCATCTTCACTGTGTATTTCATTTCTCTTGGACCTTGGATACAGCATTGGACTATGAATCAGAAGACTTGGATTTTATTGCTGCTGATTTGCTGTTTTATCTTGAGCAGGTTACTTCACTTACCTGTACCTGTTGTCCCTCTCATCCTTTGTCTTGTCTATGCCAGGGACAGTTTCTTATTATGCATTTGTGCAACACCCAACACAATAGAGCCATAATCTCTTAGGACCTCTAAGCACTGTGTGACGTTGTGCAGTCTATATGGTTTTATAAAAACTTGATAATAAGTCAATATAATGTAACTGGGATAGTTTTAGAGAAAATACGGTAATAAGTGAATGTCACGTAACTGGGCTATGCTTCATGCAAAAGGTCTCTTGTAAGGTATCATTACAAAGCTTATAATCTACTGAGTATGATCATCTGATTTGTATAAATGTACCACTCTTGTATCTAAAACTAGAAATATAAAATGTAACTCTGAGGGCCTATTGTAATTATGTAAAGTGTGGGCCATTAATGATGGTTTGGAATCTTGATGACTCCCATTGTCTGCAGATGGCTGTTTACTTGTGAGTCTCCCTGTATATGTGTGTGCTGGCAAGTGAGTAATGAAGTCTTGCAGTGACATGTGATCATGTCACCTGAACTGGAATCCATCTTTAACCTGGTGCTTTTCCAGTGAGGAGGGGTGGAAACCCAGAGGGACAAAGGGTTCCCGCCTTATGCAAAAGATATATAAAGGGATGGAACAGAACAAAGGGGAGAGAGGAGCCATCATGAAGAATCCCCTAGCTATCACCTGAGCTGCAACAAGAGCTGAACCAGGGGAAAGAATTGTGCCCAGGCCTGGAAGGTGTCCAGTCTGAGAAAAACTTCCTGAAGCATCTCTGAGGGTGAGATTATCTGTATTCAGTTTGATTAGGCATAGATTTGCGCATTTTATTTTATTTTGCTTGGTGACTTACTTTGTTCTGTCTGTTACTACTTGGAACCACTTAAATCCTACTGTCTGTATTTAATAAAATCACTTTTTATTTAGTAATTTACTCAGAGTATGTATTAATACCTGGGGGAGCAAACAACTGTGCATATCTCTCTATCAGTGTTATAGAGGGCGAACAATTTATGAGTTTGCCCTGCATAAGCTTTATGCAGGGTAAAACGGATTTATCTGGGTTTAGACCCCATTGGGAGTTGGGCATCTGAGTGCTAAAGACAAGCACACTACTATGAGCTGTTTTCAGGTAAACTTGCAGCTTTGGGACAAGTGATTCAGACCCTGGGTCTTTGTTGGAGCAGATGGGCATGTCTGGCTCAGCAAGACAGGGTGCTGGAGTCCTGAGCTGGCAGGGAGAACAGGAGCAGAAGTAGTCTTGGTACACTGGGTGGCAGCTCCCAAGGGGGTTTCTGTGATCCAACCCGTCACACACTGCTGTAACATAAAGCAACAAGGCCTCTACCTTAGGAAAGTCTGGGGCTTCGAAACTGTGCGGGGATACAGATACCAGGCTGGATACAGGTACACACACTCAACAAAAGTTTGTTCTCTCTCTCAGTTTTTATGGAGTGGGCAGGTGTACTGGGGCCTTCAGATATCTTGCATGGATTTGATTAGGTAAGAGCAGTAAATGATGCGAGATGATTGATATTTAAAACATATTATGTCTGCTCAAGAATTCTGAAATGAATACAAATATTAGTGTCCATTATTATCCCCATTTCCTATTGGATTAACTCTCTGCTTGGACTCAAAAAGGAAGAGAGGAAGCCTGCAACCATCAGCATTGCAGACAGACCTTCATCTCCTCTTGTTACAAACTAAATCTCTCTTTTGATTGCTGTCACTCCCTGTTGGAATTATTATTACTAATATAGGATACCACCACAATACCATTTTAACCATACAATCCTTTATTAAATCCAGTAAATTGAATGGTGTTTTCTACAGCTGCTCCAAATGTGCCTTAAAGGCCTAAGCAACCATCACATCCATACAGTAACTGCAGTTATGAGCATTGATCAGGTACTTACAATAGGACTAGCCCCAGGTTGCTCAAACCCATGTCGATTGGCTCCAACTGGATGGACAGGTACTAGCTACGAACCCTTTAAAATTTACTCTTTTATACCTTATCTATCAGAACCTACATGATAATAGTCACTGCTTCTTGAATTCGGTTCTTTACTAAGACCAGTTTAGACCCACTCTTGATAACTGGGGCTTTTTCTTGAAAGATTGTCCTATCTTATCAGCCACACTCCAGGTCCAGTATTTCTAATTAGGCACCCTATCTTGCAAGGCCTGCTCACAACTGCTAAGCATAAGCTTTTTACACAATCAAAGCATGTATATTCTTTATCCAAGGTAATTTAACCCTTTCTATACCTATTTTATTCTACATCCCCATTCATTGCTTTTTAGATTTTCAATAAACTTTCTACTCTTGAGAGGCTGTGGGGTCTACTAGGATGAATAGAGTGTAGGGAGGGAGAGAGGGGGTAAAATTCTGGCTCCATTGAAGTCAAAGGCCAAACTCTCATTGACTTTAATGGTGCCAGGATTTCAGTCAGGGACTTCTGAGTTCTATTCCCACCTCAAACACTCACTCATTGTGTGGACTTGGGCAAGTCGCTTAAACTCACTGCTATGGTTTTATTGTCTGTAAAATTTGGTTAATAATACTCAAACTATGTCATGAAAAATAGTGATTGTGTGCACACACTGCCCTGAAATTCTCATGCGTTTTATAATGTTTAATATTATTCATGTGGCAAGAACCTTTGTTTTCTTTAGGGAATTGTTTTTGCAAACCGTATAACCCAAAGTTACAGTTTGCTTATTTTTGACTTCCATTATTACTGCATCTTATCCCTAAAGCTGCAACAAAATGTAGCTGCTACCATTGTTCAAATGACTATCTGTCAGTGTGATGGGTAGCTGTGTTTATTTGATCATGGAGCCAACATTGCAGGATACCATGGTAGGCCAAATAGGGGGTTTGACATACTGATTGAATGGGTATGATATGTCAGTGGTAGAACATCAGAAGCTCTGCTTCACCCCTATGCCAATTCATTAGAGGAAAAATATGGTGATCTCAATACAGGCACTCTATATCAAACTAACCATGACTCTTCCCTCCCTCTTAAAAACTAGCATCTGAAGCAGGATAGTCATTTTTATTGGACACTCTATAACAGGCAGTTTCCCAGTATTTACACTTAATTTGCTACATTGAAGGAGATGATGTTTGGCACTGTTCAAATGCATTGTGGCAGTGAGCTGGAGTTTCCATTCCCATGCTAATTCTACTGGTCTTCATTACTGGCAATGTTACTGTCACTTAGAATAGCTTCCTTTGATCTCCTTCTAAAATGAGGCCACACAAACCAGGTCACTTACACCAGCTTTACTCTGCTGTAACTACATTGAGTTACTCCCCATTTTCTCGGATATGTGAGAGGAGGAAACGGGTCCTGTGCATGAGTCTGTAAAACTTTACATAAAGTGAAATTTAGGTGAAAGCCTGAAGACAATTAATACTTTATGAAA
>NW_020664562.1:9669500-9689575 GCF_002925995.2 Terrapene triunguis | reverse complement strand
TATGAAATTTCTCAAAGTGAAAGGATCCTCTTGGCCACATCCCCCAGAGCCCTATTTGACTTCTATCTGAGGTCAGAAATGTTTTGCTGGGATAGTATTAGTGTGAATTAGCATATCTCAAGTAAGAGTGTGTCCCAGTAACAGCCTTCTAAGTGGTGGTATCCAGGAAGGAGGTATTTCTCGAACACCCTAAAACTTGCCACCTACTTGTGCTGTTGTCACAATGCACTTTATTTAAAATAAAACTATTCTGCAGAGTACAGCTATGCAGTTCATACCATAAAAGCCAGGACTATTATGGAGTCTGTATTTTTTTATTTTAAGATTTTGTAAACAATGGTAAAAAACAAAGAATTCTAACTTAAAAACAGCTAAGATAAAGGTCCAAAAATAAGGGGAAAGATAATTTCTCCTTATTTTTGTGCTCTTAAAGCAGTGTCAAATTCTGTGCTGATTTGCACCCCATGTAACTTATTGAACAAGGTAAGTCAGCTCAAAATTTCACCCACACAGTATCTGACTTTTAAATGATACTTTACGGGTGATTAATCTTGAATAGACCTGACCAAAAAATAAAAGCTAAAAAGTTTGTCAGAAATTGTGTTTTCATTTAAATTGTTGTTACTTTCCTTGCGTAAATGTCAATTTCAGCATTTTTTTTTTCTTTTCTGAAGGGTCATTTCAAATCAGAATGCTTTGTTTTGTTTCAAAATGTTGATTCAAACTGTGAGCTTTTGTTTCAAATTGTTGCTTTAAATTGAAATGTCAATTCAAAACAAAATATTTAGTTTCAAATCAACATTTCCAAACAAAATATTTTGGTCCAAGTTGATATTTCAGTATTTTGAAATGTCAAAAGTTTCAGTTCAATCACATCATTTAAATGAAATATTTTATCATTTTGGAATTGAAATTATTTGAAACATTTTGCTCTCCCCTGGATTTAAGTACTTTGACTTTGTCATTATCTGGGATGAAAACAAATGTCGAAATACCAGAATTTCCCACAGGACAGAAATTCCATTTTCCAACTAGTGCTAGTCTTGCTCAACTTGTGGCTAAAGCAATAATAATGTAATAGCTCTTAGCATTTATATGGCATTTTCAATCTGTTGATCTCAAAGTACTTTAAAAATTCAGCATCATATTGCTTTAAAAAATATGAAAAAATGGAGGCAAAGGGGAATCAATGCATTGATTCATCAAGGTGCTGTGAACCCTCAACTTCTAAAGAACTGAGTTTGATATGATTCTCCCCAAGACTACATAACAACCCTAATTTTATTCTCACACCAGTGTAAATCTACTGGCTTTAATGGAGTTGCTCCCCATTTAAACTGTTGTAAATGAGATCAGAAACACATCCATTGAGACAGAGACAGTGCTGAGAATTGAACCCATTTCATCATTCACATTCATATGCTCGAGTCACTGGACTATGTTATCTCATTAGTCCAATACTGGGACTAATGCTTTTGCATATAGAAGGCTGAGGATTACCTGCAATTTACCTTCTGAAGTTTTGTTTACAAGGAACAATCCACAAGACAATACTGAAATTGCAAAGTTTCTGTCTACTGTCTCCTTCAATAAATGAAACACAAATGTCCTAATAAGCCAGACCTTAAATCAGCAAGATCAACACTACTATAGAGCCATTTAAAACTGCCAGTGAATGCTACCGTGAACTCTGCTCACCGAAATCACCTTCCTCCAGTATCACATTGTATATTGGCCAAAACTAGGGAAGTGCACTCCTAATACAAATGTGAACCCTTAAACAATATCTGTTCTTTAACTATAGCTGTAAACAGTGCCTGTACTGTACAACACATGCATCTGCATTAATATTACAGCTGACTGGAGAGACATAATCTCATTTTGTGGAGGATTTTGATGTTTCAAAATTTGCTTTCCTACTGATTAGGAATAAAAGCCAACATTTTCAAAATTCCCTGCAAAGAACAATGTGAAAGCCCCAGGGTCCTAACCCCAAGGCAGTCCCAGAACTGAGGAAAACTGGAAGCCTGGCCTCCCCGGGACCCTACACGAGGTGGCTTTCTGAGGAGCAAGACATGTAACCTGCCACATTTCTCTTGGAGCAATACCTGGGTTCCATCAGACTCCCTCTCTGGGTTCCATTGGAGCATCAGCAAAATCAAATCCACTCTGCAAAACATTTGGTCAAGTCAGTTCTGTGAACTGTCTAGTTAATAATGTTAAAGTTGAGACACAGAACAACAGACTTACTAAATGCTCTGGCTTCTGTTGTTCTGTGTCTCAACTTTAACATTATTAACTAGACAGTTCACAGAACTGACTTGGCCAAAGGCCAACAGTGAGCCTAATTCCAGTCTCATAAAATATATTGGTTTCAGTGGACTAACTTGTGATTTTAGCTAGTGTAATCTTAGATCAGAATGCAGTCCAGTGAGGCTATGACAAAGAAGTTTTAAGACTATAGTATGACCACCAAGCCAGTCCTGCTGTAATTGCTCTTTGAGATGCTAAGAAACAGTCATTGAGGCGAGAAGAGAACCAAGAGAAGACAGCATCATGAAGCCAAGGAAGTACAGTATGTTGTAAATGATAGTAGAAGGAATTCTTTCAAAAGCAGCAGAGAGGACAAGGAGGAGGAAGATGGACTAGAGGCCCTGAGATTTGATCATAAGGACACTGTTAGCATAGAGAGAGAAAATCTTTTGTGTAGCTGTGTGGATAGCTATCAGGTCTGATCAATGATTCTTGTGGGTCATCGAACACATATGGGGTACACTCTGACCCTGAGGCAGAACCCCAGACCCCCTACTGAGACACATTACTCCCTTATCAGAAGCCACCATGATAACATCTAACCTGGCTGGAAACAATTCTGTAGCAGAAGACAGCATCTGTATCCCCCCCTTGCTACAGCTGCCAAGGCAGGAGATGGCCACATGTAAATATATTAGAGTGGCTCAAATACTACAAAGACATGTTTGCAAACATTCCTTCATATTCTGACCTGATGTACAATTCTTCCGTGTTCAGGCCCTGCTTATGACTTGATCACTATAAACATCCATGTAGTTGTGCAGTGAGCACTGTGTATAATACTAATCATAATTTTCTCATTGTTCCCCTCATCTGTTTGTTTTATCCAACTACTGTCTCTCATCTCACACTTAGATTGTGAGCTTTTTGGATAAGGACCTTTTTTCCATTATGTTTGTATAGTGTCCTGACTACAGTTTGTAAAGCCGGGCATAAATGGGGCCTCTAGCTGTACTGTAATACAACTAAATAATAATCATCTTTGTATTCATGAATGTTAGGGGAATGGTTGGTCATAGGTAGGGCCCTACCAAATTCATGGTCCATTTTGGTCAATTTCACAGTCATAGGATTTTAAAAATCATAAATTTCATGATTTCAGCTATTTAAATCTGAAATTTCAGTGTTGTAATTTTAGGGATCCTGACCCAAAAAGGAGTTGTGGGGGTTCGCAAGGTTATTGTGGGGGGGGGTTGCGATACTGTTACCATTACTTCTGTGCTGCTGCTGGTGGGGCGTTGCCTTCAGGGCTGGGTGCCCGGCCAACAGCTGCCACCCTCTGGCCCCCTAAAATAACCTTGTGACCCCCCCCCCACAACTCCCTTTTGGGTCAGGCCCCCAATTTGAAAAATGCTGGTCTCCCCCTGTGAAATCTGTATAGTATAGGGTAAGAGCACATAAAAGACCAGATTTCACAGGAGGAGACCAGATTTCACAGTCCGTGACATGTTTTTCATGGCTGTGAATTTGGTAGGGCCCTATTCATATGCATACTTGTATATGCAAGCAAACAAGGGTATTAATGTACTAATGAATGTATTAGCTATTCATTATTCACTGTGCATTATTTTCTATGCATTATCATCTGTTTGAAAAGTTTCAGTTATCTAGGAAGTAGAAGCAATACCATATCTCTTCAGTGACCAATTATACTGCATAAAATAATGAATAGCAAATAATCAAAATGAGCAGTTCATGAACTGAAAGGCTGAAAATTTCTTATTCAAAATATCCTGAAGATCATTAACAGTAATTAATACATTTTCAGAAATCATGGTATTCTCACAACTAATTTGTAAGCAGAAAAAATAAGGGATAATTTCACATGGTTTTTTTTGTCAAATATTCATGTCTGGGAGACTTATTCAAGTGTGTTTAAAATTTAAGTCACATGTAAAGTCTGTGCAGATCATATGACATGATATGTTTTACATCTGTTTTATGCATGAGAGTCCCAATTTTAATTATTTTGGAGAATGTATATAAAACACATTAGAACCACATTTAGATCACGAGATACACATAAAGTCCAGAAATAAACCACATCATTGACCTACATTCCAGTAATGAGGAGATATGTTTTAACTCATGCTTTGCCAAACAAAATACATTTAAGCCGTAATCCTACAAACACTTGCACATATACTTACTTTTACTCGCGTGAGTACATCTAAGTCCACACATAAGAGTATGCAGGATCAGGGCCTTATTTTCTCTGAGCCTACACAACTGTGCATTTCAGAAGCACATGTGAAGGAAAAACAAAACAGAATAGTTGAAGTCAGTTTAAAGTCAGAGAAGCATGCACATCACACACCACATATATTACAGTACTGATGATAAACAGGACTGCATTAAAAATATACAATGAAAAGCAGTGGAAAAATAAGGTTCAATTTAATAAATACTCTAGCCAGACCTATCTTGAGCATAGAATCTGAAATTTCTCATTTCAATTCTCTAAAATTGTTTATTGGATTGTTGCTTCACTGGAGCTGCAAGATGCAACATGGACTGACATATCTGTGACAGAAGGCTCTGCTGTGGAAGGGAGCTCTCTGCCAAATGACAACTCTCCTGCTCACTATAACCAGGATAGCATACGGCTGAGCAAAACTTCTTTTATACCCTTTTTCTCCTCCCCAACCCACCCTGAAATATTTTCATATTGTGGTTTTAGTAATCATTTTCATAACAAAGTTATAAAGGAATGAGCTTTTAAAAATATGTTATTGTAATGTGATACCAATGGCTATGCATTTAAAAAAAAATTAAAACTATTTTTTTAAGGGAAAGAGAACCAAAAGTAGTTTGAGATTTAAATTAAAGTTCAGAGAACCCTGAACCATAGGTGATATCATAAACTAATTGTTACCTACAGAGATGAGCCCCAGCTAACACCCCTACCCCCCAAGATCCAAGTATACCCTGACTACTTGGAAAGCTAAACTCCATATTCAGATCCCAACTTTGTAGCTTAAGCCCTTCTTTGGTCATGATGCTAAACCAGTACAGCCTATACTTCAAGCATGGGGTGACAAGATAAAGTCAGCCACATGCATTCCCCACGTTCCAAGATTCCTTGCAGATGGTCATTACCTTCTCAAATTCAAAGGAATGAAATGTTGCAATGAGCCCATATCCTAGGAAGCTGGAACTTCAGCACAGGCTGGAAATGAGAACCAGCTTCCAAGGTGGTTGCAGATGATGCCTTCTTAAGGTGAGAACACTTTCCTCACTGCCATGATCATCCATCTGTGTGCCTGCAGTGTGACCAGAGAAAAATTAGAGAGAACAGTCAGCCCACAAGACATTCCCTGTTAGCATCTAAAAAGTTCATGCCCTATTGGCATCTAAGCTGAGAAACTGAAGTCCTGGGCAATGGACTCTTCTGTAGCTATATCATGATGACATGACATTGTAACAGCTCAGTTCTTTGAATCTGAACCCCCATTTGTAATTAGTTCAGTGAACATGAACAGGTCTGCTTTGACCCAGTTCATGACTTTTTAACCTTTGTTCTGCTTTAAATTTCTATGCATCAAATGTTCAATGCAGATTTCGCACTCCCTTTGGTAGATGTGCTTGACATCATTACCCATTTTTCAGCGAAAATAAAAAGTCAATAGTACTGATATTGCACTGCTGAAGTAATGGGAAAGGATATGCCACTGTGCTACAATCTCTTTGTAAGTGAACAGGGAAAATTCTCAGTGTGTTTTCTGTCTTTTTGAAATATTCATATATCACTAAGTCAACTATGTGTTTTTGAGTCCCAATCTGAAACTTCATTTACTTTTCCTTCTTATTTTTGCTTGCCAGTTACACAGTAAACCCAGAGGTCTGCATATTTTAACTTGATATTTTCTGTTTTGTCCCCCCAGGTTACTTTATACCTTATAGATAAGAAGAAAATGTATTCAAATTGTTTTTGTTATAGAAGCTATACCAGGTTAGACAGTAAGGGACAAATATTAAAGAGGAAAGCAAGTCTCTTTGTGAGTTGGTTTCCAATATGCTATGTGTATTTTTCTTTTCTATTGTCTTCGGTGTACTTCTGGAATGATTTCAAGGATATTTCAGGTTATCTCAAGCCCATAGACAGGCAGCAACAAGCAGGAGAGATCTGAAGTCATGACCTGAAAGTGTCTCTCACTGCGTTTTACAGTTTCTTTCAGGATATCAGAATTGGAACTGCCTGCAGTGAGCCGTGTGCATGTTAGGAGGATGTGCATTTTTTCTTGTCTTCAGCAGCTTTAAGTGTATCTATTCCTTATCTTCTATAAAAGCCATTGCTAATTCAAATACATACCTTTATAGAAAAGACAAATACACTTTGCTGGTTTTCACAGGTCCTTTTTTCCTCACTACTCGTAAGTATTCAGATATTTTGCAAAATTTTGTACAAAAAAATGTGTGTGCACGCACGCACACACACACACAGAAAAATCTTTGCATGTAAATAGTTGCAGGAATATTCACACTAGAATGGCTTCTGCTGCATGCTATGGGTGGGAAGGGTAAGAGAAGGGCAGGAGTGAGGTTGTTGGAGAGGTGGAGGAGGAAAATTGAAAATAGGTGCAGCAGCAATAAGGCGATGGAGAAATTGCACATTACAATCAGCATCACAACCAGGAGAGGCAGCAGGGCTGTCCTAGCCAGACAACACTTCCAGGCCAAGGATGGACTGGCTAGCCAGCTGTGTGCAGACAGTGAGGAGTGGGAACGTACACCTTGGAAGAATCTTTGTTGCCACCGAGGAAGCTGAGTCCAGAAATGTATGATATTTTTCAACCAGATGGGATCATCCTCCGGAGGATGTAGGCCAGATAGAGCTGACGAGAAAGGGGATACAGCAAGCAGCAGGAACCCAATGCACTAAAGAATTAAGCATGTTGTTAACTTTAAGCTTGTGCTTAAGTTCCCTTGACTTCAATGTGAGATAGGCATGTGTTTAAATACTCTTTTGAATCAGGGGCTAGTTGAGTGGGGATAGAGAAGAGTAGGTAATAGTGGATAATGACCTACAGACTGCCTTTGATGTTGGTGTTGACTGAGTAAGACCATTTGTCATTTCTGGGCATTTCTTCGGATGGCAAGAGAGTGGAACCTTGATCACTGTGAAAGGGTTCTTCATGAAAGCAGACATCGCTCCATGGAGCAAAAGAAGGAGCTGGAGGAAAGCAAGATGCTATGTATGACATTATCTGATAAAATATGACCATGTAGATCATTGTTGCTACCACTGTTATATAATTGCAACAAATCTTGTACAAAGCATGTCAAGTAAGATGTCTGTGGAAAGGTTATGATTTTCTGAATATGATTATGCTATTTGTATGCATGTATCATTTTTGTATTTGAAGTTATGAGTATTGGCTCTATACCTGTATTTCAAATATGTTTGTTCCTGTGGTAATGCCCACATGGTATTTAGCCTGCAGATCTTGAAGGGACTATTCAAGTTAAATGGCTCATCAAGGAACACTTAACTCACAATGGGCCATGGAAGATGCCTATCTACATTTAATGGACTTTTCTCTGATGGCCTCTGCTATGAGTAAGTAAAATCATGCATGAACATGTGACTCCAAACACCATCTTGTTACCTGCAATTTTCCACAGTGAGAACAGTAAATTTCCCTTTGCTTGGCAGAAGCTATATAAGGTCCTGGAAACAGGTCCATTTTGCCTCTTTTCTACTCAAAACTCTGGACCTTGAACTTGTATTAATGGGAATATTCTAACCAAGGGACTGAGGACCTTCCAATGATTTGGAAACCAGCAGAGACTTAACAAGCCTGCAGTTTATTCCTTCACTGCTACAAGCCTGAACCAAGAACTTTGCAATTTTAACTCTCACCTTTCTTTCTTTCTTTTCTTTCTTTCTTTCTTTCTTGCTTTAAATAAACCCTTAGATTTTAGATACTAAAATATTGGCAACAATGTTTATTGGGTAAGATCTGAATTACATATTGACCTGGGTATGTGGCTGGTCCTTTGGGATCAGAAGAACTCTTTTGTTTAATGAAATTGGTTTTATAACCACTCATCTTTAAGTCTGGTGTTTCTGGTGGTGATACAACGACTGGAATGCCTAAGGAGACTGTTTTTCTGACTTGTTAGCCGGTGTGGTGAAACAGAAGTTTACTTTTGTTGCTGGTTCGGTATATCTTATGGAAGAATAACCACCAGTTTTGGGGTGTGTCTGCCCTATTTCTCATCAGTTTGTCCTGAATTTTGTATTCTCAGTTGTGACCCACAGATGCATGGTGATACTATGTACAAGCTGGCACTTGTATTAAGAGCAGGTTTGAAGTTGGGGTTGGCTTGGTGCTGGTTTTTGTTCTATATGGAACAAGCATAACTTTTCCCCTAAAGGTGGCCATCTTTCCTGGGATTAGAATGTAAGGGCTAGAGTATATCCTGGACCCTGCCAAAAAGGGAAAACATATGCTTTGATCCTGGTGAGGCCAGAGATTCACTTCATTTACCTTTTGTGAAAGAAGGGAATGTGATATATTACTTTATTTAATTTCCCTTAAAGAAGAGAGACTTCTTTGCTTTTACTCCCTAAAGCACAGGGCCAGCATTGGTTGAACTCCCCCGAAAGCAAGGAAATAGTGTTTCCTTTACCCTGAAGGAAGAAGGATTGCCTTTGTTTTTCTTCTCAAAGCCAAGGGAATAGCTTTTGTTTATTACTGAGAGACAAGAATAATAGTTTTTGCAAAAACCTTGAGAACTGGGGCATTGTTTATTGTAAATTCTAAACATTAAAGTAGCCCCATTAGCCCATCAGACTACATGGTGCCCTGCTTCCTCAGGAGGTCAATAGCTGGAAAAACGTGATGTCATCTTGTGACCAAAGCACATGGTATTTTAGCATGAAACTCTTCACAGCACATCCATCTGTCTGAAGTAACCTTCAAACGTGACTCCCCCCTCACAAAACACAACCATAAACACCTCAGATCAGTTCAGCAAAGAGACTGGAAAAATAAAACAAAACAGTGAAATTTCTTCCAAAGAAACTGTCTAAAAATATAAATAATAATACATTAAGCAAAACACACATCACATTGCCAAATCTATAAAAGCCCACACATGCAAAAACTCTGTTAATGAGAGACATCACACTGGCTGAAGGTTGAAAAATAAAAATGAGTCAGACTTTTTTTTCCCCCAGGAAGTGAAATAATTCTAAAACGTTTCAATGAAATATTTGAAATCGGAGTCATTTAAATTGCAAAAGCATTGCAAGCATTTTAAAAACAATTGAACTTAGCAGCAAAAGCAAATTAAAATGTGCTGGTTTACTTCTTGCAAGCCTCAGTGCCAGAAAGTTTCCATGAGAACCAAATCTGTACATCAGTGTCTTGCCTGAGCCAATCAGTGCCTTGCAAAGTGAGATCACAGATAGTTTTCAATGGTCCAATTCAGGTTGGCCCCCGGATCCTTATACTGCAACAAAGACAATCAAAAATGTCTATCAGTGACCTAAACACAAAGTGTGGTCAGCAATAGGTCCTGTCCAGGCCTAGCTCCTTGGATTACAGTAGAGGGAAGATCATTTTCCCTACCACGGCTTCATCCAGGAACTGCTATTTGATAGGAGCAACCAGTTCTTTTTATTTGACCTGCTAGACTTTGACTGGCTGCTGCCTGTTCCTAGCCCCTCTAGCTACCACAAGACAAGGGAGACCTTTCTATGCAAACCAAAAGATCCAAAACTTTCTGTTCTTCTCTTTTTAAAGGACCAATTTCTGAGGCAGGGTGCAGCAAGGCAGTGGGGTCTCTGGCAGGGGGCAGTGAATGCTTTGTACACCCCATCACAATCAGTTTCAAACATAGACATTAAGGTCCCAGTCCTACCAGGGTCTCTGCACAGGTGGATCTTGCATCTGCATCATATGGGACTAAGGGCATGAGCTAATTCCTATTAAATAGTAATAGTTGCTTATAGAAATCAGGGGATTAATTGGAACACTAAATATTAACTACAGCAGGCAGGCAGGACTGAACTTCCTGCTAAAACCCGCAGATCAGATCAACATCATAACAATATATAATATAACTGAACACTAAGTTAAAGATACTGCACCATCTGTTGGTGTAGGTACTGAATACACTGATCATTACAATACTAACTGAAAATTCTGCCAGTGATTTCAATGGAAGTTGGCTTGAGGCAAGCACTCAATTTCACATTTAAGAGCGTAAAATGGGTATTTGGGCATATGAGTGCTAATCTGAGTGATCGATTAGGGAATTCAGTACTGTAATTTAGTTGCTCGAGTTTGAACAGTGTTCTCACATTCTTTGGTCACAAGACTTGCCATATTGGCTCTGACCACTGGTGAAGCCTCAGAGTCATGCTCTACTTATTACTATGCATAGAAAGTCAGATAGCATTGATAGTGGGGAAAAAAATGTCATCTTTCACTTTTAGCTTTCTAGGGAAAATTTCCCTTCCTCCTGGACAAGATTGTACAATGACCCATGCATTCTTTGTCTTCAGATTGGGCTACTGCAACTCCACATGATAACTAAGGCCATGTCTACATTACAGTTTTGTCAACAAAAGTCAGCTTTCATCGACAAAACAATGGAGGTGTACACACTGCAATGCTCCTCCTGCCGATTTAACTCACCTGCTATGCCAACATAATAAAACCACCTGGATGAGACACATAGAACTTTTTGCAATGAAGTTAGAGTGACGCAGTATCCGTGCAGACAGTGTGTTGCTTACAACACACTAAGTAGTCTCTAGGAGGTGTCCTGCAATGCCCATTATGATTGCTTTGGTCACCAGTTTGCTCTCTTCTGCCCTGCAGTGAGGTACACAGGCATGTGCTCCTTCCCCTTTAAAGCACTGGGAAATTTTTGAAATTCCTCTTTGTGTTTGCTCAGCATGGAGAACTCACATAGCATCTGCCCAGCTGACCATGGCGGCTGCCTGCAGCAAATGTGCTCCCACTTGGAGTATATCGGAGTTGCTGGATCTGCTGGGTCTATGGGAAGAAGAGGCTGTGCAGTCGCCACTTCGCTCCAGCCATAGGAACTTTGATATGTCTGGGCAGATTGCTCATGGCATGAAGGAGAAGGGGCACAAAAGGGGCATGCAGCAATGCTGTGCTAATATCAAGGGGCTGAGACAGGCATGCCAGAAGGCAAGTGAGGCCAATCATCATTCTGGTGCATTGCCAAAGACATGCTACTTCTCCAAGGGGCTGCATGCCTTCCTAGGCAGTGACCCCACCTCCACTGCCAAGAGCCCTGTGGATACAGCGTCCAGAAGTGTCAAACCGAAGGACAAAGTGGTGGACAAGGAAGTGGAGTTGGAGGAGGATGGGGGACAGGTGACAGAGTCAACCTTTGGTGTGGCGAGCCAGGACTGCTTTTCAATGCCGGAGGGGTCTAGCCAGTCCCAGCACTCTAGCTGAGACGCACCTGATGCAGGAGAGGGAAGCTCCAGTAAGTACTTATTATGATTTGATACTGCAGGGAGACATGAGGTAGAGCTTTTTATTTGTCTCCCCAGGGTAGAAGAGGGCTAGAAATAACCAACACCAGGACTGTCTGCTTCTCGTTCCCCTGTGCAGCTAGACAGAGGGGGCCCTGTGGAAAAGTTTGTTGATGCACAGTGGGATATCTCAGGAATTCTCCATAGAGGTTTCTAGGAAACTTTCCAGGAGGTACTCTGCAATCCTCTGTCAAAGGTTCCTTGGGAGAGCTGCCTTGTCTCTTCCCCCATGGTAGGAAACTTTGCTACGTCAATTGGCAATTACTTCTGCAGGCACCAAAGCAGCACAAAGGCGAGGAGCATATGGAACTGGTCTGCTGCCAAACACATGCAGGAGCTACACCCTTGCATCCATGGTTACCCTCAGGAGCAAGATATCTGCTTCTATCCCCCTGCCTCTGGAAAATGGTGCCAGTATTTGGAATAGTGTCCCTAGGTGCTTGTAGTGATCTCCCTCTGAACTTCCCAACCCTTTGTCCCATCTTGTCCATTCCCCCCAACCCCCAGGCTGAACTCACCATGGTTAGGGCTCTCACCATGCTGTGTGCTTGCCAATGGAAAGTGGTGTCTGTAACTTGCATGAATCAAGGACTGCTGTCTATTGTTTCTTTAGCTTCTGCAGATGTGGGCTTGAGGGTCTCCTCCTGTACACCAGCTGAGTGGCTCCATCTGATAAGGAGACAAACCCAAAGGAGTAAGGAAGACATGCTCAGGGAGGTGCTGCAACCATCTGATGCTGCTGATAGTGAGCAGAGAGCATGGAGAAAAGCTATCAATGAAAAACTGAGCATGGATAGCGAGAAGAGGAAACGGGCAGAAGCAGATGACACAGCTGCTCAAGGACCAAACTGACATACTGAGGACCCTGATAGCACTGCAGGCAGAACACATCTGTGCTCACCTCTCCCTGCAGCCCATTCAGAACTGCCTTCCATACCCTCCCCAAACTCCCACCCATATTCCTTGCATGTTCCCGGGCCATCACAGTACCCAATGCATTCCACCTCTAGGGACATGTTTCACAATCACAGCTGGACATACATCCAGCTGTCAGAGCCTCATTTCAAAAAGTCAACTTAACTTTGTAGTGTAGACATAGCCTAAGACTTGATCTGTGTAACTTACTGTATAAATGGATCCAGCGCATCAGCTATGTCCCTTAGGGTATATCTACACTACAAAATTAGGTCGATTTTATAGAAGTCAATTTTTAGAAATCGATTTTATACAGTCGATTGCATATGTCCACACTAAGTGCATTAAGTCAGCGGAGTGCGTCCTCACTACCGTGGCTAGCATCGACTTACAGAGCGGTGCACTGTGGGTAGCTATCCCACAGTTCCCACAGTCTCTGAGAAGGAGGCTAAGAGACACCAGCACGAGGAGGATTTTGAGGAGGACATGGACACGACACAGATATTCCAGAAAGCACGGGCTGTGGCAATTGGGACATCATGGCAGCACTGGGGTGATTGATACAGTGGATTTGGGGCCAGGCAAACAAGCACAGACTAGTGGGACCACATATTGTTGCAGGTATGGGATGATTCACAGTGGCTGCGAAATTTATGCATGTGTAAGGCCACTTTCTTGGAACTCTGTGAGTTGCTTTCCCCCACCCTGAAGTGCAGGAATACCAAGATGAGAGCTTCCCTGACAATTGAGAAGTGAGTGGCGATAGCCAGGTGGAAGCTTGCTATACCTGACTGCTACCGGTCAGTCGGGAGTCAGTTTGGAGTGGGAAAGTCTACTGTGGGGGTTGCTGTGATCCAAGAAGCCAATGCAATCATTTACGTTCTGTTATCAAGGATAGTGACACTGGGAAATGTGCAGGTCATAATGGATGGCTTTGCTGCAATGGGGTTCCCTAACTGTGGTGGGGCGATAGACGGAACACATATCCCTATCTTGGCACCAGACCACCTTGCCAACCAGTACATAAATCGCAAGGGGTACTTCTCAATGGTGCTGCAAGCACTGGTGGATCACAAGGGACGTTTCACCAACATCAATGTGGGATGGCCGGGAAAGGTGCATGACGATTGCATATTTAGGAACTCCAGCCTGTTCGAGCAGCTGCAAGAAGGGACTTACTTCCCGACCAGAAAATTACCGTAGGGGATGTTGAAATGCCAATAGTTATCCTTGGGGACCCAGCCTACCCCTTTCTCCCATGGCTCATGAAGCCATACACAGGCAGCCTGGACAGTAGTAAGGAGCGGTTCAACTATAGGCTGAGCAAGTGCAGAATGGTGGTAGAATGTGCTTTTGGACGTTTAAAAGCTCGCTGGCTCTGTTTGTTGAGTAGGTCAGACCTCAGCGCAACCAACATTCCCATTGTTATTGCTGCTTGCCGTGTGCTCAATAATATCTGTGAGAGTAAGGGGGAGACGTTTATGGTGGGGTGGGAGGTTGAGTCAAATCGCCTGGCATCCAATTTTGAGTAGCCAGTCAACAGGGCAATTAGAAGAGCATAGCAAGTCGCGCTGCGCATCAGAGAGGCTTTGAAAACCAGTTTCATGACTGGCCAGGCTTCGGAGTGACAGTTGTGTGTTTCTCCTTGATGCAAACCCGCCCCCTTTGTTGATTTTAATTCCCTGTAAGCCAGCCACCCTCTCCCCTTCGAAAAAAAGTAACTATTGTTTTGAAACCATGCATTTTTTCTCTATTAATTAAAAAAAAATGAGATAACGGACAAGGTAACCCGAGTGGGGTGGGGGAGGAAGGAAGGACAAAGCCACATTGTTTATTGTAGCCACACTAAAAATCAAACTGTTTGAATGACAGCCTTCTGTTGCTTGGGCCATCCTCTGGAGTAGAGTGACTGGGTGCCCGGAGCCTCCCCCCTATTTCAACCAGGTGACCATGAATGATATCACTCTCCTGAGGCTGACACAGAAAGATATAGACCGAATGTTGCTTGAATGCGACCATTCGCTGTCATGCTTTGTGCTGCAATGATTCCAGACTACTTGCTAGGCATGGTAAAGTGTCCTACCGTGGAGGATGAAATAAGGCAGCCCTCCCCAGGAACCTTCTGCAAAGGCTTTCAGAGTACCTCCAGGAGAGCTTCATGGAGATGTCCCTGGAGGATTCCCACTCCATCCCCAGACATGTGAACAGACCTTTCCAGTAGCTGTACTGGCCACGAATGCATTCCAGTTCTTAAGGGCAAATCAAACATTAAATACTATTGCTTTTAAACCCTGTACTGTAGTTACAAATGTGCACTCACAAGAGGTGCCTTCTCCCGCTTCAGGGTCAGGGATCCCGCCTTGGGAGGGTATTGGCTCTAGGGTGATGAAAAGGTCCTGGCTGCCGGGGAGAACAGATTCACCGCTTGCCTGCTGCACATTCTCCTCCTCCTCCTCCTCCTCCTCCTCATCTGCAAAATCCTCCTGCCTGTTGCGTGAGACTCCCCCCATGCAGGTGTCCATGGACAGTGGTGGGCTAGTGGTAGGGTGTCCCCCCCCTAGAATGGCATGCAGCTGATCATAGAAGAGTCATGTATGGGGCTCTGACCCAGAGCGACCATTTTCCTCCTTTGTCTTTTGGTAGGCTTGCCTGAGCTCCTTAACTTTCACACAGCACTGCTGTGTAGCCTCTGTCCAACATGCCCAGTGCTATTTTGGCAAATATATTTGCATTTCTTCTTTTTGATCGGAGTTCAGCCTGCACAGATGCTTCTCCCCATACAGCGATCAGATCCAGTGTCTCCCTTTCGGTCCATGCTGGAGCTCGTTTGTGATTCTGGGGGGACTGCATGGTCCCAGTGCTGCTGAGTTCGCCATGCTGACCAAATAGGAAATGAAATGTAAAAGTTCCTGGGGCTTTTCCTGTGTACCCGGCTAGTGCATCGGAGTTCAAAGTGCTGTCCAGAGCAGTCACAATGGAGCTCTCTGGGATAGCTCCCAGAGGCCAATACCATCGATTTGCGTCCGCACTACCCCAAATTCGACCCAGCAAGGTCAATTTTAGTGCAACTCTCCTTTTCGGGGAGGAGTACAGAAGTTGATTTTAAGAGCCCTTTAGGTTGACGGAACGGGGTTGGTTGTGTGGACGCATTCATTTTTAAATCGACCTAGCGTGGCTAAATTTGACCTAACCCCGTAGTGTAGATCAGGCCTTAGTATACATTAACAAGACCCTTAAAAAGAGAAGTCATATACAAAATATTAGTATAGATTTTCTACACCTTTGCATCTAAGATGACCTGTAATTATGCAACTAAAGACTGGCAGAATGCATAAAGGCAATGGGGGGAGAGTTAAAGTTGCACATTCAAATTTAGCTTTCACATTATTGGATTTCTGGGTGCATAACTGTACAATGTTAATGGAGCATTACCATTCTACTTTCTTAATTTGTTTTTAGACAGGGAAAAACAATACAAAACAATCCATATGCAGCTTGCTGATGGATACTAAGTGACATATTAACTCAACATGTAGGGCTCTACCTAAAGACATGCCATTTGCATTATACAGCTCATAAATTACAGTGATCAAGTCTTGATTATCAGAGAAATTGAGCAAAACTGGCTCAGATAATGATAGCCTTATTCATGCTGAATAATGGGACTTGGGCATTTTAGAAACATTTAAACCACTCTGCAAATGCAAACCTAGTGCTGCTCCCTATGAGTATGGGTGTCAAAAAAAAGTTCCAGTTGTATGAATTGCAGATATAAAAGCATAACTACAAGGTAATTGCAAAACAATTACAATGTAGCTTCAATGTAATGATAGTATCCTTAATATGAAATGTGACTCAAATTCAAGCATAGTAATCATCACTAACATATAGCTTGATAGTTTGATCATATTGTTTCACTTGAATTATTCATCTGGCTTAATTATCTGGATCCTGGTCAACCCTAATGCAGTGTTATCGGAAGTAAACCTTTACAGCCATATATTGCCCTCATCCTGCATGTGGATCAAAAGTAGGATATGTACTTAAAGTCTTACTGGTTTTCTTTGAGATTCTTTCTAGACACATAACAGAAGCCTTGAACACTAAATAGTTAATCTTGGCATTGATACATTTTTACATATTTAAGGCAGCTGTTTTTTCTGTATCATTTTTAATTCATCTGATCTCTGAAATTCATCATTTTTAGACGGATAACGACATTTGAGTCCATCAAGGCAGAAATAGACTGATAAGGAAAATAAATGCTCATTGTATTCTACTCTCTTAGGAGACAAGGTAGATGAGGTGATAACTTTTATTGGACTAACTTCTGTTGGTGAAAGACACAAGCTTTCAGATTACACAGAGCTCTTCTGAAGATATTCTGGGATCAGCACAACTACAACAACAGTTCATCTTCTCTGGGGAGTAATTTTGAATGATAACAACTGATATAGATAATTTGGGATAGAATTTCCAGCCAAAATTAGTACCATCATCCTTATTAATGTGCATTGCATTGGATGAGAGAGAGTGAGAAGAGAAATAATGAAAGGGTGGAGATTTTGTAGGTTTTTTGTTGAGTATTTACTGAAATGCTATCATATTGAGGAAACTGCATATGGTCAATGTTAATTTTGAAACAAATAAATTTATACAATCAAACTGAGCTGAAATATATTATTGAATAATAATAAAAATGTTCTTGCATGAAATAGCCTGCAAAATACATTTTGTTATTTCACAGAACTGTAGAAGAGATGACTCATGGCTGGTGCACCCCCTCGCAGCTGGGCATGGTGTACCAGGCTCTTCTCTTCCAGTACCCCTTGCACTCGATTGCTTTGGTTCCTGCTGTGGTCCACCTCTTCATGACTCAGCCCTTTGGTCACATCACATTTTAGTCCCACTCCTTCTGGAGTAACAGAAAATCCAACACAATTTCAAGACCATCTATGGGGTCTCCAATCCCTGACTTGGCCCAGTGATCCTTACACCCTTCTATCAAGGTTATGAATGGTCCTTATCCACTTATGTTAGGGGGCTTCATACCAACTGTTCAATGGCTAATAGAGGAACCCAAGCCCTCCCTCTACACTGGGTACTTGTCTAGGACAAGCAGCCAGGGTCAGTTCTGTTAGAGACCTTGCCACTGCCACACTGGGGTCCTTCCTACCATTAATCTTTCCTGTAGCCTTTGCCCCAACCCCTTTTCCTGAGTTCTCCATAATGAGACACCTCTCCCAGGGCTTCTCTCAGGAGGTCTGATTCCTATCCTGGTGACTGGCACAGGAGCTTGCGCCAGTCCTGTCTCCCCAGGCTTCATCCTCACCCTGAAGGAACCTTCCTGTTTGACACAGGTCTCTCCACTATTTAGTGCTAAGAAAGTGATTGCAGGGTTCTAATCTCATTGCTTATAATCCTTCAAAACTTCAGTCCAAATGCCACTTAGGCTTTACATTCACTGCCTTTTGGAATTACTGCCTCTGGCTTCCTCCTAGTTCACAACAGTACTCTTCTTCCCCAGGTTTCACTACCCCCAGCTTCCCAGGTTTTCTCTGACTCAAGAGCCTCTAGTTTTGACTCCACACTTCAGACTGATAAGACTTCTCTCAGGTGTTAGCCCAAGAATGTAAACTCTTCCCAGCTACCTCTCACCTGGGTGTTCTCCCTGACCTTCTTCCCTGCCCTCCTTTCTTTATGAAGACCATTGCCTCCCCATCTGGGTTTGATCACCAGTTCTGCCTAATACCCCTCCAGGTGTCACCCAATGCTCTAACTGGACTCAGGCTCCTGTTAAGCCATGATTAATCAATCAGTTTATATATGCCATCACAAGAACATATTGATACACTGGCTTCAAAGGGAGCTTATCACTTCTGAAAATCTGACCATAAATGCAAAGTTCAAATTGCAGTATTATAAAGAAACAAAAACAGTTTAGTCTAATTAATGCACATTAATATATAGCCATTTTGACAAGACCATTGATTTTCACATTACCAACAAGTCATCACTTAAATTTGGTGTTAGAACATTTTGTAATGTGTTTGCAAAAGCTTCTTTAAAACATTAACAGTTCAATCATACAAACTGATTTTTCTTGTATTTTAATGTATAACCTTTTAAGAATAAGCGAGGCCTGATCTTTACCTGGTGTAAATTGTAGTTCTGTCGATATGGTCCTGTATTCTTGTGCTTTCTTAAGAAGGTACAAATAGAAAAACCAGCAAGTGCTAGATATGTGCTATGTACAGGGCCGGCTCTAGCTTTTTTGCTGCCCCAAGCAAAAAAAATTTTGGCTGCCCCCTCCGCACCCTCCTGCCGCCCCAGCCCTGGGTCACTGGTAACTCGCTCCCAGGGCGGGTCATTCAGCAGGAATTTTGGATGTGCACAGAACACAGACAGGATTGGTTCCCATATGGTTACAGAACTGCAGTAAAGTGGAACAATTTTCAGCTTGTGTGATTGAAGGCTATCTGGATGCATATTATAAGACTGTCCTACATAAATGAGGAAAAGTTGAGGTGCCTTTATTATTCTTTTGTTCCATTCTTTGTTTCTATGGGGAATTTGCCAATGCAATATCACTGTCTTCCTTTTAAACAAATAAAACTAAAACTTAAAAATAATAATAATAATAATAAAAAAAAAAGCAATGGCTGTTGAAAATAGCAATTCCAGTCCTAATAACCACTGGGAAGCATTTCTTGCTCAATTTATTCTACTTTTTCCTACAGCAAGTTACAGTGGATCAGTATATTTGATTTGGGAGAAATGAAGTAACAGCTGCCCAAATTGAGCTTGAGCACTCCTGAATTTTGAGGGTGTTCAAATCTGGAAGGCAGGTGCTGGATTCTCTTTCTGAATATTAGCTAAATCTGGAAAAGAAAAGTCAATTTCTGCTTCCATGGCTCAGAAGTGTAAATCCTCCTACCGGTATGTGCCTGGTACTGTATCTAAAGCTGCCCAGTCTAGTAGAGCCTCCCCTCCCTTACTTTTCATTTTAAATTCTAGTGGGATCCACGTACCTGCCTTGCTAGGCTTCAGATAGAGAGGTGCAATGTCCATTTAGTCCACCCAATTCTTTCTTTGGGGGAGAGCCCAGGGCTGGGGCGGCAGGAGGTGCAGGTGGGGGCCAGAGCTGGGGCGGCAGGGAGTGCGGGTGCAGGGTGGTGGGGGGAGAAGAGCCCAGGGCTGCGGTGGCAGGAGATGCGGGTGGGGGGAGAGCCCAGGGCTGGGGCGGCAGGAGGTGCGGGTGGGGGCCAGAGCTGGGGCGGCAGGGGGTGCGGGTGGGGGGAGAACCCAGGGCTGGGGCAGC
>NW_020664562.1:9628577-9659500 GCF_002925995.2 Terrapene triunguis | reverse complement strand
TAGGGGTGTGATCAGGGTCGCTGGACCAATGGATAAAATGGTGTGGACTATAATGAAGTCTCATGAGCATGAGAGTGAGAATCAAGTCCTCCCAGTGGAGCATGGAGAGGAGGTAGAGGAGAATGTTTGTGATGATCATGGTGAGGAGATTTTATCTATCTTACTGATGGTTTTTACAAGGGACACTTTTAATGATTTAACTATGGAAAGTTTCAATCCAGATTTTAAGTATTTAAGTACATTTGATGATCCATATGTTAGCGAATCGGGATATCTTAATGCTCATTTAGTTAATGGGTCTAGTTTATTAAATAGTTTTAGACCAAGTACTGATTTTAATAGGGATCGTAATAAGGATCTTAACAGTACTGGTAGTAATATAAATATATTAGAAAGTAGTTCGTGGAAGGATGGGGTTTTTTATTTAGAGTATCCCGTTGATAGTTTTAATTGTCCAATATGTCCCCAGATATTACCAACATTTGGTAAATGGGCCAAACACATTAATGTGGTTCATAAAAGTAAAGCCATACGAGTTGTATGTAGTAAATGTGGAAAATCTTCTCAATATCATAATATAGCTTGCCACTACCCCAAGTGCATACCCAAGAAGGCGGATACCCCAATGAAGAGCCATACGTGCTCGGTCTGTGGGCTTGGTTTTCATACTAGATCTGGATTGAGCCAACACTGTAGACATAGACACCCTGCTGTGAGGAATGAGCAAAGAAAAGAAGATATGGCTGCTAAAAGTAAGATCAAAGAAGGATCGACTAGATCTCGTAAATGGACCAAAGATGAGGTTGCGCAGCTTATACAGTTGGAAAGGAAATATATTGGGAAAAGGAATATAAATAAATGTATTGAGAGCGAGATGAGGACCAAAACGAATAAACAAATATCAGATAAAAGACGAGAATTAGCAAAGAAGAAGTTAGTGGTAACAGGAGATAGGGAGGAAGTGACTGAGGTAGAGGACATTAGAGTAAATATATTAGAAATTCCGCCCCCAAGAGAGAGGATTTTCCCACTAAAAGGACATCCAGAAGTGGATTTAGTGGAGAAAATATGTAAACGGGGAAAACAAAGTAGGGAGGGAAGAGAAATAATAAATAGTTTAGGGGAAATTGAAGGATTATTAAAGGAGGATTTAACAAAAGCTCTCGGATGGGCAATGTTGGAAAAATTATGTTATTCATTAGTAGAGGGAAAGGACCCTAGAAATGAAAGTCAAATAGAGTTGAGGAATAAAGGAAAAGGGAAGATGAGAAAGGAGGGGAGAAGGAAGCAATTTAATGCAATTAGGAGATATGCTACAAAGAAAGCTAAGTATAAATTCTATCAACAATTATTTGATAAGGATAGAAGAAGATTGACTCGCATTATAATGGGAGAGCCAGATAAGGCTAAGTGTGCTATCCCTATGAAAGAAATTGAGGAATACTATGTGAATATTTTGGGAACAATTGGACATGGTAATATGATAGGGTGGCCATCATCCACAGAGAATGCGGATAATGATATATTAATGAGTCCGATCTCTGTGGATGAGATTAGAATAGCTTTAAGAGAAATAAGAAAAGATAGTGCTCCTGGCCCAGATAAAGTAAAAGTGAGCAATTTGTGGGATATTTTTAATTTAGACTCCTTAATACTTACAAAAATTTTTAATATATGGTTTCTAAATAGACAGGTACCAGATGAATTTAAGAAAAATAGAACGATTTTAATACCAAAGACACAAGATGAGGAGGAAATGAAGAAGTTAACATCTTGGAGACCATTGACAATTGGGTCAGTTTGGATTAGAATCTATACCAAAATATTAGCAAAAAGACTGGTGGAAACAGTTAAGATATGTAGTAGACAAAAAGGGTTTATATCCGCCCCTGGGTGTGAGGAAAATATTGCTATATTAGATAATTTGATTAAAGGGGCTAAACGAAATGGGAATGAAATTGCAATAGTGTTCGTAGATCTGGCTAAAGCATTTGATTCTGTGGGACACGGACATATAATAGCCGGGTTGAGAAGATTTGGTATAGATGAACATTTTATAGATATTATTAGGGACCTTTATGATAATTGCACAACTAGGGTATGGGTGGGTGATGAAGCTACTGAGTCTATTTTAATTAGGAGGGGGATCAAGCAGGGTGACCCGTTGTCCCCAATTTTGTTTAATATTGCTATGGATCCCCTTTTAACTAGATTAGAAGTAGAAGGAAGTGGTTTTTATGTTAAGGGTAATGGTGTCATGTCATTGGCTTTTGCCGATGATGTGGCAATTTTAAGTAGCTCATATAAAGGAATGATTAAAAATTTGGGTATCTTAGAGGAGTTTTGTAAAAATACTAATCTCTCTGTTAATGTGAAGAAAACGAAAGGCTTTCATATTTTAACTAAACATAAAACCTATGTAGTTAATCCTAAGGATAATTGGCAGATAGGGTCAGAGGAGATTGAATATGTTCAACCAGGGGATTTTGAAAAATATTTAGGGGCTAGAATAGATCCCTGGATAGGTGTAGGGGGACCGGTACTTAAAGAAAAATTGAAAGATTGGAGTGAGAATTTAATTAAGGCCCCATTAAAACCGGCCCAAAAAATATTAATTTTACAGACATATATCTTACCGAAGCTATTTTATAATCTTCTTTTAATAGAACCCCCTTTTAGACGATCTTGATGTGTTAGTTAGAAAAATAGTTAAAGAGATTTTACATTTACCTCAGTGTACCACAGATGGGATATTTTATTCTAGAGGTAGGGATGGTGGTTTAGCTCTCACTAAGTTTAGTGTGCAAATCCCAAATATGTTAATTCGTAAATGGAGGAGACATATTGTCTCGAGAGATGATTGGATGGACCTATCTTATCTATATGCAGGAGAAAATCTTGTGGATAAAATATTGTCATTTAGTGCAGTAACATCTCATCCCAAGAAATGGAGGGAAGAGGAATTTTTAAGATGGTCGGAACTGAGATGTCAGGGAATAGGGATAAAATATTTTAAAAATGATTTAATTAATAATTCGATTTTTAGAAACTCTAGTAAAGTTAAATCGTCAGCGTATATCGCAGCATTGCAGCTTAGGGCAAATATTTATCCTACTAGGGAGACATTAGCAAGAGGAAGAGGAGGTGTGAATGCTCTTTGTAGATGGTGCGGTAAAGTGCGGGAGACTGTTCCCCATATCTCAGGACAATGTTATAAGACTAAGAATGCTAGGATAAAAAGGCATAATAGAGTAGTGTCTGCAGTTGTAGATAAGGTTGGTAAATTAGGGTGGAAGGCAATGATAGAGCCCCATTTGAGAAATAGTAAGGGTGAGTTAAGAAAGCCGGATATTATATTTATAAAAGGAGATACAGCAGTGGTGGTTGATGTTACAGTGCGATGGGAGGATAATGCCGGAAGTTTGGAACAAGCCCACAGTGAGAAGGTGGCTTATTATCTTGAGTTAGAGGAAGAAATTAAAAACTTAACGGGAGGTAAAAATATTCACTTCTTTGGTTTTGTGCTTGGGGCGCGTGGCAAGTGGAGTGAAGATAATAATGATTTGTTACAATTATTGGGAATGGACAGAAGTAAAAATTTTAAGGAGAGTATATGTAGACTTGTTTTATATTCCACTATTGGTATGATGGCTATATTCAGTGACAGGTAAAGATCCCGGAGTTTCCATTCCGTGTATCTTGCCAAAACTAAATTTTAGCTATTTTGGTTTCCATGCTCTAAATTTTCAAATTTTTAATATTGTTTTGAACATTAACTTATTTAGTGTTATTTAATATCTGTCCTTCAATAGAATGGTTTTAATTATATAATAAATACTTATTAATGGATGAAATTCCAATTTAAATTATTAGTTTATTTATTTATTTTTTTTAACTACTGGATGTGGATGCGGACTGGCCGCGTATAATAACCAGGAAAGGGCAGGTAGTCACGCCTGTACATAAATAGGGGGTGGGGTTCTGGAGGGCAGTTAGGAGCAGAGGTCCCAGGAGGGGGCAGTCAGGGGACAAGGAGCGGGGTGGGGGGGGGGTTGGGAGTTCTGGGGGCGGGGCTGTCAGGGGGCAGGAGTGGGGAGAGGGATCAGAGCAGTCAGGGAACAGGGAGCAGAGGGGTTTAGATGGGTCGGGAGTTCTGGGGGGGCTGTCAGGGGGTGGGGAGTGGTTGGATGGGGCATGGGAGTCCCAGGTGTCTGTCTGGGGGTGGGGGTGTGGATAAGGGTTGGGGCAGTCAGGTACAGGTAGGGGGTAGCATCCTAGGGGGCCAGTTAGGATGGGGGGAGGGTCTCAGGAGGGGGCAGTCAGGGGACAAGAGGCAGGGAGGCTTAGGTAGGGGGTGGAGTCCTGGGGGCAGTTAGGGGCAGGGGTCCCAGGAGGAGGCAGTCAGGGGACAAGGAGCGGGGGGAGGGTTGGGGGTTCTGAGGGGGGCGGGAAGTGGGAGGGGCAGGGGCGGGGCTATGGCAGGATGGGGGCGTGGCTAGGGCGGGGCTCCTCCCATCCTCTTTTTTGCTTGCTGAAATATGGTAACCCTAATTTATCAGAGGGTGGAGAATCCCTGTATAACAGAAACAGAGCAGTTCCCCTGTGCAAATTTTCCTGAGGGGCGGGCTCCCAAGTGACTATGCTGGGGCTTCAAATCAATTGTTTATGGGAAAGTACTATATGCAAGTGGGGGAGGGGCATGGGTATAATGGAGACTCTGCCACACTACAGCTTTTTGCTCCTTTTATAAATCAGTAGGTCCATTAGCAATGAACACCTTCCTCGACCTATGTCCATGTCTTCCAAACAAGACTCTAGCTATTGTGATCCATGTGTTCATCCCCTCAAGGGAGGACTATTGTAACATTCTCTTGTCCAAAGCAAGTTCCTCTGCCTATGGCTTTTACACAATGCAGCAGCTTGCCTCTAGAGTGGGACTAGCCTTCGACGGTGCACCACAGCTGTGATGTATGCTATCCACAAGCTGCCTGGCCATTGTGTATTCTGTTCAAAGACCTTGAGTCTAGTCTTCAGAGTCCTTAATTCTCTTGGACCAGGCCCTCTCTGATATCACCTTTCCATCTGTGACCCAACAAAACAACTATGTTCATTAGGGACATAGAAACAATTAATGCCCAAGCACACCATTTTGGAAGCTAGAAACAAAGCTGAATCCTAGTCCGTGGAATACCCTAACAGAGGAGAATAGAATGAATTCTAGTCTATTTTCAGTGTATAACCCACCTTTCTGCAGAAGTCAACCTGCAGTCAGAAACATATGAATGAAGATGACACATGCCCATTAGGAACTGGACTGGGATCATTAACTCCAGTCATTTCATAAGCACCACTGAATAGCAATGAGATGGTACAATCACTGTCAACCTGGACTGGATTAGAAATAACATCCTAATTTTACCAGGCTCCCATTACTAATCCGCTGAGCCATCTAGCCTCCTAAAATGTTCAATAGTTTATAAATAGAAAAAGGTTAATTGAAAAAGGTGGTTTCATTTAATGCCTATTTTTCTGTGACATAATAATGGGGAGAACTTATTTTTTAAATAAAAGCCTATAAAAAAGAGCCAAAAATCACTAGTTTTTGTTTGCAGTTCGAACATGCTTACATACCTCTACTTGAGTTGAAAACATAATTTACCAAAAGGGATTATAAAAAAGGTTCTCCTTACATTCTTACATTGTGACATTGGATTGAAAAAATGCCAAAAAATCCACAAGGCTTATCAGTTAGCAAGTAACTCTTTATGAAAGGATGCATTTAACTTAATGTATTCCAAAACAGAAATAAAGACAATCTAGACTATTCATCTTTTTTTTTTCAGTTGACTCCTTATTGACAGCTTGCTATATCATTGTATGGTACATATCCTGAATTCTGGAGTGTAGTGGAAAAAATGTATAACAACAATCCAAGTCAGAGCTTTACCTACCAAGGTTCAACTTTCCAATAGAAGCATGGTATTTTTGTTCTCTTTAATGGGAATACCCAGTTGCCTTCAATAGTGCTATTCAATTAAACTGTTACAGTAAACTCGTTTTAATTTCACACTTCCTAGGACAGCTCCTCAGCTGGTGTAAACCAGTGGTAGCCCTCTATATTTTGGTTGCTCAGTATCTGTACTTTCCTAATGGAGAGGGAATTCTTTAGTGTAATTTGAATGACTCGAAGTTTTAAAAATGAATGAATAGCATCATTTTCAAAAAGACCACTGTGGATATAAATTAGCACCAGAAAAACCCTCTCCCCTCATGATTCATTCAATATATCTGAGTCACAGATGTAGTAGTTGTAGTAGACGGGTGAAAAGAACTTCACAGATAATTTTTCTTTTAAGGTTCTTCAGAAGGAACATGTAATAAAAGGCAGTGGCATTTGTGAACGTTCTGAAATACACTATCAGTGTAGAAGCTACATACTTATTTGTAAACTTTCAAAAAACTACCCCCAATGGATATCTTGAATGTAGACTGTTACTGTGTGAAAGGGCACACCCTCACTCTAACAGAGAGTAGGCTAATGAGTTCTTGTGGGCTTGACCAGTCCTAACCAGACACACCTGTAATGCCTGCTCTGCCTGGAGGGAGGAACCTTAAAAAGGGAAAGCCTGCCACAGGAAGTGGGTGCTGACAACTGACTTCAGGGACAGATGAGCAAACTGAAAGACAGGTGCAGACCCTGCTGCCCCTGAGACTGTGTCTCCCAGGTATAAAGCAGGGCTTACCAAAAGGACAGACTGGAGGAAGACACTAACCCTGATCAAGGACTCTAGAGCCCACATATATGCTGAACCTGAAAGGGACTAAGAGACTGCCCACCTTTGACATCTCCTTTTATTCTGATTTGCCATCTCCCAGAATAGGAATAGGGAAAGGAACCTATTTGTTTGTTTGCTTGGAGAATCCATTGTATGCCACAAGAATGGGAAGGACACTGTAAAAATCCCAAATCATAGTCTTGGGGGACTCAAGGGTGTCCTCAACCACAACGTACTACCTATTAAAATTTTAGCAAACATATGGGCATTTTGTCAAGAATTAAAGCAAAAAACAGAAGCATAAACAAACAAAAAACAAAAAAACCCCACATATTTTAAAAAAATGCCTGTCATCATGTCCCAAATCTCAAAAGACTTGAGCTCTGGCAAACTGTCAGTTGAAGCTACATGAAAGGTGGGTGCCCTCAACCAGGGAATCCTTTGTATCAGTTATGGAAAGTTCTTTTATAATAAATGGGCCTAAAAAATTTATCCTAAGCTCCACTGTAAGTAGTTAGTAAAAGTTCATAAAGTATCACGATAACCTATTGTGTATGCTGGTGGGAAAAGGTGCAAATAAGAGACATACAGCTTGTCTATATTGATGGCTAAATCAGCACTTATGTCGATTTAGCAGCTGTGGTGAAGACAAGCTAAGTGCATGGCAGAGCACTCTCCCATCAATGTCTGTACTCCACCTCCCCAAGAGGCGGAAAGTAAATTGGTGGGAGATGTTTCCAGGGTGACCATATTTCCCAAAGAGAAAACTGGACACCCCCAGCTGCTCGCCAGCGATCTCCCCCCGATGCTGTTGCCCATCACTGGAACCTTGCAGGGGGTCTCCCATGCTATTACCCAGCACTGGAAGCCTGCCCCCCTCCTCGCGCCAGGGTGTAGCCCATCGCTGTAACCCTGTGGGGGACATTCCACCCCTACGCAAGGTTGTTGCCTGGTCTCTGGAACCCTGCGGGGACCCTCATGCTGCTCTCCCCCCCCAGCCCTGCCTCCCCCTTGCCGGGGGGCTGGTATCTCCATTCGCCCCCTCCATACTGCACCCCATTTTTTTGAAAAAAGTGGGCATTTGTCCTATTTTCTCTTTCCAACTGATTGTGTCAGCAAGAGCAAACGGGACAAATGCCTCCTTTTGGAAAAAAGTTGGGATGGCCGGGACAGGGTTTAAAAAAGGGAGTGTCCCGGACAAAACGGGATGTATGGTCACCCTAAGCATCTCCCATTGACACAGCACAGTGTAGACACTGCTGTAGGTTGATCTAAGTTACATCGACTTCAGTTACATAACTTACGTAACTGAAGTAGCATAACTTAGATTGGCTTACAGCTTTAGTGTAAACCAGCCCAAAAAGCGAATAAGTACAAACAAAAAGCCCTCCTCATAGAATTAAAGAACTGTGTTAAGATAATGCTTAGAAAACCAGAGAAATGTGGGACCAGAAACAGATGGACCAAATCGGTGTGTCAAAAATTAGGCGTAATTGGTGACCAAAAGAAAGAAGATCAGCTATTCTTCCCATCAACTTTCTTTTTTTTTGGGGGGGGGGGGAAATGGGGAGGGGAAGGGTGCAGGGAGAAAAAAATTCAAAAAACTGTTCCAATGAGTTTTACATCATGTCTGCCATCCTCACCATCTCCTGGGAACCCAGGATCTACATTTAAACCATTGGGCTTTAGTTGCCCTGATCCTAAGAGATGCCTTGACCCAACTAGCATGGGAGAGGGATCCAGATGATATTGCCATCTCCACCAGCTCTGGCTAAATCCCAGCCACCACCTGGGATGCGAGACTTTGTCACTTCCCCTCCCCCCTCATGTAATTGTCGTTCCACATCTCATTTGTTCTCTTTCCTATCCCTCTCCTTTTTCCTTCTGTCTAACAAGAATCTGTGACCAGAACCACAGCTAAAAGCAATACCCTAAATAGCCTGTTGTTGATACAAGGTTGCCAGGTCTCAGAGAAGTGGATAAGACAGCTGCATCTGTTTTTCCAGCAGTGATGTAGCAAGGGAGTCAATACCAGAGAAAGAAGCTGCATTTTCTATCTTTTCTACCCTTTTCTATCTTCCCTCTTGTGTGTGTTTGTCTTGTTTTGTGTTTTAGGAAATGGGATCAGGCTTTCACAACAGCAGTAATGGCAAAAGCTCCAGATCCATCCCATCTCAATAAACTTTTTCTCTTTTTCCCAAAATGACATTTTCCATCTGAAGACTCTCCAACTAGAGAGACAGGCAGCAAAGCCTGTTGTTAAAATGAAAGTCTTACTTCCTACTTTAAATTCATAATTCATTAACCTTCCACCCCATGCTTTGTTTTCCCTTGTATATTTTAATATAAGGATGTTTAATGATGTGTTTGTCATGGTACCAAGTAAGCTGATGTCTCTGTATACCAAACCCCAAACTTTGTTTAACGCTCTTTAAATGTCAGGGTCATGTTGACTCTTTGGGTCCATTTATTCCACCTAAATTAATAGAACAGGTCAAACCAAAGAATAAACAGCTAGAACCTCCCTGCCCATTTTTACTGTTGCAATGATATATAGAGAGTGAAGTATAAGATTTAAAGATAGCCATCATCTGGAGTTGCAGCTGATAGAGAAAAGGCAGGCAGTGCAGAAAACTTGATTATAGATATTATGTTCTCATAGTCACTTGCCACAATCAGAGAGAGGGGCAGCAGCAAGCATATAAATATATAACTGACCAAAAAGTATATAAAATGATGGATAAAATAAGCTGATATGAAAACTTATTACAATTTCAATCTTCCAACACTAAAGAATAAGAGAGATTTCATAAGGTTTAAAATCTGTAAAAAATTTTTGAGAAATATGATTTAATGATACAAAACAAATTTTATTATGGTATTGTTTTCAGTTTGATTTCTTTGTTTCCCTGGGGAGAATAAGATTGTTCAACAGATTAGTAAAGGCATCAGATACACAGCTGGTTTCCCGTTGAAATTCACCCCAAGATAGTTTAAAGTCAGTTCAACCTAAGGGCTATTCAGTGAGTTGAATTTCAGCCCAGTTACTCATAAAACATTATTTTTGTTATTATTTGTATTGTGGTCGCACCTGGGAGCCTCAGTCATGGACCAGAATCCCATTGTGCTAGGCACTGTACAAACACAGAACAAAAAAGATAGTAAGCTGCTAGGTAAGATAGACTGTTTTCAAATGTTTTTTCCACAAAAAGCTTTGTTCCTACTGTTAAAATATATATTCCACACTGACAAGTCTTCTTAAAACTATGTACCACTGGTCACAGACTGCCAAGGGAAAGAACTGCATGTGTCCAAACTCAGTCAAGACCTGCTAGGTAATCGTGATTGAGACACAGAGTACTATAGCAGAGAGTCCAACCTTAGAGTGGGCAAACTGCAGAATTCCACTCCAGGTTAGTTAAAGGCACGTGGCCTGTCACCTGAGGGTGTGCTCTTGGAGACCACAAAAGGGGCAGAAGAGCAGCTAGCCCTGTAACTGTGACAGAAGTGTGGCATTATTGTCAGAGCAGAGGCAAGATTCAGCATCTTAATAAGTTATGAGAAATGATAACTGGCTATTGATGGGGATAAGCCATAAAGGTCCTTGAAAGTAAAGACAAGTAACTTGTGTTTGATATGATGGAGAAGGGGGAGGGATACAAAGGGAGGGTTCACCTGGCATAGAAGAGTTGACTTACTGTTGGAGTGTCCCCTTGCGTCTGGGAGTGGCGTAGCTAACTCCCTGCCTCTAGAACTCCCTGCCAATGATTGCTCTGGTCCTGTGGTGGTCCACCTCTTCTTGTGACTAGGCCTTCCAGCTACATCATGTTTTAGACCCACCCCTCCCCAGATAAAGAAAGAGTCTAATAAACTAAACTCAAACAAACATAACTCTTCATCTGTACCCAAAGCTCATTGCACCACAGACTCCTCAACATTTCCTGGGCTCTGCAGGATTGTCCTCCTGCTCTTATGTGGAGAGATGCCTCTTTATTATCCCATCCCTAACCCGTCTGTGCTAGAAACGGGTGCTGGTAGATCTGCTAATGTAGCATGCCTGCATTTATTGCTCTTCAGGACAGGCATAAACCCTCTTTGCTTATATGGATCCGAAAGTCCCTGACACAAAAAACCAGCTGCATGCAGAGGAGTTCTAAAAGAATTTACATAAAAGAATATTAGGCAAGGGAATGGGTACAGCCCAACGGGCCAAAAGTGGGTTTGGAACTGAAGGGAATTCAATAGCAACAGTGAAACAATTAAAAAAAGAAAAGAAAAGCAATAGTACAATCCCTCCTCCCATCTCCAGAGGTGCCAAATCTTTACACCCACCCCCTTTGAGGAATCCAGTCCCAGCAGTGATCCATATAAAGCTGAGATGTGCTAGCTTGATGAGGTGCGCTGCACAGAGGCTACTCAGTTTGGACCTCCGACCCAGCAGGGTGCTGCTCCTCATCCTTCCCCTGCCCCAAGGACACACGTGTGTCCGTTCAAAGTGTTCACCTATCTAGTTGTGCCAATTACAGTCCTTTTCCCAGGCTCTTGCACACCCACTCCCAGGACAACACAGTATGTTCTCTCCACCGAGGCCCCTCATGCACGGTCCTGCCAAGATGGCCCCTCCGCTCCCCCTCAGTTCCTCCCAGCTGTCTTGGAATCATCCAGTTGCTTGGCCTTCTAGGCCATTGATCCTCCAGAATTTGGCTGCTCGCACTTAGGTGTCATCTGCAAGCTTACTACACCGCTAAGAGCTTTTCTCCCTGGAGGCCTGGCTCCAGATTCAGCAGTCCTCCTGCCCTGTGTTATGGGGTTTCCACACCACCTTTCCCAGTGGACAGTAGGAGAACCCAGACCCTCTCTCTTCTCTGGGTTCCAGTCCAGGAAGTCTGTGGTTAGTAGCTAAGGCTCAGACTCCTCAGTCTCTTTGGATTTCTTCTTATCTTGACCATCCTTTAGGACCTTTCTAACAACTCCTCCCTGGGCTTACTGTATGTCTGCCTCATTCTAGGCCCTCTCTTCACTCTCTAGCAACAGAGAGCAACTGCAGAGTTCTTCCCTTCTCCCCCTGCAGTCCCCTTCTCACCTGGGCTTCCTCCCTTATCTTTACCTCCCAGCTCCTCATCCTCAATGGGGTCTGGCCCACAATCCAGGTGCAGCCAGGTGCCTTAATTGAGCTCTCTCGCTCCAGTTAACCCTGGTAGTGCCAGTGTGAGGATTACCCTATCACACCTGGTCAGAGTCATGAGCTAGGAAAGCGATCTTTGCAGTGGCATTTTGAATGGATATTAATTGAGCAGATGAGGTTTGTCAAGGGCAGAAGAGGTGATGTTACAGTACACAAGATGCAAGATGATATCTTGAATGAGAGTTTTAGCTGTATGGAAGGAGAAGAAAGGCCATATGTTAGAGATGTTACATAGGAAAAGTCAGCAAGACTCAGATACAGCCTGGATATGAGAAGCTGGCGAAGGCAGAATTGAAGAGGAGATCCAAGGTGCAAGTCAGAGTGTCCAGGAGGAGAGCAGTGTTGTCCATGGAGACTGAGAAAAGAGGGAAAGGGGAAGCCTTGGTGGGTAATGAGTTTAAGGTGGCAGAAATCCCCATCACAATGGGAATATTTGGTGTCAATCCTGTCCACGGGCATGGAGAATGAGCTACTCACGCCACTACAAGTGATCCTACCCAGCTTGAATTGAGGTATATTAGTGGTATTATGTGAGAAAGCTTGTACTGTTGCTTCTTGTCTGTACCCACCATACTGATTGAAGACTTTAGTCTCTACGGCTGTCAATCTGGCACCTTTTAGGAGTAGTATATTCACATAAAATAAAGTACTTTGGAAAAATCAAATGAAGTCAATTGTTTATGAAAGTAACTGAATACCATATTGTTTAAAGTAAATATGAGCAGCCAGGAACTGTCTCTCTGAATATTACAATGTGAAAGGGGAAAAAAATAGACAGACAGATCATGGAGAGAAATAATTTACTATACCTTTAAAAAAAAGTTACCTGCACTTAGAGCTTTATTGAAATGTTGTATGGGCCAGCTCCTTAGCTGGTATAAATTGGTGTATCAACATTTATTTTGATTCTATATCAAAGATTCAGACAATTATAAAAGCATTTTCAAAACTAAATATAGAAACTTGCACGTTAGTGAACATGTGTGTATATGGCATGCATAAATGCAAACGTTAAATATGAGTGTATACAAATCAATAGACTAACTTTGCAATTGCTTTACTAGAGTTTCATACACAAATGCCAGTTTACACACACAAATGAGTATGCACCATTTTGTGTGTAAAATTTAGGAAGGAGGCCACTTTTGAAAATATTATCTATAAGAACATGGCAGATTGAAATAATTCTTTTAGTAAAATAAGAAAAATAAATGAAATGATTTTTTAGTTCTAGCATTTGGAAGCAGATTCTGAGTCAAAGAAAGAAGCCCAGAAGGCTTAACTTTTCATCTCTTATATAAAGTCAAATTCAAATAACTTTATTATACATAATTTTTATTGAAACATTGTATATTAAATGTTTATCAGGCAGGGGTATCACAGTGCTATACAAATGCTTCTTGTTTATATTAAGCTCTTGTGTGGGAAACTGGAGCTACATAGGAGAGGTTTCTAATTGTTCTAGGGAATATCACCTTCTAGAACATGTTTTACTTCTCACGAGCAATTATCAACTGAAATGCTTTGCTCTGGACTGAGAAAACACCAGTGGTCAATGGAGAGACAGGCTGTGTGGAAACCTGGTTTGAAGATAAAGATAAAAAGGTAAAGGAGTTGTGGGTCACTGGTGGTTTTTTAAAAATGTGTATTTTTTCCCCTCCTGCTTGACTGTTGGAGAGTCAGAAGTGTGAGAAAAGGGAGCAAATCCAGAAGATCATAGGAAAAGCACTTCAGTAAGTCAATGCAATAACTTAATTTACTGGTCAGATTCTGATCTTTTATACTTGGATGGAATCTTGGCCCCTTTAAAGTGAGTGGCAAAGTTCCCCTCTAACTTCAATGAGATCAAGATTTCATGCTGTACGTTTATTTTAAGAAGAACTTCAGACTCATTTAGGAATTTAATATCCCGTATTATGGTTAACATTTTTAAAAGTATCTAAGTGACTTAAGCACATGGGTCATTTTTGAAAATGGGACATGGTCTTCTGAGTCACTTAGAAAATTGTATCCTATATGATGGTCTTCTGAAATCTGTCATGTTTTAGAATACACCAATGAAGCATACTCAAATATTACAGGTTGAAATTGACCCATAGGATCATACTTTAAATAACAAAACAAAACTACATTTTGGTCTTTGTTTACATGAAGAATTATTCACTTCCCACTCTAGAGAATATTATTGTTCTCTAAGCCTGGGATTTTTATATGAACTTAAGGGAGTTAGGCAGCCAAAACCATTAAAATTTAATTCAATGCATGAGAGTCATGAGAGTTGGTTGCCTAACTCCCTTAGGCTCTTTGCAAAGCAAAGCCAAAGGCTGCATCTTGGTCAACTACTGTTATGCAATCAATAACATAAAATATACAAGTGTCTTATGGGATAAATATTCTTGTTTAAGATATAAAATTATATTAAAAAAAAGATCCATTTCCCTCCTTTTCAAATTGGATGACGAGAATCACATTTTTCACTTTACTTGGATGAAGTGGATATCCATAGGGAGGCATGTGATATGGATTGCATTTTAAGTCATGTACTGTGTAGCCATCAATCATAAAAATTGTAGTCACACTGACTTTGTATCAAGTGTGTATTCCCGAGTGTTTTAGTTTGATCAATTTAGAAAGAATAAAGCCCTATTCATTTTATAAGAAAAAAAACACAAGTGAACACAATTGTTCCAGTTGACCTTCAATTTCCAATAATAGTTCCTAACACAGAATATTTCCTGAGAACAGCTGTTCCTGATATGCTTCTTTGCTTTTCCAGGTTTAATGGCTTTTTAATAGGTAGAATTGTTTGAAGCTATGTTTAGTTTTAAAATATTTCTCTCTCCTAAACAAAGGAGAATGTCTCCCCAGTTTTTAAGGGACATATTCCATATTTGTTTATATCACCATTGTGGCTCAGCCAGAATTCCCCCAACACTCCGGAATGGCTTTTTTAAATCCAGTTACCTGCTGTGTGGGTCTCAAGGGGAGTCTTGCCTGTAACATTTTGTGAGAACAGAACAGAACAGAACAGAACAGACAGTCCTTCAAGTATCTGTGCTGCTTCTCTCTGTGCTAAGTTGTTTGACTCAGAGCAGGAAAAGAAATCAGCTCTTCTCAATAAGTTCTCCGTAGGACCAGATATTGGTATAAGAAGTAGTACATTCAGAGGCTCAATACAAGGGTAACTGGGTAGGAATGAGCATTAATGTGCATTAGGTATCTTTTCCTTCATGCCAGAAGGGTCTATATGGACCAGTTAGAGCACAACACATCAGAGTACTCTGCAATTCATGCCCCTCTAGTTCACACTGCATGCCATATAGACAAGCTCTCTATGACTGTGACACATTCCTTGAATATAAGTTACAATGCACACCCAGTTCTTTTGTACCACCAAGCTCTTTGATTAGACATGAGTAGCATGGTATATGCAACACATATGATAATGGTAATATGAAAATGTCTATTAGGAAGAGTGATATACCTTATCCATATTTTACAATGATGAAGTGATATTTTTAGCTATGTAGTTCAATGGTTGAATGTACTGTGTCTCAGTATCCCTCTGGAGAGGTGTGTGGATGACATTCTGTAGGAAAACCCAGAATATTTACCTCACATACATGCAGTTCAGCTACTCTCTTGATAAACTCAGTTATTTTTCTGACTTGCTTTTGGGCTTCAAGTTCTATTGTTGTGAGAGTAGATATTGCCTATTTTGTGAGCATGCCTGATAGTGGGCAATTGATATTTAAAATATTAGCATTTGTTTTTGCAGATACTGACAACAAAAAGTCAAACCACACAACAAAATACAATAAAAATGATTTCCTCATGAACATTGGCATATTTCCCATCTGAATATTTAAATATTAGATGCAATTACAGATAGGAAAGACAAAATACAAATCATAGATGTTCAAGGACAGTGCTCACCAGTACAGTTCTCAATCAGGATAAAATTTACAGGATACTCTTCTCTCCCTAGGTCAAATGAGAAAGAGCAAAGTTTTTCATTCAAAGGTCTCTGAGTAACTCCAGGAAGACCTGAACTGCATAAACCCAACTCACTCTTGTATCCAAACAAAAACAATATGTTTGAGGATCTAGTCAAAGTAAAGTCAATTTAATCATTTGGGTCATCTCCTCAGTCACAACATCACACTTCCAGAAAATGCCCAATTAATCACAGACCGAGATCTTTTTATTTCACAGTTTTACTTTCAAATGTAGTCTCAAGCACCCTGGAATTCAGAGAGTAATGTGTACATAATTAGCAGTTGACCAAGTCATCGTAAATCATTTCTCTCATTTCCCCAATGTCTTGAATACATCTTCCCTATCTGATATATCCTGGAATCACTTTAACCAATTAACCGTGTCCATCCTGTTTTTCTTTAAAGATGGACTTTAAGTCACAATCCATTTTAATTTAAAAATTATGAAGCACTAAAAACTTATAGAATATAATGTCTCAAAACTTAAAGGCCCAGATCCTGGCTGGTGTAAATTGACACAACTCCATTTACATCAGAGCTATGCTAATTTGCACCAGCCAAGGAACTTGCCCAAAACTTTCAGCTCCAAGTCTTTCACAAGTTAGAATGCCAAACCGGATACTGAGTACTAAAGTATCAAGATTGATTAATAACATTTAAAGTTTTGAAATATCCAGGTTCTCTGCAAGTCTTCTATAAATAATAGTGCATTCTGGGGGCACATATAGTGTTGACACAAGTAACTGCTGAATGAATAAAAATACTCAGCAAAATACTTCTATTTTGTTGTAGAAGTTAGGAAAGTGAGGTAGAATGCCAGAGGTTTTTGTAATGTGATGTGTAATAAGGTTTACAAAAAAAAACCCCAGATTGGATTTGTCACACAGATAGGTATCTCTCAACCCATCGGCAGCCAGGAGCCAAGTAGTTGCTCATCAGTGTAAGATGCCTCAGAAGTAAGCATTCAACTAATTTAAGTATGTGGGAATTTGAGCTCTAGTTGAACACTCCTATGGTTATTTGAATGCTGGATTTTTGGATGTTTTGGTGAGCACCTGGTGGGGTGGAAGTGGGGGAATGTCATGGTAGTGATTTTGGAGGTTTTTATAGACTTAATTTTCCTCAGAAACAACCAAAGGCAACTGGAAGAGACAAAATAAAACCACTGTAACAAAGAATGAATACATGTATGAGTGAGAATAGAGAAATTCAGAGACCTAGGACTTGATCCAATTCCCATTTACACTTCATTGGGCTTTGGATCACTCCCACAGATGAAAAAATTTCTCTACTGATCTATGTACATTCTTTGCCTGATATACCGTAATAAAATGTAGTTGTAGCTATTGGTGTCCTGAATGAGAGGAGTTATTCTATTCATATTTTAAGAAAAAGAGGTAAACTGTGTGAAAAGTAGAGCTCATTTTTAGTATTATTAGTTGTGATATTTTTATCATGAAAAAGAAGTGGGTCTTAAGATGGGTTTTGAAGACAGAGAGAAGACACTTGGGGACCTATTTATCAAAACAGTGAAGCACATGCTTGACTTTAGTATGTGCTTAAGGTCATTCTTAGCCAGCAAAGCAATGAACTAAGTCCTGATGTCCTAATAAAGTAAATGGAACTTGAACATGTGCATGTACACAATAACATATGCTCAAGTACTTAGCAGAACTGAGGCCTTGGTATACAGTAAGGGAGACCTTGCCAAGTATAGGGTAGGGAGTAATAGGAAAGAAGTGCAAAAACAAGATTGAGGGGATAAAAGGGGCCAGTTAAGATAAAGAATTGGAAGGAGCATAGGTAGCAAGAAGGAAAGTAGGAGGAGGTGAGAGCACCTGCATAGCCAAGGACATGGTTATGAGAGTCTCAAAGAAAGATCTAGCTGAATAGGCTGGTCAGGTTTTCAGAAGTATATTGTAAGATATTTTTGTTACAAGCTGGTAACAACACTTAAATTTAAGATAATTAGGGTGTGCTGAATTCAAATATGGTTGTTTCCAATCTGTATGTTGTGTATAGAGGCCACTACAAAGAGAACAAAGTAATACATGAAAATCACTGATGTGTAATTCTTTCTTTCTTTTTCATTTAGGATTAACGTACAGGTCTGTCTCATCTTACGCGGGGGTTCCGTTCCGCGGTTAGCGCGTAAAGCGAAAACCGCGTATAGCCAAAATCCCATTGAGTTCAATGGCGGGCGAAATCGCCCGCACTACAGGTATAGTATTAAAATTGTTGTTTTTCTCTTTTTTTTGTTTTTGTTTTTGCCGACCAAGTAAAGTTGAAATTGCGCATGTTAAATGTGCGTAAGATGCGACAGACCTGTACTTCAGTTGAATCTTAATAAGCTGTAGGATATAATAAAAGGGATCAAATAATATGGACAATCTTTTTGTAAAAGTATTGAATTTGTTTCTTATTTGCAAGAGGTGTTATAAATATTTTAATATATTATACATCCATAAATGAGCATCTTTACATTACCCATATAACTGGAACACTAGCACCTTGAATCAAAACTATACAAGCTGATTTAACTGTGAGAATTACAAGACGTCTGAAAACACCTGCTTTTAAAACAAGTGAAAATATTTTCTTGACTAAATATTAAATGTTTTAATGCACCCAATTTAAGCACATGTTAATGTTGTACCATTGCAAGAAACTTTGGTATACAGTAGCATATTAAACCAACATCTTCAGTCACTTATTAAGACATCTGTGTCAGGTACATTGACACAATGGGTTCCAGTTCTCTATATCTGCATGCTCCTGTACAAATGACTCATGCTATCCTGCACCTGCAGTACTGACTTCTGCGCCCTAGTCTGCAACCACAGAATATTGCCTCCATGCAGTCTGAGGGAATTGGTGGTAATGACATGAGCTGTGGCACCAGACTTCCATTCTCCTGTTTCCAGCCCAATTAATTTGGAGGAGGAAGTATTGGATTTGGGCAGTGGGCCTGTCTCCAGATTAGTGCCTTGTAATCAGCTCCCTGAATATGGAAGAAAAGAGCATCACATGTTAGGGGTAACGCTTCACGTGACTGCAAGAGTGTGAACAAAATGGCTTGTGTTTATTTCAGTGCTGTGGACATCTGGAAAGCTATACATCTTACAAAAACTCTTCTGCACTTTTCACCTTTTCCAAGTGCAGGTCATCTTGTCCAAGGTGTATTAGAAGCTGATGGTTCATTGATTTTTTTCCCATGTGATCCTCTTGCTATGTCCAGCATTAAAGGAGTAGCAGCACAACCAATCAGGGCATGAAATGAGAGTAGAGTTTTCAGAACAGTGGATCCATATTGTTGTTTCTCCTTCAAATGGCAAGAACGGGAAAGTACTTTGGTTCCTTTGATGTGGCAGCTTTCATCCAAAGCACCAAACGTCATTTTGCTGTAGTGAGCCAGCAAAAGAACAAGCACATCAGCGTGCCTGGCTGCATCAATTGCACAGTCCACATCACTGTGGACAAAATGTAAAAACATTCTTATGTCTGGTTCTTCCTGATAAGCACACACAGCTGATTGGTGTCAACTGTTGCTGTCAAGCACCATACTTTGGTCTCATCCTGAAAGCCACAAGACAGAATAATGGCTTTATTATGTGATGTTTGTATTAGTAGCTCAGGTAAAAATATTGCAAGATCATCCTTATTTTCTGGAAGAGCAATGCATCTTCACCCTTACTGCCATGTTGCTTCCTTGCCTTTCCTGACTTATTGTGAAACCAAAAAGGAACATGGCACTGGTGTCTGCTGCAATATGGGATGTTAGGTTGTAAGACAAAGCCCATCCATGAAGGCTGAGTGAGTCTTGGGGTATGTCTACACTACGAGAGTAGTTCGATTTTAGTTAAATCGAATATGTGCAATCGATATTAGAAAGTCGAACGTGTGTGTCCACACTAAGGACAGTAATTCGACTTTGTCAGTCCACACTACCAGGGAAAGCGTCGACATTGGAAGCAGTGCACTGTGGGCAGCTATCCCACAGTTCCCGCAGTCCCCGCTGCCCATTGGAATTCTGGGTCGAGCCCCCAATGCCTTCTGGGTAAAAAAATGTGGCGAGGGTGCTTTTGGGTAACTGTCGTCATCCGTCAGTCACTACCGCCCTCCCTCCCTCCCTGAAAGCGCCGGCGGGAAATCAGTTCGCGCACTTTTAGATCAGTGACAGCGCGGACGCCACAGCACTGCGATCATGGATCCCGCTGCGACCATCGCTGCAGTTGTGGCCGTTCTCAACGCCTCGCAGCTTATCATACACCTTTCCCTGAGGCAGATGCAGAGAAATCAGGCGAGGAGGCTACGGCACCGCCGTGAGGGCCTGAAGTCGGAGAGTAGCACAGAGCTGACAGAAACCACGAGCCCCAGCGCCCAGGACATCACGGTGGCAATGGGGCATGTGGATTTTGTTGAACGGCGATTCTGGGCCCGGGAAACAAGCACGGACTGGTGGGACCGCATAGTGCTTCAGGTCTGGGATGAATCCCAGTGGCTGCGAAACTTTCGCATGCGGAAGGGGACTTTCCTGGAACTTTGTGAGTTGCTGTCCCCTGCCCTGAAGCGCAAGGACACCCGCATGCGAGCAGCCCTGACTGTCCAGAAGCGAGTGGCCATAGCCCTCTGGAAGCTTGCAACGCCGGACAGCTACCGGTCAGTCGCGAACCACTTTGGCGTGGGCAAATCTACCGTGGGGGTTGTTGTCCTGCAAGTAGCCAAGGCAATCGTCAAGGTACTGCTGTCAAAGGTAGTGACCCTGGGAAACGCGCAGGCCATCATAGATGGCTTCGCTGCGATGGGATTCCCAAACTGCGGTGGGGCTATAGATGGGACTCACATCCCTATCCTGGGACCGGGCCACCAGGCCAGCCAGTACATCAATAGAAAGGGCTACTTTTCAATGGTGCTGCAAGCACTGGTGGACCATCGGGGACGGTTTACAAACATCTACGTCGGATGGCCGGGCAAGGTTCATGACGCTCGCGTGTTCAGGAACTCTGGTCTGTTTAGACGGCTGCAGGAAGGTATTTACTTCCCGGACCACAAGATAACTGTTGGGGATGTGGAGATGCCTACAGTGATCCTCGGGGACCCAGCCTACCCGCTAATGCCCTGGCTCATGAAGCCCTATACTGGCGCCCTGGACACTGAAAAAGAACTCTTCAACTACCGGCTGAGCAAGTGCAGAATGGTGGTGGAGTGTGCTTTTGGCCGTCTCAAGGGGAGATGGAGAAGCTTACTCACTCGCTGTGATCTCAGCGAAACCAATATCCCCATCGTTATTGCAGCTTGCTGTGTGCTCCACAATCTGTGTGAGAGCAAGGGGGAGACCTTTATGGCGGGGTGGGAGGTTGAGGCAAATAGCCTGGCTGCTGATTACGCCCAGCCAGACAGCCGGGCGATTAGAAGAGCCCAGCGGGACGCGCTGTGCATCCGGGAGGCTTTGAAAGCCAGTTTCAAGGCTGAGCAGGGTACCCAGTGACTTTTAAGTTTGTGGACACAGAAGCTGAACTTGCCCCCGTTTCTTTACCCAGTTGCCGTCGACTATCCTCTCCAATCACATACCCCCTTCACCCCCTTCCCAAAAAATAAAATCTGTTCTGTTTTGTTAATGGACACCATTGTCTTTATTACTGTTTTCGCGGGAATGTTTTAAACCTGGGACGCAGACTGTGGCGGGGGGCGGGTTTAGTGTTGTGATGCAAATGATGCTTCTAAACTCCAGGAATGACAGGCTCCGCGGTGGTGGACTGGTTGTTTCAACGGAGCCTGCCAGCCCTCCTGGCCGGGACTGCGTGTATGTGTCGGCTATGTGACTGTCTTGCAGGGGGAGGAGGGTTACAGATCCCCTGCTGTGCGGCTCTGTGATCCAGGGTAAGGACCGCTGCATAAGATCTGTAACTGCCCTCCCCCGCCACCAAGTCACAGAGCAACACCACCCCCCCCACCACACAGAACATGAAAACCACCTCCCAGACTGACCAGGATAACTAGTCACTGCACTGTATATGTGCCCTGCTGCTGCACCTGCCCCCTGCTAAAGGTGACTGTCCTGTCCAATGACCAAGCCCCTTCCCCCCCTTCAGACAGACTCCCCTCCAAAAGAAGAGGATGGAAACAGAAATGAACAGAAACGTATTCTTTATTAACAACCGCACATGGAACGGGGGGGGTGAAGCTTGGACGGGGTCTTGTGTGAGGCGGGTAGGAAAGGACTTTTCAAATTTTGGGGAATGAGAGCCTTCTAGTGGTAGAGCAGTCCGCAGGGGTGGAGTGAAATTTTTCACGGCCCCTTCCACCCCTCCGTGTTTGGACTTTGGGTGAGGGGGGTATGGGACTTGGTGGCGGGGCAGGGCAGTTACAGAGAGACTGCAGCGGGGCTCTCTCCTCCTGCCTCCGGTCCTGCAGAACATCCACAAGGCGGCGGAGCGTGTCCGTTTGCTCCCTTATTAGTCCAAGCAGCGTTTGAGTAGCCTGCCAGTCCTCCTGTCGCCACCTCTCCTCCCGTTCAATGTTTGCCCGGTGCATTTGGGACAAGTTCTCCCTCCACTGTGTCTGCTGGGCTGCCTGTGCTCGGGAGCATGCCATTAGTTCAGCAAACATGTCTTCCCGTGTCCTCTTCTTCCTCCTCCTAATGTGCGCTAGCCTCTGGGCAGATGTGGCTGTGGGAATTGGAAAAAGGGAGTGAATTCCTGAGACAGAGCAATGTATCTGTGAACAGAGAACATAGTCTTTCTCTGTGAACAAGACCATGCAGAGCACCTATCACACGCGCACTGAGGACAAGGTCGAATTTTCGGCCCTCGCCTACCGTGCCTGCGGTCTTGCTGTGGCGAGCTGAGGAGCAGGGCTGGACACCGGACTTTGTCTAGCTGGCAAACATGGTAAGCCGTAGACTTGTGGCCGCTTAAAACTTTAAGAGTGGCACTGGCCTCCTTTCACATAGAAAGCAATGCGAGTCTCTGCTGGCAGCAATCCTGCAAGCATGAACTCTGGCCCTGTCCCACCCCCTCGCGGCTGTAAACCGCGTGGCTGTAAACCGGCGGTTGCAGTTCTGTAAAGGGACGGGCAAGCAGTCCCAATACTAACTTTCCCCTACCTAATTCACAGCAGGGAGTCATGCCAGACATCACCCTCCTGAAGGTCTCGGAGAGCCAGAAGGAGAAGATGCTCCGGGACAGCCTGCAGAAACCGGGGCCATTTGCTGCGCTGCTCTGCAAGGCCATGATCCCGGAGTACCTGCTGGCGTTGTGGCAGGGAAACGTGTCCTACCACGGGGGGCCTAATAAGCTCTCCCTGCCCAGGAACCTGCTGATGAGGCTGGAAAAACACCTGCAGGAGGTGTATGAGGAGTTCTCCCCGGAGGATGTCGCCTCTATCCCCGGTTACATTGACCAGTTCTTGGCTTAGGTGCCCTTGGAGGGACAAATGACTGCAGGGTTTTGGGCACTATAATCATGAAGCGGACATTGTGCAATTTTTTGAAAATGGTTCGGACTATATATTGAGGCGCCCAAAGACAGACTAATCATGACACACTTTGCACTGATTCCCCTTTTGTTTGACTTTCCTGTTTACATGTTTTGAAGCACTTTACCCACTGTTAATATTTTCAATCTTCCTGTTTTGTTGCAAATAAATGTTTACATGTTTTAAAGCACTTTAGCTACTGTTAATATTTTAAATATGCCAGTTATGTTGTAAATAAATGTTTAGATATTTAAAACACTTACTGCTTGATCCTTCCCCTGAATCTGTGTCTGGGGTAACGGCGGGGGACGGTTGGTAGGGGATCTCTGTCAGGGTGATGAAGAGCTCCTGGCTGTCGGGGAAATCAGCGGTGCCAGCGCTGTCGACTGCCTCGTCCTCCTCATCTCCTTCCTCATCTTCCCCGTCCGCTAACATGTCGGAGGAACCGGCCGCGGACAATATCCCATCCTCAGAGTCCACGGTCAGGGGTGGGGTAGTGGTGGCGGCCGCACCTAGGATGGAATGCAGTGCCTCGTAGAAACGGGATGTGTGGGGCTGGGATCCAGAGCGTCCATTTGCCTCTTTGGTCTTCTGGTAGCCTTGTCTCAGCTCCTTGATTTTCACGCGGCACTGCGTTGCATCCCGGCTGTAGCCTCTCTCTGCCATGGCTTTAGAGATCTTCTCATAGGTCTTTGCATTCCGTCTTTTGGAGCGCAGCTCGGAAAGCACGGACTCATCTCCCCACACAGCGATGAGATCCAAGACTTCCCGATCCGTCCATGCTGGGGCCCTCTTTCTATTGGATTGCACGGCCATCTCTGCTGGAGAGCTCTGCATCGTTGCCACTGCTGCCACTGCTGCTGAGCTCGCCACGGTGTCCAAACAGAAACTGCGCTTCAAACTGCCCAGACAGGAAAAGGAATTCAAATTTTCCCGGGGTGTGGCTGGTCAGAGCATCCGAGCTCGGACTGCTGTCCAGAGCGTCAACAGAGTGGTGCACTGTGGGATAGCTCCCGGAGCTATTAGCGTCGATTTCCATCCACACCTAGCCTAATTCGATATGGCCATTTCGAATTTAGCGCTACTCCTCTCGTTGGGGAGGATTACAGAAATCGATTTAAAGAGAGCTCTATGTCGAACTAAATGGCTTCCTGGTGTGGACGGGTGCAGGGTTAATTCGATATAACGGCGCTAAATTCGACATAAAAGCCTAGTGTAGACCAGGCCTTGGTGATGCCTACAATTCCACCTCCTTTCTTTCTTATGTATTTAAGCTGTTCTCGGCTGTGATCCGGGTCCATGTGGTTGTACTTATGACATTATCTGTTGACAACTAAGTTCCCTTGCTAGAACTCCTTGAGCACTTCAGCCAGAACCTGGTGCATTTCGGCAATATAGATGGCACCTCACCATGTAGTTTGTGTGTTCATATCTCAGGAGGGCCACCACTTCCATGCACTGCCACCAAAACCTGAAATTCACACTACCTTTTACCTTTGCTGGTCACAAATTGTGGAAGTGAGATTTCAAGGTGTTTAAAGTACAAACCAATGTCAAGAAAAGCATAATTTACGTCACCATTGTCAGCTGTATGGTGAATAAACTTCCTGGGAAACAGGTTGGGAAGAACAGTACCACCATTATCAGCATCCATAGTTTGTAAAATTTTGTCTGCTAGGGCTGTGTCCACATTTAGGATTTTGTCATAAGTAATGCAGCATTATGGAAAAGCCAAATAAGTTGTTTTGACCTTGTCTAATGGAGGATGAACCCAATATCAACATGTTTTGTTGTCCATTTCTTCCCCCACTCACACCATATATGACATCTTGAGCTTCACTAAGCATCCTGAACTTCACTGATTGTTTCACAAGGTTCTTTTCAGCAGCATCTCCCTCCATGCAAAAGGTGGAGAAACATGTACCGGCTATCTGGAATGCAAGTAGCTACATCAGTCTCTATGACATTGAAACCTTCATGGTCAGGGTCTGACAAAGTATCTCCCTGAATTTTTAATGCAACACATACAAGTGACATAAATTGGTCCTGCTTTGAGCAGGGGGTTGGACTAGATGACCTCCTGAGGTCCCTTCCAACCCTGATATTCTATGATCTATGATTCTATGATCCTAAATAGGTCTTCTTGGGATGGTAAAAGGGGATGGTTGTCTCATCTTGGCAAGAATCTGCCAGTTGTGAGATGGGTACATATTTATAGTTGTATGGAACTTAAGAGTATTTGTCACTGAGCAGGAGACTGATCAAGCAATGAAATGAAGTAAATCCAATGAGAATCTGGAGATTTTTCTTGAATTAATATCTACAGCTGATGTAGGAGTGTGGTAGGAGTGTGCTGCCAGTTACCTTTGCAAGATTACAGTAACGAAGCCAAACCTCTTATAGCTCCAAAGATGGCCTTGACTGGTTGCATGCTGAAACTCACTTTGAAGCCAAAGTATTTCTGTGCTAGTAATTTTGGTGCCCTCACTCTTTTTCATCACAGACCTGCTAAATGAGATGTAACAAGCTAGGTAATATTTGCCTTCAGTAGTTATGAGGTCATTTACTCCAGCTAAATAAACCTTTATTTTGGTGGTTAAATAGAGCAGCCTTCATTATCTATTCACTCATCTTGAATGCAGTTACAGAGATGAGTCTCTGTTTAGGGTGCACTTCTTGACAAAACATGCAGCATTTCCACTCCATAGGTTTCACAGAACTGAACTGTCTTGCATTATGAGCTAGTGTTTTTATTAGGATCACTGCAGCTTGCCACATGTATTACATCAGTTGCAGATGCTCTTGCTTTATATAACCTCTGGATTTTGCCTTTGTTTGTGTATTGGTTTGACCCTAAGCAACCCTGAATTCCCACCCCACACACTACTGTGATAATGTTTCTATAAAATATGACTTATATGGTATCATCTGAAAACTAACACCACACTGGTCATTAATATAATGGTAAAATGCATGTGTTAAAGTTACATGTAAAGTTAAGAATTCCCTCTGCATAATGTTACTAGATCGGGTTTCAGAAGACAGCCTATCCTAGGAAAGGTGATATATAGGTCTGTCCTACACAAAGCAATGTGGGTTTGCTTCAGTTTTCATATTATCTGTAAACCAAGCAAGCCAGTGAGCTGTCTTGAGCCTAAATTTGAGACACAGAGAATGAGCATACCCCAGAGAGACACAGGGGACTGAATCCCCAGGAGGCCTTCCTAATTTTGAGAACAAAAGACAATTCTTTTGGGAATGTAAGGGACAGAGAGTGCATCTTTATCTTTCCTAAGATGACAAGGGAAACCAGCACCTTCTGTGGAAGGTCCTGACTGAGAGACTGTCAGCCATGCTGGACCAAGAGTAATAGGCGAGCAAAACCATCTGAAACAAAGACTGTCCCTTGCTAGATGAAGTTTTAGACTTTTAGATGCGTGTTTTCATTTCTTTTGCTTATAACCATCTCTACCTTTTTTCCCTTTACTTGGTATCACTTAACCTATGTCCTGTTGTTAGTAAACATGTTTTATTTTAATGAAAACCAACACAGTGCTGTGTTTGAACTGAAGTCATTGCTAACTGCAGTTAATGTGGCAAGCTGATGAGTATTGTCTCTTTACAGGAGCAAATGAACCTTATTATATCTGAGTGGTCCAGGAGAGGACTGGACATTTCAGGGCAGATGGCTTTGGAGAAATTTGGGACTGGAAGTGCATTGGTCATCTTGCCAGGTGTAATCAAAGATTGTGGAAAGCAGAGTGGAACTGTTGGATTGTGGCAGGCTGCTGGGGTCAGAAGTGCTGAACCAGGGCTGCACAGCACACAGACACTCAGGATACTGCATGCTTGTTTGCTGCTCTTGGTGTCCGGACTGTGAAACACAGCATTTAAGACACCAGGGTTAAACGGCAGGCAGTGACACAACCCCTTACTGGTCTGCACCCCAAAATATGACATTTAGGCACGGTAATTTCTGTGCCACACAACTGATACTGTCTGTTCTAAATGAAAGATGGATTAAATTTTGTCAATGGCCTCTCTGTATTAGACATCTTGCAGTTTTTTCTATGTCTGCTGCCTCCCTTATTCTATGCCATCCTTGTTCACCTGCTTCACACATCTTTTTTGCTTGTTTCTCAGCAAATAATACTGAGATTATAGGAAACTGATGTGGATCTCTTAAAATTTACTACTGGTTCCATGGTTCACCTACAACCGGTATGAGTGTCATAAACCACCACCTTATCTAACTACTGTCGCAATCTCTATTTTTAAAATAAATACCATCACCATTACTTCTATGTTAATTGTACTCTAACTACACAGCATTATGTACTATCAGACACATACTAAGCATGCAAGAAAATGATTTCACATATTACAGGAAAAATAACTTGTTATATGATTTATTTCCAATATTACGATATATGGATGACTAAACACTATACAAAGTTGCATATTAGGATTCAATGGGTGTTAAACCATGCTGTATCTTCTCATTTCTGTTCTTAATAGACTGAAAAGAAATTATGCCAAACAGTCTAATTTTGCTGACAAATTCATGCACATGCTGTTGGTATATCTAACATTTCTCATGATTTGGTGACTATGATTTTGAGGTTTAAACTTGAAAAGTCAGCTTGGTAACAAAAATTAGCAGTTTCCAATTAGAATAAGTTGTTTCCCACTTTTAACAAAAAACAACAAACAACAAAACAACAACAAAAAGAAGCCTGTAGAGCCCGTGTAGAGGATTGATTGTGATATTTCCATCTAGTCTAGAATAGCATTCAAATAGTTTGGCAGTTATTTCCCTCACTACCCTCACTAAATGAGGAAAAAATAGTGAGCAGATTTTAAGGCCAGAAAGAACCACCAGATCCTTGTCTGACCTCCTCTATATCACAGGCCACCAACACCACCCAGCATTAAACCCAACAACCAAAATTAGATCAAAGCATAACAAGCCAATAGGAGACTAGATATATGCCACAGGCACCTTCTTTCAGTGTTTGACCAATACTATAAATGGTCAAATACTATTAGCCAAACAACTTATTCACCTCTGTTTCCCCTGTCAAGTGATGAGTCAAATATTGATGAGTAATTTTAATTGTTGTTTGACAAGCTGTAGCAGAAGATGTAGGTGAAACATGAGAAAGGATGCAGCAAACGTTAGGAAGCGGGGACCATCAGGAAGCTGATATGCACAGAGCCTCAGTCACATTTTCTGTGCTGTATAGTATATATCTGAGAGAGATTGCACTTTTTTCAATTAAAACTATTTACACTTGTGTGCCCCCCTTTGCTCTAAGCCTTCCTGCATATTTTTCTGCTTCTTATAAATCAGCACTGCATCTAACACAGCTTCTTCTGCCACTGTTTTCTGTTCCATTAGTTAATTACCTTTTTTTCTTATTTCATTAAACTATGTAACATTTTCCCCAGTATCATGCAGTTAGCACAGATAGCCATGCATGGCAAAAAATTGTGCTTTATCCCTTAGTCTTTATTTGCCTCAAGGGATCATTATGGAAAACAATTGTCTGTTACTTATTAAAGACTGCTAAGGCAAAATAATCCCTCTTACCCCCTTTTTTAATTTTGATGTTACTGTCTCAGCTGGAACAGAAATGGTCATTTATGTTTTCTGTAATATGAGCACTGTGCACTTGTGGTGGAAAGTTATGGAAGAATGCCTCACTTAAAAGCAATATCCAATTTTTATGACCACCACTGAACAAATATAAAGAAGCCATATCAGTGCTCTAGGATGTACCTGGCAATAACGTGAAATTAATTTTCTACTTCATTAAGAAACATAAATGAATAAAAACAAACATGCGTATTTTGCCACATTTAAACATATCAACTGACTTATTTAAGAAACAGGAGCAATAAAAATTAAGTAGAAACTAGAAATGGGCTCTAGTGACAAAATACAGGATTTAAATAACTTTCCCCAAATTTGTAAGGTGTCACATCCAGACTCTCTCTAGTAAAAACTAATCTGGGATTAATTTAAAGCAGTGTCCATTGTTATGGTGCCACTGGCTAACACTTCAGATATAATCATAGCATCAAGAGCGTCTCTGCATCCCCCATACCCCTCTGATACTAGTACAGAGTGATTGTCTCACAGGACTCTTCCTCCCCCTAAACACTGTGGTGCTAATGCATAACATCTCTTTATATTGGGCCCAATTGTACAACCCATACAGTGAGTAGCATTTTCAGTCAATGGGACTAGTCGCATCAGTAAGGGGATGATCTAATGCTCAATGGAAAAAACTCAGTGGACATTTGATAGAGTCCTCTGTGCTACTGAGAATGGACAAGGATTGAAGAATTTGGCCAATGAGATGTGGAGTTTAGTTAAATAAATATTTGGTTAAAATTAAATCATTTTAATATTATGAGGGAAACTGTTCTGAAGTTTAAGGGGGAGCTTGCTTTTGTTTGTATTTTAAATCGATAGATTTCAGTTATTGCATTTTGTTTCTGACATCTGTTAATAACTGAATAAACCCTAAAAAGTTTGCCCAAAGTGAAGAATCAAGTTCCGCTCCAATCTATATAAAGCTCCGCAGTGCTGCCTTAGCACTGTTCTGTCCCTCTCGTTGAATCAACATGCAAGGGCCGGAGTAGCCTCAGGACATGAATGCTGAGTACTGGTATCACTGAGCTGTCTGTTGGGGGAAGCAGATGTACTCTACCAAAGCTCAGTGCCAATATTACATAAGAGAGAGCACACCACATGCATGGACCATCACAATGATGGATGACCTCTTCCTCTCATGATACTAAAATTGTAGTTACTCTCTCAATTTTAAACAGACTCGCATCAAAATGGCAAGTTTCCCCTATGACCAAGTATGCTGCAAGAGTGAGCTATTTGCCCAATTGGGTTGTGTGTCATGTTGGCACAATGACCTCGCAAACTCTTCCAGTTCACAGTTATGTAGCTGAGGAAAATGTACTGGTAACTCAATATTAGCTGCTTCCAAAAGACTCTCTCCTGTGAATGAGATGCTGCACCTACACAAGATCTTTTCTTGAATAGGTAAACAAAAGAGAATACAGAGAAGACAAGAGTTAGTTTAAAGCTATCTGAGTGAGTGTCAGCATTCTGCACAAAAATAGGGAGACTTCTGTAGTGTGGAACAAATATGAATAAAAAAAATAGTGAGCAAATTCTATCCCCTCTTCTGCAGATATGAAGAGCCCCACACAGAGCAGGAACTGCTGCAATCCCAGTGTGCAAGGGGCCAGGAGGCAAGGATTTCCTCAAAAGCATGCATACATCCTGCACAATGAATAACTGTGCTCTGAGGAAGCAGGGCTGGCTCCAGGCACCAGCTTAACAAGCAGGTGCTTGGGGCAGCCAAGGGAGAGGGGCGGAACCTGCGGCAATTCAGGGGCGGCAGGTCCCCCACTCCCTCTAGGAGCGAAGGACCTGCCGCTGAACTGCCGCCGCAGATCGCG
>NW_020664562.1:9622502-9628477 GCF_002925995.2 Terrapene triunguis | reverse complement strand
TTTTTTTTTTTGCTTGGGACGGCAGAAATGCTGGAGCCGGCCCTGTGAGGAAGCTGTCGCAAAGGAGGAATTTGGGGCAGGCATGGGGAGAAACAAGTGATCGTGATTATGTACATCCACTAGCCATCTTCCCCCCGCCACCCCAACTAACAGAGACAGTTACTATAGTTAGGCTGCAGCAGCGACTGCAGGTTGCCTGTGATACCCCTCAGTGACAAGAGTGTGCCTGCTACTAGCTCTGAGTAATCACAGACCTTCCATGGAACAAACACTTGTGCTCAGCTTTGACATGAATAAAACAGTGTTATATTCCTGAGTCTACACACAGCCTAAAACACTAGCTTCAGAAGTGTGAACTGCACCATTCATGTGACAGTAAATATGAAGTCGAGTGTTGACATTTTAAATGACAGCATTGGTAATTATTTTACTGCTAATAATTTTAGGTGAAATCAGCTGTGGGTGTTTTTAAACAGTCACACCCATCACCCATCTCACTTTAGTGTCTGCTAGCAAGTACTACTCACTCTCTTCTCCTGGATCCAGAGGAGAACCTGAATGATGCTATGGTTTTATTTTTGTAACATAAGGACAGATGGGGGGAAACCAGATCTGTAACAGGAATCCTGCAGCTACTCTTTATTAGTAGTTTAATTGAAAGGGTATTTAATCAAAATATAACAACTTTTGTATTAACCCTTGAATAGCTATTTTCACCACTTGCCTGCAGCTCCTTCATCCTCAGTAGCGAATGGTTCCATTACTGAGAGGTTCTTCTGTCAGAGGACAAACATCCGTTGGCCATTTCTTTGCTTTCTTTAGTCATCATTAATAGTCAGTGAGCACCTGAGGATTTATTGGGGACTCCCAAACTATCTTTTGAATCACATTTGAATCAGGCTGTAATAAAATTTGCCATCTGAGAAAATAAGATTCAAAAACCTTTTCTCCCTCCACATGCAGACTGCTATGCTCTTCTGTGTTTGTCATTGTATGGACTGCCTAGTGTAATTTCTTGTTGATGTTTCTTCCAGGACATGCTTTGAGAAAACTTCAGTGAGCACAAAATGCCTACAGCAAGATTAATCACCAGCACAAAGAGAAGCCTTGACCACATTTCCCTTTTTTCAGTCTCAGCACTGGCTTCTCGTAAAGTTTCAAACTGATTTTAAAATGATTATTCTAATGTGCAACTTCCTACGTGACCTTGCTCTTCCTTACTTATTTGATGAACTCAGGAACCCTCTACAGCCTTTGTTCTCTGTAGCTTAGTTTATTAATTATCCCCAAATATAAATAGTAGCCAGTAGGTGTCAAAGTCTCCATTAATTGCACTTGAAAGGAATTGCTGAGCTAAACATTTGTTGTAGCAGCAGCTCATTCCATGTGTGTGTATAGAAGTAGACTAAAGAACTATTTTCCCCCAGCTTTGAATTTTGTTTACCTAGCTCCAAAGGTTGTTCTCTATACAACACTTTGCAATGCATGGTTATAAAAGGCTCCTTGTAAAGGTGCACTGCAATCTGACGTACTGGGGTTTGTGGGGAGGCTGACGAACCTCAGCCTCATAGATGTTAACACCTCCTCCCTTCACACTTTGAGCTTCATTGTATTGATAATGGTAACCAGGCAAAGGACTTTCAAACCCGAGGAAAAGGGGCAGGAACGTGTATTATCAAATATATTAACCATGCAGAAAAAAAGGTTTGAAGTAATACACTTCCTGCATATTCCTCTTGGAGCAGATTTTACTGATGCCCCACTGAACATCAGCTCTGTTTTTTGATAGCATAAAAGAAAATAGTAAGCCATTCAGAAAGTGCAGTGTGCTGTGCTCAACAATTTCAGAAGTGCCTAGTGATTTTGAGTGCCTCCATTCTGGATGCTCAACTTAAGATGCCTCAAAAGGGACTTGATTTTCCGAGAATGAGCTGACAGATTTTCAGAAAACCTATACGGTGTCTCAAACTGTGCCCTCAAAAAGGGAGGCATCCTAAATCATTAGTCACTTTTGCAAATCTTGGCCACTGTCTCATTACCAGAGTTTGGAATATCTACCCAACACCTACTAGCCAGAGCAAAAAAATCCAAACCAAAAAAGAAAGACTGTGCAATCACATCCCTTATAACTTAAGGATTAAAATATCGGTGTGCTGTATTTGGTCATTAATTACAGTCTATTGTCTATCATCTCAACTGGTTTTGTTAAACCATCTTCCCCTTTCTGATTTCACTTTTTTTCTTTCTTATCTTTCCTGTAATAGATTCTGGTGTGCCATTGCCTCAGTTTTTTTCAATGTGTGTGTTTTCTCTTTTCCTTTTCTCTTCTTCCATCCATTCTTTTATATCTCTTTCTCACCCTAAATTGTTTTTGCTACCTCTTCCACATACTCAGTCTCTCATTTCTCTTCCCTAAATTCTCTCTTGGTATTGTATTTGTCTCTCCAAATATATCTCTTTCGTCTTGCCCCCCACCCCATCCTGTCAACCTCTATATTTACCCATGTTCCCACCACAATGCAAACATCCACTCACATATGGAGCTTGGTAAATTTTACTAGAAACCTAAGAGCCAGGGGACTAAACACACAAACCAAAGACTCATGCTAAAGATAGTGCCTCCGCTGTCAATATGCAAGTGAAAAGCCATTCCCACCCCTAGCTGCTGGGAGAAGGAAAGGTGCTGGCATACCATGGTGCTGGAGGCCATGTAAGTAGTGAGACAAATTCCTACTTGGATGCCATCTTTGGACCCTATTCAGGGGCCAAGTTTTTCATCTCAGCCTCTATCCAATAGGTGTCAGTCAGATTTATATGACTATCAGAGGGGAAGCTCGACAGGCAAGGCAATCAAACTTGCATGATAAATGTAATTGCACATGGCCTTGGAAATGATCACTGCTGTCCCAATGAGGCATGCCAGGTGTGTACATATGTATTTCTGCAAGAGAGGCAGACAGACAATTCAAGAACAGTATGGCCTTACTTGTTCCTTTTCCTCTTCTCTCAGTTCAGCTCTGTTCTGGGGGCTATTTCAATGTTATTCCCTTCTTTTCCTTTTCACTTTCTTCCTGCTGTCTTTTGCGATAGGAGCCATCCAACTCTAACATCATTTCCTGTTGTGGTGCAGGCAGAAGTAAGGAGCAAAGAGAGATTCAGGCACTGTCAGAAGTAAATGCTTGAATACTGTAACCTAGAAGTGACTCAAATAGTAATGTAGGTCTCCAGTACACTATTAAAACTTCCAATGCCTTCCAGGGAAGTCCATCTACACAGGGAATGTTTGTGTTACCTATTTCATAGACTAGTAAACTGCAACATACAGAAAAAAGTTAATGGCCTGATTTTCAGAAGTATTGTGTATCTGCAGCTCCACTGATGTTGATGGGAGCTAGGGATGCTCTGAACAGATCAAACAATTTTAAATGACTTGACATCGTTTCCAGAAGAGTGTGTGGGGATTCACAATTACAAGAATTGCACAAATGAATTAGCATAAAGGATATTATAATTTGTCAGTACTATAATGCCATTGCTTCCACTAGCAGTATGATTAGCCTTTCTTCCCTTGTTTGCCTGAACTTTCTTTTTTAATGCAACCCTTTTTATAGACATAATTTATTATGAGAAAAAAGTGTTGATTGACATTAGTTATGTAAATTATTAGGAGGCAAACTGCGTTTATCCCAGGCTGCTAAGCAGTATGATTCTTCTGAAGCAGTAGACTAGAGTAACTGCCTGGCAGATAGGCATCAATTTTTCATTCAGAATATTAAAGATATTTGAGACAGCAGATTCAGGATTAAGATTGTCTTTAACAATAGTTCTCTCTACCTATATATATAAATAATATAGGCAACATAACTTTTGTGAGGGATTCTCATTGACTTCTATTATCCTGCCTAATCTCCATATGAGGAGGAGCCACCCTCTCCCTTTGAGAGGCCCAAGCAGTATCCACACTGTATACCACCCACACACAATTTATAATAAAGCTATTAATTCAGCTGTTCAGACTTCCATCATTGTCCACAGTTGCTGACTCTTGAGTTCTGTCTGATAATAATAGCCACAAATTCATGGAATTTGTGTGTGTACTAAAAACCACAAACTACATTGTAAAAACTGGTCAGATGCCCACAGTTTTCAGTCAGACTCACCTGTAGTCAGCAATTTCTCATTTCTAAATTTAAAGTAAAAGAAAACAACTTAGTCATGATTGTGTTTCAAGGATAACATTTATAAATAAAAAAACCCAAAACAAAAACAAAAGCCCAATCTAAATCTGTCAGTACTGATCATTATTGGATCTCTAACTAGCAGGCACATACAAAGCCAAGTACAAAGCACACCTGACTTAAACCTCTAGCAGCTTATCAACTATGGCTTTCAATAGTGGTGGATCTGTGCTATGCCCCAGCTTTTACACAGTCCTTTGAAAGAACCCATTCAGTGTGCCAGACCCCAAAGGGATCCCACTATTTCCCCAATTTGAGGATCAATGCACCTCAGCAAGTATTTGCAGTGACACCAGGCAGCCTTTTCAAAATAGAGAAGAGTGTATTAGTCAACTGGAACACAGCATCAGGAAGTCCTCAGGTTAACATGAAGAATCAAAGGTTAAGACATGGTCCACACTGGCCAAGCCAGGGCTCCCTTGAGCCATGCTGCTGTAGGAACCATCTTGGTTTCCTCTCCATCTCTTTGTCAGTCCCAGTTGAGTTCCTGTCCGTCTCTTAAGGCCAGCTCTTATTCTAGTCTCTTTTCACCTCTTGGTCCCTTGTCTTCCTTCTGCAGACCCATGCTGAGTTCACGTGTTCTTCCTGCTGGAGTTTCCCATGGATAGGTGTCAACTGTTCAGTCCTTGGGGTTCCCATTGTCTTTCCATATTCTCCATTGATATGAGTCAGTTTCAGACAGATCTTAAGGACTTATTCATACAACCCAAAGTTACACGACACAAACAACATGTTTCCTGCTCTGCCCTCAAAAGCAGTTTAACTCTTTACACTCTGTATAAAACAATGCAAAGCACAAAGGCAAAACGGAGTCACCTGTAGGAATAAAAAATATTTCAGAAAATTCCCTTTGTCACACTACATCCAGCAGCTGTTTGAACTTAATTTGTTGTTTTAACTATACAAAGCTTAACACCAGCTAAAACTTTTGAAGGCTTTTGCACTTGGTAAGTACCTTTTGAAAGGGCTGTTAAACTCTGCGTAAGTTTAAAATAAGGTTTTTCCTGTTTTGTTTGGCATAGGGTGTGACAGGTTGGATCACAGAAACCCCTTTGGGAGCTGCCACCTGATGTGCCAAGACTACCCCTGCTTCTGTTTTCCCTGCCAGCTCAGGACTGCTGTTAATTTGTGAGTGATATAGCTAGAATATGAGGCCATAGGTATGGCTCCATAATTAATGTCAGTGCTAATGCTGTTAAAACATAATGGATGGAACCTATTGGCTTAACTCTACTCCTTTTAAAGTCAATGGTAAAACTCCCATTGACTTCAATGAGTGCAGAATTTACCAATGCGAAGCCACGGCCAGCACATCGCTCGCCCCAATTGGCCCGGGACGGCGAACCGCGGCCAGTGGGGGCCGCGATCGGCCGAACCTGCCGCGTCAGCAGGTAAATAAAACTGGCCCGGCCCGCCAGGGTGCTTACCCTGGCGAGCCGCGTGCCGAACGTTGCCGACCCCTGTACCACGGGGTAGCTTTCCTTTGCATTTTGGCTCCTCCACTTCTGCTCTTAGATGGAACAGTGAGGAGTTTGGGTGTGAGAAATTTTAAATAGGCAGACTTCACTTTTGTTTGAAAAATAATATTTCTATGCTTCAGGCAAATGGCCTGATTGATTATTCTTTTAAACAAACCAGTTTGCTGACCCTAGCAATAATGCTGTAGAAACTCAAGTTGAGGCAGATGCAGTGCTTTGCAAAGAATGTTCACATTATTTTCTATATCTCTTTCACTCT
>NW_020664562.1:9550904-9622102 GCF_002925995.2 Terrapene triunguis | reverse complement strand
TAGATGCTTTTGAAAATCCCCATGCTTCTGTTTCAGTGAGGGACTAAAATTGGTCAGTGGTTTTTGTGTTATTGTTTTTTTTTCTGGGAGAGGGAGGGAGGAGTGGCCAAGTTTGGAAAATTGCTGTGGCTCTCTTTAAATTACAGGAACAACAAATTCAACTATGAAAGTAAGACTATTCTCTGGGAGGGCTCCAGCTCTGGTATTTGCTCCTCACCTTGGTCCAAAATAGCTCAAACTTGATGGCCATCTGAACACATTGCATAATCGTTTGACAAGGTTTTAGGAAAAAGGTGAGGGAATGTTTCTGGGTACGGCAAAGGGGTGGTTTATTGGCTGGCTGAGTTAATTCATTATTTATATATGATTAATTTTTCTATGCTAGGTGGTCACAGTTTGGGACAGTAAATCTAATTATTTTCAAGGGTGCCTTGATCTTTCTCTATGGGCCTTTTGAATTATTTAAATCTAAAGAAACAATAAGTAGTAAGAATACATGAATATAATTTAAGATGCCCAAACAATTAAAAAATGACTGAATAATGAAAGGAGGATTAGCATAAACTGTTCTCTGTACAAGCCCTCACATACATTACATTCTTCTAAGTGTCTCAATGGTACATATCCACTTTATCCTCAGCAGACTCATTGTTCTCTGAAGACTTGCTGATGCATGGCCAGTTCTGTGCAGACTTTCTGGACCCATAACCAGTTTGCCACAGACTTACTGATGCATCACCACTTCTCTGCAAGCTCACTGGTGCATATTTACTGTCTTGCTGCAATTGCTCACACATACAGTTCTTTACAGATTAACTGACACAAATTCAGTTTGTCACTACCACTACTGGTGCATAACAAGCCAGCTTGCACTGAAAGTTATACAGTAGTAATTTTTTTTAATTTTCAGAAGAGTGTTGTTTGAAAGCAGCCTATAGACCCAATACAGCAGACCAAGGACAAAAGATTGTTTCCGCACAAAATTAGAAGACATTAAAAACACAATGTTAATTTGTGGGTGATATAGCCAGAATATGAGGCCATAGGTATGGCTCCATAATTAATGTCAGTGCTAATGCTGTTAAAACATAATGGATGGAACCTATTGGCTTAACTCTACTCCTTTTAAAGTCAATAGTAAAACTCCCATTGACTTCAATGAGTGCAGAATTTACCAATGCGAAGTGCTTTTGAAAATCCCTTCCTATATAAATATGACCTCTCTTAGGCCTGGTCTACACTAACCCCCCAAGTCAAAGTAAGGTATGCAACTTCAGCTACGTGAATAACGTAGCTGAAGTCGACATACCTTACTTCGAACTTACCGCGGTTCAGACGCGGTCCACACGCGGCAGGCAGGCTCCCCGTCGACTCCGCGGTACTCCTCTCGCCGAGCTGGAGTACCGCAGTCGACGGCGAGCACTTCCTGGTCCAGACCAGACGCGATAAGTCGAACCCAGAACTTCGATCCCCAGCCGCCGAACTAGCGGCTGGGTGAAGACCAGCCCTTAGTAACTGCTATTCCTGTTTGCGAGAGTAGTAGAGAGTAATCTGTTAGAGGGTCTCCCCTGAGCACTTCAGGGGCAAGATTTATGCCCTTGGGTAGTTTCCAGGGGCACAATTCTTTTCCCTTTTGAAGATCAGTACCAAGTTTTCCTCAGGATTTTAGTAACTCTCGATTTTAGGTGATTCTTTAAAAAAATGGCAGTTGTTTAGCTGGCAAATTTGCTAATTCCTTCAGTAACCTAGAGTACGTGTTGTTAGACTGGCTGGTATGTATATATTCTGGTTTCCCAAATATCCCCTTACTTGCTCTATCAATAGTTATTTTTGTAAGGTCCTCTATATTTCATAACCCAAAACTCTTTGCTTAATTTTTTATGACAAACTTTTTTTGGGGGGGGTGGGGGAGGGAGAGGATCTCGGCTACTTTGTAAATTCTCAGTTAAAAACACTAATGAACAAGTTCTAGGATTTTACATCCTTTCATGTAACGGTAAAGGGTATATGAATGTTATAAGATTTTAGACAAATTTTACCAGTTATACATCTTACTAAATGTGGTGCATCTGAGGGCTTTGAATTTTATTATTCCAATTTTTATTATTCCCAGTACTCAGGTTTCTTTTCTCCTTTTAGGCTGAAAACCCAAAGTTACAAAAATACTGTCACAGCAGAGGTTTTGGATCCATTTCAATGTCATAGAAGAAGCCCCATTCATTGGTGCATAAGGAATACCTTCAAATGCTTCCTGCAATCCTTCTCAGCAGGTGACGTTTTTTCTCATTTCAGAAAAGAAAAGAAATCTCCAAAATGCCACCAATCCATCCAAGTCTCCAGCCGTGATTGTGTACCCAGGTAACTTTTCTTCTCTCTTTGGAGCAGTGATCTGCTGTAGTAATAGCTCTAGTGTGGCTGAGTACTATCAGGTTCTTCCTTTTTTTATTTTAGATGCTGCTTCAATTGAAAAGATGGCCCCCCAGTTTTGGTTTCTGATGGTTACTTCTTCTTAATAATTTTTATATCATCATCATAGCTGAGAGTGGGGAATGTGAGGATAGCTATTGCATAAGTAGAAGTAAATACTACAGTTGTCTCAATAGTAGCACTAGGAAAAGATATTTTATGTGTCTCTGGATGGTGCTTCCTTACCATTTTTACATCGGAAAAGAAGGATTAGTTATTTTATTATGGCATATAATATTTAGACAAATATACTTCTTAGACGTGACCTGTAATTTTTCTCTCTGCAATCTCTCTATATTATTATTACTATGTAACATTTATATTGTAAAAGCACCTATGTGCCAATAAGATTACGGCCCCTCTGAGCTAGGCACTATACATATCGTGAATTACAGTCCCTTCCTGAAAGAATTTACAATCTCTCTCACTCTCTCTCTAAGGACTGGATATTTACATTGAATAATATCTTACTTCTTGAGTCAATTAGGCTCAGAAATCAACAGTACAGTTCAAGCAGTAAGACTCTGAGTGAGTAAAGGCATCAGAATCTGTCCATAAAGCAGCATAAAAGCTCCTATCCCTCTCAACTTATCTGAAGGGATTTTTCTTTCCAAGAAGTTCTACCAATAACTTTCTTTGTTTTGTATTTTAATGAGGAATCCACAAATCAGAGCACTATTCAAATTTGCCAAAGACACAGAGTTAGAAAATTCAAAAGGCAATTGTCAAGGTTATATTGCTCCCTGCCTTTTTTACCCTCTTGTTTAAATGCCTAAATCTCTTAGCCTGAACAAGCATTCTATAACCACTGAGATTATGTATGTACATTTAATGCAGCTCCAGTGAAGAAATACAATACAAACAGAAAAATCTGGACAACAAACTAAAACCAGCAGAAGCAGTCTAATCTTTTCCCCGCATTGTGGCACTGCATGAATTTTAACAAAGGCACAATATGCTACAAACACTTTAGGGCTGACAAGTTAATTGGATTTTTTTTTAATATATTAGGAAGGAGATTTGACTATACTGTATTTAGCATAATATTACAGTTGGATAAGACAATATGTGAGCTGTGGTTTTAACTGAGCCTAACAGATTCCAGACATCCGTGGTTAGACGAAGCTGAATTAGCATAAGGAAAAGCTTAATAAACCCACTCATCTCACACAGCTTCTCCATCAGCGATAATGCAAAGCACTCCATTGCAAGGGCCAAACCCTGCAGTGAACCTCCACTCTGGTCTCATTGATTTCAGTAGAATTAGACAAGAACCCTAAAAAGAAAGATAGACTTGTAGTTAAAGACTGGAGTGGGACTTGTGAAATGCCTAACTTTGGCAGACTCCCTATGTGGTGCTGGACTTGTTTCTGTTCCCCTGTCCCCCATCTGTAAAATGGGGATAATGAAACATGTCCTCTGCCAGTCTTGCATATTTAGATTGTGAACACTTTCAGGCAGGGACTGTCTCCCATGCATTTATTCAGTGCCACAACAGAGACCCTAATTGAGATTGTGTCCCCAAGGGCTCCTGTAATATAAGTATTAATATTAATATTTGTATAAGCCAATGCAGAATATGGCCAAGCTCCTAAACGTGTGGAACAATGAGGTGACGTGATCTATGCTGCAGTCCCCTTAAAATTATTATCCGTAAAGAAGGTTCAAGTCCTCTGAGTAATGATTTCATTGCAAGTGATGTTCCTAAAGGTCACGAGGATCAGGGTGAAAACAGGATTTCTAAACTAGCTGTAACTGCTCATCTGTTCACACAAATCTGTGAAGGGCATTTCTCCAGCCTCATATTAACTTTACAGCTGTCACAGTTCATCTGCTTTAAATAGAACCTAGCTTTTTTTTTTTTTTTTTTTTTTTTTTTGCCTAGAGCAGGTAGAATTTGTGTTTTAAAAAAAGGAGATGTGTGTTTGAAGCTAAATTGCTAAGGCAATAATTAAATTTGCCCAGTAAAACTGGATTTGTGCATAAAATCAGTTATTTAAAATAAATAAATAAAAAAGAACTGCATGGTAAATCAAATGGGCTGGCTGCTATATGTTTTACATACATTACATACATTACTGTAAGCATAGAGACAGATTTATCAGAGGGAAAATGAATAGATGTTTTCCATTCCTGGAAATAAATGACATGCCTATAAGCCCAATCTAACTCCCACTGAGGTGAGCAGGAATATTTCCATTGACTTTAATGGCAGTTGGACTGCACTTCTACTCTTTAAGGCCTGGTCTACACTAACACCCCAATTCGATCTAAGGTACGCAACTTCAGCTACGTGAATAACGTAGTTGAAGTCGACATACCTTAGTTCGAATTTACCGCGGTCCACACGCGGCAGGCAGGCTCCCCCGTCGACTCCGCGGTACTCCTCTCGCTGAGGTGGAGTACCGCAGTCGACGGCGAGCACTTCCTGGTTCGAATTATCGCGTCCAGACCAGACGCGATAAATCGAACCCGAAAGTTCGATTGCCAGCCGTCGAACTACCGCGGTAGTGTAGACATACCCTAAGTCCAAATCCTACAGCTTGTCTACACTATGCAGCTTCTAGCGAAAAGGCTGTTTTGACACAGCCTTGTCGCTAAAAGTCAGCGTGTGTGAATGCTCTGTCTGTATTTTGTTGGCACTTTTGCTGACAAAATACTTCCAGCCCCCTGAGCGGCGTTAGCTTTGTCGGCAGGAGAGCACTCCTGCCGACAAAGCCGCGTTCACACTGCTGCTTGCGTCAGCAAAACTTTTGTCTTTCGCAGGGGGACTTTTTTAAGTACCCATGAAAGACAAAAGTTTTGTTGACAACATCACAGTGTAGACAAGCACTAGTCATTGTGCAACACAAGGGAGCAGCCTATGCTCTGGGGTCTACCCAGTCTGGGAATCCTTTCCAAGCAAACTCTGTTGTAGCTCAGCGACTCCACGTAGTAAGCCCTTGTGCTTGGGAGCAAGCCTTTACTCACACAAGTAATCCCATTAACTGCAGTGGGACCATTCATAAAGTAAGGTTCTCAGAACTGGGTTTTAATATACAAAAGAGACTCAAAGAGAGGTGTCCCAAATAAGACCCTTTCCTTTAGAAGCCTGTTAAACTATAATGGGGCTCCATGTAGGTGTAGATGCCAGAGATGCTATCAGATTCATGGCCAATATTAGCATCTTCTTTTGATTCTCTAGCACACAGGGCCAAATTCGTGGAACAACTCCAAGGTTGAATTTGCCCATTGATTTTTTTAGTTTTACAGAAAAAAAAAGTCCCCATAAGTTGTCCTACAAACACAGTAGCAACAGCAGAAGCTGCAGCTATTTATTTTCTAGGAGTAAAAGAAGAAGGTCAGTACCAGCCTGAGGTTTAGCCTGTCAAAGACAATTACAACATGCACGACAGAATCCCCAAACAAACCAGTGCTATTTTTTTTTAATTTCACCTGTTGTTACCATTGATAAAAGATGACAACATTTGTTATGGTTATCCTCCAGTTCTGAAGGGATGACATTTTCTCCTTTGGACTGGAATGTGTTATAAGAAACAGTAACTAAAAATCAGTTTTACTGAAGCTGAGATTGACAGAGGGAGAATGACTGTGTTGATGACGCAGCAAAGCAGAGCAGGGAAACTTCATGATTGAAAGCATTGATTGCAAAATACGGAATTAATAACTGGGGTGTATAGATAAAAAACACCAAACAATGTACTCGCTTCTCCTCAGCTCTCATCTATCTCTTTCCAGATGACAGCTTAAAAAAGAGTCATCGATAGTGAAATATAAAATTGCACCATACAGGCCTAACTACACTTCAAGTCTTGCCTTGCCACTTATTATTTAGGGCAATGAGCAAAGAGAGCTGTCCAAAAGGTCGGGTGGAGGGAGGGAGAGGGAGAGACACTACATTCCAGGCACAGCACAAGCAGGGTATTATTTATTGAAATGATGTTTTTGTTTAAAAACTAACTCCTAAACTGCATTATAACCTATAATTCGGAATAAACTGCTCTACAAAGACTCAAAATGTTTTATTAATGATCACATATTCAAGGCATGGGTTTTTTAATTTAAGTTTTCTTAATTAAAAGTTGAATACTACAGGGCTAATATGTAGTAATTTGTAATCAGCAGGTAGCTTTCTATTTCTTTACTAAATCACATAGTGCTAACTATCAGAGTTACATTTATTATTTACCAATTCTTCATTTTGTCCTAAATTGTTAAAAAGTGGCTACTACATGCAGTTTGGTGCATCCAGGACTCCCACTTCCACATGTACTTCTAACTCCTTCAGTTGTGCACCTAATTACCCAATTTGCACATTCAAATGCATCTTCATGCACAAACACAGATTTTACACATGTGAATGGAAACCCACCCATGGAGACTGAGGCCTAAAAATTACCCTGAAATTGGGAGAAATCACAAATACCAGTGAAGAGAGAAATAATGCAAATAGACTAATGGAAATTTAGTAATATAAGCAGTAAATGCCAATATCTGGAACATTAATATGAAATGGGAGAGAGAAACTTGGAAAGCATAAATGCAGATATAGACCTAGGCTGGATATAGGACAATACACAAGATTTCAGTATTATATGGAAGCAAAAGAGGCCAGCAAAACTGTGGGCTAAATAGGCAAAGGTATCAATCTCATCATGGGGCATGGAGATAATATATCTATATGCTTAAAACATGCCCTCTCTTACCCTCCCTCATCCTGAAATGTCCACTTGCTGAAGTGGGATGGGAGGGTAAAGATAACTGGTGCAAGCCCTGTCTTCTGCTGGCTTTTTATCAATGGGGAATTGCCATCCTCTAGGGAAATTCACCTTTGGATAGCAATGACTGGAATCTGGCCCCTTTGAGCATAATAAACTCAAAAGCACTGGAGCAGAAATGAGAATCAGTCCTAGTTTCTTTATTGCTAGCAATGTTTAAATTTATGAATTGCATATCAACCTCAAATAGAATGAGTAGTTTAACTGTAAAAAAAAACCTAATTTTATTTATTTTGGTACAATTTTTCTCCCTTCATTTAGACTTTGATTAAATTAGTTTGATAAAATATTTCTGCCAATCTGGTGTCCTAGATTTTTTTTTAAGTTTGTGTTGGGGAGGAAGGGAGGAGTTTAAATGTTCACTACTACATAGTTTTCAGAATACTCTAATTTTAGCCCATCTGTGCAAATATAGATGAGCATTAACTTGGTGGTGGTGGAGTTGTCTTATTTAGTGTGACAAGCTGAGGCACCTTCAGGGTACCCATTCACTGTGGAACTCACATTCTATCTCACCCAATGTAATTATGAGATGTGACAATAGTTCCCAAAAGACATCAGTGCACTTGGGAAGACTGTTCAGGCTCACTATTACCTAAATTAATTAACTGAGGCCTGGTCTACACTACGAGTTTAGGTTGACTTTAGCCGCATTAAATCGAATTAAGCCTGGACACGTTCACACGAAGAAGCCCTTTCTTTCGACTTAAAGGGCCCTTTAAACCGGTTTCTTTACTCCACCTCTGACGAGGGGATTAGCAATAAAATCGGTCTTAGGGGGTCAGAATTGGGGTAGTGTGGACGGAATTCGACGTTATTGGCCTCCAGGAGCTATCCCACAGTGCTTCATTGTGACCGCTCTGGACAGCACTCTCAACTCAGATGCACTGGCCAGGTAGACAGGAAAAGCCCCGCGAACGTTTGAATTTCATTTCCTGTTTGCTCAGCGTGGAGAGCACAGGTGACCACGCAGAGCTCATCAGCACAGGTAACCGTGATGGAGTCCTAGGATCGCAAAAGAGCTCCAGCATGGACCGAACGGGAGGTACGGGATCTGCTCGCCATATGGGGAGATGAATCAGTGCTGGTTGAACTCCGAAGCAGTAAACAAAATGGCAAAATATTAGAAAAGGTCTCCAAGGCCATGAAGGACAGAGGTCATAATAGGGACGCACAGCAATGCCACGTGAAAATTAAGGAGCTAAGGCAAGCCTACCACAAAGCCAGAGAAGCAAACGGAAGGTCCGGGGCTGAGCCGCAAACATGCCGCTTCTACGCGGAGCTGCATGCCATTCTAGGGGGTGCAGCCACCACTACCCCAACCGTGTGCTATGACTCCCTCACTGGAGAAACACACAGAGAAGAGGGTTCGGAAGAGGAGGATGGAGAAAATGTAGATAGCTCACAGCCGCAAGGAAGCGGAGAAACCGGTTTCCCCAACAGCCAGGATACGTTTGTCACCCTGGACCTGGAAACAGTAACCCCCGAACTCACCCAAGACCCTGAGGGCACACAGGGGACCTCTGGTGAGTGTACCTTTGTAAATATTACACATGGTTTAAAAGCAAGCGTGTTTAATGATTAATGATTAATTTGCCCTGGCAATCGCGGCCAGTACAGCTACTGGAAAAGTCTGTTAACGTGTATGGGGATGGAGCAGAAATCCTCCAGGGACATCTCCAGAAAGCTCTCCTTCATGTACTCCCAAAGCCTTTGCAAAAGGTTTCTGGGGAGGGCTGCCTTATCCCGTCCGCCATGGTAGGACACTTTACCACGCCAGGCCAGTAGCACGTAGTCTGGAATCATTGCATAACAAAGCATGGCAGCGTATGGTCCCGGTGTTTGCTGGCATGCAGACAACATCCATTCCTTATCGCTCTTTGTTATCCTCAGGAGAGTGATATCATTCACGGTCACCTGGTTGAAATGGGGCAATTTTATTAAGGGGACATTCAGAGGTGCCCGTTCCTGCTCTGCTGAACAGAAATATTCCCCGCTGTTAGCCACGCGGTGGGGGGGAGGGGTGAAGTGATCATCCCAGAGAATTGTGTGTGTGGGGTAGGGGAGTTAGTTGTGTTTGTGCTGCATGTTAACCCTGAAACCGCAGCCCCTCCTTTTACATTGCAAACCCATTTTAAATGGCCAACCCAACGGGTGCTTGGTATGGGAAATGAGAGCACTACTGTTTGAAACCATTCCCACATGTTAAGAAGGTTAAAAAAGCCAAAAGACTGTGTCTTACCATGGCTGCCTGCAAGCTGAAATCTGTGGCCTGGCACTGCGTGAGTGATCTCTCACACCAAACCGGCAGACCCTCAATATAAGAGGAAAAATGCGACCTTGTAACGAAAGCACATGTGCTGTGTAATGTGAACAGCAAAATTTAACGTGAAAGAGTGTACCCATTGTTCTCTAAAATGTGTCTTTTTTAACCACCTCTCCCTTCTCCTCCACCAGCTGCAAATGTTTCTCCTTCACAGAGGCTAGTGAAGATTAGAAAGAGAAAACGTAGGACGCGTGATGACATGTTTACAGAGCTACAGATGTCCTCCCACGCTGACAGAGCACAGCAGAATGCGTGGAGGCAGTCAATGACTGATTACAGAAAAGCACAATATGAACGAGAGGAGAGGTGGCGTGCTGAATCGCGGGATGAACAGAGCAAGTTGCGGGCTGAAGATGATAGGTGGCATCAGCTTGCACACAGAAGGCAAGAGTCGATGCTCCGGCTGCTGGAGCATCAAACTGATATGCTCCAGCGTATGGTTGAGCTGCAGGAAAGGCAGCAGGAGCAGAGACCGCCGCTACAGCCCCTGTGTAACCAACAGCCCTCCTCCCCAAGTTCCATAGCCTCCTCACCCAGATGCCCAAGAACACGGTGGGGGGGCCTCCGGCCACCCAGTCACTCCACCCCAGATGATTGCCCTAGCATCAGAAGGCTGGCCTTCAATAAGAGTTAAAGTTTAAAAATGCAGTGTGTCTTTTCCTTCCCTCCTCCCCCACCCATCCAGGGCTACCTTTGCAATTATCCCCCTAGTTGTGTGATGAATTAATAAAGAATGCATGAATGTGAAGTAACAATGACTTTATTGCCTCTGCAAGTGGTGCTCGAAGGGGGGACGGGAGGGGAGGGTGGGGTGGTTGGTTTACAGGGAAGTAGAGTGAACCGGGTGGGGGGGGGCGGAGGGTTCATCAAGGAGAAACAAACAGAAGTTTCACACCGTAGCCTGGCCAGTCACAAAACTCGTTTTCAAAGCTTCTCTGATGCGCATCGCGCCATGCTGTGCTCCTCTAACCGCCCTGGTGTCTGGCTGCGCGTAATCAGCTGCCTGTGTACGGCTTCATGAGCCAGGGCATTAAGGGGTAGGCTGGGTCCCCAAGGATCACGATAGGCATTTCAACATCCACAACGGTTATTTTCTGGTCCGGGAAGAAAGTCCCTTCCTCCAGCTTTCGAAACAGAGCAGAGTGCCTGAAGACGCGAACATCATGTACCCTTCCCGGCCAGCCCACGTTGATGTTGGTGAAACGTCCCTTGTGATCCACCAGGGCTTGCAGCAGCATTGAAAAGTACCCCTTGTGGTTTATGTACTCGGTGGCTTGGTGCTCCGGTGACAAGATAGGGATATGGGTTCCGTCTATCGCCCCACCACAGTTTGGGAATCCCATTGCAGCAAAGCCATCCACTATGGCCTGCACGTTTCCCAGAGTCACTACCCTTGATATCACCAGGTCTTTCATTGCCCTGGCAACTTGGATCACAGCAGCCCCCACAGTAGATTTGCCCACTCCAAATTGATTCCCGACTGACCGGTAGCTGTCTGGCGTTGCAAGCTTCCACAGGGCTATCGCCACTCGCTTCTCAACTGTGAGGGCTGCTCTCATCCTGGTATTCTGGTGCTTCAGGGCAGGGGAAAGCAAGTCACAAAGTTCCATGAAAGTGCCCTTACGCATGCGAAAGTTTCGCAGCCACTGGGAATCGTCCCACACCTGCAGCACGATGCGGTCCCACCAGTCTGTGCTTGTTTCCCGGGCCCAGAATCGGCGTTCCATGGCATGAACCTGCCCCAGTAACACCATGATTTCCACATTGCTGGGGCCTGTGCCTTGTGAGAGGTCTATGTCCATGTCAATTTCCTCATCACTCTCATCGCCGCGCTGCAATCGCCTCCTCGGCTGGTTCTGGTTTTGCTTTGGCATGTTCTGGCTCTGCATATACTCCAGGACAATGCGCGTGGTGTTCATAGTGCTCATAATTGCCGCGGTGATCTGAGCGGGCTCCATGATCCCAGTGCTAGCTATGGCGTCTGGTCTGAAAAAAGGCGCAAAACTAGTATCTGACGGACCAGGGGAAGGAGGGAGGGAGGAAGGGAGGAAGGGGCGAGTGACGACATGGCGTACAGGTACAGGGAATTAAAATCAACAAAGGTGGCTGTGCATCAGGGAGAAACACAAACAACTGTCACACAGAATGCCCCCCCCCCAAAGATTGAACTCAAAAGCCTGGGTTTAGCAGGCCGTTGATTTGAGGGAGGGAGGGGGAAGCAAATGAATACAGAACAAATCTATTTTTTACATCTTAAGACGACGGTGCAGCATGACTGATAGCCCTCGGCATCTTCTGGGTGCTTGGCAGCAAATACTGGGCGCTTGGCAGTTATGATGACGATGGCCTTCAGGCCTATTGCACGATCTGCTGCTCAGGGAAGACTCTGCTAATGTGCGATGATCCAACAGGGCGCTTGGCAGAAAATGGCATACTACGACTGATAGCCATCATCGTCATTGTGAAGGCAGCAGAATATGACTGGGGGGATGGGAGACTGGGGGACATACGGAGTTCCAGCCACTGCTGTACGACAATGACGGTTACCAGTCGTAATACACCATCTACTGCCAAAAGGCAAAGGGCTGGTGCAATGCAGCCCTACGGCTGCCAGCCCCACAGCTGCCAGCACCCAGATCGCCGATGAAGGCTACCAGTCATGCTGCACCGTCTACCGCCAAAAGGCAGTTAGCTGCTGCTGCTGTGTAGCAATGCAGTCCCACATCTGCCGGCACCCAGATGACATATGGTGACGGTGAGCTGAGCTGAGCGGGCTCCATGCTTGCCGTGGTATGTTGTCTGCACAGGTAACCCAGGTAAAAAGGCGCGAATCTATTGTCTGCCGTTGCTCTGACGGAGGGGGAGGGGCCTGACGACATGTACCCAGAACCCCCCGCGACACTGTTTTGCATCATTCTGGCATTGGGATCTCAACCCAGAATTCCAATGGGCGGCGGAGACTGCGGGAACTGTGGGATAGCTACCCATAGTGCAATGCGCCGGAAGTCGACGCTAGCCTCGGTACTGTGGACGCGGTCCGCCGGCTTTATGCACTTAGAGCATTTTATGTGGGGACACACACAATCGGCTGTATAAAACCGATATCTATAAAACCGGCTTCTATAAATTCGACCTAATTTCGTAGTGTTGACATACCCACAGTTTATGTCATGGATTGAGAATATGAAGTCAGATTTAAAAAAAAAAAACTTTCACACACAAGTATGTGACAAATTGCCAACTATGATCACTATATGATACCAGGTTACATTACCTTTTATTGTCTTTATGTATCCTTAAATGCCTTATTATGAGACAAGTTGTACATGCACACACAAATACTACGCTTGCAATGTAGCATTGCCAATTCTCATGACTTCATCATCGGTCTCACAATATGTGATATTTTTTCTCCTAGAGTCCAGTGATTATGTGATAATCTAAGTTTTGATTTTGTTTGTTTGTTTTAAAGGAAGTTTCTATCCTCATGGTTGCTGAGAAAACCTTAAAAATTTGATCTGAGTGCACCATAAAGGCAGAAGACAAATAAAAAGACCCAGTATCTATTTTTTTTTTTAAATCTCATGAGATTTTGGCCATAAACTGTTTTGAATTCTCAGAGTTAACAATGTTTCTATGAGACCTTTAGCACAGTATATAATCTTAAGGTTTTTTCTCATTAAAATCTTCTATATGTTTAAATTATATCACAAGCAACAATGGAAAATTGTTCAAAAGACTGTACCCATCTCATGGTTCTAGTGCTATCCTTAGTCATGCTTTCAACTTTCTATATTATTGTAGTAGGCTTTGCCTCCCCCATTAGCTGGGTTGTAGGTGGGAGTGATTTGAGAGAATTGTTGGGGAAATGGAAATGAAAATGAAAATAAATTTGGGTTTTCTTGGGGGGAGGGTGGTTAGAGGGTGGGGCGGATAGACCTGTATGTTACCAGCTCTAGCTACCACTGGCTGCATTACAATTGATTGGATTATTCTGACAGGGTGGGTCTCACCTCATTCCTTCAGGTAATGTAACATCAGGAGTATCATAATCTCTTCTTTACAGAGAATTTCTCTCTCTCTCTCTCTCTCTCTCTCTATATATATATATATACACACACACACACACACTCATATTTTATATACAGATGCTCTCCGACTTACGCAAGCGTTCCGGAACACCTTTCATAACTTGAATTTTGCGTAAGTCAGAAACGTATACCCAACAATTACACAACCTCCTCCCCCCCCGAAAAAAAACACCACCCTCCTATTTCTAGCTTACGGAACTTTTTCAGTAAATTCAGATTTGCGTAAATCGGGTTTGCGTAACCCAGGGGGGCGTCTGAATACAAAATGCATGTACAGGGTTCACTGTCACAATAGCCATTATATGTTTTAACTACATACCAAGATTTTAATGGGGGAAATATATAATATTTCCTGCCCAAAGGATTTTCAGAAACACTCAACAGGGGCCTGATGTCAGTAGTAAAAGTCACACTGACTTTAGTGGGAGTAGGGCTAGACCAACACTGAGTGCTTCTGTACATTCCACCCAAACCAATTTATGGTTATTTACACAGACTACGGGAATTGTGTGTGTATACAATCTATTTCATTCAGATATAAACATAGATCTTTATGTTGCTCACATTAATTACCTATGTATTTATTCATTTATATTTAATCATTCATATATAATTCTCTCCTTGTTATTAATCAGTTGTCATCACTTCTCCTCTAGATTACAGCAATGCAATTTACTGGGCTTAAAGCATCAGTCCTGAGAACTGTGACTAGTGCACACATACTGGCTACTCTCCATAGCAATATTCATAGATTCCACGGCCAGAAGGGACCACTGTGATCAACTAACTAGCCTGACATCCTGTATAACACAGGCTATAGCAGTTAGAACTTCCCCAAAATAATTCCTAGAGCATAGCTTTCAAAAAAGCAGCCAGTCTTGATTTAAAAGTTGAAAGTGATAGAGAATCCAATATGACCTTTGGTAAACTATTCCAATGGTTAATTACTCTCACTGTTAAAAATGTTACACCTTATTTTCTTCCAGTCTGAATTTTTCTAGCTTCAACTTCCAGCCACTGGATTGTGTTATACTTTTCTCTACTAGACTGAAGAACCCACTATTAAATATTTGTTTCCCATGAAGGTACTTATATAGCATGATCAAGCCATCCCTTAACCTTTTCTTTGTTAAGCTAAATAGCTTAACCTTCTTGAGTCTATCATTATAAGGCTTGTTTTCTAATCTTTAAACCATTCTCATGGCCATTCTCTCCAGATTATCAACATCCTTCTTGAATTGAGGACACCACACCTGGACACAGCATGCCAGCAGTGGTGGTACCAGTGCCAAATACAGTAGTAAAATAACCCTACTCCTACTTGATATTCCCACATTTATGTATCCAAGGATCACATTAGCCCTTTTGGCCACAGCATACCTCTGAGTTCATGCTCAGCTGATCATCCACTATGACCCCAAATCTTTTTCAGAAATCACTGCTTCCCAAGATAGAGTCCCCCATGCTATAAATATGGCCTACATTGGTTGTTTGCACACAGCTTACCAACCAATGAAGATGGCTCTGTATCAGTGACCTGTCCTCTTCATTATTTGAAATTCCACCAATTTGGGTCATCTGCAAACTTTATCAGTAGTAATTTTGTTTTCTTCCAGGTCATTGATAAAAATATTACAGTTAAGGCTGTGAGTCTGTCACGGATTCAGTGACTTTCCATGACCTCCGTGACTGCTGCAATGGCTGGTGCTGGCTCAGAGGCTGCCCAAGCTGGGCAGCCTCTGGGCCAGCAGCAGCAGTTTGGGTGTGTGGGAGGGGGCTCAGGGCTAGGGCCAGGCTGGAGGGTGCTTACCTCAGGGGTTGGGGGCTTCCTTTCTCCCACTGGCATGGCCCTGCAGCTCCTAGATGATGGAAGGGCCGGGGTGGTGGTGTCCCCATCCCCACAGGCCCCGTCCCCACAGCTCTCAGTGGCCGGGAACCACAGCCAACGGGAGCTGCGGCAGCCGGTGCTTGTGGCAGGAGCAGCGTGCGGAGTCCCCTGGTCCCTCCACTGCCTAGGAGCTGCAGGGACGCAGAGCCGGGTAGGAAGCCCCTGCCAGCCCCGCCAACCCTCCCCCGCCTCCAGCACCAGTGAGGGTCCCGGGCCATGTGCTGCTGCCCCCGCCCAGCACCAGCAGGGTCCCGAGCCACCTCCCCCAGCACCCGTGGCACCCCTGGACCACCCCTCCAGAGCACTCGCAGCCCCCCCACCCAAGTTTTAGTCACAGGTATTTTTAGTAAAAGTCATTGACAGGTCATGGGCCATGAATTTTTGTTTATTGCCCATGACTTTTACTAAAAATACCCGTGACTAAAATGTAGCCTTAATTACAGTTGCCCAATTCCTGCAGTACCTCATAAAAAACACCCACTTGATGATGATTTCCTCATTTACAATTACATTTTGATACCTATCAACTAGCCAGCTTTTAATCCAATTAATGTATGCAATGTTGATTTTATATTGTTCTAGGTTTTTTAATGAACATGCTGTGCAGCACCAAATCAAACATTTTAGTCTCAGTATATTATATCAGGACTATTACCTTTATCAACCAAACTTGTAATCTAATTTAAAAGAATCAAGTAAGTTTGACAGGCTTTATTTTCCATAAATTTATGTTATTGGCATTATATGAGCTTCCTCTAGTTCTTTATTAATGAATCCCATATCATCTGCTCCATTATCTTACCCAGGATCAAATCAGACTGATAAGACTATAAGTCCCTGGGTCATCTCATTGACCCTTTTAAAATTCTGGCATATCATTGACTTTCTTGCAGTCTTCTAGAACTTCCCCTGTGTTCCAAGACTTATTGAAAATCAGAGTCCAGCAAGCTCCTCAGTTAAGTCTTTTAAAGTTCTTTGACCTGCCAATTTAAAAATCTCTAGCTTTAGTAGCTGCTGTTTAACATCCTCCTAAGAAACTAGTGTAATGGAAAGAGTGTTATCTGTTTTCCCCCAGACACCGAATAGAAATATGTGTTGGATACTTCTGCCTTTTTTCCATTATTACTGATAATTCTACCATTTCAATATAGTTAAAAAAAACTCCTTCATATTGTCCTTGACTCTGCTGGCCATAGATTTCTCCTTGTTTGCTTTGCTTCTGTTATCAATTTTCTACAATTCCTAGCTTCTGATTTCTATTAATTACAATATGACTATATTATGTCCAATAACACATTGTCCTTATGCTTCATTCTCTGCACAAGCTTCCTAGTAAGCACTTGCTTCAAGTTTAAGGACTTAGGGAAATCAATGGGAGTTAGGCTTTTGAAAATCCCACTAGGCATCTACCTGCTTCTGTAGGTGCCTAAATACCTTTAAAATCTCACCTCAGTCATTATTTGCAAGGTGCTAAGTAGTTTGAGCCCCAGAGAGATCATCTGTATCCATGGTACCTTTGCGATCCTCAGTCATGCTACTCCTCAGGCTCTGTAGAATTGTCTACAGCAAGAGTGAAGCTCATTTGTGCAGGAGACAGATTGTTCTTGGAGGCTGATTCAAAATTCTAGACCTCAACTAAGAACTGCTACAAACCTTGCCCTTTTCTGACCCAAATGCAAAACTTTCCTTGTTCCTCAAACAACAATAAAATAAACCAAGAAGTCTTTTTTCTGTGAGGATTGGAAAGGAATCCACTTGACTGATATAAGCCACTGCCAGATCCTCAACCTGTGTAAATTGGCAGAGTTCCACTGATGTCAATGAAGCTACACTGATTTACATCAGCAGATGTCTTGACCCATTATACTTATTTTAAACTCTGAATGGCTCTCAGATACCATAATGATATGTCTGGTATAAAACGTGAATTGTATACACTCCAGACTGCTGATTTATATACATACACAATACAATGTGTTAATAATAAACTACGAACAATGGACCACTCATGACAGACAAAGGCCACAGAATGTATTAAAATGGACAAAATAGATTTTCAGCTTGCCATCAACTTTTGTATTCACATATTTTATCAAACATACAAAGATATTTCCTCCATCCTACAGGATTCCATTCATGAATACTAAGGATCAAATTACGTTATAAAAGCATCACCATGTAACTTAGGATAGCAGGGCACTCAGAATCCAAGAAAAAGTAAATCGGAATGTTCTTACAATAGCTCAAAACTCCAAACAGTTCAAATACCCTAAGTATCAGTGTTGAATATCAACAGCATTGGGAGACAAAGAAATAAAAAGATACATTCACCAGTTTATGGATTTTGGGAGATATGTTAGACCCAAAATAAAACACAAAACATACAAATGCATATCTAAATAAATAACTGTACTTCAGCAATACACTACAAACAAATCCTTCTCCTCAAATATGATGCTCAAAAAATGAAAAGAAATGTGTTGGGGGGAGGGAGGGGTTGCTTTTAGCAGCAACAATTTGAAAAGTGCCTAAGTCCCATTTTCAGAGACTTAGATATTTAAGAATTTAAGTCGCATGGGCTTACAATGAGACAAACTCATAAGTCATATAGCTGCTTTAGAAAACTTTGTCATAGTTGTCTTGACTCAGTAAATGGTACAAGATAGTTATGTATGTAAAGGAGCAGGAGGCAACTGTCTTTTACTTAGTAAATAGTTATTCTTGTCTCAGATAAATGTCTAACAGCTCTCAGATGTTTGCACAATAGGGCCTTTGTTATCCTCTCTCCATCTCAGCCTCAAAAAAGGGTTCATCTCATATAACAAAAGAAAGCAAGGCCATCAGAAGGATGAGAAGGTGGGCTTTTTTCAGTCAGATGGATGCTGCTCTCACTGTGCTTAGAGGTAGGAGGCCACCAGTGACCTTTCTCCATTCTACTACTCTTTCACAGGAACAAAGAGGCTTCCAGAAGCCTCCCCAGCAACCACACAGAATTATAGCTGAACTCTTGTTTTAATATAAACATTATAAAAGGTGACAAAGCTCTTTGGACTAATTCTGACTCTGTTGAAATCAGTGAGGTTATATGAGTTTAAAACAGCATACATGAGATCAGAATCAGACCCTCTGTACAAACATATACAAAATATATGTATTTGGCCCAAACCTACGCATTAGATCCCAACATTCCAATATGAATACAGCAAATATCAGAGTTAGCCCTTTCACAACCAAAACCACAGAGTCTGAGCAAATCTTCCCTTCCAAAACTGTGGGACAAGAGGATTTCACCAGCGCCGCCCAGAGGATTCAGGGGGTCGGGGGTCTTCGGCGGTAGGGAGCCCCCGCCGCCAAATATTCGCCAAAGACCCGGCACTTCGGCAGTGGGTCCCGGGGCGGAAGGACCCCCCCGCCGCTCAACTGCCGCCGAAGACCCGGAGCGAAAGAAGCTCCGGGGCCCTGGGTTTTTCCAGGGTCCCCAGAGCGAGTGAAGGACCCCGCTCCAGGGGCACCGAAAAACTCTCGTGGGGGCCCCTGTGGGGCCCAGGGCTTGGGGCAAATTGCCCCACTTGCCCCCCTCCCCCGCCGCCCCCGCGGGCAGTCCTGGATTTCACAACTGAGATCTGAATTTTGTGACTCAGGCCCATCTCCAGAATACTAGAATACTTTATCAATGTTACAGAAAAAAATGCTGAACACTTTCTATAAACAATGTCTCTAATAGTCTCTAACAGATGCTTGCATCACCCTGGAGACACTTCATGTGTCTTTTCAGACTTTGGGGGAAATGTACCTTGCTTCTCTTTTTCATCCTTTCAGGAACTCTCAGTAAGAAGAGGTTTCCCTTAAGACAAAAACTTCTCTAGGACAATTCAGATGTCCTAAACTTTTCCTATTCATCCCTTCCAATACTAAAACACACACATCAGAGTACTGAACAAACTCCACATAGCTAGTCAGAGCAACCAAGGGTCCTCTTGGTGCAGCTTCCAGGCCCAAATTCAACATGAGAGCAATTAGATTTGGAGGCGGATCAGCATCCATTGTATTGCCACAAAACTGCCAAGTGAACAGCTGTTCCAGTTCATCAGCACGCCACTGGAACATTCCTATATCACACTTTCCACAAAGTCCCTCACCTGCTGCAATCAGTAAATATGCAGTACAAACAACACACAGCTCCTATTTACAGGAGTTCATTACAATTTTTATCAACTATTTTAAAAGTTATTTTTAAATACTTTCCCCTAGAACAGTGGTTTTCAGTGTGTGGTCCATGGACTCCTGGAGGGTCCTCAGACTATGTCTAAGATCTCCAAAGGGGTCCGCACCCTCCATTTGAAATTTATTAGGGGTCTGCAAATGAAAAAAGGTTGAAAACCACTGCCCTAGAAGATCGAAGAGTTCTGCCTCTCTATCTTTAGTCTTAATTTTTTTTCCTGTTCATCCTTACAAGCCATATTCTGATCCTTGGGGCTTTTTTCTAATCTCACTTACACAGGTTTTACACTAATGTAATTCTCTTGACTTCAGTGGAAATTAGTGCTTATTTACCCCAGGGTAAGGTCAGAACCAGTCCCCTTGACCTTTATTGACCTTGAATGATCTATATTGCAGGTTTTTTTTCCCAATATACCTAAAACTTTGCTCATATAATATGATGCACAGTTAATTCAGGGATAAAAAGAGTCCAGACTACTGACCAATCAGTAACAATCATGCAACCCCACTGACTTAAAAAGTACTGGACTTCAGTGGAGAGGTAAGGGTGTCATAAATAACAAAATTTAGTGATTTATTCACATTGATTTGTATTTTAGCTAAATTGTGTGGAGAGATCTATGCCCTTTCCTAAGAGCTGCAAATTCCATAACTGGCACTTACTTCACAGCTCATCTTAAGTCACAGTATATGATGATCATGTTACAAGGAACAGTGTTTCTAGGGCCTGGTCTACACTACGAGTTTAGGTCGACTTTAGCCGCGTTAAATCGACTTAAGCCTGGACACGTTTACACTACGAAGCCCTTTCTGTCGACTTAAAGGGCCCTTTAAACCGGTTTCCTAACACCACCTCGACAAGGGGATTAGCGATAAAATCGGCCTTAGGGGGTCGGAATTGGGCTAGTGTGGACGGAATTCGACATTACTGGCCTCCGGGAGCTATCCCACAGTGCTTCATTGTGACCGCTCTGGACAGCACTCTCATCTCAGATGCACTGGCCAGGTAGACAGGAAAAGCCCCGCGAACGTTTGAATTTCATTTCCTGTTTGCTCAGCGTGGAGAGCACAGGTGACCATGCAGAGCCCATCAGCACAGGTAACCATGATGGAGTCCCAGTCCCAGTCCCAGGATCGCAGAAGAGCTCCAGCCTGGACCGAACGGGAGGTACAGGATCTGATCGCCATCTGGGGAGATGAAGCAGTGCTCGCCGAACTCCGAAACAGTAAAAGAAACGGCAAAACATTAGAAAAGATCTCCAAGGCCATGAAGGACAGAGGCCATAACAGGGACGCGCAGCAGTGCCGCGTGAAAATTAAGGAGCTAAGGCAAGCCTACCACAAAGTCAGAGACGCAAACGGAAGGTCCGGGGCAGAGCCGCAAACATGCCGCTACTACGCGGAGCTGCATGCCATTCTAGGGCGTGCAGCCACCAGTAGCCCAAGCGTGTTCTATGAGTCCCTCTCTGCAAACGGGGAAGCGGGTTCGGCGGACGAGGAAGATGAGGATGGAGAGAACATAGATAGCTCACAGCAGCAAGGAAGCGGAGAAACCAGTTACCCCAACAGCCAGGATATGTTTGTCACCCTGGACCTGGAAACAGTAACCCCCGAACTGACCCAAGACCCTGAGGGCACACAGGGGACCTCTGGTGAGTGTACCTTTGTAAATATTACACATGGTTTAAAAACAAGCGTGTTTAATGATTAATGATTAATTTGCCCTGGCAATCGCGGCCAGTACAGCTACTGGAAAAGTCTGTTAACGTGTATGGGGATGGAGCGGAAATCCTCCAGGGACATCTCCAGAAAGCTCTCCTTCATGTACTCCCAAAGCCTTTGCAAAAGGTTTCTGGGGAGGGCTGCCTTATCCCGTCCGCCATGGTAGGACACTTTACCACGCCAGGCCAGTAGCACGTAGTCTGGAATCATTGCATAACAAAGCATGGCAGCGTATGGACCCGGTGTTTGCTGGCATGCAGACAACATCCATTCCTTATCGCTCTTTGTTATCCTCAGGAGAGTGATATCATTCACGGTCACCTGGTTAAAATGGGGCAATTTTATTAAGGGGACATTCAGAGGTGCCCCTTCCTGGTCTGCTGAACAGAAATATTCCCCGCTGTTAACCACGCGGTGGGGGGGAGGGGTGAAGTGACCATCCCAGAGAATTGGGTGTGAGGGGGAGGGGAGTTAGTTGGGTTTGTGCTGCATGTTAAACCTGAAATCGCAGCCCCTCCTTTTACATTGCAAACCCATTTTAAATGGCACGGGTGCTTGGTATGGGAAATGAGGGCAGAACTGTTTGAAACCATCCCCACATGTTAAGAAGGTTAAAAAAGCCCAAAGACTATATGTCTTACCATGGCTGCCTGCAAGCTGAAATCTGTGTCCTGGCACTGCGTGAGTGATCTCTCACACCAAACCAGGAGACTCTCAATATAAGAGGAAAAATGCGACCTTGTAACGAAAGCACATGTGCTGTGTGATGTTGTGAACAGCAAAAATCTAACGTGAAAGAGTCTACCCATTGTTCTCTAAAATGTATCTTTTTTAACAACCTCTCCCTTCTCCACCAGCTGCAAATCTTACTCCTTCGCAGAGGCTAGTGAATATTCGAAGAAGGAAGCGAAGGACGCGTGACGAAATGTTTACTGAACTTCAGACTGCCTCCCACGCTGACAGAGCACAGCTGAATGCGTGGAGGCAGTCAATGACTGATTTTAAAAAAGCCCAATATGAGCGAGAGGAGAGGTGGCGTGCTGAATCGCGGGCTGAAGAGGAGAAGTTGCGTGCTGAAACGCGGGCTGAAGAGGAGAGGTGGCGTCAACTTGTAATCAGAAAGCAAGAGTCGATGCTCCGGCTGCTGGAGCATCAAAGTGATATGCTCCTGCGTATGGTTGAGCTGCAGGAAAGGCAGCAGGAGCAGAGACCGCCGCTACAGCCCCTCTGTAACCAGCAGCCCTCCTCCCCAAGTCCCATTGCCTCCTCACCCAGACGCCCAAGAACACGGTGGGGGGGCCTTCGGCCACCCACTCACTCCACCCTAGATGATTTCCATAGCAATAAGTTTTAAAGTTTTAAATTGGAGTGTGTCCTTTTCCTTCCCTCCTCCCCCACCCATCCCGGGCTACCTTTCCAATTATCCCCCTAGTTGTGTGCTGAAGTAATAAAGAATGCATGAATGTGAAGCAACAATGACTTTATTGCCTCTGCAAGTGGTGCTCGAAGGGGGGAGGGTAGTAGGGGAGGGTGGGGTGGTTGGTTTGCAGGGAAGTAGAGTTAACAGAGTGGTGGGGTAGGGGCAGAGGTTTCATCAAGGAGCAACAAACAGAAGTTTCACTCCGTAGCCTGGCCAGTCACAAAACTGGTTTTCAACGCTTCTCTGATGCGCACCGCGCCCTGCTGTGCTCCTCTAACCGCCCTGGTGTCTGGCTGCGCGTAATCAGCGGCCAGGCGATTTGCCTCAACCTCCCACCCCGCCATAAATGTCTCCCCCTTACTTTCACATATATTGTGGAGCGCACAGCAAGTAGCAATAACAATGGGGAGATTCTTTTCGCTAAGGTCTGAGCGAGTCAGTAAGCTGCGCCAGCGCGCTTTTAAACGGCCAAATGCACATTCCACCACCATTCGGCACTTGCTCAGCCTGTAGTTGAACAGGTCCTGACTACTGTCCAGGCTGCCTGTGTACGGCTTCATGAGCCATGGCATTAAGGGGTAGGCTGGGTCCCCAAGGATCACGATAGGCATTTCAACATCCCCAATGGTTAGTTTCTGGTCCGGGAAGAAAGTCCCTTCCTCCAGCTTTCGAAACAGAAGAGACTGCCTGAAGACGCGAGCATCATGTACCCTTCCCGGCCAGCCCACGTTGATGTCGGTGAAACGTCCCTTGTGATCCACCAGGGCTTGCAGCAGCATTGAAAAGTACCCCTTGCGGTTTATGTAGTCGGCGGCTTGGTGCGCCGGTGCCAAGATAGGGATATGGGTTCCGTCTATGGCCCCACCACAGTTTGGGAATCCCATTGCAGCAAAGCCATCCACTATGGTCTGCACGTTTCCCAGAGTCACTACCCTTGATATCACAAGGTCTCTCATTGCCCTGGCAACTTGGATCACAGCAGCCCCCACAGTAGATTTGCCCACTCCAAATTGATTCCCGACTGACCGGTAGCTGTCTGGCGTTGCAAGCTTCCACAGGGCTATCGCCACTCGCTTCTCCACTGTGAGGGCTGCTCTCATCCTGGTATTCTGGCGCTTCAGGGCAGGGGAAAGCAAGTCACAAAGTTCCATGAAAGTGCTCTTACGCATGCGAAAGTTTCACAGCCACTGGGCATCGTCCCAGACCTGCAACACGATGCGGTCCCACCACTCTGTGCTTGTTTCCCGGGCCCAGAATCGGCGGTCCACGGCATGAACCTGCCCCAGTAACACCAAGATTTCCACATTGCTGGGGCCTGTGCCTTGTGAGAGGTCCATGTCAATTTCCTCATCACTATCGTCGCCGCGCTGCAATCGCCTCCTCCTCAGCTGGTCCTGGTTTGGCTTTGGCATGTCCAGGAGGCTCTGCATGTTTTCCAGGACAATGCGCGTGGTGTTCATAGTGCTCAGAATTGCCGCGGTGATCTGAGCGGGCTCCATGATCCCAGTGCTGGCTATGGCGTCTGGTCTGAAAAAAGGCGCGAAAGTAGTATCTGACGGACCAGGGGAAGAAGGGAGGGAGGGAGAGAGGGAGGGAGGGGCGAGTGACACCGCGTACAGGTACAGGGAATTAAAATCAAGAAAGGTGGCTTTGCATCAGGGAAACACAAACAACTGTCACACAGAATGCCCCCCCCCCCCAAAGATTGAACTCAAAAGCCTGGGTTTAGCAGGAGGGAGGGGGGAAGCAAATGAATGGAGAATAAATCTATTTTTTACATCTTAAGACGACGGTGCAGCATGACTGATAGCCCTTGGCATTTTCTGGGTGCTTGGCAGCAAATACTGGGCGCTTGGCAGTAAGCCTTCAGGTCTATTGCACCATCTGATACCCAGTATGACAACGACGGATACCAATCGTAATATGCTATCTACTGCCCAAAAGGCAAGGGGTTGCTGCTGTGTAGCAATCTAGCCCCACGTCTGCCAGCCCCATGTCTGCCAGCACCCAGATCGCCATCGGCCTCTTCTGGGTGCTTAGCAGACAATACTGGGCACTTGGCAGAAAATAGCATACTACGACTGATAACCATCATTGTCTGCCCGGGTGCCCATGATTGACAGCTGCTGCAGTACGACGACGACGGATACCAGTCGTAATATACCATCTTCTACCAAAAGGCAAGGGGCTGGTGCAATGCAGCCCTACGGCTGCCAGCCCCACAGCTGCCAGCACCCAGATCGCCAATGAAGGCTACCAGTCATGCTGCACCGTCTACCGCCAAAAGGCAGTAAGCTGCTGCTGCTGTTTAGCAATGCAGTTCCACGTTTGCCGGCACCCGGAAGAGATATGGTGACGGTGAGCTGAGCTGAGCGGGCTCAATGCTTGGCGTGGTATGTTGTCTGCACAGGTAACCCAGGTAAAAAGGCGCGAATCTATTGTCTGCCGTTGCTGTGACGGCGGGGGAGGGGCCTGACGCAATGTACCCAGAACCCCTCGCGGCACTGCTTTGCATCATCCGGGCATTGCGATCTCAACCCATTATTCCAATAGGCGTGGTGATCATAGTGCTCATAATTGCCGTGGTGATCTGAGCGGGCTCCATGATCCCAGTGCTGGCTATGGCGTGTGGTCTGAAAAAAGGCGAGACATCACAGTCTATATGTATTATGTGTGCTGCCAACCCTGACATAACAACATCCTCCCCATACTCTGTATGTTCCCCCAATGACCGACAACTGACTCCTCAAATCTTTTGTACCGTTTATTTTTAAATATTCTATAATAAAATTTATATCTGACGGACCAGGGGAGGGAGAGGGGGAGGGAGGGAGGGGCGAGTGACGACATGGCGTACAGGTACAGGGAATTAAAATCAAGAAAGGTGGGTTTGCATCAGGGAGAAACACAAACAAGTGTCACACAGAATGCCTCCCCCCAAAGATTGAACTCAAAAGCCTGGGTTTAGCAGGAGGGAGGGGGGAAGCAAATGAATGGAGAATAAATCTATTTTTTACATCTTAAGACGACGGCGCAGCATGACTGATAGCCCTTGGCATTTTCTGGGTGCTTGGCAGCAAATACTGGGCGCTTGGCAGTAAGCCTTCAGGTCTACTGCACAATATGATACCCACTGCAGTGTGACAACGATGGATACCAGTCGTAATATACTATCTTCTGCCCAAAAGGCAAGGGGTTGCTGCTGTGTAGCAATCTAGCCCCACGTCTGCCAGCCCCATGTCTGCCAGCACCCAGATCACCATCGGCCTCTTCTGGGTGCTTAGCAGACAATACTGGGCACTTGGCAGAAAATAGCATACTACGACTCTGCTAACGTGCAATGAGCCAGCAGGGCGCCTGGCAGAAAATAGCATACTATGACTGATAACCATCATTGTCTGCCCGGGTGCCCATGATCGACAGCCACTGCAGTACGACGACGACGGTTACCAGTCGTAATAAACCATCTTCTACCAAAAGGCAAGGGGCTGGTGCAATGCAGCCCTACGGCTGCCAGCCCCACAGCTGCCAGCACCCAGATCGCCAATGAAGGCTACCAGTCATGCTGCACCGTCTACCGCCAAAAGGCAGTAAGCTGCTGCTGCTGTTTAGCAATGCAGTCCCACGTTTGCCGGCACCCGGAAGAGATATGGTGACGGTAAGCTGAGCTGAGCGGGCTCAATGCTTGGCGTGGTATGTTGTCTGCACAGGTAACCCAGGTAAAAAGGCGCGAATCTATTGTCTGCCGTTGCTGTGACGGCGGGGGAGGGGCCTGACGCAATGTACCCAGAACCCCTCGCGGCACTGCTTTGCATCATCCGGGCATTGCGATCTCAACCCATAATTCCAATGGGCGCCGGAGGCTCCGGGAACTGTGGGATAGGTACCATAGTGCAATGCGCCGGAAGTCGACGCTAGCCTCGGTACTGTGGACGCGGTCCGCCGACTTCATGCACTTAGAGCATTTTAGGTGAGGACACACACAATCGGCTGCATACAACCGGTTTCTATAAAACCGGCTTCTATAAATCCGACCTAATTCTGTAGTGTAGACATAGCCTAATACAGATCTGAGTTCACGATTCTTCCAATGTGCTGTGCATACAGTACATATTCTACCCACTTTCCAGACCCCTCAGATCTCAATTCAACAAGGTGCTTAAGCATGTGCCTAACTTTAAGTATGATAGTAACCCCATTGAAGTCAATTGGACTTCTGATGTACTCAGAGTTTCATTTGTGTTTTAGAACTTTGCTTAATCGGGTCCTTTGGAACTAGCAGCCAAACCCTGATGTGAACAGCTATGTTGGGTTAGGAGCCTTCTGAAGAATATACAATCCAAAAAGTCAAAACATATGAAGGACAGGAAGTGTAAAGTGATGGGCCACCCTTTTGGTCCAGTTTGGCACTGCAGGTGAGTCCCACTTTACCTTCCCTGAACTGGGTGTCAGTCAAACCATTTGCACAGATCAGGGCAATGAGAAGCCAAAACAAGCTAATCAAAAGACATTTAGTTGCCATTATTTCTCCCCCACTTAGCTTCCTCTTACTGTCTGATTAGCTCACCTGTGTGGAGCAGGGAGTCTCCTTAAATTGCACCCCAGTTTTTCTGTTTATGAGCTCCAGGCAGACCCTTTAAGGGGTAGTACACTTCAAGGGGAAAAGAGACATATCAAACACACAATGATGTTATGCACATGTTTTGTTAGTTCTCCCCGTCACATACACATATATTTTGTATTTGCATATGTATAATCCTTTCCCCTGGCCTTCATATGTCTTGACTTTTTGGACTGCACTCTCATCAGGATAGGAGCTGTAACTTGCTATTTGTTTGCACAGTAGCTAGCACAATGGGGCCTCTGTTCCTGATTGGAGATTTTGTGCACCAACATAGCACAAAATGTTCATAGTAATTCATTATGCATAATCAGGTGTAATTTCAACAGTGGACTGGAATACTTGCTCTCTATTTCAACTGTTTGTTCCATTAGTAAAGAGCCTCCTTGGCATACTGAACTTTCAGAAAGCTCAGTTTGAAATTTGTCTTTCTTAAGAAGTCTTGTGTAATGCCTGCAATTCATAATTCTTCCACTCCAATAACGCGCAAAGAAGAAAAGAGTCAAGGGATATCGGAGGATGCCCATTGATATACTTTATACAATCTAAACCAGGCGTGGGCAAACTTTTTGGCCTGAGGGCCACATTGGGGTTGCAAAACTGTATGGAGGACTGGGTAGGGAAGGTTGTGCCCCTTATCCAACCCCCCGGCCTCAGTCCCCTTACCATGCCACTCAGAGCAGCATGTCTGGCAGCTGCGCCGCCTGGCCGGAGCTATTCACGCTGCCACACTGCTTGGCAGGAGCTTGCAACCCCGCCACACAGAGCGCTGCCCGCGGGGCGGCGAGACTGCAGGGGAGGGGAGACAGCAGGGGAGGGGCCAGGAGCTCAAGGGCCATGCAGGACGATGTGGCCTGCGGGCCACAGTTTGCCCACCTCTGATCTAAATGGTTGCATATAGAGCATTATAAACAGTCAGTAATTTCCACATAACTCTACTCCACCCTAACCACATTGGCATGATAGCATTGACCAGCCTTAATGCCACAGCAGTACACACATAGATTAAAGGAAAGTACAAATTGGTATTCAAATAACCTCTCTGTATATAAATATGAGTTTGATACAATCTGTAAATACAAAATGTGAAAATGTGTTGTCCCAGTTATATTTTTCTCATCTAAGTTATCTAACTTCTGGAAACAAAAATATCCCAGCTCTCAAATTGCTGTGTACAGAAAATGGTCCCATAACCACATTAACAAGTATGCCCGCTGATATATGATTCAGGTACTGTTTTTCAAAATCCTTTTCCTTGCTTTCATCTCTCTTTTACAGACAGTTTTGTTGCTAACAAAAGACAAGTAGGCAAGCTTAAAATTAGACCATTCGTTCTCCTATATTAACAAAGCAAAATAACAGCCCTTACTGGCAGATTGCCTATATAAGCAGTCACTTCAGTGTCACATAGCATAGACATTAATTAAACCAGTGACTTTTTTCCTTCTCCATAGTAAGAGGCAATGATGCAAGTAAAATGAGCTTTTTTAAAGCTGACTTCACACTGGTATTTCTAACAGACCACTATTTGCATTATTGATTTTTCAAAAGTTAGCAGCTTGTGGTCACCTTGACTAAATGTCAGATTCTTTAAAATGTCATCCACAAAGAGAGCTTGTTTTCAGTTGTAGCGTGTACACATACGTACTGAAGCTGCATGGAATGATTTGAAACAAACCCTGATCCCAGATGAAATCCCAGATGAAATCTGAATGATGTGGTTCACAGCATCACTCTAGCACATTTTAAAATCACTTTACAACATAGCAAAGGTTTATGTAGCCCTGTAATAGTCTTTAATCTCTCTGGGGTGCTTTAAGGTGTGAGGCATCACAGTACTGTTGTATTTGCATTTATGTATTTCTGATAAGAATATTTGGTGCAAGTCCCAATATGGTGAACATCAATTATGTAAATCTTACAATCTGAAAATCTGGCCCATATAGGTCTTATAAAAAAGTTGCCGTAATTTTCAACAGTTGAGTTGGATGATTGAAGCTGATAGATTATGGTTTAACAAAATATTATATAGAAGAATCAGATTAGAGAGCTAAATTACCAAATCTCCATGGCTTGTGAGAATAGACTGCCCAGATATAGATCTCAGATTGGCTTGCTGGGGTGGATAGAGCCTATGATGTATATGAATAAGTTTTAACAAATTCATCTTTTACCGTGAGACCTGACAGAAGGCAAGGCCCGATGAAGCAGCATTCCCCTCCGCTCCCACACACCCTCAAAAAGGCCAAGCAAACTATGGAACAACAGAACAATCCCACTTAAGACCTCAATCCAGCAAAGTACTTAAACACAATTAACTTTAAGCACATGAGCAGTCCCATCGACTTTAATTGCAACTACTCACATGATTCAAGTTAAGAACATGCTTATTTGCTTTCCTAGAGTTCTAATGGGGGAATTAAAGCAGTAATAAACGCCTCTTCCAAAATGCACAAAAATTAGCCTTTAGCTCTGATGCAACAACAGAACACTGATCCCAGAGAAATGCATTTTATTTGCAGAATTGGGATATATCTGAGTCCTTCATCTTAGCAAGCAAATACATGATAATCATAAATGTCAAATGCAAACTTTATAAACTGTTCTAGAAATAAATATTAGTGATGAACCTGAGCTGCAAAAATAAGATCTAGATTTCAAAACCTCAGAGTTCAGTGGGGTTCATATTTGGAGTTTTAGTATGGCTAATGAAATGGCAGACTGTGCTTACTAGCCTTAGCCCTATAGGGACCCTTGTAGAAGAAATTCAGCCATGAAATCCAGATCTGAGTTTGTATTTGACAGGGTTTGGGAGGAAGGCTGAGCATTTCTTCACAGATGCAATGGGGGTAGAAAGGCCTTGATGGGGCCCCTAGGCACTACCACAATACAAATACATAGAGTAATAACAACAATTAACAGTCACAAAGAGGAAGGTGTGCTTCCAAGCAAGTGATCCAGATGTGTGAAAGAAGCTGGGATGATAAAGAAAGGCCTAAATTACTTGAAAAAAAATATTTACACAAAGTTTAAACAGGGAAGACTATTATTTTCCTTTGCAGAAAAATGTCTCCATGTTGTGTCTAACTTGTTACTATTTCTCCCTACCCCAGATGCCCCCCTCAATTTGGCACTCACAATCTATAGCGTATGGGCCTGTTTCCCACTAGTACAGTCTCTCCTTTTCCTTTCTCCTCATTTAACCTGGAATCATCTTGCTTACAACTCTTTATCACTTGACTCTGATGATGCGCTATGTAGCCTCCAAATCCTTAACTTAAACAAAACAACATGTCCGTCCACAGTATTTGGGTAATTATGTTGTGCCCATCCCCACAGAATCTTGCTTTCCCCTCCCTGGGAAATTTCAGCCCACATACTGTGCTGACAGAAAGAAAAATAATCTTGGGTTAGCCAACAGCTATAAGACTAGATTGTGACTGGTTGCACTCTCTGTTGTGTAAAACCTGTCCCCTCTCTTATACCTTCTTTGCAGGGGACAGCTCTGTGGTCTGGGAGCATGGGCTGCTCCCTGCTAGCATCTCAGGAGATGGAGGGTGAATAGAAGGCAAAGCTGACAAGAGGGGAACATATACTACAAACTTCTATAGGGTGGCACAGCCACACTTCTGAGAAATGTAAGGAGATGGTGTTGCCTAACGGACAGCACTGGGCTGGGTCTCAGGAGACTGAGTTCTATTCCTGTCTCTACCACTGACCTGCTGGGTGACCTCGGGCAAGTCATTTCCCCTCTCTGTGCCTCTGTTTCCCAATCTGTAAAATGGGGATAACGATACTGTCCACCTCTGTAAAGTGCTTTGAAATCTAGGAATAAAACATGCTATATGAGAGATATTATTATCCCTGAGGTGCCAGGCCATTCAGACTCCCACTGGGGCACTTCTACAAGGGTCCCTATAGGGCTATGGCTAGTAAGCACAGTGTGCATATTAGCTTTTAAGGACTTTAGAAATTACACATCATATACACTTGAAACTAACAGTATAGCATTTCCTTTGGTGAGGGACCTCTCTCTATGCTACACAAGGAATATTGCCAGGTAGTTTAACAGGATCATACTGTCTCCTAGTGAGACATCAGAATTGTTTACAATAAACTGAACTGCAGTGATATGACCTATTACTGAGCCTTTAAAACAGAATGCTTGCCACTCAATTTTCTTGTGTCTCGCCTCCTCCGGTAGTGCCTAAATCCTAGTGTTATTTATTTTGTCACTTTGTCTAAGGTAACAAAAGCTTTATTTATCTGCAGTTCGACTCTGGCTGTGCTAACTTTCCTGGAGTGACTAACTGAATTCATTGTGGGTGTTTGAGACTCAGGGGTTTCTGCAGATGTGTCATACTCTATACTCAGTTGTTTGCCATGGTAAAGTGCAAGGAAAGCTAGACAAATGCTACAAAGAAGGCTATGAAGAGTCATTTGAACTTTAAAATCAAATGTGTACCCCTTTTATATGTACTTTCCACAAGTATTTTAGCAACTGACTCAGCTGGCAGGAATAAGTGCAGAATCAGTCAATTTTGATCACTTATTGAAGAAAGTGAATGTCAGTTCTGTAATCACAGATAGTCACACCAGAGTTGTGCTCATCCTATCAGGGAACAGAAACATTTCATCATTCCTGGGTGTCCAAATCATCTCAAGTTTCAATTAGCTGGAACAACTGCTAGTGAACAATGTACAGATCAAGACTTCAGTTACTTCAGTTGGATCCCCAGTTACTTTAGTAGAGTTTCATCCACAGAGAGCTCCTTTCAGGTTCTGCACTAAATCTGGTATATTTTGACCAGTTGGTTTCTGCCATTGCATAGATATATACAAAGCTAAACTCAGTACTAACTCGGAAACTTCAACTGATGCCTCTAAAATATTTGCTATATTTAGGGTGACCAGATATCCCAATTTTATAGGGACAGTCCCAATATTCGGGATTTTGTCTTATATAGGCACCTATTACTCCTCACTCCCTGTCCCGATTTTTCACACTTGCTATCTGATCACCCTCGTATATTACAGCATGCAGTTAAGGTTATATCAGGAATTTCATTATAACTCTGTTTTCAGTTGCTCATAAATTCTTGTGTTACCTATTACAAATATAATTATTATTACTATTTGTAACATTAATATTGCAGTAGCACCTAAGGGCTACAACAAGGTTGGGTCCCATTGTGCTAGGCACTATAAGCATATAGTGACAGCCCTTGCCCCCAAAGAACTTTTAAATACATTCCAAGAAGCATAAAGGCTGTGCTGTGTGCAGAAGTTAACCTGATTCCCCCCCCCCCCCTTAGTCTGGGGCCTTTATTTTCATATTCTCTTAACTTTAAACCATTTAAATTCATAACTTTAATATTACATTACTTTAAGTTCATGTAAGCTGTATGTGCATGTGTGCACATACATAGAGAAAAAGAGATTCAAATGGTATTAGCTGATGGTAAAACATCTTATTTAAATATAAATACCTATTACATAACAATTCCATTAAAATATTTAAAGAGATGTGTTTAAATATTTAAACAGAAATAGTAATTCATTTGAGAAACATATCTTCCTTACTAGGGCTGATGAGTTAACCAGGAGATTTTAAGAACAGCACTCAGAGGAAAATGACATTTGTAACAAACCACAACTTTTAACATTAGTGTTGTTTCTAGCATTTGATTGGGAGATGGCTAGGTATCTGCCTAATTATTTAGAGATAAGAGATAGCTACCTAATTACTTATCCTAGGAAACAGACAATAGTGACACCTCCAGAGAGAGACTTGGGTTGTTAAATGGGGTTGGTTGGGTTGGATGTTATATGGTCACTTGGACCCCATGGCTGAAAATCACTATTAGGAAATCTGGCCTGCTTAAGAATCGTGTAACCCAGATTGGCAAGTGCTCTGTCATTTGGACAAATAGCAGTTCTGCAGATTGAGAGAGAGAGTCTTTTTCCTGCATCTTGCACCTGCACTCCAAGTGATTTCAAGCAGCCCAAGCTCACAAGGTTTACATGTTAACCATGCTATGGCTCGTAGGAGGAGATGTCCTCATATTGGCCACAGTCATGATCAAGGGAGGTGCTACTATGCACCAGGTAACACCCGAGATAGGTGCCTCCTAAAAGGAGATACTGAGTTCTTGTATCAGAATATCTTAGTTGGAAGGCCTGAAATTTCTCTTCAATCCTTTTCCTTGGGGCTGGAGCTTCTGGGCCTGCTATCACTGTAGCTGGGAGATGTTTAAGCATAGATTTCAGGCTTGTAACGAGTGCATGCTAGGAAAGCATTCACCTTTTTCATTAACAGGAAGATGGCATAGTACTACCTCTGTAATTTTTTTAATGCTTCAGTCATGTTCATATTGAAGAGAGCGATAGAATGTAATATCATTTCTTGTGAACTTTTATGTTCCCCAAAAAATCCGCCTACTGGCTATCTGTCAATATATTTGAATGTTAAACTATTATTATTTAAAATATATTCTCTGATTTGGTCTGCATTACACATACACCTCTACCCCGATATAATGCGACCCGATATAACATGAATTCGGATATAACGCGGTAAAGCAGCGCTCCGGGGAGGTGGGGCTGCGCGCTCCGGTGGATCAAAGCAAGTTCGATATAACGTGGTGTGATAAAGTTCCTCCTCTATCTTGGTGGGTCCAGCGCTTATTGGCAGATTTTCTTGCCTCAGAGATTCACCATGTAGGTTGGGGAACAGCCCAGAGACCTTCCCCTCTGGAAGAACCCACAGTCCAGGTCAATTGGAGGTTTGGGGGGAACCCGGGCCCACCCTCTACTCCGGGTTCCAGCCCAGGGCCCTGTGGACTGCAGCTGTCTATAGTGCCTCCTGTAACAGCTGCATGACAGCTACAACTCCCTAGGCTACTTCCCCATGGCCTCCTCCAAACACCTTCCTTATTCTCACCACAGGACCTTCCTCCTGGTGTTGGATAATGCTTGTGCTCCTCAGCCCTCCAGCAGCACACCCTCTCCCTCTCACTCTCAGCTCCTTGCGCCTCTTGCTCCCAGCTCCTCACACTCACACCACAAACTGAAGTGAGCTCCTTTTTTTTTTTTTTAAACCCAGGTGCCCTGATTAGCCTGCCTTAATTGATTCTAGCAGCTTCTTCTTAATTGGCTCCAGGTGTCCTAATTAGCCTGACTGCCTTAACTGGTTCTAGCAGGCTCCTGATTACTCTAGTGCAGCCCCTGCTCTGGTCACTCGGGGAACAGAAAACTACTCATCCAGTGACCAGTATATTTGCCCTCTACCAGACTCCTGTACCCCACTGGTCTGGGTCTGTCACAGTGGTTTCACCTATAACGTGGTAAGATTTTTTGGCTCCTGAGGACAGCATTATATCGAGGTAGAGGTGTATTAAAACTTGGCCCCAGTCCATTAACTTGCATGATATCATAGACTACTTTCTCCTAAGGCCTAAACTCTATTTCTACACTATTCAGAAAAGAGTATTCATAAGTCAGGGCGTAGGAGTTGAGCAGTCAAAAGAGCTAACTTCGTGCAACATGCAGATTTTTTGGACAGTCTAAGACTGGTGGCTTTATGACAATACTATTATCTACCCAGCAGCAGACTCCAACAGACAACAGTGCATCTGCTTTCACAACCAGAAAGGTGAGAAACTTAATTACTTTAAACAAAGAAGAAATAAATTCTGGAGTATAGAAAAATTGATTCTGAGAGCAGTCTGGAAGGAGACTTGAAATCTTCAGAATGTGCAAATTCTGATGGTCCAGCTGTAGGTATTTTTATTATCTTTTTGAATGGCAATTGTGCTGCCTTCTTTCTTAGGCCTAATCAGTTACTCAACATGTCATCAAAGTAGAAGAGACCTGATTTAGGCCCTGATAATGTTACTGACTTTTGTAGGAGCAAGATCAGGAGGTTAGTCCCAAACACCAGGTTCTGAAGCTTTACCATGAGAACAACTCATACTGAAGCCAATGAGAGTTTGTGGAACAAACTCTAAATTAGTAAACTATTCCAGGAAATAAGTCATTGGATAACCATCCTTATTTTTAGATGGAAAGAATTTGGGGACTTCATTGGACATCACTGAAGCCATAGACTTCAGTGGGAGAGGAATGCAACTTAAACTTGACATCCTTCTATAGGGCCTGATTCTGCAAGATGCTAGATACCTGAAGGGTTTTTATACAAGGCACTGGACGCTTCTTGCAAAGTACTGAGCATCCTCGGTTCCTAGTCACTTCAAAAGGAGCTGAGGATGGGGTGGGAACAAGGGAGGACTCAACATCTTTCAGGAGACAGTAATTTCATAGATTCGTAGATTTTAAAACCAGAAGGAAGGGACCAATCTGATCATCTAGTGTGACCTCCTCCAGAATAGAATTTCACCCATTTTTCAGGAGCAAGCCCTATCAGAATTCATGGGGAAGTTGCTCAGTGTTTCAAATAACTGTTACATAATGAGGCTGGTTTACCATGCAAAGAACTGAGTTTGTGAAATGAATAAATTAGGGTGGCTGGTTTTCAAAGTTTATTGTACAAACAGCATTTTGATGAATGTTAACATTAAAATGTCATTAATTTGTAAAAGCAATATAAATTAAATTTGAATGTCTTTTAAAACAAATACTGACTTGAATTTCTGTATCTGTATGTACGGTAGACAGTGGTAAAACACTCTATATAAAGTGTTGATTTTCTATAATTGTATAGTACAGAAAATCAAAAGTGGTCTTTAGGAGGAAAAAATCACTCTACTCCACATTTCTTAAATATTTTCATGTTTTAGTTTTCTAAACCAAAGCATTCAGTGGACACACTGCTCATATCTTTATTAAAATCAAACTGTCCTTATTTTACTGTTAGAATATTTCATGTGAATTATTCAGGTAACCTTCTGAAATAGCTACCTGTTTAGGAATAAATTTTCACAAAAACTCCCATCAAAAATGAAACAAACAAAATCCAGTGAGCTGCACACACATGCCAAAAATGCATATGGACTTTTGCCAAAGGTGGCATTTCTGATCTCACTTAAACAAAAATAGCTCCATTTGCTTCAATGGGGTTACACAGATGCAACACTAATGTTAGTGAAATCAGAATGAGGCCCTTTCTATGAGGCCTTTGCACCCTTTGATCCAGGGATTCATGAGTGTATTAAGGTGAGGATGACTCACATAGTGTAGTCCAGGGGTAGGCAACCTATGGCACGCATGCCGAAGGCGGCACGCGAGCTGATTTTCAGTGGCACTCACACTGCCCGGGTCCTGGCCACTGGTCCAGGGGGCTCTGCATTTTAATTTAATTTTAAATGAAGCTTCTTAAACATTTTAAAACCCTTATTTACTTTACATACAACAATAGTTTAGTTATATATTATAGACTTATAGAAAGAGACCTTCTAAAAAGGTTAAAATGTATGACTGGCACTGTCAAGGCTGTATCCCCACTTTGAACTTTAGGGTACAAGTGTGGGGGCCTGCATGAGGACTTCTAAGCTTAACTACCAGCTTAGTTCTGGTCCGCTGCCACCATTCCCTTCCCTGGGAAGCTTTAGAAACCTTTCACCAATTCCCTGGTGAATACAGATCCAAACCTCTTGGATCTTAAAACAAGGAGAAATTGACCCTTCCCCCCTCCTTCCTTTCACCAACTCCTTGTGAATACAGATCCAACTCCTTGGATCTAAAAACAAGGAAAAATCAATCAGGTTCTTAAAAAGAAGGCTTTTAATTAAAGAAAAAGGTAAAAATCATCTCTGTAAAATCAGTATGGAAAATAGCTTTACAGGGTAATCAAACTTAAAGAGCTCAGAGGACCCCCCCTCTGTCTTAGGTTCAAAGTACAGCAAACAAAGATAAACACTCTAGTAAAAGGTACATTTACAAGTTGAGAAAACAAAGTAAAACTAAGACGCCTTGCCTGGCTTTTTACTTACAAGTTTGAAATATGAGAGACTTGTTTAGAAAGATGGGGAGAACCTGGATTGATGTCTGGTCCCTCTCAGTCCCAAGAGCGAACAACCCCCAAACAAAGAGCACAAACAAAAGCCTTTCCCCCCCCCCAAGATTTGAAAGTATCTTGTCCCCTTATTGGTCCTTTGGGTCAGGTGTCAGCCAGGTTACCCGAGCTTCTTAACCCTTTACAGGTAAAAGGATTTTGGAGTCTCTGGCCAGGAGGGATTTTATAGTACTGTACACAGGAGAGCGGTTACCCTTCCCTTTATAGTTATGACAGGCACGCAAAACCTTAAATTAGAGTGAACAAATGAAGACTCGGCACACCACTTCTGAAATGTTGCCGACCCCTGGTGTAGCCTAAGATTATTGTTGTTACTACAGCCCCGTTGTAAATATAAAATACTTAGGTTTTGTTGTAACAAGGCACAGTATTTCATTCATGAGAGGTGAGTTCTGGTTGAAACTGCTACATCCAAAATGTGATAAGCTACTAGAGTATCAACTAGGTTAGAATTGCTGATATTACCTGCAGTATGGAAAAAGAAAGACTGGATAGTATTATGTCCTGTAATAACCTGAGCTCTGTGGGTACTGAAATACCAACTAATCAAGCTTACCAGAGATTTTCTCAAATGACCTTTCCTAACAGATCTGCAAAAATTCTGATGAGGTGCAAAAATGTGTATATGTTGTCACATCATCCTAAAAGATGATGTGCAGCAATGCCACAATATGGAAATCACCAATAAAAACATGAATTAAGTATTCAGATCGGCCATCCTGCTCTGATTTTGAATGGAAAAGCTGTTATCTAATATGAATACGCTCTGGTCAATGGAAAGGGAGAGACCTCATGAGTCTTCGCAACATTTGAAAATTCAGCAGATTCCTTATGTCATCGTCTCCCTGATTTACTGAACAACTCTGGTCATGACAATGAGATAAAATGAAAATTATATAGTTTCAGGTAGTGGAGCATAATTTTAATGCTAACTTGTCAGAAGCAGTGTAATTACCACCTCCACTGAGTCATGATCTTTCAGCAAGACACATTTTCATTCTCTGTACAAAAGGAAATTTGCAGAGGTACCACAAATGAATTTCATGCAATGCTTGACAATAAAACCTGTTTGGTTATTGCCGTATGAATAAACCAGTTCCCTGAGCAAGCAATGTATTTTCTAAAACATATTGCACAACCTCACCAGCTAACACCCCAGAGGAAAACTATCATTAAAAAGAAATTGGATGAGTTTGATTCTTGGAATTCTATCAGAAGCACATCATCTAAACTGGATTATTAAAGTCAGTTTCATGAAGCAAAGTTTGAAAAAAATCAATATCAGAACAGACAGCATTCTCAGAAAAAGAGAGATACTGAAATGGGAAATAAATATAAAGTGCTTTATATGCACTAGGTATTAGTGTTGGCTTGTTCATGTTTTCCTTATAAACCTGTACAAGCAATAGGTGTTTCATTGTCATCAGGGTTTTCAAGAATTACATGTTTACAAGGTAGCAAAACAAAACACTATTTGGTGGCACACCTCTTTGGGTGCAGATAATGATGACAGTCAGTGACAGACTACACATTCTTGAAGATTTAAGGAATCTAATATAATCCTTGTGAAATGAAGCACGGAATCAGTGGTCCCTTTAGCACACTGACAGTTATTGTTAGAAGCACTTTTACTTCATTAGATGGCTATTTAAAACTATGGGGAATTTATTTTGCTCTGATTGTTTTGGTGGCTGGGATGACCCTTCTTCATAGCCGAGATGTGATCTTATTTACAGTGGATATTGAATGGTTTTATTTCAAAATTTATGGAGCTGATTTGCTCTACTTGAAAAAATTGTGATTCTTATTCAGATGATACTTTGGCCTTTTTATGAAACAAACGGTTTCATAAAAGGAGGAGGCTTTAGAAAGATATTTCAACTTTTCCAACCACAGCTTCATATAATCTTAGAATGGCATTTTAAAAGAAAGCTTTGGGGGCAATAGTTAGAACACCTTTAATTTACATGAAAATTAGAGCTGTATATATTAAAAAACCAAGATTTTTACCACATTTTCTATTGAAACTGAATTTTTTTACAATAAGTGTTTGTATTTTTATTTTCCCCCCCATCCACCATAATGAATAGGTTGCCACATAATCAACATTTTCCTTTGCACAAGGGCTTGAGCTAAAGCCTGTTGTAATTAAAGGGAGTCTTTGTTTTTCATATTGCTAGGGCATCAAAATAGATTTCATTCTCATAGTCTCTGAATATAGGATGTTTGGAATTTAAACAGCATTCCCAAACCATTATGCCATTAGAATATACAATTACCAGCACCTCAGTTACTTTAATGCTACCTTTTCCATTGCCTACGTAAACAAACACCATGGGCCTAATTCCCCTCTCACTTACTCAAAAGTGACATGTCAAATCACATGAAATTTCTCCTTTGTCCTTGATGGACTGTGGTTTTGCTATGTGATAAGGAGAGCAAGAGCTATGCTTAGTGAAGGAGAGTCAAGAGAACAACATGATGTGACATCAGCCAACATCCCGGATGCCTCACAGTCAGGGTTCAGACTACGGCATGGGACAGAAGAACTAGTGGCACTAAAAGATTACTTTCTTATGCATATGGACACAGACAATCTCTCTCTGCCGCCCATACTACTTAACCCCTCTGCAGTTTTTGTCATAGAAGACCACAAGGTCTAGTGCTGACCTTCTTATATGACCTGGCCAAAGTAGATGGCCCAGACCTCCAGTGGCTCCAATCATTCCTCTACAGCAGAACTTGGACAGTGGTTGTGATGAGTGCTCCTCTTTTCTGAAGGCCATCACCTGTTATCCCTACTTTTCTTCAGTATCTACATTAGAAAACTGGGAGAGACAGTCAGGTGCCATGAGTTCAGCTGCCAACAATATGCCAACGACACCAAACTATATATATCAGTCTCAATGAATGCAGCAATTGCCACCAGTAGGATGAAGAACAGCTGTCTCAAGCTGAATCCAGGAAAGACAGAAGTGATAATAGTTGTAAAGGGCAAACACTTTGAAGAACTATCCAGGACCTTCTCTCCACCTTTCACTGAAGGTATAGAGCCTATATTGGCAAAATGGTGTGAAACCTTGAAGTCCTGTTTGACTCCTCGCTAAGCTAGGATGACCATATAGCATCAAAAATGTCTTCTTCATCTCCAGATTGCTAAGAAATTTCATCCCTTCCTCCCACATAAGGACCTAGCCACTAGGATCTATGCATTTGTCATCTCTGGACTAGTAACTCATTGTATCAAAAGCTAAATCTAAAGAAGATGCACAAGCCCCAGCTGGTACTAAATGTGGCTGCCTGCCTTCTCTGTGGTTTAGGCCTCCATAAGCACATCAGGTCTGTGCTGAAGTCTCTCCACTAGCTCCCAGTCAACTCCTCGTAACAGTTGAAAACTTTGGTCCCAATTTTCAAATCAATTAATGCATGAAGCAATAGCTACATTAAACATTGTTGGTCTATGAACCATTGTGACAACTGTGCTGCTCAACAATGGTGCAGTCACAAAGCCAAGGGCAAAGAGCATGAGAGCTCAGGTTAAAGCATTCTCACTCAACAGGATCTGACTGTGGAACAAGTTTCCAGAGGAGATCCAGCAAATCCAGATTCTGACATCTTTAGGAAATTCTGCTAAACCTCTTTCTTCAAAAAGATCTTTTACCCTGAAAAGGAAAAGTGCGGAGACTCTCTATTAAGTCCACTAGGGACTTTACTATTCTCATTGATTTTACAGGGGAGGCAGTCAGATACTACAATAATGCATGACAGTATAAAAACCTGATCCATCTGCAGGATTAAGATCTTCCCTTCTGTACAAATCCAGTGCAGTTTTGCTTTGCACCCACTATAAGTGGGGATCTGTCTATACGGCTGGCAATTTTGGTATTGGCAAAAAGCTCTTTAGCATAGTGCTCATGACCGGAAGAAAATGTTATGGACAGGATATGTTACCAACCCTAATGGATATTTGGGCCATTTGCAGCTGGCATAATTAGAGAAGCCCTAAGGCTACTATAACTCACACGAGGAGACTGGCCTTGCATGCAGTGCCCCAGAAGGCACAGAGTGCAAAGATGACCATTATGCCTTTGCAAATTCCTACGCTACCTCCTTGCCCCCTGACTTGTGCAGTTTGGCAGGATGCCACAATATGGCCCTTAGTATTTTTACTTGTTAACAGCAACAGAGAGTCCTGTGGCATCTTTAAGACTAACAGATGTATTGGAGCATAAGCTTTCGTGGGTGAATGCCCACTTCGTCGGATGCATGCGTTACTTGTTAACAGTGAGCCTTATGCATTTTAAATGAGAACTCCTGATTAATTACTATGAATACTCATATTTTCATTGCTGTGATGCAATTTATTAATAATTAGCTTTAGGAATAGTTTGGATTGCTGAAATATAAGTAGTTTTGGAGTTTACTTCTGTTCTTTGGTGAGCATTGGCTCTCAACTATGTCTTTTACCTTTCTCTTCCCTGAAAAGCTTTTATTATGATTAAGGCATCGCATCAAGTGTTCCCTTTCACTTCTTGTCATTCAGCCTCTCTACAAGGATGCTGCTCAGAAAAACAAGGTACATATCAATGGGGGGGAGGAGGAATGGAAAGATATGTAGAAGTTTTTCAGAGGTTTCTACTGCCTTCAAAATAGCAAATGCACATATGTACTTTCTGCAAGAGCTAACAAAGAATTTCTGACAGATTTTTGTGCAGCAAATATAGGAATTAGTCTTCTGAGAGAAAGAGATATGTTTGATCATTGCATTTGTGGTGCATGTGTTTATACCCTAGAGGCAAGTTTTAGACCTTTACATCTGCACTAGAGGTGGAGATGACATCACAGCACAAACACAATTTTCCTAGCTTCAGGACATCTTAGTCTCAGTTGGAACACAAATTTCAAGTAACAAATAACTTTTAAATTTGTCCATACATTTTAAATTTTCAGTGAGCACAAGTGGATCTAAATTGACTGAACCAAGACAATGTCTGGTGTCTAGTTCATCTGTATTCCTGGTGAAAGGGGAGTCAGTAGTTTGCTCCTAAGTCCTCTTTTCCTTAAAAGGTGAATGCATTGCATGAACAATAGTAAACAACATGGTTTGACAGCTCCTGGGTTGAGAACATGGTGTGCCAAACATTCATTAACTGTAGCTGAAATAATGGAAAGTAGAAGATTAAATCTAGCCAAGTGAATACATTGATTGAAGGAAAGGACCTTGTTGTCAAGTAATCTATTTAATTAATATATTGTTAACAAGTAATATTTGCTTACCTTGAACACAAGATGATTACTGACGTTTGGTATTTAGCTATTACTGCTCTCAAATAATTCTCACTCAAATGAACAGGATTAAGTCACCAGAAGGGCAGGTTTGGAATACCAAAAGTATTTTTATTAAAAGTTCTTCAAAATTATATTTACCTCATTCAAAATAGGACTTATGTGGTGCATAGATCATGTACTGGGTCTCCACCTGGGTGCCAATTTCATCCAATACTAATAGGAACTATAGGTGAGATTTTCAAGGGAGTTTAGGGGTATTAGGCACTCAGACTGCACTGAATTTCAATAGTAGTCAGGTGTCTCACTTCCTTATGTACCTTTGAAAACCCCAGATATTTGCAAAAAGAAAATAAAAATGGACTACAAAAGATCATCTTGAGTCTGCATCCTCACATCTTTCTCCCAACGAGGAATTAATCCAACCAGAAGTCCAAATTCTTCTTGGGTGTTTAGAAGCTGGGATAGTTTTACACAAATGGAATTTGAGCTCAGTTTTGGCAACTCTCCCAGTGAAAAACACAGAGGGTGAAATCCTTCCCCATTGAAGTAAATGGCAAAACTCCCACAAGCCTCTTTCCTCGTTCCCAGAAACGTATGCTTAACTTTCTCTATAGCCATTGACTGGTCTTTCAGTGGACAATGACACTGCATTGAAACTTCCTAGCAGCAAGGCAGCCTTACAATACAAAGTTGGACTCAGAGAATTTAACCTCTGGTGTGTATGAGGTCACATCGTGCGGAGGTTGCTGTTTTGGTATACAACATGACATCATCCATGTGCATTTGGGGGCTGGATGGAATCATCTTGTGGGCATGCAATGCATGTCATCTATGTGTGTAAGGCATGCATTTCATGCCCACAGGATGATTCCATACAGCCCCCAAATGCACATGGATGATGTCATGTTGTATACCAAAACAGGAACCTCTGCACAATGTGAGCTCATACACACCATACGTGAAAGGTCATGCCGCATTGAAGCTTGCCATTTTGCATTCAAGTGTAAAATTGCATTCCTGCCCTTGGTGTGAATGCATGGGGAAGCAAGGACTTTCAAGGGAGCTGTAAATTCAATTCTCTATTTAAAATAGTACAAATTGGTGCATAGTACATATTCATTTTTATTCAGTAACATATTTAACATTTTAAGTATCATAAGTATTGATTGTTTCCTTTTGGATGAGACTTTTTCACTAGGTCTGAATTTGGCTCCCTTGTGGAGGAGATTGGGATGATAAGAGGATACTGTACCTGAGTTCTGTTCTGGTGAAGTCCAGGGTATTAGTTATCATCTACCAAACCTAAGTGTCCTGGGGCAAGTTATCTTGGGGCTATATTTTCTTCTCACCTGCCACCCAATCTCATTCATCTGGAGCACTTAACTAACCATCCCATGTGAAACATTCAAGAGAGCTGGAATCACGGCATTCTCAGTGGCAAGCCTGTGCTCCTGGAATACGCTATTGTCAAAAATCTGCCTCAGACCAAACCACATTCAGAAAACATAAGACTCGTTTATGTGGCCAGGTTCTCTCTCAAGTGCCAATTCAGTTTCCCCATCACTTCATGTAAATGTCATCCTCATCTTTGTCCTTTCTAGATCTTCATGTTGTGGGTCAGTCAAGGTCATTAACTCCCTATATGTGGGAACTGCCTCAAATCCAAGCCATGTGCCGTGTGCCCAGGTACTACAGTGATGTGCATCATACAAACATCTGAAATAAACGAATACTGAGTGAACCATGTACCAGATTAATTAAATTAGTGCAATCATCATGTATCTGTGTTAAAAGCTTATACCATAAGATTGTTGTAAGTGTATGATTGTTTCTTGCAGAATCTCTTTAATGGTACGTCTACAAGCTGCTCGGAACATGCTTCCCAGTGCAGGTAGACAGAGACACATTAGTTCTGCTTGAGCTAGTGTGCTAAAAATAGCAACATGGCCATGGTATCATAGGTGGAAGCTCAAGCTAGTCGCCCAAGTACATTCCCAGGGAGTTGGGCATATTTGTGCTCAGGTTACCATCCTGAAACACTGCCAATGCTGCTACAGCCACACTGCTATTTTTAATGCACTATTTCAAGCAGAACAATGGTATGTCTGTCTACCCACACTGCTGTGTAGACATATCCAGCTGTTCTGCAGACATACCATAAAAAGCAGCTGATTGAGCCTCTCATGAATAGACAGAGTTGTAATAAATCACTGAACATAAATGATTCTGTTCAGTGTTTCTGTGAAACCTTTTCAAGGGAGAAGATACCTTCTTTTGCTTGCACTTGTTATAAAGTGAATAGTGATTGACTCTGTGTCTGAAAATACAGTACATCAAGGAATTCAGAAGCTGTGGGATGCAATTACTTGATCCAATGCCAGCAACAATATCTGCTACTCTCTAAAAAATGTGACCATGAAAGACAGAATTATCCATCATGTCTAGGAATAGTCCACTGCACGGTGAAAGGATTTTTTGACCAGTTGGTCTCCCAATGACTTTATTGCTACCACAGTTGAATCTGTGAGAGTGCCTGACATAATAGCAGGCTGGTTGACTTAAACATGCGTGTGAATGAGATTGCACGACTGGTTTTCTGCATGATTTCCTGAACAAGGTAGTGAATGTCTCTACTTTCCTTGAACCAGCAGACCTTCAAGATGATTGTCTTATCAAGAAGGAAACAGTGAAGGGATGTCTCAGGTCCTTTACCTATGAATTTTAATATGGGTGTAAAGGCAATGGTCCAGATCTTTGGCCATACCAGAACCATACTCAGTGCAGGCAAAATTGGTATCAATGTCGTCAGAACATGGGCTATTCTATTATGTGCCTAAGGACCAGTCTAACAGCTGGGGACTAGCAGGGCACATTAACTACACCCTCTTTCTCTCAGATACATCCCTCACAGTGGAGGTATAGAACCACTACAGTGGCTTTATGCCACATAAAGATTCCCTCACCCCCGGAAAATTTTCAGAGTGTTTTTCATGGCCAAACCTGAATCTCTGGTCAGAAAATATTTCACTGACCAGAAGGCTCCAGTAGTTTTTCCAGCCAAATTCCATGCTATTGTTGAAGAGAAGATAATATGTATATCTTGAGCATGAAGGTGCTGAAGTTTTTAAATGAACATAAATGAAAAGTAGTTACTTCATGGTGGATCTGTTAAGCTGAGTGCTACATACAATGATGCTACAGCTGATCCCTTACTTCCTAAAAATGAATAGTTTTGTTTCTGTAAAGACTGCAGCATGGATATTTGTCATTATTTCCCTCTTTGAGTGTTTGGTTTAAAATATTTTTATATTGTCTATGTTTCGAGTTTTAAAAGGAAATGTTTTGTGGCAGTTTTGCTCTCATTTAAAAATGAGAAGTTACACAGTGGTGTAATGTGGATATTTTCATTGCCGTCTTGTTAAACACTGATGGCCTTAACCAGAGATGTTTAGTTGAACCACACACACAAAATTATTACATTAAATATTGTGATCATTGTAATTTGGTATTTGTTTCTATGTAATGAGAATGAGATTGCAACTTGCCTCACCACCTTCCTTCATAGAGGAACAAAGAGTAGGAAGGCACCCCCTTCCGGGGTTTGGGGGGCGGGAGAGTAGGGATTTAGAAGAGTTTTGGTTCTGTCCCCCTCTTCTAACTGTGCTGCACAATGCAAGCGGACAGGAAGCAATCTGGATATAGATTATTCCCTTCTCTCTACCGTTGGTCTATTCCTCGGACAGCACCACTACCTGCCGCTATTTTCTCATGACTTGTAGCAAAGCCCTACCTGAGCCCACAGAAATTTATCAATCATTGATGTAAGATGTTTTCCTCAACATAAAATTCTAAATAAAAGAGTCAGGCAAGCTACAAATCCATTCCCCCCATTCACTGTTTCTGTAGACCAAGTGCCACTTATTCATGCTGATTTTAACTGACCATTCTTATTACAGGACCAGAGTACTCGGGGATGATGCCTGCAGCTGCATCCTGATTTCATGCCCAAATGAAGCAATCAAAGAAACTCAACAGCAGGAAGGAGTAAAGTGAGCCAGATGTGAGCTTAATGAATAAACCGCAGGGTGCAAGCTCAGGACCATGAATAGGCTTGTTAGTCAGAGTTCAAATCTTTGGCAAGCAAGCCACTTCCATGAAATTCTAAATAAAAACTGCCTTTGTATTGGTCTCATGCTCTCTTAGTATGTGAAAATGTATGTTAAGACTTGCCAAGTTTCATACATTTTGACTGAGACTCACTCATTGTGGGATAAGCTATAAGGCAATTTGAAACCAAACCAAACCAAAACCATCTCACTTTTGTAATGCTGGGTTTTTCATTCTACTTCTATGAAGCAGATTTTACTCCTATTTTTTGGAAAATTCATTCATTTAGGGACATATTCGGACTTCAGCGATACAGCTGTGCAGATTCAATGAAATCAGGGGGAATCAAAAGCATGTACTTGATGACAAAAATCTTTGTAACCCATCCATCAAGTAATTTCTATGGCATTCATCGTAGTCATATCCTTATACCTATGGCTCAGTGACTCAGAAAATAGGTAGCCAGAAATGTGCTAGGGATTTAGAATCAGATCCAAAGCCCACTGAAGTCAATGAAATTCTTGACTTTAATGGACTAAGGACCAGGTCCTTAGTCATACTATGGAAACCTTGTGTACCTGTAAGTCCTTTATTTCCTCTGTTTCTGGTGTTTCCATAACATTTCTTTGTAAAGCTAGTGGGAATGAAAGCATCTGTAATTGTTTATCCAATACATTAGTATGGCAATTTCTGAAATGCTACTTATTGTTTTATCTGATTTTAACAATATAAGCAGATTAATATATTTAAACACATAAAAAAACCCTCTTGCAATATTCATCCTAGAATCAAACCAGAGATCTCTCTCTCAGATTCACACTGATACATTTTTAAAATGTAGGTCTTTTCATGTGATCATTTAGAAGTGTACACATATAGTACGTCTAACTATACCTCTTTCTTTACAGATATCAGAGATCTCATTATCAAAGTTGTATTTCTAAATTAGGAGAAAATTCCCTTTCTACCTATGAAACCTAATGTAATGGACTCAATAAATATTTCTGTTCTATATTTGGCAACAAGTCAGATGATGTATTTGTATCACATGATAACGATGACATACTTTCCATTCCAGCACTAACTCAGGAAGATGTTAAACAGCAGCAACTAAAGTTAGACATTTTCAGATCAACAGGTCTGATAACTTGCATTCAAGACCTTTAAAAGAATCTCTTTGGACCATTAAAGTTGATTTTCAATGCATCTTGGAACACTGGGAAATTCTAGAGGACTGGGAGAAAGCTCATGTTGTGCCATTATTTTTTTAAAGGGTAAACAGGATGACCTGGGTATTGTACATCTGTCAGCATGACATCAACCCTAGGCAAAATAATGGAGTGTCTGATAGAGGACTTGATTAATAAAGAAATAAAGAAGGTTAATATAATGAATGCCAATCAACTCTGGTTTATGGGAAATAGATCCTGTCAAAATAAACTAGATTTAGTATTTTATTTTATTTTACATTATACATTCAGTGGATAAAGGTAAATGTAATATAATATACTTGGACTTCTGTAAGGTATTATACTTGGTTCTGCATAACATTTTGATTAGGAAACTAGAATGATCCATTATCAGCATCAAAAAACCCAAAATCAATACTGATCAAGTTTGCAAATAACACAAAGATTGGGGGAGAGGTAAATAATGAAGAGGATAGGTCACTGAAAAGAGCAACCTGGGTCTCTTGGTAAACTGTGTACAAGCAAACAACATGTGTTTCAGCACAGCCAAAAGTAAAGTTGTACATCTAGGAACCAAGAATGCAGGCCACACTTACAGGATGAGGGACGCTGTCCTGGGAAGCAATGACTGTAAAAGTAGTTATCATCCATCAGAAATCACATGTAAACAGGAGAAAAGATGGCAACCTTCACATGGTCATTCCTGTTCAGTTCTCTAGCACAAACCAATGCCATCAATGGGATGACTGATAATTGATGGCTTCATGGTCTCAAAAGCAACACAAGTGATAATCTCAAGCAAAATGGCCCTTTTCAGAACAAATATCAGAAGAGAAACGTAGGCTTGTAACTACCTATATTCCACCTCAACACAAAAGGCTTTTCTCCTGAAAAATGTGATGACTTGTCCAAGCTTTTATGCGACCAGAAGATTGATGTTCTCATGCTACAAGATACTCACTTACTGGATAATGAAAAAGCATAGAAATATCATTGCAGGATACCATTCAGCAGCAAACCAATACCACCCAAAACATAGACTGGCAATGTCTGAGACATAAGAGCTCTGGAACATCTACTACATAGACTTGAACTTTTCAACACCATATGCCATCACAATGACAGTCGGTGAGCTGATGATCACCAATGTATAAAAGCCACAAAACAATGCCTGGTCCATACTAGTTTTACCATATCACAGCTACTCTTCCATATGGATTGGCGACTTCAAAAGCAATATGCATCCTGGGGTTACAATGACGAGGATACCACAGGCAAACAACTCTTGAATGGGCCTAAATCAAGACAAGCACCCACTGTTTGAGCCTAAGCAGCCAAGAACCTTCCATTCTGCAAGATGGAAACAAGAATACTCACTGAACTTATGCTTTGTGTCCTGTGAACAGAATGCCTCTACTGGCAGAATGAACTGTCCTCAACAATTTTTCTGAATAGCCAATGCCATTCTGTTGTCATACACGCTGTTCTCCAAATCCCCTTAATTACATGATTACCGAAGTTACATTGGAACTTGAGAAAGGCTGATTGGAACAGCTTTATGAAAACCACAGAAAAAGTGGTTTGCCAAATACCTGGAAATGTAGCTGACTGTAAGAGGTTTATCAACCTTTTTAAACTCGCCACAAAAAGGAACATTCTCCATCACTACAGAAAAGCATACACTTCTTGGTTATCAGCAGAGTGTGAAGCACTACTAAAGGAGTACAGGAAAACATTTCATCTGGCATTGGCAACTGTTGGAAGATGAGATACTGAGCTAGATGTACCATTGGTCTGACCCAATATAGCTGTTGTTATGTTCTTAACAAGTAACGTTGTTGTTGCAGCTGCACCCCTAGAATCATGAACTCCACTAGATGAGAGCAATGGGCAAAAGTCATGGATAGCCTATTTTCACCCAGTCAAGCAGGAAAGGCTGGAGACTTCTCCATTATCTTGGTGGTTCTAATCATCCCCAAAGCAGAGTCCCACGTGTCACAGTTGACACCATCACCACCTAAATGCTCCTGAACTCCAAGGTCCAAACACAAAAAGAATGTGAAAAAAGAGCTTCCTTGCTCTCTGACTGCCCCGTAACACTGAATCTATCAAAGCTATTCACTAGAGAATTAGAGGACAAGGCCATAATATTCATTAAACTTGGCAAGGCTGCAGATCCAGGCAGCATGTTTCCAGAATTTCTAAAAAAACCTAGGCCAGCATGGCTGTGACTAATAGATGTGCTTTGTGACATTGCACCCCATAATGTTTTATAGAAATATGCTTATGAGACTAAATATGACATAACTGGAATATGTTTTATGCTAGATATGCCATGTAACATATCTCTGCAACAGTTGTGAACTACTGGATATATTCATCCTATTTGTATGTATGTATCATTTTTGTATTCAAAGTTATGAATATTGGCTATGTATTTGTTTGATTTTAAGTAGCCCCGGTGAAGCATTTGGTCAGCTTCTTGAGAAAAGACTATTCTCAGTAAGTGCCCAATCAAGAAACACTTAAGCTGACAATGAACTTTGAGAGACGCCAATTCCCATCTGAGCTTTCCTGGGAATGTGGCATCGGCCTGTAAAGAACAGAGTTATGCATGGACACGTGACTTGCCCAGGTGACTCCAAAACTCCATCTTGTAGCTGGATTCTGCATAGGAGAGGAGAAGGGGGTTTCCACCCACAAGAGAGAGACTATATAAGCCCCTGGGGAAACCCCTCCATTTTGTCTTCAGCTGGCACAGAAGATAGCCTCTCCACCCCCAGGAAATGCCTGAAATAAACTGGAACAAAGGACAGTAACTACAGGGGTGTGAATGATTGCTGGACCCAGACTAGGAGGAAGTCTAGTCTGTAAAAGAGGCTTCTTGGAACATCTCTGAGGGTGAGATTTACCTGCATTTAGTTTTTTACTGTATAAGGCTTAGACTTGCATGTTTTATTTTATTTTGTTTGGTAATTCACTTTGTTCTGTCTGTAATTACTTGGAATGACTTAAATCCTACTTTTTATATTTAATAAAATCACTTTTTACTTATTAATTAACCCAGAGTAAGTATTAATACCTGGGGGGGGGGTACAAACAGTTGTGCATCTCTCTCTCTTTATCACTGTTTTAGAGTGTGAACAATTTATGAGTTTACCTTGTATAAGCTTTATACAGGGTAAAACAGATTTATTTGGGGTTTGGACCCCATTGGGAGCTGGGTATCTGAGTGCTGGAGACAGGAGCACTTCTTAAGCTGTTTTCAGTTAAGCCTGCAGTTTGTGGGGGAAGTGGTTCAGACTTGGATCTGAGTTTGCAGCAGGCAAATGTGTCTGGCTCAAACAAGGCAAGGTACTGAAGTCCCAAGCTGGCAGGGAAAACGGGCTCAAAGGTAGTCTAGGCACATCAGGTGGCAGTCCTAAAGGGGTTTCTGTGACCCAACCCGTCACATGCTTCTTTACCAACATGCATATCCTTAGCCATATGCCCAAGCTATGGCAGAAGGCAAAGGTTATTGCCATCTTGAAATCAGGGAAAGCAGCTGACTATCCAAAAACTATCAGCCAATATCATTACTATGAATAACATACAAGTTCTTGGAAAGAATGTTGTCATGCTGTCTGGAGTGGCTCACAACTGAGAGTGCCAATTTCAAGTCAGTGTCCGAAAATAGGGCAGAAACCCCAAATTGGTGGTATATTCTGTAATTGGATTTCACCAACGCAGTAACAAATATGCACTCCTGGATCACTATTTTAGCCTTACCATGGAGTCACAAACAGTCACCTATGACCCTACAACATTCTTCCTGCCCATACAAACTGAACTTAGTGATAAAAGGTTATTAAAACCAAAACAATCACACCACTTCAGGTTACTCCCAACCCCAAAAGATCAGTCACTTGTCAATGGATACTCTCGATCTCACACCAAAGACAATGCTGACAACTAATTTCTCTAGTAAACTAACTAAAAGCTTATTAGCCAAGAAAAAGAAATGAGAGTTATTGAGAGGTTAAAGCAGGTAAAATACATCAACGGGGTCTAAGTTTAGTAAGTGCAAAATGATAGCAGAGATGTAGTCATCTGCCAGTCTCCAAAGATGTTCAGGGTTACCCAGGATAATGCTGGGGATCTCTGCCTTCTTGTTTAGTTATTCCACCCTGTTAGAATACAAACAGTCCAGAAATGAAGGATCTTTCTTTGAATCCATCTTTTACACACACAAAAACCTAGCTGACAAGTTCTGTACTTTGTTGGCTGTGTGTGAGGAATGTTGATTGAGTTTGTGAATTCCCATTGTTTTGAAGTTAGCAATCTTCTTGATTTACATTGCCAAGGCTCCAATCGTGTTTGATGGGTAAACTTAATTACCACTGTGTAAATTGCAATGTAATAGCCCACAACAATCCTTCATAAGTTTTCATGAAGTTTCTCATCGTAATACTGACCTAGGGTTAATCAAGTACAGGGATATACTTAATGTAATGAATAGCAATCAAAAGGTTATAAATAAGTGAAAACAATATCAGCCACATTTCCATTGAACTAAATTAACATTCAAGTGAATTACTATGCTCAACATTTCTTTGATGATTACACAAAAGTGAATTGCCCTGAGACTCTGGCATGTGCTGGCATCTAGCCTGTCAGCATCACAGATGCTACTCCAGAGACTTACACTCATTTTGAGAACTACATTCCTAAAGAGCAATCCAGGTTCACATGAGGATGAAGGATCTGCAATCAGGTAATAGTATGAAGGACCCATATCGAAGCCAACATTCAATTTGGGCTCATAACAGCAGTGGCCTTTGTGGACCTGTGCTTGGCATATGATTCAGCGGCATATGAGGGCCTGCTTCTCAAAGTGTTGTAAATTTCATTGCAGAACACTACCACCTACTGATAGTTATGCTCACCAACTGCAAGTTTTGTTTCTAATGAAACAGACCAGTAGACCTCACCTACTAACGGGCTGCCACTGGGGTCTGTCTTGGCACCATCACTCTAATATTTATCTCACTGATGTGCCATCAACCCAGTCATGGACATTTGGATATGCAGATGATCTCGCATTCACTATCCAAGCAACTACATTCACCCAAGCCCACTGAATTCTAACAGATCTGGAAAAACGGAAGGATTATTATTAGTTATTAGAGACACATGTGGGTGAGATAATATCTTTTATTGAATCAAATTCTGTTGGTGAGAGAGATAAGGTGTAGCACAGCAGGCACTCACTGCCGTGGCGCCTCCTACTGGTTACCTCAGGGCTTTGCTCTTCCAGCTCCAGAACGCCTCCTGCTGGCCAGTGTCTCTCTACCGGTACTTGCTTCCTTTCATCTCCACCACTGTACTTCAGGTCCCGTGTCCCTCCCCACCCGCGGTGCCCCTTCTATAGGATACTGCCTCACAGAAGTGCCCTCACACTCAGGGGTCCTCCCCTCCCTGAGGAACCCCTGTCCCTAAGCCCACCTCGCCTTAGTGATCCACTGCCAGTCTTAATCTAGCCCTGTTCCTCAAGGGCAAACTGTAGTCTAAAGTGGCCACTCATCATCAACAAGGGGTTGGACTGCTGCCTCTTCCTTCCCTGGCTGCTTCCCCAGAGCCCTAGTACCTCCTCCGGCACTGAAAGCAAGGCCTCTGCCTGGGGGGTTGCAAGGCTGGAGCTTCCCCAGCTCCTCCTGCCCTTCCTCAGCACTGTGCTGTCCAAGGTACTCTTTTCTCTATCCGGCAGCCAAGTCCATCTCTCTACAAGACTGGAGAGAGACTGACTACCCCTTCTGGTCTGCCCTCTTTTATATTGGCTTGGCAAACTCTGATTGGCTGTCTCCCAGCCTCCTCTGATTGGCACTCAGCCCCAGCCCCCTCCAAGGGCTGGCTTTAAACCTTTTCTGAGCCGGAGTGGGGTGACTGCCCCACTACACAAGGTTTTGAACCACACAGAGCTCTTCTTCATGTCCTCATGCCCAGGTCTTCTTCAAGTTTTCAAAACTTCTGTGACATGAAACTCAGCCACAAGGATTCTCCAAAATACAGTGATTGTAGCTTCACATACCACCACCATCTAAAGAAAATCATTTCTAAAATAAAGGCCAGAAATAATAGAATCCACAAACTAGCCTGGACCAGTTGGGAAGCAAATGCTCACACCTTGCGGACAGTTATCTTGGCCCTTGTCTTCTCAACTGCTGAATTTTGTCCACCAGTATATAACTTTTGCATTATATACAACTTGTTGATGTGCAATTCAACACTGCTATGAGAATTGTCACAGGAGTGTTGAAGTCAGCATTGATAGCCTGGCTTTCCCTCCTTGTTAACTTCTTACTACCATTCCTCTGAAGAGAAGCAGCAATAATATCAGAATATAAGTGGGTGATAATGAGTGGATGACAAACTTGGACATTGACCTTTAATGTTGCTCTTCAAGTTCACCATACAAAAGAAGATGATCTATGAAACATGAGCTCTGAGTCAAACATTGTGGCCATCAAGGGCCAATGCAATCCTTAGACATGTAACCAGGGAAATATTGAGTAGGAGTAGAGAGGTTATATTACCTCTGTATTTGGCACTGGTGTGACTGCTCCTGGAATGCTATGTGCAGTTCTGGTGTCCACATTTGAAGGATGTTGAAAAATTGGACAGGGTTCAGAGAACAGCTACAAGAACGATTAAAGGATTGGAAATCATGCCTCATAGTGAAAGACCCAAAGAGCTCAATCTGATTAGTTTATCAAAGAGACTGTTAAGGTGTAACTTGATCACAGTCTGTAAGTAGTTACAACAGGAACAGACAGCTCTTCAATCTAGCTGATTTAAGTATAACAACAGTTAAGAGCTGAAAGTTGAAGCTGGATAGGTTTAAACTTAGAAATAAGTTGCATGTTTTTAAACAGTGAGGGTAATTAACCAATGGAACAATTTATCAAGAACTGTGGTGGATTCTCCATTGTGGGGATTTTTAAATTAAGATTGGATGTTTTGATGTAATTCAACTAGACCATAGGACTTCCTTGAATTAATTCCTGTGTTTTGAAAGCAGTCAGACTGGATGATCACATTGGTAACTAGATTGGATAAAGCCTTCTGGCTTTATAAACTATTAAATCTGTGACCAGTTCGAGAACTGAACTCTAATTTACCCTGCATTAATTTAAGATTTTGAAATTCTTTTGCTCTTCTCTTCATTCCTTGCACCTTTGCACTTCTGGATTCTTTTTGTGGCCAGAATTCTATGTGACACAATATTGCAACAAAGTGTCTTCTTATGGTATTTCTCTCTGGGAATTGAAGCAGAATTGCTCGAAATCTCATGAGTGATTTTCTTCTCTCAGATTTCCATATTAGTCTAATAGGATTCATCCACAAAAGGAAAATGACTCATTGTTAATGAGTCTGTACCACAAATACCCTGCTCCCTCATGCAGGGCTGCAGTTATTTTGACTGCTATGTAGAGAAATTGGGAATAGGAGTGAAACCAATCACTGCAACTCTGTCATTTTAACCAAGGAGTTTGAGTAGTCTAAATAAGCATGAGGCCTTGATCAAACAACCATTGAAGACCAGACCCCAGATAAGCATCTGAACCATGCACAAACCCCAGCCTCTTAAAGGCTCTCTCATAACTATTGCTAACTAATCTCTGATACACAGTAATTGCTACTTATATATATATATTAGATGCTTAAAATGTTTAGCATGCACAGTTTTCTATTTATTTGGATATGCATTTGTAACTTCATTTAAAAAACTGTCATAATACATAATCATTTTGGTATATTTCTATTACCATTTATAAAGCTGTTGATTATCTAAATTAAGTAATTATATAAGGAAATGTAAGTGGAATCAAAATATCTTTAGTCTGCAATACCTTGTTTCCTTGAAACAGAAAATGAAAAAGCATGGTAGTAGTACAGTGGTAAAGATAGTATTTTCATGACCCATCGCATTGTAACAACCTCTGCATCTATCACTTGAAACATTCACAGGAGAACAGACAGAATGCAATCAGACAAATTAACATGTTTCAGTCACCTTTTTTATAATTCAGCAAAATATAGAAAGACATTCCATACTCTCACTTGCCCGCTGGAAATATAGGCGCTAGACCAGTAGTTTGCAATTAATGTGCTGTAGCGATATACTGCTTGGCTGTAGCGAGGGACAGGTTTTATCTTACAGACTCTAAATATAATGAAGATTGAGTGTCGTGTCACGAGGAAAGGGGGCATAGACAGAGCATTAAAGACAATGTACGACTGTAGCTCACTGCTTTGTGCACATAACAAAAAACACATGGATTTTCAAATTTAATCACATATTAATATGAACAGTGTCCCATACAAGGTCTATGCTTCTACAGTCATATGCATAGTGTACCTGTTATGGTCTTCTGACTGTGAACTTTGTTATGGTTTGAATTGTAATAGGGTCACCAAACTAAAAGAAAATACTATTTTTCCATAATAAGGGACATATCCTGTCCTGTATTGTGATGCTGCAGAAGTGAAAGAAATTTCCCATGCTCTTTCAACTCTGCCACCTTGCGTCACCCGGGTCCCCGAGGAGTAGTAGGGTAGGCTTCTTACGTAGTGCTCAGAGTGCTAAAGTAGGGGCTAGGTTATCTAACCAATGCATATTCACCAGAAGGGGTTGTGGATAAGGATGGTAGGGCTGAGTAAATAACTCATAAAAAGTAATCTGTTCATTGAACTTCACAGCCTTTTCTGTTTGTAAGAAGAGTACACAATTCTCTAATTTGTTAACTTTTTACCCCAGTTATTTGTGTAAATTAATGGTTTGTCCTCCCTGAATAGTTCCTGAATATATATATTTTTTGCAAATATTTGGAATTTGTGTTGTGTTGTTAAATTACCTAAGTCACATAATTCTCTTCTTAGTGATACATATGCCACTAAGGCCTGGTCTACACTAGGCGTTTATGTCGAATTTAGCGCCGTTACATCGACTTAACCCTGCACCCGTCCACACCACGAAGCTATTTAGTTCGACATAGAGCTCTCTTTAATTCGATTTCTGTACTCCTCCCCAACGAGGGGAGTAGCGCTAAATTCGACATGGCCATATCGAATTAGGCTAGGTGTGGATGGAAATCGACGCTAATAGCTCCGGGAGCTATCCCACAGTGCACCACTCTGTTGACGCTCTGGACAGCAGTCTGAGCTCGGATGCTCTGACCAGCCACACCCCGGGAAAATTTGAATTCCTTTTCCTGTCTGGGCAGTTCAATCGCATTTCCTGTTTGGACATCGTGGCGAGCTCAGCAGCAGTGGCAACGATGCAGAGCTCTCCAGCAGAGATGACCGTGCAATCCCAGAATAGAAAGAGGGCCCCAGCATGGACTGATCGGGAAGTCTTGGATCTCATCGCTGTGTGGAGAGATGAGTCCGTGCTTTCCGAGCTGCGCTCCAAAAGACGGAATGCAAAGATCTATGAGAAGATCTCTAAAGCCATGGCAGAGAGAGGATACAGCCGGGATGCAACGCAGTGCCGCATCAAAATCAAGGAGCTGAGACAAGGCTACCAAAAAACAAAAGAGGCAAACGGACGCTCCGGATCCCAGCCCCACACATCCCGTTTCTACGAGGCACTGCATTCCATCCTAGGTGCGGCCGCCACCACTACCCCACCACTGACCGTGGACTCTGAGGATGGGATATTGTCCGCGGCCGGTTCCTCGGACATGTTAGCGGACGGGGAAGATGAGGAAGGAGATGAGGAGGACGAGGCAGTCGACAGCGCTTACAACGCTGATTTCCCCGACAGCCAGGATATCTTCATCACCCTTACAGAGATCCCCTACCAACTGTCCCCAGCCGTTATCCCAGACACAGATTCAGGGGAAGGATCAAGCAGTAAGTGCTCTAAACATGTAAACATTTATTTTTAACAGAACTGGAATATTTATAATATTAACAATGTGTTTTTCCTAAAGTGCTTTAAACATGTAAACATTTATGTGCAACAAAACTGGAATATTTACAATATTAACAAAGGGTTTCTCATGATTTCTCTGCCTTAGGCGCTTCACTATTTAGTCCCAACTATTTAAAAAAAATTTAACAATGTCCGGTTATTCATGATTCTGCTGCCCAAGACGCTCCACTCTTTAGTCCCAGTGCACCTATGCCAAAATCCGGTCAATATGGCCGGGGATAGACACGAAATCCTCATGGGAGAACTCTTCGTAGGTCTCATGGAGGTACTTTTCCAGCCTGTTCATCAGGTTCCTGGGTAGGGCGATCTTATTGGGCCCTCCGTGGTAGGACACATTTCCGCGCCACGACACAATCAGGTACTCCGGTATCATTGCCCTGCAGAGCATGGCGGCATACGGCCCTGGTTTCTGCATGCTTTCTCGAAGCATTCTTTCCCTCTGGCACTCCGAGATCCTCAGCAGGGTGATGTCGCTCATGACGCCCTGCTTTGAATTAGGTAGGGGAAAGTTAGTATTGGGACTGCTTGCCCGTTCCTTTACAGAACTGTAACCGCCAGTTTACAGCCACGCGGTTTACAGCCGCGAGGGGGTGGGACAGGGACAGAGTTCATGCTTGCAGGATTGCTGCCAGCAGAGACTCGCATTGCTTTCTATGCGAAAGGAGGCCAGTGCCACTCTTAAAGTTTTAAGCAGCCACAAGTCTACGGCTTACCATCTTTGCCAGCTACACAAAGTCTGGTGTCCTGCCCCGCTTCTCAGATCGCCACTGCAAGACTGCAGGCACTGTAGGCGAGGGCCGAAAATTCGACCTTGTCCTCTGTGGGCATGTGATAGGTGCAGTGCATGGTCTTGTTCACACAGAGAAAGACTATGTTCTTTGTTCACAACTACATTTATCTGTCTCAGGAATTCACTCCCTTTTTCCAATTCCCACAGCCACATCTGCGACTGTCTCCCAACCCAGCCTGGCCTCACACTCCCAGAGGCTAGCGCAGATTAGGCGGAGGAAGAAGAGGACACGGGAAGACATGTTTGCTGAACTAATGGGATGCTCCCGAGCCCAGGCAGCCCAGCAGACACAGTGGAGGGAGAACTTGTCACAAATGCACCGGGCAAACATGGAACGGGAGGAGAGGTGGCGACAGGAGGACCAGCAGGCGACTGAAACGCTGCTTGGACTAATGAGGGAGCAAACGGACACGCTCCGCCGCCTTGTGGATGTTCTGCAGGACCGGAGGCAGGAGGAGAGAGCCCCGCTGCAGTCTCTCTCTAACCGCCCTGCCCCGCCACCAAGTCCCATACCCCCCTCACCCAAAGTCCAAACACAGAGGGGCGGCAGAGGCCGTGAAAACTTTCACTCCACCCCTGCAGACTGCTCTAGCACTAGAAGGCTCTCATTCCCCAAAATTTGAAAAGTCCTTTCCTACCCGCCTCACACAAGACCCCGTCCAAGTTTCACCCCCCCCGTTCCATGTGTGGTTGTTAAAAAATACGTTTCTGTTCATTACTGTTTCCATCCTGTTCTTTTGGAGGAGAGTCTGTCTGAAGGGGGGGAAGGGACTTGGTAATTGGACAGGACAGTCACCTTTAGCAGGGTACAGAGGCGGGGGCAGGTCCAGCAGCAGGGCACATACACAGTGCAGTGACTAGTTACCCTGGTCAGTCTGGGAGGTGGTTTTCATGTTCTGGGGGGGGGGGTTTGCTCTGTGACTTTGTGGCGGGGGAGGGCAGTTACAGATCTAATGCAGCGGTCCTTACCCTGGATCACAGAGCCGCACAGCAGGGGAGCTGTAACCCTCCTCCCCCTGCCGGACAGTCACATAGCCGACACATACACGCTGTCCCGCCCAGGACCAGTCCACCACTGCGGAGCCTGTCATTCCTGGAGTTTAGAAGCATCATTTGCATCACAACACTAAACCCGCCGCCCGTCACAGTCTGCGTCCCAGGTTTAAAACATTCCCGCGAAAACAGTAATAAAGACAACGGTGTTCATTAACAAAATAGAACAGATTTTATTTTTTGGGAAGGGGGTGAAGGGGGTATGTAACTGGAGAGGATAGTCAACGGTAACTGGGTAAAGAAACGGGGGCAAGTTCAGCTTCTGTGTCCACAAACTTAGAAGTCACTGGTGACCCTGCTCAGTCTGGAAACTGGCTTTCAAAGCCTCCCGGATGCACAGCGCGTCCTGCTGGGCTCTTCTAATCGCCCGGCTGTCTGGCTGGGTGTAATCAGCAGCCAGGCTATTTGCCTCAACCTCCCACCCCGCCATAAAGGTCTCCCCCTTGCTCTCACAGAGATTGTGGAGCACACAGCAAGCTGCTATAACAATGGGGATATTGGTTTCGCTGAGATCACAGCGAGTCAGTAAGCTTCTCCATCTCCCCTTGAGACGACCAAAAGCACACTCCACCACCATTCTGCACTTGCTCAGCCGGTAGTTGAACAGTTCTTTTTCTGTGTCCAGGGCGCCAGTATAGGGCTTCATGAGCCAGGGCATTAGCGGGTAGGCTGGGTCCCCGAGGATCACTGTAGGCATCTCCACATCCCCAACAGTTATCTTGTGGTCCGGGAAGTAAATACCTTCCTGCAGCCGTCTAAACAGACCAGAGTTCCTGAAAACCCGAGCGTCATGAACCTTGCCCGGCCTTCCGACGTTGATGTTTGTAAAACGTCCCCTATGGTCCACCAGTGCTTGCAGCACCATTGAAAAGTAGCCCTTTCGGTTGATGTACTGGCTGGCCTGGTGGTCCGGTCCCAGGATAGGGATGTGAGTCCCATCTATAGCCCCACCGCAGTTTGGAAATCCCATCGCGGCGAAGCCATCTATGATGGCCTGCGCATTTCCCAGGGTCACTACCTTTGAGAGCAGTACCTTCACGATTGCCTTGGCTACTTGCAGGACAACAACCCCCACGGTAGATTTGCCCACGCCAAAGTGGTTCGCGACTGACCGGTAGCTGTCCGGCGTTGCAAGCTTCCAGAGGGCTATGGCCACTCGCTTCTGGACAGTCAGGGCTGCTCGCATCCTGGTGTCCTTGCGCTTCAGGGCAGGGGACAGCAACTCACAAAGTTCGAGGAAAGTCCCCTTCCGCATGCGAAAGTTTTGCAGCCACTGGGATTCATCCCAGACCTGAAGCACTATGCGGTCCCACCAGTCCGTGCTTGTTTCCCGGGCCCAGAATCGCCGTTCAACAACATCCATATGCCCCATTGCAACCGTGATGTCCTCGGCGCTGGGTGTCCTGGTTTCTGACAGGCGTGTGCTACTCTCGGAGTTCAGGTCCTCACCCCGCTGCCGTAGCCTCCTCGCCTGATTTCTCTCTATCTGCCTCAGTGAAAGGTCGATGATGAGCTGCGAAGCGTTGACAACGGCCACAACTGCAGCGATGGTCGCAGCGGGATCCATGCTCGCAGTGCTGTGGCGTCCGCGCTGTCACTGACCAGAAAAGTGCGCGAACTGATTTCCTGCCGGCGCTTTCAGGGAGGGAGGGCAGGAGTGACGGTTGGATGACGACAGTTACCCAAAAGCACCCTCGAGACATTTTTTTCCCCCAGAAGGCATTGGGGGCTCGACCCAGAATTCCAATGGGCAGCGGGGACTGCGGGAACTGTGGGATAGCTGCCCACAGTGCACTGCTTCCAATGTCGACGCTTTCCCCGTTAGTGTGGACTGACAAAGTCGAATTACTGTCCTTAGTGTGGACACACACGTTCGACTTTGTAATATCGATTCCACATATTCGATTTAACTAAAATCGAACTACTTTCGTAGTGTAGACATACCCTAAGCAACACAGCACAAACAATTATTTTGGAATATTGCATTTTAATGTGCAATTTGCAGTTAGACTATGGGAAATAGTTGAATATTTGAACTCAAAATTTGCTCTTATGCATGCTGTGGGTACTTAAGCTAGAGCACTCAAATGTTCTTGCAAAGGCAATATGTGAGGGTGTACGGAGAGACTTTGGCAAACCAGTAAAGTGCTTGAAACCACTATGGCTTATTGTTAAAAAGCAACCTAGTCAGCAGGCTGTAAAGTGGCCATGCAGCTTGACCAAGGCAGGAGGGGAGGGGGGTTTAGGGTGCCACAGAAAGGGCAGCTTGACCCCGTGTCCTTCCTGATAAGAATTGTGTTGAAGTTGCTGATACATGCATTTTAAAAGAGCAGGATGTACCCCCAGGAATGTCTATTGGTGTCTCAAGGCTGCAAACTCTGGAAAGACCCACACCTGGTTACTCAATAATCAGAAGGAGCCTCTTGCTTGCCCATTGGAACTGCTTGCTTGACAAGTTTTCTTTAAGGGACATGTCATTCTATTACTAATGTATAAATAAGGGGAAAAAGCTTTAGATAGGTGGGACTCTTCGGGACTGGCCTCTCCCTCTGGAGGCATCTTGTGTTCCCCAGTGGCAGACGGGCTGCCACTGTATCACTCGAAAGCCACACTCAGCTTCGGTAATTATCAAGGGTTGAGGGTGTTTTACTAATCTTGTTGCGGACGTGTGTAAGAACTTGAGATTAAGTAAATTTTAGCTTTAAGTGAAAGCACTCTTGTGTTGTCCTGTTTGTGCCAGCCATCTATCGGTCAGACGGCCGTGTCTCCCCTGATTTATTTCCTGACACCTCCTCGCACAGAGTAAAAGTTACCAAGAGCTTTGGGTTGAAAGAACCCCGGGTAACAAGGGTTGAAAACATGGTTTAATTGAAATTCTCTCTCTCTCTCTCTCTCTCCCTCTATATATATATATATATATATATATATATATATATATACACAAACACACACACACACACACACACACAGATATTAAATTTGGTAGATGTGTATGCATATCTATATACACATTCTGTTTGTTCTACTGGCCGTCACCAATTGGCCACTAGACACAATGCCATTTGGAACACATACTCATCTAAGATGCCCACTGCTCCTTTTTAAAGTACATGACACTGCTCTCTTCTTCTCTTCAAGCTTGACTCCTACCAGTAAAAGCAGGATTCACTTTATCTGTTCTATTTTCTTTTTTCAGCATGTTGTTGACCTGGTTTTTGACCAAAGTTTGTGGGCCTGACTTTCAAAAGGTCCATTGTGGAAATGAGCATGCAAATATGTGTATGTATTTGCATGTCTAATTTACTCCCACTCCCCACATTTTTGTAATTGTAACAGCATGGGAAATTTATGCCAAGCTCTGTAACCGGGTGAGTACGTACCCAATGATGAAGTGTCTCTTGCATGCAAGCTCCTATGCACACATGAATGAATGAACAAATAACTTGAAGTGTATACAACCTTTTATACTGAAGTACAAATACATGCTTGGAATGAAATGTTGGCTTCACTGAAGACAATGGGAGTTTTATCATTGACTTCAGTGAAGTCAGCATTTCATTCATAGTGTTTAGACATATTTAGAAGTCCCAGGAGTATACCTCAGTTAATATCCACTGTACTCTTTGTAGAGATGTACATTACATTTGGGAAAGAAGATGAAGAATCTCTGGTGTAAACAGCAAACATCCAACATCTCAACAACAATCCTGATTGAATAAATGCTATTAATATTCATCTGGACCTAAAGTTAATATTCGGTTAAATACTGAATATTATAGATATATTTTTATTTACCAGTTTCAGATGGTGTTTATTTAGTTCTCTCTCTTATTTAAGTTAGTCAAGTTTTGCTACTGCTAAACTATGTGACAAGTCCCTGGAACACAAGCTAGCCTGCCTTGGACTCTGCCAGTCCAAGTCTTGCCCTGCAGGTAACCAGCAGTGAACCCCAACTCTGGAATTCCCCAGAGATGTCTCCCAGCAGCATCCAGCCACCTTTCTGAACACTCATATAAGTTAATTTGTTGCTCTTTTAAACAGACAATACAATACATTGCAGCCTGTCTGCTTAACTGGGGTTAATACACCCTTCCCTTCAATCAGTGCACTGAATTGGTTTATAGTAAAAGTAAAACAAGTTAATTAAACAAAAGTCATTCACGTAAGTGATAACAGGCGTAAGGAGTAACAAACAAAAGGAAAAATATTATTTTAAGACTAAAGCTGAACTTTAGCAAGTTTCAATCCTTGCCTAAGCACATTTTTCACCTATATTCCGTTCCCAGAGACTTCAACCACCTTGGTTGAAAGATTCAGTTTTATCAGAGGTACAAGAGCTCTGGCCTTTTGGATGTGGCCAGTCATAGATACCAAAATGGTTTTCTGTTTTTGCTTACATTCTGAAAGTTCATTGATCCTGTTTGAAGAGGAAGAAAGGCTTCCTGCAGTTCTTCCCTTCTTGTTGATTTTCCATCCCCTAGCTGATGGGCATGTAAATGAGGCTTCAGGTAGATACCTCCTGTCTAGGAGAAACCCTATTTTTCCCTGTGTTTGGTCATATCAGTGAGTATCCATAAATCTCATATAGTGCTAATGCATACATTTCACAATCACCCCGAGTGTTACAGGCTTTCATAAAAAGTCTTACTTAATACACTTTTTAATACCCTTTTCAATTACCTACCATTTTAGGTTCAGATTCTGCATTTACTGAAAACTGTCAAGAAAAAGGTCTAGGCACCATCAGTGACAACTCACTGTAGTTTGCTACAATATTAGAATAGAGAATGAGATGTACTAAGAATGAAATGGAGAACAATAATATGCAAGAAAATAAGAAATGCCTAACTAGAAAACAGTAAGTGCTTATTTTGAGGCCTAGTCCTGAATTCTTTATGCATCTAAAACTTCCATAGAAGTTGACTGGATATTTGAATGTGCAAATTACACAGCTACATTACACTACTCCAGTAGTGGCCACTGATGAAGGCATCAAGAAAGGTATAAAAACTTCATGATGTACTTAACTGGGCATCAGTATTGTGGCAAGGCACCTCCTTCATCTGGTCAGCCTCAGAAGTTCTCCCTCTGATGGTGGGGGCCTGGAGTAAATCAGTCCTGCTCTGGAGGTTTTTAGTTCTTCACTTTGGTTTATTTTTTCAATATTTACAAGGTGGCCCTCAGGGTAGGTCCGAGTAGTTCTCTTAAGCAAAAATAAACTCACAACACCAAAGAAATACATTTCCTTACCTCCTCCCTGGGATGTTACCTTTTTACACTGGTTTCTGGCTGCCAGTCCTTCCCCAACAGAAGTTTACTTGATTATTTCCCCTATAAGGATGGGAACTGCCTTCTATCTAGGAGAAGTCTTTTCTCCCTGCTGTCCCTAACCTGCTGCAGCTTGTTCCTCATCCCTCTTGCCTCCCTCTCTCTCTCTCTCTCACCAAATGAGGGCTTTTTTAAAGGTTACTGGCAGCACTTAATTGGACTCAGGTGTCTTATTAACCTGAGATAACCTCTTTTCAGTTCATAGGGAAAAGAGTTTTCACCATTCTATGCCTGACACGTCCTCCTTCCACCACTCTCTTACAGCTGTCAAGTCTGACTTTGTCACACTTCATAGTAAGGGACAGCTTCATCATGATCGTAGCTAGTAATTGGCTTATACTCTTCTCTTTCTTGGGCCAGATTGTTAAAATTATTTAAATGGATCCTGAAGATGCAAAAACAATTGTATTGGGATTGTCTGGCTATGCCAAAAGAATGACAGGAAACATTAGATATGGGTTTAATCAGGCCACAACTTTATTATTAGACAGATGTCTGGGACTAACCCGCGGATAAAACATGTACAGTGCAGGTGCAAAATTTATGTCCCTCCAGCAGATTCACTGCCGGGACCTTGCCAATTCCGGGAGGGGGCTTCCACAGTCCCCCCCGCCTTTTTTCATCCAGGTCCCTCCAGCAATTCTCTTGCCGGGACCTTACCGACGCCCCAATCGCCCCCCCGTAGGAGGGGTTAAGGTGGACTATAATGATGGGGGGGGGGTTGGCTCCCTGCTGTACAAATCATAGGAGTCCCCAACTGCCCCCGGCTTGCTCAATTACCAAGCACCTCTCCTTAATTTCTTTTCCAAGCCATTTTCTGTTCTTTTGTGCCTTAATTTATGGAGTACCTTTACAGAACATCCACCACAAGGAGGCGCCAGCCATTAGCTTGCCTCCTCGCCACACCCAGCCGGGTTCCCAGACATCTCTAAATGGCCTTTTTCCTAGCAGCCCTACTGGGGATAAAGGACTCATTGTCCCATGTGTCCTCATTAAGGGGCACCAGCAACTGCATTGTCCTTGACTGCAGGAACCGCCCTCCATGAAGGGCCGCATAGGCGACCCATTCTCTGGATCCTTGAATTGACAAGACTCCTTAAAAGAAAACGAAATAAACAACTTGTAAGCTGGAGCCAAAATCTCCATTCCGCCGATCACATCACATTCCGAGGTTTCAGATAGCTCAGGTTCACTGCTAGCCCCTGTTGCAAGCTCACGAAATCTGTCAAACTGGAAACGAGACAAGGCATCTGCTATGCCATTATCCATGCCCGGCACGTGCTTGGAAGAAAAACAGATGTTCAAGGTTAAGCACTGTAGAACAAACGTCCTTACCAACTTCATAACCCCGTGCGATCTGGAAGTTTGACGATTGATAACCTGTACCACTGCCATGTTGTCGCACCAGAAGCACACCCTTATAATAGGCAGCGCTGATCCCCAAATGACCCCCACAACGAAAATGGGGAAAAATTCCAAGAAGGTCATGTCATGCACAACCCCGTTTTGTGTCCAGGTGGCAGGCCATTTTGTGCACACCATTTGCCTTGATAAACACCCCAAAACCTGCATCCCCTGTCACATCTGAGTGGATTTTTAACCCCCTTTGTAATAACCATTGCTTCTCCACAATGATACCCCATTAAATCAACTCAGAAAACTTTCCATACCCTCAAGTGTTCCTTAATATGTCTAGTGACTAGTATGTAATGGTGTGGCCTGCTAAGCCGGCCGTTGCTGCTGCCCGCCGGGCACAAAACGGGGCAACAACTCTCCAAGCAAAGTTTAGGTGCCCCAAAATAGATTGCAGTTCTTGCAGCCTGAGCAACCCCAATAACTTCTGAAGTTTACCCTGAGGGAGTCGAGATACACACTCCCTGGTGTCCACTGAATGCCCAGATAGGTCAATGTACTGGAAGAGCCTTATGTTTTCTCCTCTGCTAGGGGTATCCCCAACTATTTAGCCAGGGCTTGAAATGTGTCCATCTGCGAAAAAAAAATTATCTAAATAATGCACTACTCGGTTTAGTCCCGCTGACCGCACCACTGCCCAGTGCAACATCGTACTGATTTCTGAAAAGCTGCACAGGATACTGAACAGCCCATGGGCATAGCCTTGTCGAAATATAATTGCTGGCAGTAGTCGACTCACAAACATGCCTCTATCTACAGGGGTTGCGAAAACAACAACCATCATTAAATGGCCAGCAAATACTATTACGTGCCTGGGGACCCTCCTGAACTTGTTGCAGTACGAATGAACCCCTGGCACCCTCTCGGTGCCATCCACTGCAAGCACAGTGTGTGATGCCACCTTATCCCAGTTTGTGTTTCTGCCCTTAATTGAAACTGCTAATTAGAATGAAACCAGGACATGCCCCCAAACAGATTGGGTGCTTGCCTAATTATATCCGTATACTTAACTAAGGCAGGGCTCCTCTGTGGGTAGGCCTGTATTATAACACCCGCATAGATGAGGAAGGCAGCCTCCCAATTTTCTCATGTTTTAGGCACCCTTGGCCTCTTGGGCAGATCGCTATTTTGCTTGCCTTGTCCATGTTTACTGTCTGTCAACACCTCCCTGTGCATTAGGGATAATATATCCACGTATTCGCCTCTCAGGATTTTATATTTAGTTGTACTGAGTAGGTGACTTCCATCGGGTCAGCCACCCCGGCAGAACCATACTCAGGACTGCATGGAGGGAGTTCCACAGAGCCCTGCTCCCGCACAGGGCCCCCGGGAGTCTCTACTCTGTCCCATGAGGTTACCTGCCCTGATGGCCGATGAGTGCCCATGTGCCCAGGGGCTTCATTTCCAACATGGGCTTTGCAACCCTTGCCGGGGGCCTGCCCCTGTCCTGCTGCCCAAACTTGAGCCCATGCTGGGCCTGCCCTGTGACCCTGTGCAGACCCCGCTCACCTAGCTGCCTGAAGCTGCTATAGTAAATGCAAATTAGCTTGCAGCAGCTGTGTCATACCATCAGTGCCCCCACTGAAGGTGCGGCTTCTGGACCTCCCACTGCTGGGCCCAGAGTATTTACTTCCCCAATAGGCTGACTCCTGTCCCCCTAAGGTGAAGTCTCTGAGTGACTGGTTGAGCATGGCCGGATACCACCTCTGCCACCCATGCCCCCCAACTTTTGTGTGGTTCAGATCACACTCACCCCTGGGATCAGCATTACCGCCATCCCTTGCCTTCAGTGGAAGAGAACATTCTGGTTATGGGTGACCTTGTGCCCTTTGGAAGCATTGTAATGCTGAGGAGAAAACCTCAGAAACAACTTTACTGACCATTTGCACACAGCCTGCCCACCTGCATGTGTAGACACTTCCCTTCGGTCATTTCCCTTCCTCAGTCCATGAGGTTATGCCTTTGGTTATGCCCTGGGTTATGCCTTTGGTTATTAAACAAACCACCCTGGGCATTTGCAGCCCCCGTACTTGTGAGCTCCCCTTGCCCCTGCTGCAATACTGTCTGTCTTGGGTCCCCTTCCTGCCCTTGGGCTCCACTGGGACCAGGGCCGGCTCTAACTTTTTTGCTGCCCCAAGCAGCAAAAAAAAGCGCCGCCCCCCGAGCCCCCCCCCCCAACGCCCCCGGACCCCCCCCCCCCCCGCCCCGCCCCGCGCCCCCCCCCCGCCGCGCACCACGCGGCCGGGCGCCCCCCCCCGGGGAATGCCACGCCGCGCTGCGCTCCCCCCGCCGCCCCTTACCAGGTGCCGCCCCAAGCATGTGCTTAGGTGCCTGGTGCCTGGAGCCGGCCCTGACTGGGACTGCCCTGTGCTGAAGCTGCTGCCTCTGCTTGTCCCCTTTTAAGCAAAGGTACAGGTACCTTAGCAGCAACCTACTCACAGCCAGAAAGAATTGCAGCCTCATACATGCACTTGCAGCACAGCTAGTACATTAAACAATTACATTTCCTTGCCTCCCTCTCCCCTCCCGCCCCCCACCAATGCACATTGATTGTTTCAGAAGCTGACTAGCGTTGCTCACAAATTCACCCTCCCCGATTGCAGCTTCCAGCCTGCCTGTGGGTGGAAGTATCTGGGGCAGGGGGGATGCTAGTTCCTCTTCTTTCCACTGTCCCCTTTCTGTGTAATTTGCCTCTGCCTGCCCTTCCCTGTCTCTGGGCCGGGGGGTAACCGGCCTGTTTTCCCGAGCTCACCCTTCTCTGTGCCCCTGGAGCTATGCTGCTTCACATGCTGGCTTCCATGTGGTCCTGCAGCAAGCCATGCACAGGAGCCTCGGTGCCTGCTGCCCAGCCTGTTCGAGTGATGAGGAGAGAGGCCAGGCCTAGGCTGACCTTTTTAAACCCTTCATGCCTAGGTGGTGAGTCCAGGACCGGCTCCAGGCACCAGCTAAGGAAGCAAGTGCTTGGGGCGGCCAATACAAAGGGGCGGCACTCCGTCCGCTATTGGGGCAGCACGTCTGGGTTTTCGGCGGGAATTTGGCGGCGGGTCCCTCAGTCCCTCTCTTCCTCTTTGAGCTGCCGCCAAAGTGCCGCCGAAGAGGAAGAGAGGGAGTGAAGGACCTGCCGCCGAACTGCCGCCGAAGAATAGAGCGGCGCGATTGAGCTGCCGCTGAAGTACCACCGATTGGCTTTTTTCTTTTTCTTTTTCTTTTTTTTTGCCGCTTGGGGCGGTAGAAAACCTGGAGCCAGCCCTGGGTGAGTCATCCACCATGCTGACTGCTCTTCCAGCAGTTTTACAGCTCCCCTCCTCCCCCCAAGCCAGAAAGCATTGCCTTCTTCTCCTAGCCAGCCAGACAAACCCCTCCCTGCTTAAAGTTCAGGGTGGTGATTTTCAGAAGTGCCAAAGTGCCTAAAGCTCATTTATTTCAATTGGAGTTAGGCACATATGCACTTTTGAATATTCCACTAGTTACCCATCTTCATCTCTAGACTCCTAAATACCTTCACATGTCTGGTCCCCTTCTCTATGTCTTATTTTATTTTATTTTATTGTAAGATGAGACTAACATAAATAAGAGTATGTTAGTATAATCCTGAAATCATCCAAAGTAACAGAAAAAATATATACTAAATTTCTTCTCTTTTGGACTTTTAGCTAATTACCACGATTTCTACAAATATTTCCAAATGTTATTTGACCTTCACAAACTCAACATAAGGATGCAAAATTTGGCATAAAAAACACTGTACATTTTCTACATTTCACATTTTTCAGTTTCTAGTGTCATGTGAGACTTGAATTCTTTACCTCTCTAAAAATTCCCTTTATTATGCTTTATCAATTTGATGCATATTGTAGAGGGTCCAAAGAAATTCTTCCCATATATATGATTGAATGAAAATGCTCATTTTACGTACATTAAATGAGATAACTATAGTTTATCACTTCTCTGTTTATATTGATTAACAAGTACTACGTATTGGAGCTACACATAAATCCTGAAATAACAGGGCCACGTACCTTCTCATGTATTTAAAAGTGTACATATTTTTAATGACAATAATATATTAGGAATTAGTCTTTCAACCAATTTCAGCTGTTTATAGAGAGACACTTCTTTCTCTTTCCAGTTCAAACCTTTAACAGACATCGCCCCTAACACCAATTGTATCATTTGCATGTTGATCCAATGGTGCATAAGGGAAAATAAACCTATACTATTGACCTGAGGAGTTGTACAAAAATTTTATTTCTTCCTAAGTGTTTTTATATGGGAGAGAAACATAGGGACCATAATCAGGGATAGAATCTCTATCTTTCACTCACAGATTCTTCTGTCTCTTGTACTTTCTCTGTTAAGGAACATCCAGGGCCGGTGCTACCATTAAGGCGAACTAGGCGGTTGCCTAGGGCGCCAAGATTTGGGGGTGCCAAAAAGCGGTGCCCCCAATTTTTTTTTTACAGCGTTCCTCCCCGAGCGCGTGGTC
>NW_020664562.1:9473708-9550504 GCF_002925995.2 Terrapene triunguis | reverse complement strand
GGGGGGCGCCTCAGGGCGGAGGGGGGGCGGGGAGCTGCCGCAGGGCTGGGGGGGGAGCGCAAGGTGGAAGTTTCGCCTAGGGCGCGAAACTTCCTTGCACCGGCCCTGGGAACATCATTTCATTTGGTGAAGTGAACTTTAAAGTGTTATTTTGAGAGTTAATGAAAACAAACATTCAAAGAAAGCGACAAACTTTTTTTTCCCTTGTGGGTGTGCTTATCGCCACCACTACAGACAGACACACTCTCTGTCTCTAGTTTGTCTCTTTTCTTTTTACTGCATTAATGCTGATGAAATTGAAAATTTAAAAAAGAAATGTGAATCATAAATGCAGCTGCTAATGTGAACTCCCTACTTAGTCATGAAAGCAAAATGGGATTACTAGGGCCTTTACTAATGTGAGCAAAAAAGATATTACTGCAGCAAATAACTTCTCCAATTCTCTTTACTGCAAATTCATAAGCCACCAGTTCCTTTGAAAGGCTTTTTTTGCAGTACAGCATGCTCATATATGATCACATAAATAAAGCAGGTTTTGCAAGTTCACACCACTCTCTTTTGGTTGTCAGAGTCTGAATTCCCTCTTCTTCCATTGCCTGTACTACCAAATTTAAATCAGAAATCAAGCCAAGCATGTTCTACCAATACAGACAACATTAAAGAATTTGACAGGCTGGAGAAGATCATGCTGAATATAATGGTATTGTATCTGCATGCCCACTTAATTATAGTCAAGGTTGTTTTTACTTCATGATCAGATATAGTGGTCACCCTTAAAGTTGCCAATTTTGCCATAAATAAGGTTACTTCGCTACTTGTCATATTACCTAGAATGGGTCAGATTGTGCCTGACTATCCAATGGATGTAGGGGGGCAAGAGGGGACAACAGGAGAACTATTTCAGAATGTCCAGATCAAGGAAGGTAGATAAAAATTAGAATCTGTGAGCCTTTTTAGGTACCACCACATGGTAGCTCCAGCTAATGACAACAGCATTCTTTACCATCTGTTGTTTTGCTTTTCACCTCTGGGTCCATCTAAGGTCTTGGTTTTAATATTCAAGGGTCTCAGTGGTGTGGGTACAGGTTAGCTTTGAGATGCTCTCTCCATCTGTAACTCCCCAGAACACCTGTACTTATCAGGGACACAGAAACCATTAGAGTAGAAGAAACCTGTGAGAGCTGGAGACAAAGCATTTTTAGCATTGAACTCTAGATTATGGAATATCCTTGTATTATGCCTTCATTTATCAATGAGCTACTTTCGTTCTATAGCTATATACCTCTCACACAAGTTCAATAGTTAATTGATTTAATTTTTCTTAACATCTTTTTACCTTCCCTAAATCCTCTAGAAAGATACATTTTATTTATCAGTTTTGAATCTTGAAATATAATTTACTATACTGGGAAGTTATAAAAGTGCAGATAAATTAGAAATTGGTTAAACTAGGTTTTAAGAGAAGGTTGTTAAATGAAACATGGAAATTCCTTTGCAGCAACCTTTCAAAAAAAATTATCATCATGCAAGCATCCTGGCTCTATAGGGACATTAAACTGTATTTTTTTTCTTACTTGGAATTTCCTGAAGTGAGGAGAAATTAAATGTGTTGAATTTTATATGTTAATTTGCAGGCACATGAGTTAGTATCTAGAATCTTTTGTGTGTAAATGCATTTTGCATCCTGTCATTCTAGCAACTCTTGGACAAAGAAGTTTTGATATGTCTGATTAAGAGAAATGGAAAAACTGAAGTCAATTCTATAGCACATTAATTTTCTACAGCACATCTCCATTTTCAAATAGTATTAACACAATCATTTTTGGATACTATGTACTGCAAGTTTGTTTTTTTTAAATTTACTATTTTTATTTGTGTTCCTGTTGCAGCTATTGGACCCTAACTAAGAGTGGTGCAAGGCACTGTACAAACATATATCAAGAGAATCCTTGTCCCAAAGACATTTTAATCTAGACAAGGGAGGATGGCAGAAGAAACAGTTACTTACTGTAACTGGTTCTTCAAGATGTGATATACATGTGTGTTCCACTTACGTGTGTGTGCGCCCAGCGCACTAGAGCAAGAGAAATTTACCTAGCAATACCAGTACAGAGGCGGCACTTGCACCTCGTGTCTGTTGCCCCTCCCCTAGATACATGAGGCAGTGCCACCTCTATCCTCCCTCCGTTCCTTTGCACAAATGCCCAGAAACGAGACTCCAATGCAGAAGGAACAGCGGGTGGATCATGGAATACATGTCTGCATCACATCTCAAAGAACCACAGTTACACTAAGTAACTGTTTCTTCTTCTTCTTCAGGTAGATGCAGTCATGTATTTCACTTAGCAGTACCCCCGTGGAGGTGGGGTTCAGAGTCTACCTGTACAAGGACTGCAGGACTGCTCTACCAAAGCTGGGGGATGTAGATGAAGGATCCCTTTTAAGAATCTTGATACCATAGCATGGGAGAAGATCGATGTTCCCTGAATGTGGGGGATAAAATGCCAATATTGCTGCCAGATGCACTTTCAGTGAACTAAATCCAAGTCCCAATGACTGCAGCAGGTATTCCAAAATATCCTGGATAAAGGCCAGCGTTGGTTGGATTCCACAGCTAATGACCACACCAAAAATCACTTCCATTTTGCTGAATAAGTCATCCTTGTGGAGGATTTTTTACTGTTAAGGAAGACTTATTGGGAGCCATTGAACATTGCTTTGTCTCTTCCTTCAGCCATGCAGAAGCCACACCATGAGGTGCAGGGAGCTGAGCACAGGATGCAAAGTGAAGCCTTGGTTTTGAGTGAAAAAGTCAAGATGGGGAGGAAGCGGAATGGGAGGCTGAAGAGACAGTGTGAGAAGGTTGAGAACCAGCACTGTCTCAGTCATGCTGGGACAATGAGAATGAGCTTGGCCCGATCATCTGCCTTGAGCTAGAGGATGGCAGGATCAGGGGAAAGGTGTAGAGGAGAGCCAATTGCAAGCTGAAGTGAAAAGCATCAGACAGGGAGCCCTCAAGAACAGAACAGAATGAACCAAGAAGCAGCGCTGCCGATGGAAGCAGTACTGTCGGTACCAAGCATGCTGGTGCCGAAAGTGGTGTCAGTCCTAAAGTCAAAAGCGGTGCTGGAGTGTCTGACAGTACCAACATCAAGGATGGTGAAAGCCATCATGGAAGCATTTGTGATGCAGACTGTACAGTGCCAAGGAAATTCCCAGTCCCAGGTCTCCCGTACCAATCTCAGTACCGGACCTGCTTCCATAACATGTGGAAGTGAAACATTAGGGTGCCATGCCAACAGACCCAAAGGTTCAGCAGCTTGTTCAGTTGCCAGGGCTATATATGATGCAGCTTAGGCAAAGTCCTGTACCAAAGGAGAGGCCGGAATCAAGACAAAGAAGAGGTGTGTATGCCGCTGACATGGAAACAGTTGGCACTGGCATCTCCCTCATTGGTACTTAACTCAACAGGTGCCCAGAGGCCAGAACTGGAGTCAATGATACAGAGTTTCTAACCTCCCTACTCAGTACAAGGGAGTGGTTAGAGGTACCCGCACTATCCCATTTGCCACCACCAACTCTGTTCCAGACCATGTTTTTCCTGGGGAAAGCGGAAGTCACCCTGAGATCTGGAGCAGTTTCGATTGGTCCTATGCAAACTTTTCCTTGGCACAGTCAACTGGGAATGCCTCCTCCATTTCTTGGCAGAGGCACCTTCTCTGAAATGTGAAATAGCAGCACTCTTAGAACCCAAGGATTATCTCTGAATTGATGAGGTCCCTGTACCAAAGCAGGCTGCACAGCTTATTCAAATAGGTGCTGCTTCAGGCGAAGGTCCCAAGCTACTTGAGTCCATTTCTTAAATGATCTGCAGGTCACACAATGCTCTTTGACATGGGCCTCACAGAGACAGAGATGGGGGCCTCAGAGACAGGGGATTGCTTTGGGCATCACTCCTCCACATGAAGGACAATGTTTAAACCCCGGTGAGGGCATCACAAGGAAACAAGCTACTACAACTAACACTATTCTAACTAACACTAAGGGTACTACCAACTGCATACAACAAGAGAAAAAAATAAACAAAACTAATTGAGAAGTTGTGAGGTTAAGACCACACAGAGCTCCAACTCCAGCCACAGACAGTCAGAAGAAATTGAGGGAGGGATGGGGTGGCACCACCTCATGTAGCTAGGGGAAGGGCTACGGCCATGAGACGTGAGCGCCGCTCCCCCACCCCTCACTCCCCCCTGGGTACCACTAGGCAAATGTCTTTGGTTCCAATGTGCTGGGCATGCACACACATACATGGAATACATCTACTCGAAGAAGAAGAAAGAAGTATTTTCTTGATTTTTAAGATGGAGAAATGAGGTATGGAGAGATAAGTGACTTCCCCAAAATCACTCAAGTTTCCTGTTAGGAAATGAAATCCAGTTCTCTTCAGACCCAGTATTGTAACTACAAGACCACTCTTCTTCTCTCATTTGTTTTAAATATTTTAAGGAAGCAAATCCCCCACATCTTTACCCTGGTTCACTACAATGTATGCATTAATGAAATATTCACTAATGGGAACATATAATATATATACAAATTTATACAGGAAACTTTACATTTGTGAACTGTGTTGAGACTGAGACTGCAATTTTATTTATGGATAGAATAGGTAGAACAGCAGCATAAGCTTACCCATGCTGGCCTGCCAGTGTGCATAAATCCTGAATTGCACCTCTGAGGTGCAAAGATGCCCGTTCTGTCTTTAGCTTCTCTTCTGAGACTGCAGACAAGACATACATTGTCAAGTAAATTGCACCTGTCCAGTAGAAACTGAACTCACACAGCCCCTTTTGGCTTGTTGGCCACTGATAGAAATAATATTCATCCACAACTGTACTGAGCTGGAGTTCAACTGGTGACCAAGAGATTAAAGCTGTTCAATTTCTTATGTACATATTTCTCAATTCCCCCCTTTGCAGTTATTCTAATAGAAAGTATATATCTTGGAAAGACATTAATGTCCGTATGCTCTCCGCAAATGACCATTAAGTCTAAACAAATGGAAAGAAATGAGGCAATCTCATATTTATAGTGCTTGATGAGAATATCTACTCATGACAAGGAGACTAAGGAAAAGCAGGCAGACTCTTGGAAAAGAATATAGGAAGTGTTTTGGAAACAAACGAACAAAAACAAAGCATACCAGTTTAGGACAGATGGACAAACATACACACAAACACCTCCTTTTAATAAAGTCAGCTGGACTAATCAAAGTTTACTGACTTTGCTATTTAATTTAGGCAATATCACAATACTGTCAATGTTTAAGGCCATGTATGGCTGAAATCTTGTTATTGATGTGATGTTGCCTAAATTAAATAGCAAAGAAAGTAAATATGGATTAATTTGGCTGGTTTTATTTAGAGAGCTTTCATTACATACAATGGATTTTTTGTTGTTGTTGTATTTTACTGACTAGCCTTTAAAAGCATTAAGAAACCCAACCACAACCACATCTTTGTATCATGATGACAGAAGTCAGGGGTGTGTGTAGACTCACACACAGTCCCAATTGTCTCCAGTGCTGGCACATTCAGGGCTCAAGGTGAATCCCCAAGTTTCACAAACACATTAGGCATTCAGATGAGGAAGAGCCTGTTTTTTCCTTGCAAAAGGATGTGTCAAAAATGCCCCAATTCATTTGCAAGTAATATTGATATACAGGAAACAGATTTGGAAGTGTGCAAGAAGATCACACTCCTGCAAACTGCTGAGAACAGGCAGCCCCAGTGCCTTTGTGGATCCCCAGTGATGTCAATGGGATTCCACACAAGCACAGAGGTCCACCCCCACACAGCTGCTTGCAGTATCAGGGCCTTTCTTCCATGACTTATATTCTGTGCATTTCCATTCCAACTTCAAAGGAATTTCACAGGGTTAAACCAGAGTAGAATTTACCTCTTTGAGCCAGGCTCTGAACCCCATACTCACATCAGTGGGTGGTTTATTCATGCTGCAAGCAAGGGGTTTCAGAATCTGTCCATTAATTAACAGGCTCCCTGATGAAGGAGACACTCTTGACTTTAGGCAGATGAGTCATCCCAATGGAGAGGCGCCTATTACTCAATACTTCCAGGGAATTACACTTCCTTAGAAGGTGGCTTGATGTTTAAGCCTTCTATACAGACGACAAGGGCAGCTCTGGCAAAAGGGGAGAAAATTCTGGTCCTCAGACTGATGAGGGGAGCCTACCTTCAGACTCTGATCCCTGGCCCTTGTCAATAAAAATTAGAATAAAGACAAGACACTAAAATTAGCAAATACTTATAAAATATTAAGGACTACCAATTAGGAGTAGAATGAATTTTGTATGAAACCAAAGTCTAAAACATTTCTTTAACAGTTATTTTATCTTAAGGACTAATCAAGGTTAGTGATGACAATATAAAAGAGCTTTTCTCCCCTCCTTTAAAGGATAATAATTAGCACTTCCCAAAGAGGTCTAATTGGAACAGTGAAACTTTTTTTAAAATGTACGTTGAAATTATCCTCACTCTTCAGATAGAAAGTGATTAAAATAGAGACAATTTTCTATCTTTTGACATTCAAGGCTTTCAACTTCCCTTTTGATATAATGGGTGTCCTTCCTGGTTGGTTTGTCTGTAGTGTATCACACTCAGGGTAGCTGTGTTGCACCAAAATGCAGGATCAGGAACTGAGCTGAGAAACTTGATATTTTCTTCTTGTGTACTTAGCTATAATAAGATGTAGGCAACAGGCAGAAAAAAAGGATTACAGTAAGACAGGAGTGTAAAGAAGGATGAGTAAGCAGACCCTTTTAAAAAATTTTACTCTGCTTTCTACATACAATATGAAATCCACTAATGTGATAATGTCTTAAATATCATTCTGGGCTAGATTCTGTTACAAGAACACAGCCCATAGGGGAAGGTGACATTTATGCATCCACAGGAACATCCCAAGATATTCAGAAAGCCATAATTCCCTCTCACCTGAGTTCACTGCACAGGGAGTAATTTATGGGGCCAGGATTTTACCTTTAATTCAGTGATGAAATGCCAGTGGATCCAGGATTTCACACTACTGTCTTATACTATCATCCTTACTCTTGTCCTATACCAGCAGTAAGGCCCCAAACCACAGAGGTACATAGGTGCCTGAGTTTGAGGTTTAGGCATGTAAGTCTGGGGTTTAGGCACCTAAATCCCAGTTGTAGGCTCCACTGCAACGCACAAAACTCCCACTGAACCCTGTAGGCACCTGAACTCACTCAGCACCTACATCTTCAGGTAAAAGTTCCCCTGGCACTGAATTTTCTGCCTCTGGGCACACATTGCTGCCTCACTCTAGACATCCGGATGCCTGTCTCCCACCTAAGCCCCAGAGTGATCCACAAATGAGGGGAAGATAGGCATTTGGCCACCTAACTCATGTGTGGGGCCCAATCCAGTAGGCATGCTCAAATTCCTCACCTCTATTGAAAGGGGGGGAAATAATTTGAAGAAATGTGCTCTCAAAAATGTGCTCCATCCACTGAGCTATGGGATATTCTGATGGGGAGGGGGGTCCTTCATTCTCTCCTGTTGAGGCTGTTCCACTTTGGATAAATAATTAAAGAGAGATGCTCCAGCGCCCCTGTTCAATCAAACTCAGGTTTTGTGAATCAATGATGTTCCAATGATTTTCTAGGCACCTAATAAGTTAGATATTGCAATGCTGAGTATCTCAATGCCTATGTCCTTCTGTGGATCTGGGCCCAAATAACTATTTCCCAAACACCATAAGCTGTGCTGGCCAGCAAACAGAGAAAGGATCCACCCATTCCTTACCCACCACATAATCCTGCTTATTCCTGCAGCCTGGACACAAGATCAAGGTAGTCTAGGTGGGCGTACAAGATGTTTTCACCCCCTCTTCTACCCTTGCAGGGTCCTGAAGACTGACTCCAAATCTAGTCCTGCATTAAACATGATATTTGTGTCTAGAATTATTTAGTATTTCTATTGCAGCAGCACCTAGAAGCTTCCATCCAGGACCATTGTGTTAGAGGCAATACAAACCCACAACAAACGAACAAAAGATGACTCTTGCCCCAAAGAGCTTATAATCTATTCCAATTTCTACCACCTCTCATCATGAGTTTATGAAACTGGACATTTTAAATGTAAGAAATAAATTTTGATGTCTCTTCCTCTCCCCACCCCCAACATTCATAGATTTATGGGTGATTGAAAGCCATGTTTCAGAATTCGCAAGTACCAGAAGAAGGTGTCCCTTGTACAGAAATGATCTTTATAACAACCACTTAGTGCCAGCACATTCCACACGTTACCAAAATAATAGGATCTGTAGCAAGGTAGAAGGATTTGGGCTGCCGGACAGAAGGGCTTACGTCTGTGAAATGAGATGATGAGCTGGCTGGGGTGTTGGAGTCATTTCACTCCCACTGCATCACCCATTGTATGATCTAAAGTGTGACTTCAACAACTGTTTTAGAGAAGATTTGGCTAAAAGTAGCAGGTGGAAGTTAAAAATATTCAAGGATGGATCAAGGAGTAGGAGAAAAAGCCAACACTCAGATTTCTAGGCCAGTTCAGCTGCTTTTGGCCGTGTTGTAGAGTAATGCTGACTGCACATGCAATCCCACAGTTTGACTTCAGGTGCAGATAAGATGGCTTACAGCAATAGGGGAAAATATACAGCATACCATGCTTTTTAAATAATTTAATTGTGCCAGGTTGTCCCTGGCCACATGAAGGTGTGGAAAGGGGTTTAAAGACCTTTCCTCTCCCAGCATATCCTGCTTAAAGACAATTACTGACCCTGTGTTCAAAGCAGCATGTGTCCCCAGGAGGACAAATCACACCTAAGAAGGTTTATCCAGAGCCTCTCCTCCTCTATGCTGTGCCAAGATGCTAGTCAGCCAGGGAGAGGAGAGCACACTCCTAAGCCACAGTCTCTCCCGGGGACAGGAGGGGGATCACATATATACACACAAGAATGTGGCTAGATGCTACAATCTAGCCCCAAACGAGCAGCATGTGTCCATAATTAGTATGAGCTGTATACCAAAGCATACTTCTGGAGGCTAGAAATTCACAGGGGAGCTTACATATCATGCCTCCTAGGCAGCTCTTTTCATCCCAGAGTTGCCTGCACCTTCTGCCTCCCTCTTACCCTTCACCATGTAGTAGATGACCTGGCTCCAGACTGTATTCCTAAAACATTTTAGATGAGTTTGCTCTAGTTAGCCATTCTATAAATACTATTTGAAAGAGGAATATCATGATGAAAATTAAGCTAGCAACAGAATTAACTGCCATTAGATGCTCCTAAAACTGGATTTAGCCACAGAAGTGAATGGCTTGAAAACACGTCCTGCCACAAGTTCACATGGCATAGTCCATAAGTACAGTATTCATATACTGGATCCACTACGTACAGCAGCTTAAACCATTGTGAATGCTTCTTACATCACCAGAACAGGACCGTTACCTTTCAAACAATGTCCCTACCCATAAACAAACATAATTTGGGTCAGACTGTGCCTCGAGGCACAGCCCTCACCAATGAGTATTGTGGAAACTGTCTCACTCCTGGATTATCCCCAGGAGGCTTTGTGCCTGACAGAGACACTTTCTTGGTGCCTTTCTATTGCTCTGTGTGGGTTAATTATTTGCTGCTGGCTTGCACCAGCAGTAAATTATAACACTTTGTGATGTCAGTTTAGCTGCACTAGCCATTCCCTGCCCCTCCCTGTGGTCTAATGGGAAAGAAATAAGTGGGCTCATAGAGTCTGGATTTAAGGTCTAGGTAGCCTGAACAAGGATGTAAGGTTGGTGTAGGGTGGTCTCACTCCTTATTCCCTTGCAGAGCTATGTAGTCTAAGTCACAATCTAGCCTTTTGTGAAAAGAGGAAAGGCATTTTACAAAGTTTATTTAAGCCAAATAGCTTTCCATATGCCTGGTATGTATGCATTTGGTTTGTGCTTACACTTTCGTGTAAACCAAAACCAATCAAGACAAAGACAAGTGCTCATAAATATCTAGCTACTATGGCTATGGCATAATTGTAAAATGGACGACATGGCATATTTATTTGACAGAAATGGCTGGCTGGTGGTAAGAACTCCCTCCTTCCTCCCATTTGCCTGGAAAGGATTCTTTGTTGACTGATGAGGTTAGTTTGGATTAAAGTACCAAAAGTTTAGTTCCTCTATTCTTGTTCTTATTAGCAGAAAAGTTACAAGGGAGAGATTTCATTTTTCACTTCAGGATGGGAACCCACTAAAGATACAGAAGCTTATCAAAATTGTCACTGAACTTAAAAAGAGAACGTATTGCAACTATAATTGCTTTAGCTTCTAATTGAGATATTATGCCTATTTAAAAATGAACCCAGATAATTCACACTTTTCCTTGTAAAATAACCCAAATTTTAAAGATAACTCAAAGTTTTCCAATTTGGGTGCCTAAGGTTAAATATCCAAATCCATATTCAGGGACTTAAATAAAATGGTCTGATTTTCAGAGTTGCTGATCAAACCTATCATCTGCTCAATGCCTCTGAAAAAGTGGGATTCTTTTATTTAAGTGCCTAAACATGGATTTAAGTACTTGATTTTAGGATTTTAAAAAAATCACACATTATTTAACACTTTATTTCAACTCAAACATGTGCTTATCCAAGGGAGTAGGCATTTGTGCAATTGAATTTTTAAGAAATACACAATATTGAGTCATACCATTAGCAACCTTTTCACTGCCGGCTAAAATGGAAATTCTCCTCTTTCAACCAATTTACATGCATCCAGCCTACTCCTCCTTTAGAGAGCATCTAAAAAACAAACAAACAGGTTTTCCAGCATCTCCTGAAGGTCACAGCAAGGGTGGAAGGGAATTCCAGAGTGGAGGGTCCTTCTCTGTGATTAACTGCTTTACTGAATCAGTGCATAAGGGCCTGATCCAAACCTAACTGAAGTCAATAGGAATCCATTTAACTGTAGTGCCCTTCAATCTAGTTCAGGGCTTCATCTAAGGGTATGTCTACACTACGAGAGTAGTTCGATTTCACTTAAATCGAATATGTGGAATCGATATTGCAAAGTCGAACGTGTGTGTCCACACTAAGGACAGTAATTCGACTTTGTGAGTCCACACTAACGGGGAAAGCGTCGACATTGGAAGCGGTGCACTGTGGGCAGCTATCCCACAGTTCCCGCAGTCCCTGCTGCCCATTGGAATTCTGGGTCGAGCCACCAATGCCTTCTGGGTGAAAAAATGTCTCGAGGGTGCTTTTGGGTAACTGTCGTCATCCTTCCGTCACTACCGCCCTCCCTCCCTCCCTGAAAGCGCCGGCGGGAAATCAGTTCGCGCACTTTTCTGGTCAGTGACACCGCGGACGCCACAGCACTGCGAGCATGGAGCCCGCTGCGACCATCGCTGCAGTTGTGTCCGTTGTCAACGCCTCGCAGCTTATCATCCACCTTTCCCAGAGGCAGATGCAGATAAATCATGCGAGGAGGCTACGGCACCGCGGTGAGGGCCTGAAGTCTGAGAGTAGCACAGGCCTGTCAGAAAGCACGGGACCCAGTGCCGAGGACATCACGGTGACAATGGGTCATGTGGATGTTGTGGAACGGCGATTCTGGGCCCAGGAAACAAGCACGGACTGGTGGGACCGCATAGTGCTGCAGGTCTGGGATGAATCACAGTGGCTTCGAAACTTTCGCATGCAGAAGGGGACTTTCATGGAACTTTGTGAGTTGCTGTCCCCTGCCCTGAAGCGCAATGACACCACGATGCGAGCAGCCCTGAGTGTCCAGAAGCGAGTGGCCATAGCCCTCTGGAAGCTTGCAACTCCAGACAGCTACCGGTCAGTCGCGAACCACTTTGGCGTGGGCAAATCTACCTTGGGGGTTGTTGTGATGCAAGTAGCCAACGCAATTGTTGAGGTACTGCTCTCAAAGGTAGTGACCCTGGGAAACGTGCAGGCCATCATAGATGGCTTCGCCGCGATGGGATTCCCAAACTGCGGTGGGGCTATAGATGGAACTCACATCCCTATCCTGGGACCGGACCACCAGGCCAGCCAGTACATTAACAGAAAGGGCTACTTTTCAATGGTGCTGCAAGCACTGGTGGACCATCGGGGACGTTTTACAAACATCAACGTCGGATGGCCGGGCAAGGTTCATGACGCTCGCGTTTTCAGGAACTCTGGTCTGTTTAGACAGCTGCAGGAAGGTATTTACTTCCCAGACCACAAAATAACTCTTGGGGATGTGGAGATGCCTACAGTGATCCTCGGGGACCCAGCCTACCCGCTAATGCCCTGGCTCATGAAGCCCTATACTGGCGCCCTGGACACTGAAAAAGAACTCTTCAGCTACCGGCTGAGCAAGTGCAGAATGGTGGTGGAGTGTGCTTTTGGCCGTCTCAAGGGGAGATGGAGAAGCTTACTGACTCGCTGTGATCTCAGCGAAACCAATATCCCCATTGTTATAGCAGCTTGCTGTGTGCTCCACAATCTCTGTGAGAGCAAGGGGGAGACCTTTATGGCGGGGTGGGAGGTTGAGGCAACTAGCCTGGCTTCTGATTACGCCCAGCCAGACAGCCGGGCGATTAGAAGAGCCCAGCGGGACGCGCTGTGCATCCGGGAGGCTCTGAAAGCTAGGTTCCTGAGTGAGCAGGGTCACCAGTGACTTTTAAGTTTGTGTACAGAGAAGCTGAACCTGCCCCCGTTTCTTTACCCAGTCAATGTTGACTATCCTCTCCAGTTACATACCCCCTTCACCCCCTTCCAACACACCTTTAAAAATAAAATGACTTCTATTTTGTTAATGGACACCGTTTTCTTTGTTACTGTTTTCGCGGGAATGTTTTAAACCTGGGACGCAGACTGTGGTGGGGAGCGGGTGTAGTGTACTGATGCAAATGAGGCTTCTAAACTGCAGGAATAACAGGCTCCGCAGAGGTGGACTGGTTGTTTCAACGGAGCCTGCCAGCCCTGCTGATGGGGACTGCGTGTATGTGGTGGCTATGTGACTTTGTGGCAGGGGGAGGAGGGTTACAGATCCCCTGCTGCGTGGCTCTGTGATCCAGGATAAGGACCGCTGCATAAGATCTGTAACTGCCCTCCCCCGCCACAAAGTCACAGAGCAACCCCCCCCTCACCCCCCCCAGAACATGAAAACCTCCTCCCAGACTGACCAGGGTAACTAGTGACTGCACTGTGTGTGTGCCCTGCTGCTGTCCTGTCCAATTACCAACCCCCTTCCCCCCCTTCAGACAGACTCTCCTCTAAAGAACATGATGGAAACAGTAATGAACAGAAACGTATTTTTTATTAACAACCACACATGAAACTGGGGGGTGAAACTTGGACGGGGGCTTGGGTGAGGCGGGAAGGAAAGGACTTTTCAAATTTTGGGGAATGAGAGCCTTCTGGTGCTTGAGCAGTCTGCAGGGGTGGAGTGACAGTTTTCACGGACTCTGCCGCCCCTCCTTCTTTGGACTTTGGGTGAGGGGGGTATGGGACTTGGTGGCGGGGGAGGGCGGTTACTGATAGACTGCAGCAGGGCTCTGTCCTCCTGCCTCCGTTCCTGCAGAACATCCACCAGGCGCCGGAGCGTGTCCGTTTGCTCCCTCATTAGTCCAAGCAGCATTTGAGTCGCCTGCTGGTCTTCCTGCCGCCACCTCTCCTCACGTTCCATGTGTGTCCGGTGCATTTGGGACAAGTTCTCCCTCCACTGGGTCTGCTGTGCTGCCTGGGCTCGGGAGCAGCCCATTAGTTCCGAGAACATGTCCTCCCGCGTCCCCTTCTTCCTCCGCCTAATCTGCGCTAGTCTCTGGGAGTGTGATGCCAGGCCGGGTTGGGAGACAGTCGCAGATGTGGCTGTGGGAATGGGAAAAAGGGAGTGAATTCCTCAGAAAGATAAATGTAGTTGTGAACAAAGAACATAGTCTTTCTCTGTGAACAAGACCATGCACTGTACCTATCACATGCGCACTCAGGACAAGGTCGAATTTTCGGCCCTCGCATTCAGTGCCTGGGGTCTTGCACTGCCGATTTGAGAAGCGGGGCAGGACACCGGAATTTGTGTAGCAGGCAGACATGGTAAGCCGTAGACTTGTGGCTGCTTAAAACTTTGATAGTAGCACTGGCCTCCTTTCACATTGAAAGCAATGCTAGTCCCTGCTGCCAGCAATCCGGCCAGCATCAACTCTGCCCCTGTCCCACCCCCTCGCGGTTGTCCCAGGGAAAGATCCCTGTATGCCGCCCCTCTCCCACCTCCACCGCGTGGCTGTAAACCGGCGGTTACAGTTCTGTAAAGGAACGGGCAAGCAGTCCCAATACTAACATTCCCCTACCTAATTCAAAGCAGGTCACCATGAGCGACATCACCCTGATGAGGATCTCTGACAGAGATAAAGAAAGAATGCTTCGGGAAAGCCTGCAAAGACCAGGGCCGTATGCCGCCATGCTCTGCAGGGCAATGATCCTGGAATACCTGATGGTCTCCTGGCGCGGAAACGTTTCATACCACGGAGGACCCAATAAGGCCGCTCTCCCCAGGAACCTGATGCAAAGACTTTCCAATTACCTCCAGGAGAGCTTCGTCGAGATGTCCCAGGAGGATTTCTGCTCTATCCCCGGACATGTAGACCGCATTTTACTGTAGCTGCACTGGCAGGGACTAAACAGTAGAGCGGCTTGGGCAGAACAATCATGCAAAACCGGACATTGTTAGATTTGTTTTTAATAGTTGCACTGCCAGGGACTGAAACGTTAAGCGCCTAGGGCAAACTAATCATGAGAAACCCATTGTTGGTATTGTTAAAATTCCTGTTCTGTTAAAAAAAAATGTTTAGAGGTTTAAAACACTTACTGCCTGATCCTTCCCCTGATTCGGTGTCCGGGTTAACGGCTGGGGACGGTTGGTAGGGGATCTCTGTGAGGGTGATGAAGAGATCCTGGCTGTCGGGGAAATCAGCGTTGCAAGCGCTGTCGACTGCCTCGTTCTCCTCATCTCCTTCCTCATCTTCCCCATCCGCTAACATGTCCGAGGAACCGGCCGTGGACAATATCCCATCCTCAGAGTCGACGGTCACTGGTGGGGTAGTGGTGGCGGCCGCACCAAGGATGGAATGCAGTGCCTCGTAGAAACGGGATGTCTGGGGCTGGGCTCCGGAGCGTCCATTTGCCTCTTTGGTCTTCTGGTAGCCTTGTCTCAGCTCCTTGATTTTCACGCGGCACTGCGTTGCATCCCGGCTGTATCCTCTCTCTGCCATGGCTTTAGAGATCTTCTCATAGATCTTTGCATTCCGACTTTTGGAGCGCAGCTCGGAAAGCACGGACTCATCGCCCCACACAGCGATGAGATCCAAGACTTCCCGATCAGTCCATGCTGGGGCTCTCTTTCTAGTCTGAGATTGCCCGGCCATCTCTGCTGGAGAGCTCTGCATCGTTGCCAGTGCTGCTGAGCTCGCCACGAAGTCCAAACAGGAAATGAGATTCAAACTGCCCAGACAGGAAAAGGAATTCAAATTTTCCCGGGGCTTTTCCTGTGTGGCTGGTCAGAGCATCCGAGCTCGGACTGCTGTCCAGAGCATCAACAGAGTGGTGCACTGTGGGATAGCTCCCGGAGCTATTAGCGTCGATTTCCATCCACACCTAGCCTAATTCGATATGGCCATGTCGAATTTAGCGCTACTCCCCTCGTTGGGGAGGAGTACAGAAGTCGAATTTAAGAGACCTCTATGTCGAACTAAATAGCATTGTGGTGTGGACGGGTGCAGGGGTTATTCGATGTAACGGCGCTAAATTCAACATAAACGCCTAGTGTAGACCAGGCCTAAGGGTTGTTAGCTTGAACACCAACTCTTATCTCAACATGATAAGAGAGGTGGAGTAACTAAACTGCACAAAGGCACTCTTACTGCAGAGTATGAATATCCACATGGGGAGCTAGTGCCTCATGACTATTCCACAATAGCTATTACCTATTTCCCCACGTAGACATGCCTTAATCTCCCTGTGCCTTTAGCGGTAAAATAAGGATAATACTTCTTCCTTTAGCTCACCTTTTCTCCACTTTGTCTATTTAGACTGTAAGCTCTTCAGGGTAGGTAGCATCTCTTACAATGTGTATGTACAATGTGCATAGCCTAATGGGAACCCATTCTTGATTGGGGCCCCTAGATGCTATGGTAATATAAATTTGCAATAATACAGTGTTCTGTGCTATAATATACTGAAATGCAAAAGGAGGAGATACCAGACTCCTGATGTCAAGGGAGGGAGACACCTCTCATTTCACATAGGAAATGTGTATCCGTATGCATATTTCATCTATACTGTGTGCAAGCAACCATTTTAGCCCAGCTAACGGTGGGGCACTAATTGTGGACATAGAGCTACATGGGCAAAATAATTTTCATTGAATTTTAATGAGTTTACATTGTAAGTAAGGCAAAGTTTGTCCCCATGAATTCTATCACCTAGCTATATGGATACCATTCTGATGGTGAATTTATCTGGAGGTGTAGGAATGAAAGGTATCAGGAGTTTAAAAAGTAATGGCATGGATTTTTTACAATTCTCCATGACCTGGAGGAACCTGCACTTGCAAAAGGAAAACAAACAGGAAGAAAAAAAAAACTGTTTTATGCAAAGCACCTCAGTTATGTATCAGGGTGAAATATTTAACTGGCAGAATAATTTGCACAAGAAACACTCTAGCTGTCAAAAAGCCTTTTATAAAAATCTGCTTTCCATCCGTAAAGAAAAAAAATTGCTGTTCCATGCAAATCTGAACCAGTTTTATTCCCACCCACCCTCGGTTATGTTTGGTCTACAGTATGTACCTTGTCATATTAACTAAGGAACATGAATACAAATATAATCAAAGCCATCAGAGTTTATTCCACAAACATGCGCAGAGCCAGGTAGGCAGGCAGAGCTTCAGAGTCTCAATGCGTGGATGAGACGATGGTGTAGAGAGGAGGGGTTTAGATTTATTAGGAACTGGGGAAACTTTTGGGATAGGGGGAGACTATACAGGAAGGATGGGCTCCACCTAAACCAAAGTGGATCCAGACCACTGGCACTTAACATTAAAAAGGTTGCAGAGCGGTTTTTAAACTAAGAGATGGGGGAAAGCTGATTGCTGCAGCAGAGCACGTGGATTGGAGAGAGACTTCTCTTAGAGGAGAGTCTCTTGATTGAGATTCTCTAGGTTCTAGTCAGGAGGAAAGGATGGAAGAGGATAAAGTATGGGGCAGATCATACGAGAAACAATGACATAAAAAAGAATCTGGCACATCAGAAAAGGGCAGACAAATAAACAGTGACAAGTTTTTAAAGTGCTTGTATACAAATACTAGAAGTCTAAATAATAAGATAGGTGAACTAGAGGGCCTCATGTTAAAGGAGGATATTGATATAATAGGCAACACAGAAACCTGGTGGAGTGGGGACAATCAATGGGACACAATTATTCCGGGGTACAAAATATATTGGAAGGACAGAACAGGTTGTGCGCAGCGGGAGGAGGGGAGAGGGGGGAGGGGGGAGGGGGGAGTGGCACTATATGTGAAAGAAAATGTAAAATCAAATGAAGTAAAAATCTTAAATGAATCCACATGTTCCATAGAATCTCTATGGATTGTAATTCCATGCTCTAATCTGACCAGGACAGTGATAGTGACGATGAAATGCTAAGGGAGATTAGAGAGGCTATCAAAATAAAGAATTCAATAATAGTGGGGGATTTCAATTATCCCCATACTAACTGGGTACATGTCACCTCAGGACAAAATGCAGAGACAAAATTTCTCGATACTTTAAATGACTGCTTCTTGGAGCAGCTGGTACAGGAACCCACAAGGGGAGAGGCAATTCTCGATTTAGTCCTGAGTGGAGCGCAGGATCTGATCCAAGAGGTAACTATAACAGGACCGCTTGGAAATAGTGACCATAATATAGTAGCATTTAACATTCCTGTGGTGGGAAGAACACCTCAACAGCCCAACACTGTTGCATTTAATTTCAGAAAGGGGAACTATGCAAAAATGAGGAGATTAGTTAAACAGAAATTAAAAGGTACAGTGACTAGAGTGAAATCCCTGCAAGCTGCATGGACACTTTTCAAAGACACCATAATAGAGGTTCAACTTAAATGTATACCCCAAATTAAAAAACACAGTAAAAGAACTAAAAAAAGAGCCACTGTGGCTTAACAACCATGTAAAAGAAGCAGTGAGAGATAAAAAGGCATCTTTTAAAAAGGGGAAGTCAGATCCTAGTGAGCTAAATAGAAAGGAACATAAACACTGCCAAATTAAGTGTAAAAATGTAATAAGAAATGCCAAAAAGGAGTCTGAAGAATAGCTAGCCAAAAACTCAAAAGGTAATAACAATATGTTTTTTTACATCAGAAGCAGGAAGCCTGCTAAACAACCAGTGGGGCCCCTGGACGATTGAGATACAAAAGGAGCACTTAAAGACGATAAAGTCATTGCAGAGAAACTAAATGGATTCTTTGCTTCAGTCTTCACGGCTGAGGATGTTAGGGAGATTCCCAAACCTGAGCCGTCCTTTGTAGGTGACAAATCTGAGGAATTGTCACAGTTTGAAGTGTCACTAAAGGAGGTTTTGGGACTAATTGATAAACTTAACATTAACAAGTCACCGGGACCAGACGGCATTCACCCAAGAGTTCTGAAAGGACTCAAATGTGAAATTGCGGAACTATTAACTATGGTTTGTAACCTGTCCTTTAAATTGGCTTCTGTACCCAGTGACTGGAAGATAGCTAATGTAATGCCAATATTTAAAAAGGGCTCTAGAGGTGATCCCGGCAATTACAGACCGGTAAGTCTAACATCAGTACCGGGCAAATTAGTTGAAACAACAGTAAAGAATAAAATTGTCAGACACATAGAAGAACATAACTTGTTGGGCAAAAGTCAACATAGTTTCTGTAAAGGGACTTTACTAATCTATTAGAGTTCTTTGAAGGAGTCAACAAACATGTGGACAAGGGGGATCCAGTGGACATAGCATACTTAGACTTCCAGAAAGCCTTTGATAAGGTCCCTCACCAAAGGCTCTTATGTAAATTACGTTGTCATGGGATAAGAGGGAAGATCCTATCATGGATTGAGAACTGGTTAAAAGACAGGGAACAAAGGGTAGGAATAAATGGTACATTTTCAGAATGGAGAGGGGTAACTAGTAGTGTTCCCCAAGGGTCAGTCCTAGGACCAATCCTATTCAACTTATTTATAAATGATCTGGAGAAAGGGGTAAACAGTGAGGTGGCAAAGTTTGCAGATGATACTAAACTGCTCAAGATAGTTAAGACCAAAGCAGACTGTGAAGAACTTCAGAAAGATATCACAAAACTTTGTAACTGGGCAACAAAATAGCAAATGAAATTTAATTGTGGATAAATGTAAAGTAATGCACATTGGAAAAAATAACCCCAACTATACATACAATATGGTGGGGGCTAGTTTAGTTACAACTAATCAAAAAAGAGATCTTGGAGTCATTGTGGATAGTTCTCTGAAGACGTCCACGCAGTGTGCAGCGGCAGTCAAAAAAGCAAACAGGATGTTAGGAATCATTAAAAAAGGGATAGAGAATAAGACAGAGAAGATTTTATTGCCCTTATATAAATGCATGGTACGTCCTCATCTTGAATATTGCGTACAGATGTGGTCTCCTCATCTCAAAAAAGATATACTGGCATTAGAAAAAGTTCAGAAAAGGGCAACTATAATGATTAGGGGTTTGGAACGGGTCCCATATGAGGAGAGATTAAAGACGCTAGGACTTTTCAGCTTGGAAAAGAGGAGACTAAGGGGGGATATGATAGAGGTATATAAATTGTGAGTGGTGTGGAGAAAGTGAATAAGGAAAAGTTATTTACTTGTTCCCATAATATAAGAACTAGGGGCCACCAAATGAAATTAATGGGCAGCAGGTTTAAAACAAATAAAAGGAAGTTCTTCTTCACACAGCGCACAGTCAACCTGTGGAACTCCTTGCCTGAGGAGGTTGTGAAGGCTAGGACTATAATAGGGTTTAAAAGAGAACTAGATAAATCCATGGACGTTAAGTCCATTAATGGCTATTAGCCAGGATGGGTAAGGAATGTGTCCCTAGCCTCTGTTTGTCAGAGGATGGAGATGGATGGCAGGAGACTTGATCATTACCTGTTGGGTTCACTCCCTCTGGGGCACCTGGCATTGGCTACTGTTGGTAGACAGGATACTGGGCTGGATGGACCTTTGGTCTGACCCAGTATGGACATTCTTATGTACGAATAGATAGCTGTGAAATCTGTAAATGGGTAAGATGCCTCACCCTCCCAAATTCTAAGATAAAAATTGCTTGGAAATTGATAGTCTACATACAATAGGAGCAGAAAGAGGGTTTTGTAATAACAATGAAAAATGCAGCTGTGTTAACTTATTGAAACAAGTGATGAATCAGTGACTTTTTATGTGCCAAATTTGCAAGCCTTCCTTGATCTGCTTCTGCAGTCTACTGATGATTTCACAAAATATGATGAAAGATTCTCTTTATATACTCTAAAAGACTGGAAGTGCAAATGCTTTTGTTAGATATCTGCCCCTTTCTCAAGAATAATTTATTTTGTTTATGAATAGATTATTTTTAGTAAATTGTACTAATTGATGTTGTGGTGGAGTGCTCCATTATTAATGCCTCTTTTTTCTGTGTTAAATAATGTATTGGCATGAAAGAGCAATTACTGTACACTCACTATAAACATCAATAGCACTTAATTATGGTTTTCTATAGGGTCACTCTTCATTTGCCACTGTGCAACTGGAGCACAATTTGTTCTTACATTGCTTTTTTATTGTGATCTACAGCACCCAAGGTACAGAGTGGCACTAAAAGGAAAGTATTGCTTGGTAAAGGCACTATCCAGCAGAAATTTAATTCCATTAGGCCCATAAGAGTCCCACTAAGATTAAATCTGCACTTAGTTACGCATGTGAAGCCCCCTGAACTCAACTATCAGGTTAACTTGTAAACATAATATTTTGTTCACCCTCCTATAATCAATCCATTCACACCAACTAAGTTGTTCACTCCTGGGGCATAGATATTCCCATGTATAAATATCTGTGGGACCAGGGCAAATTATTCATTTGTGTAATTTATTTCATGACTTTAGCCAATTTTTCTCTTTGCAAATTATCAGCAAAGAGGTGTTGGTATTAACAAATTCATTAATGTTAGAAATTGTTCTAATACTTTATATGACCATTTTTCAGACTATGAATTATTCACAAACTCTTCACACTGACTAGCTCCTATTTGTTATTAATAGTGTCACTTCAGTCTGATCCTACACTTACTGCTTACTATTATGAGTAGTCACAGTGAATTCAGTAATAAACTTGGCAGCGTTTGCAAAGTGAGCTCTTGGTCAACGTTGTCTCGTGGTATTGTTTCTGCTCCCTGGTCAAGTGACCAAAATGTTTATAAACCAGAGAAGGTAAATCAAGGACATTTCATGATGGCTGTCCGAACATTCTAGCATGAACATATGTTCAAATATATATTCACTTGAGTATTAGTGACTTTCACTTCATGTGCACAAATAAATAGCACTGCAAATACCAACATAGCAACTTTGTTTTCTTATTCAAATCAATGTACTTGAATACTTTTTGAATAGTTTTCACTGGGTATGACATCCATAAACATACAAAGCTCTCTATATAAATGAGAACAATGGGCTTCCTTTGTAAAAATCTCACGGGACCCACTGGGTTTGAGGGGCAAAACTTTTCAAGACAATGAAGGAGACAACAGGGATCAATATCAATCAAGAAATGTAAGGAGAAAAAATCAAGTGCCTATATACCCATGCCAGGAGCCAAGGAAATAAAGAAAGGAACTACAAATGCTCTTTTATGAAGAGAAATTTGATATAATTGTATTATTGAAATCTAACGGGATGAGTCACATAATTGGAATGTTAAAATTACTGGATACATCCTATTTAGGAGAGACAGATTGGGCAGAAGGGGAAGAAGGGGTGAACTCTACAACAAAGATAGCCTTACCTGCATTAGAGATATTCATAATTCAGAAGGACATGACCTGGAATGCTTTTGGATCAATATTCTAACTGATGCATTGCAAGTTAGGGTGTTCATGAGAGTTTCTAACAGACCATAAATCAGGATGAGCATCTCCTTAAACATCTCTCTATAATGTGTACAAAGAAAAAATGGATTATCATGAAGAATTTCAGTCTTGGGGAACATATGCTGGAGGTCTCACATTGCTCTTAGTAAAACATTCTTGGAGTTTCTAAAAAAAGATACGTAATAACTTTCTAATTCTAAAGTATTGCAGCCAGCTTGAAGTATTTCTACATTAGACCTCATTCTGATTGAGGAAGTTTAATTGATCGCTGAACTAAACATTCATGGTTGCATAGGTGAAAGTGATCAAGACCTAATTCATTTGTTATGTGCAAACATATATACTTGATGATTTTAAAAGGGCCAATTTCCTAAAAAAAAAAAAAAAAACACCAACAATGAGCAAAATTGAGTGGAAGGGAAAAAAATGAAAATGTAAAAAATTGGCAATTGTTTAAGAATGATTTATTGGATGCCTCCCCATACTCCCCAGGTGACATAATTTTGTAGTTGCATAAGATGACCGCTTTGAAGAAAAAAATCCTGGTTGAAAGGATAAAAGTTTCAATTAAACATTTATATTTATGTATAACAAGGAAAAATGGGGAAGTTGATAGCAATAAGCACCAATTGGCAGCTAAGAAATGGAGACAATCATTAAAGGAAGTGAAATCTATCAATGAAAAAAAATCATTGGCAGTAGGGCTAAGGATAATAAGGAGGAATTTATTAAGTGTATCAGAAAAAAAAAATCCTACCATTGCTGTAGGTCCAGTACTAGAAAAGAATGGTGAAACTGTCAATCATGATATAGACAAGGTGAAAGTATTTAATACATATTTCCGTTTTATATTTTAAAAGAATCAGGATGATTTCCTCACATCTTACAGTCAAGGAATAATTTTAATCAACCCGACGGAAGAGAAAGTAACTGTGTTACCGTGTTGATATAATATACGAGGACTTCTGTAAGACATTTGACTTAGTTCTCCATGACATTCTCATAAAAAAGCACCCTAAAATCAATGTAGATCCCATATTAAATGGATTAAAAATAAGCTAATTGATCTCAAAAAGTAATAGTAAATGGGGAATCATCATCCTTTGGGTTGTTTCTAGTGGGATCTCGGAATAATCCATTTTTACTCTGTGCTCTTCATTATCTTCATCAACCTGGAATAAAATGTTGTTTTTTTGTTTTTACCAGCAATGCCTTATGGGTGACAGAAAAATTGGTAGTGATAGGTCAGTTATACAGACCAACCTGGATTGCTTAAGTAAAGTGGTCTCATCTGAATAAAATCTGTGTTAACAGAGCCAAATGCAAGTTCATAGCTACATTTAAGAAAAAAAATGTAGGTCACACTTAAAAGATGGAAGACATCTTGAAAAACAGTAACACTGAAAAGGATTTGGGGTAATGGTAGATAGCAAACTGAATGTGCCACATGTATATATGACCATAAGCTCCCAGTGCAATGTTCTAGGGAAGAGGGCAAACACAATCCTTAGATGCATAAGTTGGGAAATATCAAGTAGGAGTAAGGAAGTGATATTACCTCTGTATGCAGCATTAGTGACACCATTAAATGGAATACTCTTGTCCAGTTCTGGTGTTCACACTTCAAACAGGTTATTGACAAATGTGTAAGTGATCATAAAAGAGCTACAAGCATGTGTCAAGGTCAGGAAGTGATACCTTATAGTGAGAGACTTAAGAAGGTCAATCTATATTTATCCTAGAGAAGATTCAGAGATCTACAAGTACCTACATGGGGAAGGATCTGATAGTAGATGGCTATTCTAGCAAAATGTGGCATAATGGGATCCAGTGGCTGGCAGCTGAAGGTGGACAAATTCAGACTAAAAATAACACGTTAGTATTTTATGGGAGAATAATTACCATTGGAACAAATTACCAAGGAATGTGATGGAACCTCTATCACTTGAAATCCTTAAATTAAGACTGGATATCTTTCTGAAAGCTATAGCTCAAACAGATGTCAAGTATCGGGGGTAGCCATGTTAGTCTGTATCTACAAAAACAACAAGGAGTCTGGTGGCACCTTAAAGACTAACAGATTTATTTGGGCATAAGCTTTCGTGGGTAAAAACCTCACTTCTTCAGATGCATAGAGTGAAAGTTACAGATGCAGGCATTATATACTGACACATGGAGAGCAGGGAGTTACTTCGAAAGTGGAGAACCAGTGTTGACAGGGCCAATTCAATCAAGGTGGATGTAGTCCACTCCCAATAATAGATGAGGAGGTGTTAATTCCAGGAGAGGAAAAGCTGCTTCTGTAATGAGCCAGCCACTCCCATCTGAGCTCAAACAGATGTTATGGTCTGGATGCAGAAGTTACTGGGTGATGTTCTGTGGTCTGTGTTATCTAGGTGATCAGACTAAATGATCTTAATGGTGAGTGCAGCAACACCTAAATACCTTAATCTATGAATTGGTATCATGGCTTGCATGAGGGTACAATAACTCAGGTGTAGCAGACATCCAGACCTTGTTCAATTGTAAATATCTTCAGTAAAGCTTTAGCAAGCATTCTTCCTTCACAATGGAGGTTGGTGACATCTAACAGTGACTAGACACAAACTCTACACATGGACCACCTGGTTGGTGTGTAAGAAATACATCCTTGAAAAATTCTGGTCACCCACTTACCTGCGGTAAGATGATTTACTGATAGATTAAAATACATTTATTTTTCATTACCAATAAAGAACAGGGAAGTACAGCTTGTTCCCCATTGGGTACATTTTTTTCATCTCCTCTTCTCTCTAAACGTTTCCTGCCTCACTCAACCTGCAAAATAGCTAGTAGACTTTGTCCATCCTGCCTGCCAGATGCCAACACCTTTATCTCATTGAGGACTATGAAGATAATACATTTGAGGTTTTATATCAAAGCCATTTTTGAGTTATCTGAATACCAAAGAGCATTTGAAAACAAAAAATCATAACTAATATTCAAGTTCAGATAAAGGATGATTTCTTTGGGAAAGTTATAAACAACCAAGAATAGGAGGAGTTTAGAATAGAAATGCCATCTAAATAATAAATAGTAACACAATGCTGTAGTAAAACTTTACACAGCCAGGGAATTGTGTTTAATTATAGGATTTTTATTGTGTGTGAATGTATTTTTAGACCCTGCTCATCCTAGTTTATAGTGCAGGTATACAGTTTCAGCAGACAAAAGCCCCAGTGAATCATGAACAGAAAAGAGAAAATATATTTGTACTGTACAGTAAACCATGTCCTCCTCTTAGCCCAATATTTTTGGTCTGCAATGCAGTAGATTTCTTGTTCTCTTTAATATTCATGGGTTTTTTAAATAATATTTTTATTCAAAAAAAAAAATCAGTCTTTTAAATAGAGCAAATTCATAGGATGGGGCTTGGACACCACAGTGATAAATTTGGTATAATTCCATATGTAGTAGAAAGAAAGCGCCTGAAGCATGGGCCTAGTGTATGGCCTGAGGCCTGAACCAAAATCAGCAAAAGTTATGCTAGGAGCAACAGTCAGGCCCTGTCAAAAGCAGATGCTGGCCAGCAAGTCAGTATCTGGTACACGAACTCAGCACCACTATTGCTAGCATTGCTAAAACACACTGAATATGTAAACACATTCCCACAGGCCAGCACAAGAATACCTTCGCCTAGCACACGATAAAATGGTATGACAAAAGTGATGAATAGTGATATATTATCTAAAACATTAGGAGTAAAAGTACAAAGATAGGTGGTGAATAGAAATGTTTTGTCTGAAACAACTGGGGGAAAGTACAAAGGGAGGTAACAAACGTCATAAACCGCGTAAGATGATACGTAATTTAATGTGGATAAATGTAAAGTAATGCACATTGGAAAAAATAACCCCAACTATACATACAATATGATGGGGGCTAATTTAGCTACAACGAGTCAGGAAAAAGATCTTGGAGTCATCGTGGATAGTTCTCTGAAGATGTCCGCGCAGTGTGCAGAGGCGGTCAAAAAAGCAAACAGGATGTTAGGGATCATTAAAAAGGGGATAGAGAATAAGACTGAGAATATATTATTGCCCTTATATAAATCGATGGTATGCCCACATCTCGAATACTGCGTACAGATGTGGTCTCCTCATCTAAAAAAAGATATACTGGGACTAGAAAAGGTTCAGAAAAGGGCAACTAAAATGATTAGGGGTTTGGAACGGGTCCCATATGAGGAGAGATTAAAGAGGCTAGGACTCTTCAGCTTGGAAAAGAGGAGACTAAGGGGGGATATGATAGAGGTATATAAAATCATGAGTGATGTGGAGAAAGTGGATAAGGAAAAGTTATTTACTTATTCCCATAATACAAGAACTAGGGGTCACCAAATGAAATTAATAGGCAGCAGGTTTAAAACAAATACAAGGAAGTTCTTCTTCACGCAGCACACAGTCAACTTGTGGAACTCCTTACCTGAGGAGGTTGTGAAGGCTAGGACTATAACAGCGTTTAAAAGAGAACTGGATAAATTCATGGTGGTTAAATCCATTAATGGCTATTTGCCAGGATGGGTAAGGAATGGTGTCCCTAGCCTCTGTTTGTCAGAGGATGGAGATGGATGGCAGGAGAGAGATCACTTGATCATTGCCTGTTGGTCCACTCCCTCTGGGGCATCTGGCATTGGCCACTGTCGGTAGACAGGATACTGGGCTAGATGGACCTTTGGTCTGACCCGGTACGGCCGTTCTTATGTTCTTATGTAAGTTGTTTATCCCACATTGTTTGTCTCAGTCTATAAATGTTGGGATACCCCACTTTAACCATTCGGCTGGCCTAGGGGGCAGTGGAAAGTCCCACCACTGACTGAGATGGTCCATTGTCATGGGCATACATGTGTTAGTGTGACCTGTAACCATTGAGCTGGAGCATTGGCACCGTGCTTCGTAGGCAATAAACCTGACAGAGTGCCTTCGCTATTAAATGGGTCTGTTGTTATTGGGCAGTTCGATCAGAGACTGCTGTATGGTCTTTCTGGCCAGAGCCAGTGCAGCACGCAGAAAGAACACACAGCCGAATATCTGGCCACACCATAGATCAGATAGATAGATGTTTACTGTAAGTGGAAATGAACATGCACAGTGCAATGCACTGAAACAATTACAGACTCGAATTCAACTTTGCTACAGAGTTATACTATGGGTTAAGATTGATATCTTGCAATCCAGTCTTAGTGAAGGGCAGCACATAATCGCACTATGGGACGAAAGCAGGGACTGAAGTGTGCCTAAGTCATGATTTGGTCCCTGCTTTACCCTTTGCTCCATGTGGGGAGAAAGCCAAACATGCCTTTTTTCTATCTCATCTTGCTTTCCCCTCTTTGACATAGTTTTAATCCCACTCAATGCTATCTGTTGTTGTTTACACAAATTTTACGCCAATGTAGCATCACTGATCTCCACTGAAGTAAGAGAGAACAGAATCAGGCCCCAAGTGGTCTAATTAGAGAAGACAGGGTTAGTCATATATTGCACTTCTTCAATATGGTAGTATCCTTTGAGATAATTCTTTGGGGCTACTCAAGTTAAGTCAGTGAAAGAATCTATTAACAGGTCACTGATCTCACTGACAGTTGCTCTCCTGCAGAGCTGTGGTGTTTTCTGCAATAAGCCCTTTGCAGTGACTTGCTGACATTAAGATTCAGACTATTATAAAATATCCATGTAGATGAAGTTCATTAAAGTTTTAATGTTCCCAGCAACCTTGTGCCATACGCTGAGGTGGCAAAGAAACAATACTTCATAACTTCTCTTTAGTCCTAATTGCTTCCTGAGTAGGGCTGTCTAGCAAGAAGGACTGAAAAAAAATTGTATAGCCAAGTCATAAATTTGTATGAGAACCTGCTGTGATGGGTTAGACCCCCGGGGATGTCACCTAGTGTGCTGGGATGCCACTGAGTCAGACTATTCTGCCAGCCTGGGCCCCTTTTACCTGGTCTTGCTGGGCTAGGCTCCCCTGCCTTTTCCAGCCAAGAACACAGGCAGGGCCACACCCAGCTGCACAGAGAGACAGAGATCCGCTCTGGGCATTCTCAGCTTAAGAGGCTTGCCACTGCACCCAGATGTTCACCCCCTCATTGGAGTACAAACTCTTCCCTCAATGTGGAGGAGAGTATGCACAGCTTTTCGCACCCCCCTCTCCCCTGTTAGAAATCACATAAACTGGGTTATATTGTAAACCAGAAATAAATGTATTAACTATAACAGGTGCATTTTAAGTAGTTAGAGTTAGCAGACAGAATAAGGCAGATTACTAAGAAAATAAAACAGAGCATGCAAACGAAGCGTAATACACTGGTTACATGTCAGTTCTCCCCTAAATGTGGTTCTAATAATCTATGATATGAATATAACATAACTGAGATATACTTTATGCAAGATGGCTCATGTGAGCTGATATTTACTGAATGCGATTATCCAATTTGTATGTCTGTATCATTTCTGTATCTGAAGTAAGAAATATTGACTATGTAGCTGTATTTCAACTATGCTACTTTGGGTGACACCCACTGCTAGCACTTCAGGTACAACAATGGAAAAGCCAGACAGGGCGGATGGCCCATTAGCGGGGACAATGGACTGTGAAAAGCTTGGCCTTCCTGTGGACACTCCATACTGCCACTGACTCATGGACTCTGTGATCCTACAGAATCAGGTGGTCTTGTCACCTGATACTAAAACATTACCTGGGACTTCTTGTAACTTTCCACTGTAAGGAAAGGGGGGGGGGGTCAAGTTTGGGAAACAAAGGATTCCCGCTTTATTTAAATCCTATTTAAGGGTGGGGAGGAAGGCAAACAGGACTGCTCCTCTCCATGGCCTGTCTGCCCAAGAAGAAAGACTGAAGGCCAGGGGGGAGTCCAGACTGAGACAGGGGGTCCATTCTGAAAAAGAATATAACTGCAACTCTGAACGACAGAAACTTTGCAAACTGCCTGCAACAATATCTAGGGTGAAAAATACTATTTGTAACCAATTTCTTTAGTGAAACTGGCTTAGTTTTCATGTTTGATTTCACTTGCTTAGTAATCTGCTTTGTTCTGTTACCCCTTTTATAATTTAAAATCTGCCTTTTATAGTTAATAAAATTTGTTTTATTATTAAACCCAATTCTGTAATTTCTAACGGGGGGGGGAGGGAGTAAGAAGTGTACACACCTCTCTTCACATTGAGGGTGGGGCGAATTTCATAATATATCTTTGGGTCTGCACTCCAAGGGAGATGGACATCTGAGTGCTGCAGTAAATCCCTTAATTTGAGTCTTCCCAGAGCTGATCTGCAGTGGATTGTGGCCCTGCCTGTATGTGTGTTAAGACAGCATTTCATATACTCATAACTTTCCTGAAAAAGAAATCACATTTTGGGCTGATATTTCCCATACTTGGTCTCTGCCAAAAAGGTTCAATTTCTTGTGTATCCCCTTCTTGTATCATCTGAATTAAGTGATCCCTAATTGGTTTAATCTTTTCCTATACAAAAAATTATTCTTATGCCTCTAATAATTGATGTTGCCATTCTGTTCACCGTTTCTCTTTCTATATATTACATCTCTTCATACCAATGATCATATTCAGCATCTGGTCATATAGTAAACAGTTATGACTTTATTATCTATGGCAGAGAACAGGGGCAGCAGATATGTAGGCAAAGAACAAGAGATATTTGTATCCTACAGAAAAATAAGGGATCATAAGTATTGAACAATAAGGGACCACAAAGCCTGCATGGTCACAGTATCTGCTGGAAATAAATTTTTGCTGAATGTGATTTTAAGCAGCTTTCAATGGGAGATGGGGGAAAGGTTCTGCTTTTCCTTGCTATTCTATATCAACTCAAGCATCCAGAAGGCTCTTATTTGTCCTACTTAAAGAGAGTGAACCTTGTCTTCATACCGTACAAATACAATTTGTCAACTTTTGCATCACAAAATAGTTTATCAAGCAGTAAGGTAAGGTATTATACTGTGGCAATGAAATTATGAAATTATTTATTATAAAGTGTTGTTTTGAAATACATAAGAATTCCCCTTTGAGCTCCCGATTACTGTCTCAGCAGGCTTACAGAAATGGGCCAAACTACTTTGTCTAGTTTCTGAAATTTCAGTTGGATGAGTAATCTTAATTGTTCTGAATATATATGCACACACTACACTTATCTTCTACAACTCTGATGTACATAATCCAAGAGAGGTTTAAATGCTCTGGAGAATATTTTATTTTTATACGTCTGAAGCCCAAGGTTGTAGTTCCCACGGCTTCAACAGCAGCTGTGGGAACTACAAGATGTAGACTACAAACTGTGGCATGTTGGGAGAATTTCCTAGTTCCTGACAGGATGTACCCTCTGCCCTTCGAGCAGGAGGTCTCAGCACTGACTGAGCTGGGAGCACATAGCAGGCAAGCAGAGAGGAGGCTGCTGGACTGTAATCTTGTTCTATGTTCTTTAGAGAATAAAGCCTTATTCCTGGTAGTGTGTCTGAATGGGTCTGGTCAGGTGAACACACTGACACACAATGCAGAGCACACAAAGGAGCCTCAGGCCCACTTTCCCAAAGTTGTGTAAAAAGTTGCAAGGCAGGCTTCCCCTTCCTGTTCACTTACCCCTCATACTGGGTCAGTGAACAGGATGGGGTTACACATCTCTTTATCTATATATAAAATACAGCATTCAAATGCTGAATTTAATGCAAAATGTTACAAACTAAAATAAGTACTGGTGTTTTTTCCCCAGTGTATGTCAAAGAGACAAGGTGGGTGAGGCAAATTTTTTTTTTTGGACCAACTTCTGTTGGTGAAAGAGACAAGCAAAACGAACAACAAACAGAAGTCAGTCCAATAAAAGATATTACCTTACCCACCTTGTCTCTCTAATATCCTGGGACCAATACAGCTACCACACCGCAAACAAAAGTTAATATTAAGTCTTTGTTGTGTATTCAATATGGACTGCTGACTGTAAAGCAGAATGATTTTTATGATCAGATACTGGACATGGCTCCAAACCAAACACCTCAGCTCCAAATTGGGAGGATCAGAATCCAACTCCCAGATCCAGATCAAAATTTCATAGTTGTCTTGTGTCTCTAATTGCACCAAATCACCATATCTGACCACCACCATATCCTCAAGTCTTCAGAATCTAGATCATGATCTTTGCATCTGAACTTTATGTCACCAATCAAGTTGAGTATTACAGCTCCTATCACCGATGCTCCACTACCTGTTCTGTCTGAAACACATGCAGTGACTTCTAAGCAATCAAAAGCTAGAAGTACAACTTCTATTTCCCATAGAGCAGTCCTGTACGTTCCTTCCTGAACCTCCAGGATTTCTGTACTTCTTCCCTTTTTAAGCTCACCACCATTAAGATTCTGTATCCCTACTGCCACCTTTCTGGCTGACCATGATGACTTGCCTGAGATGGTTTCCCTTCAACGCTCTCCAGTTGTTGAGTGCTATGTGCCCACATTACTATCTTCACAGTACTCTTAATATCTATTAGCCTAAATGCCTCGGGTACAATGCATTAATCCTTTTGCAGGATGAGAGTATTGCTCTCCTTTTCTTTCTCTTCACATGTAACTCACTTGTTCTGTTTTGAGGTGCTCTTTGTTTTTAACTGCCATGTGAGCTTCTGTACCTCTAAGAGTGGAAAGTGAGACTGGGATTGTCGATTACGCTTAGTAGAGAAGATTTTAAATAGTAAATTGCATCCCTGTTTTTGTTGCAAAGCCCCTGGGTAAAAAAAAACATGCATAAGTTGAGTGTATCCTATGGTAATTAATGAATTAAACAGTATCCAAAAAATGAGATATGGTACACAAGTGATTTGAAAATCAATGTGTCCTGGCTGTATTTTAAAAAAACAGAGATGTTTCTAACAGATAACAGTTGCTATGTTCATAAAATTAGGAATGCTAATGTCTATACATTTTTCTTAATTGTCTGCAGATTTCTCTATGGCTCTGTATCATAGCTCTATTGCCATTCAGCCAGCTAATTAACTTCTTTCATTAGGAGCTCTGTCCACTAAAATCCCTTTCTGGCTTATAGTTAATTACTACTTTCAAATCCCACAGCCACAGAGTTTCCTAGACGATAAGGGTGACTAGCTGTGTCTCCCTGCATTGTAAAAATGAATTTCACTCACCATATTGCATACTTTAATTGTGATGCACAGAAGGCTAACAAGGATGCAGTTAAACTGGAAGATTGTGGATCTAAAACTGGACAATATTACTTAATGGGTAAAAAAAAATTAAAAATCAAAGGGAAAAATGCTGGTTTTGCTGAGCTTCAAGTATGATATGCCTGCAAATGTTAATATGCATTCCACCTAATTGGATGTGCACCATTAAAGACTGGGGTTTATCAGAAATGCTATTGGACATTAAACCACATCATTAATCTAATCAATTTTATCTCCTCCAAAATTGATAATATGAGAATGTACAGTACTCCCTAGGTTTTAATATAATTTTATGAGCTCCCTTTTGCTCTTGGATTACATTATGGATGAGCTAGCTCTAAAATCATCAGCCTGTCTGTATACTTGTGGCAGAATATCCACAGGCTGGTATGTTAACTAAAGAATTTACTCTGAAAATTGCAGCCAGATACACATTAAATCTAGTTTCATTCTTGGGTCCTGATCCTATAACTAGATATGCATGATCTCCAGGGTCTGTCCACCTGAATCTGATTGTAGGAATAGCTTTAATATGTCATGGTCATAAAATAAAGTTGTTTTCCTTCTGAAGGTAAAATATCTAGAAGCAGGTCTAACTTCACTGATAACCCAGGAAACCCAGGATGAGGACATGAAATTTTGTGGGTTCTTCCCTCCCACCTCTTCCTGCCCTCCCACAGAGCTTTTATATAGTTATTCATTTGTCAACAGTGAAAAAAGAAATGTGAACTCTTCATCTCTTCATTTCATGTGTAAGAAGGGGCTATGGTGCAGTAATTAGATGACAGGATTCAGAAATAGACTTTTTTTTTTTTTTTTTTTTTTTTTGTAGGAAGGGCTACTTATGTACTCACTACAATCTTACTGGGAGTGGATCTTTGTCCAGCTAGATGGAAGAAAAGGTGTATTGCCCCTTCAAGGGAACCCTTACAGGAGGTGTGGAGAAGGGGAAAATTTTCTGCTGAGAAGAAGAGGATGTGTGGGGAATGGGTCAAGCAGTGGTATTTATATTCCCTGCAGCCCCAGAGAGGCCCTCTTCACCAGGGTCAGACTGGCAGCAGTATTAGCAGTAGCAGCGATTGCATAAGCAGTGCCTCCACTTACAAGCAGTCTGCCAGCAGTGCCAGGTGCCTGCTGTCCAGAACAGAGTAGTGACATCAGGACAGAGGCAGAGGAATCCCCCCTCCCAGCATTTGGGCCAGAGACATAGGTGGGTGTTCAGGTCCCCACCTCCATGCTCCTGTGGGCAGCATGGGAATGAAGGGGGAAGCCATTTGGGGACCCCTTTCCTCATGGGAGTAGCAGTGGGCAAACCCTTCCTTCCTGTGGAGGGCAACAAGCATTGAAGATGGGGGAGGTGGGCCAAGAATTGATTGAAGTTGTGAGCTGCTCTTGCAACAGCAGCAATTCAAAGGTTACAGGGGGCTGCAGGACAAAAGGAGCCCGATGATGGGGATGAGTGACCTCTAAGGCCCAGGAGGCAAAGAATGGCAGAAGACACACTCACTGCTGTTGAGAGTGAGTTGGAAATGGGGTAAATGAGGGGGAGGAGCGCTCAAGAGAGAAGTGTAACAGGCACAGCTGGAGAGAGCACAGTTCTGGAGAGCCTTGTAGCAGTTGGGGGCAAAATGATGAATATGGGAATCTCTTTCTGCACCTTGGGCAAACCCAATGTGTGTCTATTGACATTTGTAAAATGGCTATAATTAGAAGATTGGCTTTAATTGAGAAATTAAGAGCTGGGGTCAAGTCTTAGCCCCACTGAAGTCAATGGGATTATCTCTGGATCTTAATTTGCTCAAAATTAAGGGGTGTGTAATACAAAGTTTTGGAACTCATCTGTCAACAGAGGTAACACCACTAAGGTCCTGATTCAACAAAACTCTTGAGGAGTTTAAGTCCCAGGACTTAATGGGATTACTCACATAGAATTATAGAACCAAAGGGTGATCAAGGTCAAAGTACCTAATGGCTTTGGTGTTCCTACTTCAGAGCTGTAACAAAAAATAATTAAAATTAAAAAAACTGAAACCAGCTTCATTATTTTTATGTTGCACAGAAATTTCAGACTTTAAAACTTAGGGGGAAACTACTGAAAATAATTTCACAATACCCAGAGACCCTATTTTTTAGCCATTTCCAATAATTAATTAGTTGTTAGCAAAGTGCTTTGAGGTCTTCTAATGAAAGGTATTATAAACAGCAAGGACTTGATCTGGCAGAGTACAAAGCAACTACTGAGTTGCTGAGTGCACTCAATACCTAAAGAAGTCAAGCATAATAATTGTGACACTTACTGAATTTCTGGGTACCTCCTCTGAAATGACATCAAAGGGAGCAGCTCACAGGCGATATCAGAACTGGGCTATTAGAAAGATTCCCTCACTATGCTCATAAGGCACCTTTTCCCCCATTCCTGCTTCCTCACAAAAGACTTCTCTTTTTCTTTTGTTTATTTTGCCTTGAAATCTTTAGATCAATTTTATTTTATTTCTCATGCTGCCGATTAAAGCTGTACACCATTATCATTCTATTTTAAGGTTACAGTGCTTCTAAGTGCTTAGCTGGGTGAAAGCAATAGATCCATATTTCTTAGCATTAAATTAATTTAATATTTTTTGATTGTCCCATCCTCTGAAGCAGAGATTATTTGATTTTCTTCCTGTCTTCTTTCACTACATTCTTTCATTTTCTAGCTCTCTGATGTCTTAATTTTTGCTGTACTCACTCTGTCTTCCATTTCACTCATTTCCTTATTTTATTTCATCACTTGCTTTTAAGGGGAACACCATGCAAATTCACAGTGGCAACATAATTATAATATACTATTGATGCAGCAGAATCCTGAAGGAAGTGTGGTTATATCTTCTGTACATGTGCCAAGAGGAATAGGACATTAAATTGAAATAGCACAGTTGGAAGGGGAAGGATACTAAAGGAAAGAAAATCCAAATTTCAAATAAGTTATATTAAGAAGCTATAAGAAGTGTAGGGCAGTTATATCCCATAGAAACACTATTAGGACACCCGGGATTCTGAGAACCTCCAGAAGACCAAGGATTGTTTAAGATTTATTGCCCTTGGTTCCCTGGGGAATGAAGACTACAAGGCTACCATCCCAGGCTTTGTATCATTTGTTAGCAGTCTGGAAAGGCAATTTTCAAGGTAAACCTTCATTTCATCACAATAGATCATACTAAAAACAAACATTCACATGATTTTTCAACAGCTTTGATGATAGTAGTAACTTCAAAAAGCTGTAGGGTTAATTGTCCCCTCTACACTCTCCCAAAAACCATTAGTTATACAAGCTACCTCATGTCCTAGAAAAATAAATCATACAATTAACCAGACATATTGGCCCAAATTTTGCACTGATTTGCCTTCTGCATTGTGCAGAAGGCAAATCAGCATTGAATTTGGCTCCCTGAATTAAAAGCAGACAGTTACCTAGCATGTTAATTATGACAAGCATTATATGTGCTAAAGGGTAAAGGATAAATTTATAACAAGGTAAGTCTAGGTAGATGGTGAGCAGGTCTCAATAAAAGCCAAGCTGAACCTCTTCCCAGAACTTCAACTGAGCCTGAACGAAACCCTTTTGGATGGCATAAAACTTTTTTCTCCCCTCTATATTTTCATGTTAGCATTTAATGTGGTTTTGACTAGAAATGGGAGGTATCAAGATACCAAACACAATTCTGTTTGAGACCTTTCCAGACTGGATGGAAGCATCGAATGAACTATTGTTACAAATTAGGAAAACTGTTTTTACTTTTGTTTTCAAATACAAATGGCATAGCATGGGGGAAGAAAAATATCCTGAAACAAAGAAGGGTGAAATTCACTATGGTGTGGAGTGCAAGCACAATTCAAGGTCTTGTCCTCCATTTAACTCCTGTGGTGGAGCTGCAGCAGAGCAGCTGGGCTTTACAGCCACTGCATGATGCAGAAGTTCACTCTGGTCTGGACCAGCACTGTATGGCCCAGTGAAGAAGGTGGTAATGGGAGAGCGCCAGGAGAACATATTTACATGGATCCACTCAAGTCTTGGAAAATGTGAGTTCAATCCCACAAGGTGCTGAGTACTGTGGATCCAGTCCAGCAAAGCACTTAAACAGGTACTTACACTGAAGTCAAGGGGACAAGTTAAGCACATTCTTAGAGTATGTCTACACTGCAACTAAAACCCACAGCTGGCCCTTGCCAGCTGACTCAGGCTTGCAGGGTTTTGGCTAAAGGGGCTGTTTAATTGCAGTGTAGAAGTTCATGCTCAGGTGAGGGCCCCAGAGCTTGGGCTGCAACCTGAGCCTGAATATCTACACTACAATTAAACAGCCCCATGAGTCCAAGTCAGCTGGTCTGGGCCAGCCATGGGTGTCTAATTGCAGTGTGGATATACCCTCACTTAGATGCTTTGCTAGGTCCAGATCAGAGTGCTCAGCACCTTGCAGTGTCAAACGTCATGTGAAGGAGGAAGTGTTCTGAAACTATTTGATTTTAAGATGTTAATGTATTGGTAATTTTAAAGAATCCAGTCCTGCCCTAAATTCACTCATAACTCTCCTTGACTCCAATGGGCAGAAGACTTGTAAAATATTGGTAGAACTAACTCTGCACTTATATTCTTTAAATAATTTGAGACCTTAATTTTAAATTAATATTTTCAAAGAAATCTAATAAGGGAATTTGGCAGCCAAATCCCACCGAAATTCAATGACTCCTTTGAAAATCTCAGACTTAAAATATAAAGTCAAATAATACATGGCTCTTAACACCTAAAGGTTTAATATTTTCTTTATTTTGAGAAAAGAAGAAAATATTGTGAATTTGAATTTAAAAAATCCTGAAGCGTTCATTATATATTAGTATGTGCAGCATTGGCTCTCTCAGCATTATAGAATGTGATCCTACCCCTTTGGTACTTCCACACTGACTGTACCACAACTAAAGGGGGGGCAGAATTTGTCTGGGCTTACCCAAAGAAGGGCAGCTCTGCTTTGTGGTTGGGTGGGGGGAGAGGAAGAAGGTCAGAAACTGCTGCAAAAGGTGCTCGGTGGTCAGCTTTGCAGCAATGACTCACCCCCCCACCTCCCTCCGGAATGTGTATAAAGGTATGAAACCTGGGTGGGGCAAGTCTCTATGTCCAACCAGTGAAGAAGCCAGCACCCACCTACCCTTCCTCCCCTAGTGGAGGCAAATGGCAGGCTGGGTTAGGACCTGCTGTGGGCATTACGCTAGTCACCCCTTTTAAAGGGGGGCTGGGAAGGAATTTTTCCCGTACCACCAGAATTGGCTTTGGTGGAGTGTGTTTTTTTCACCTTCCTCACAGCGGGTCTGAGGATGGACCTGGTGAATAGAAAAGGTGGTAGGCCATATGTCGCAACTTATTTTGTAATATTGGGCGGATGTTCAGTGCAGGTACTCCATAGGGAGGGCAGCCAGTGACCAGATAAATGACCTGGTAAAGGACTTAAAAGGAGGTACTGGATAAAGGAACAGAACGGGGGAGGGGGTTCAGGGACTCCTATGATTGGTATGGCAGGGAGCCAACCCCTTCCTCCCCCCCCCCTTCTCATAGCCCTCCTTAACACTCTTACGAGGCTGGTGGATGGTAAGGTCCAAGCCATGGGTCGGCTGGGGAACCTGGATGGAAACAAAGCGGGGCTGGTGAAAGCCCCAGAGAATTGATTTGAATAAGCATGGATTTGCCTACACTGTACACTTTATCTGCCAGGTAGTCCCAGACATCTATATAATAAAGTTGCGGCCTGATTAAAACCCATAACAAGTCTCCTGTCCTTCTTGCAGTATACCCAGACAATGCAATAGGTCGTGCGATGGAAGCTCAGATCAGCATATTTGAATGAGCTTTAATCTAGCTAACATGACTAAAAAATGAAGACAGAACAGCATAAGATTTAGAGTGGGCTAGTTAATAAAGTATGTACCCAGGGGCACCGGGCAGGCTTCCACAGCTGGAATTGAGGCCTGCACCACCACGTCTTCACTATTATTTTTAGCCATGCTAGTGCGATTAAAGCTAGATTGGGTATGCCTAACTGAGCTGCAATCACATCTGTCACTGTAGTGTAGACATTTTGTTTCTACAGCACTTCACAATCCTTCTGATTTTGTAGTATTGACCAAACTGCTTGTGTACAGTTTCAGACAGCTAAAGGAAATGTCAGTGCTCATCATATTAATATATAAAAGTCCACTCTCATTGGCCCGTATCAATATATTTTGTGAAATCCAAATTAAATGAATAGACAGTAAAGGAAGTACATTCTGTCTTGATTGTAAATATGATAGATAAGAATATTTATACTAAAGAGAATACATTGCCTGCAGAAAAATCAATCACACTTCAGTATACTCACTTCTGAAGGTGCATAACTCCTATCTAGTATTAATGAGAGTTCTGTGCTTTTTGCTTTGACTGGTTGACTTTCATTACTGGGTAACAGGCACGTCAAACAAAACACACGTATGTGCTTTTCACATACCATTCTATATATATGTCCATAGATTCAGATGATGGAACAATTGTTTACTCTAAATTCAGTCTGAGCAAAACTATTAAATCTGACCCACTCTTTGGTAATTAAGAAAAAAAAGAAAACAGAATTTACCAGGGATGATATTTTGCAGTGCAATTTTACTCTTAAAATATTCTTTCTACTGTATTTTGTATGTTCTTTTCTTGGGCAGACTGCTGATTTTCCAAAATTCTTAGCACCAAGCTATGTAGCATGTGAGGCTTCCCTATTAAATACATTATTGTAATGATGATAATAACTTTGAATTAATAAGTCCCAAACAAATACTTGTAATAAAATATTAGTAAAAGAAGTGAAGGTAAGTTTGTGAGCGAGTGTGATAGCTGCAGAATCAAGACCTTAATTATCTACAAAGCATAGAAAAATTTATTGCTCATAATCTTTGCTTAGTAATTAATTACCTGTTTCTTATTTTTGAAATGCACATTTTCCCCCCACTATACATAACTGGGAATAAAGAGTACTATGCTTTGTGCTGTAATTTAGCTTACCACAATGAAGCATAAAATAGTGAAGCACCAATGTTAAGGACAGTGCAGTTGATATCTTCTGGCTTTATAACTGCCAGTCTCCATGAGACAGCAAACAGCAGAGTTTTCATAATAGAGTGTACATACCTTGCCACAGCTCCCATTTACATGAAAAATTATACAAAATCATTGAGAATGCAAAGGTCTTACAATCAAATGGGGAGACAATGTTAACTTTTAAAAGACAAGTTTTAAAATAAACATTCCCTGTCATTTATGGGACATCAAATAAAACAACCTCAGGAACTACATCATAGAGGTGACTTCACAGAGATTTCAGTCATAAATTCTTTTGCAAACGTTTATGGGGCCAGAAAAAGAAATAGAAGAAAGTATTTCAGAAGACTGGAAATTGTAGTGTGACAAGAATCCCTTATCTCTGTTCAGTAATAGTGAAGTGTGTTAAAATGATGGATGAGAATTCGCTTTCTCTATGTTTCCTTTGCCAGCATTAACTACATTTCCTATCAGAACTGAAACATGCAGGGCAGATAGTCTGTGCTTATTTTGACTGAAGCAGGACTAAAATAGGAAGAACGCTATGATGGTAGTTCAGGCCTTTCTCCCTCCCTCCATCCCCCACATTTTTTTTTAATACTGCAGTAGTCTGATATAATGTATGCGAAAGGAAAGCGCTCCTTGCTGGATGTAAACCATTTGAGACATGAGCTGCACGTTTACAAGTCCCCTACAAGTCTATATGAAATGGCTGTTAGATATCAAGTTCTGCCCTTATGTAAACACATACAACAGTAATTGATTGCAACAGGAGGTGTATCTGGTAGGGGGAATGGGGAATAGAAATTTAAGAGTGAAATTTTCAAAGAAAAAGGGAGTAAGGCACCCAATTCTTACCAACTTGCAATGGAAATTGGGTGTCTAACTCCCTAGGTGTTTTTGAAAATATAATCCTAGAAGTCCTGATCCAAAGTTAATGAAGGCCAAACGGAATAACTTCCATTGATATCACTGGACTTAGACCCTATGTTAAAGCCTGATCCTGAGCCTCTGAAGCAAATGGGAGTTTTGTCATTGACATTGATGGGAGCAGGTCCTTAACTTCCAGTCATGGAGTTGTCATGTAAACAAAATCAACAGTGACTTCAGCTCTATTATTGGGAGTGATCTACATCTACAGGAATCTACTGAATTATAGTCTAACTACTGTAAAAAGCAACAAAGAGTCCTGTGGCACCTTAAAGACTAACAGATGTATTGGAGCATAAGCTTCCGTGCGTCTGATGAAGTGGGTATTCACCCACGAAAGCTTATGCTCCAATACATCTGTTAGTCTTTAAGGTGCCACAGGACTCTTTGTTGCTTTTTACAGATCCAGACTAACACGGCTACCCCTCTGATAGTCTAACTACTGGGCAGTTTCCCACAGATCTGTGAATAATCCAAAAACAACAACAAAACCCACACTGAACAATCATCAAGGAAATATTTACTTTTTTTTTATTGAGTCCAAATTTAAATTAAAGCTCAGAGCTATATTTTAAGGCCATGACTTTTTTTCTGTCCTCCTGCAATAACCCATTTCTTGAGAGCCCATCCTCTCAGACTACATTGTTTTTCTAGATCTTCTTAAAGATTAGTAATTTAGTGGGAAACAGGATTTTTTTTTGTTATGACACCATGAACGTTACTTTCTTACATCATAACATTAGTTACAATTAGTTAGTGATGCATAAAGGGAGAAAATGACAAGTTACAAACAGAATGAACTTGCTCAGATTTACTACTGACAGCAAAGTTTTCAAATATTCTCATAAGGGAATTTTCAGTCTGAGAAGTACAAGCTGTCTGGCATAGAAGTTTTGCTCTGAATGAAACTTTGTTAATGCTAAGGAGAGGAAAGTGAGGGAATTGAAAGTCAATCTTCATTGTAACACTTCACTGTGGACTAAACAGAGATGAAGGATTCTGTTCAAGCCACATTTTCCAGTTCTCTGAAATACTGCATACCTGCCTTTTTTGTTAACTGTATCACATTAGAACAATGAAACATGTACAGTTAAAATGATCGCTTTCTGCATAAAATGACCTGTATTTCTAGTACAATTTTTTATTATAGAATACAGCTGTTCTGTTATTGTGACAGGGTAATGGGAATATCTACACATCCACATTGTGCAAAAAAATTAAGTGTCATTCTTCTATCCATAGCCATAGATATGTTTTAACCCATTGTTCTGGAACCTCACTGAACTGAGCTAACATGTCCAAAGAGGCAGTACTTGGGGAAACAAAAATCAATGTGAAGGGCGTCACATCCATAAATATCATCCATACCTCTTCATCAACAGATGTTACTTAAACTCTGTACCCAAAAGGAAATGTGATCTCAAAAACAGACATTGTGACCAATAATTAATACTGTACTGAGTCAGTTTCTAGTGTTCAAACAATTACGGCACATTTCTATTCACAAATCCAGAAGCATTTGTCATTGCTGAGTAGCTGACATGAATGAAAAATGTAATTATATTAAACATGCTGAATTCTTTTGGCACTGATGTGGCTGTGCAATGCAATCCCATAGGAATTCCAGTGTGATTTAACATGAACTAACATCCACTTATTGATAACGTTTTACATCAACTGCTAATGGGAAGGTGTTTATTTAAGATGTAAGAACCATCTCAAAGGCCTGAACCAAAGACCAATGAAACCAATGAAGAGACTCCACTTTACATCAGTGGGGTTTGGATGGAGTCCTAATTGAATAATATCAAGTTTTTAGACAACTCAAAGATCCCTGAAAGCATCTTATCTTTGATGAAAGAGCGCTACAGGACAAATCATTCCCAATATTTTATCAATCATATTTGGATATTAGAGTCATTTTTCCCTTTACTGCATGGGATAAAGATCAGTATAAAGACAAATAGGACTGTAAAAGACTATGGCCTTCACACACAATCCTTCTGTCCATCAACACCAGTATTTGAGAAATTTTTCTGTAATTGCTGTCCAACCAACATGTCTACTGATTTAGTTCTTGTTATCTGGGACAAATCGCAAGTTTGCACCACATTACAAAGTAGAAACAACAGCATTTCATAGAATTGTTCTCAGATAGCTTAGCATTCTTCAGCCATGTCTGTTTACTTTTGATGTTCACAGATATATAAGATGACAGTAAGTATCATACATTTGACAGAAGATGCTGGGAAGAAATTATACAAATACTGATATTTCCTATCAGTCTAATCAGTATTATCTAATGTTGATTCTGTGCAATGTTCAAGTTCCTTAGGTTTAAGGATTTCTGTAATATCACCCTACAATCAGTTCCAGGGGATACCCAAAAATGGTGCATTGCCTTATGGCACTTTCTGCAATGATGGCATGTATGCTCAGTGAAACAGTGACAACTTATACTTTAACAAATAGGGTACTTCAACTCTTTCAGCATAAAAACTGTGTACAGATCTTTTTATGGGAGAGAATTTTTTAAATCCGTGTTAGGATATGAATGACTTTTAATGCTTTGTGTATCAGTCTAGGGCACAGTGCTTTTGTGATGAAGACCCTTATGACTCACCCTCCTCCATAAAAAAAATACATTATTTGAAGTACAAAAGCATACGTTTTTTTTTCTTTTCTATTATTTTGAATGGGTCCTTTAAAATATAATTCAGTCTAATTGTTCTGCTGCCATTCACAAACTGCTCATGCGGTTTATGTCATCAGCAGAAACTAAATTACAGTGCTGGATTCCGTTGGAGATAATTTTTTGTTTTTTAAATGATCTGACATCAGCAATTGCAAATTTTCCAGTTCCAAAAGTAGCATGATAATTACAGCCCATTGTGGAAATTCAGTGGTCTGCTGACATTCTGTTTTAAAAAAAATCAACTAGAGGGAGCACATGTTGTAAAATAACACAATTTTGGGAGCATAGTTCTAAACTCTCACATTTTCTATAAGTAGGTTCTCAGTTTGGAATGGTCAACAGCAAGTAGGCAATCACACAGGAAGCTGCTATCTGGGAAACTATAGAAGCATCATCTCACTGAGTGTCAAAGCTCTAGGTGTTTTCAAAGCTGCAGCTTCATGTGTTTAAAATGAAATTATTTTTGAGATTGTATAAGAAAAATCTAGAGGCATTTTAGAGATCAGGTAAAATTTCCAAATGTGCCTAAGTTACTTTTGAAAGCAGGACATGCTCCTAAGTCACTTGGTAATTTGACCCATCAGCTACTTCGAGTGCTTGAAGTTGTCTGCCACTTCATCACAAAAACCAAGAACCTTCAGACTCAACCAACTTCCCCACCACGAAAAAACTAAAAACTAATAAAGCACTTAGACCCTGAAACAGTAAATCACACAAGCCCATTCTTAAATCCCATTGATATCAGTGAAAAGTAAGCACACAAGTTAAGTGCTTGGCTGAATTGGGGCCTTTCTTCTGTTCTAAACACATGGGCCTTTCCTCTGTACTCCTTGCTACTGCCTCGTCCACAAAGTGACAGGTGAAATCCAGACAGTTCCAAGTACCATTATAATACCAATGATGCATTAGAGAACCTGTATTCATACTATGCATTTTATGCCCTTAGGCACTATTCACTCATCTACAGAGATTGCCAATAATAATGAAGTAATTGCTAACAATCACTACGCATGTTTGTATCTTGGATAGCAGTTTTCTCCTATATTTACTGTAGAAAATATCCATGTGGGGTATTGACTGTTTAATGGTAGACACACTATTGCAGTATCCATTTGATTTTAAGGAAAGACTCTTGAAAAATGGTAAGACCAAAAGAAAGACAGTGTAAGTCACAGCAGCTGTGAGGTGTGATTCCCAAATCAGCTAGACAGATAGGCACTAGCTCTGCTTGAGCTGGCACTTAAAAATGAGAGTAGTCATGGCAGCATAGGTGGTATCACAGACTAGCCACCTGAGCGCCTATACAGGGAGTTGGGGCAGGATTGTACTCAAGTGCTAACCTGAGACACTGCCTGTGCTGCCACACCCACACTGCTATTTTCAAAATACTAGTTTGAGCAAAGCAGGGTTTCTCACTGTCAGAAGAATGTCTGGATAATCTAGAAGTTATTTTTAGCCCTCACATTGCCATTCTTCAATCAGAATTGACTTTCAAATAATTTCATCTTACTTTTAAGTGCAAAATTAATGATAAGGCTCTAAAATCCAGAGGCCTTGGTTTTGCCCCATTTCATGGCATACAGATTTTAAAAAAATGTAATGTCAATATGCACTCAGATTACACAGGTGAAAGTGCAATTCAAGTACTGAAGAGCAGTTTTGCTGAGCAGACCCTTTCCAAATTTTCAGTAGATTAACGGGTCTCAACTGAAAAGTAAGAACATAAGAATGGCCCAACTCAGTCAAACCAAAGGTCCATCTAGCCCAGTATCCTGTCTTCCGACAGTGGCCAGTGCCAGGTGCCCAGAGGGAATGAACAGAACAGGTAATCATCAAGTGATCCATCCCCTGTCGCTCATTCCCAGATTCTGGCAAACAGAGGCTAGGGACACCATTCCTGCCCATCTTGGCTAATAGCCAGTGATGGACCTATCCTCCATGAATTTATCTAGCTTTTTTGAACCCTGTTATGGTCTTGGCCTTCACAACATCCTCTGGCAAGGAGTTCCACAGGTTGACTGTACGTTGTGTGAAGAAATACTTCCTTTTATTTGTTTTAAACCTGCTGCCTATTAATTTCATTTGGTGACCCCTAGTTCTTATGTTATGAGAAGTAGTAAACAACACTTCCTTATCTACTTTCTCTACACCAGTCATGATTTTATAGACCTCAATCATATCTCCACTTAGCAATCTCTTTTCCAAGCTGAAAAGTCCCAGTCTTATTAATCTCTCCTCATACGGAAGCCATTCTATACCCCTAATCATTTTTGTTGCCCTTTTCTGAACCTTTTCCAATCCCAATATATATTTTTTGAGATGGGGCGACCACATCTGCACAGAGTATTCAAGATGTGGGGGTACCATGGATTTATATAGAGGCAACATGATATTTTCTGTCCTATTATCTATCCCTTTCTTAATTATTCCTAGGATTCTGTTTGCTTTTTTGACTGCCGCTGCACATTGAGTGGATGTTTTCAGAGAACTATCCACAATGACTCCAAGATCTCTTTCTTGAGTGGTAACAGCTAAATTAGACCCCATCATTGTATATGTATAGTTGGGATTATGCTTTCCAATGTGAATTACTTTTAAATTTATCAACATTAAATTTCATCTGCCATTTTGTTGCCCAGTCACCAGTTTTGAGAGATCCTTTTGTAGTTCTTCGCAGTCTGCTTGTGTCTTAACTATCTTTAGTTATTTTGTATCATCTGCAAATTTTGTCACCTTACTGTTTACCCCTTTCTTCTAGATCATTTATGAATATGTTGAATAGGACTGGTCCCAGAACAGACCCCTGGGGGACACCACTATTTACCTCTGTCCATTCTGAAAACTGACCATTTATACCTACTCTTTGTTTCCTATCTTTTAACCAGTTACCAATCCAAGTAAGTTTCACCCTTAAGGTATTCTATATTGTACAATATAATGAGATCATGTGGTAAACTCTTAAAAATTAGAAGATCCATTATTGTAAGGGAAGTAGTCAATGTTGTGTATATTCAAATGTTAAAAAAGCAGCATACTCCCATTACACTGTGTGATGCAGAAGTATAACTGATACATTTGTGTAATATAAAACTGCTATAAAACTATATAGTTTTAATAACTGACATTTATAGCATCTTTCTTCCTACAGAATCCCAGTGGGTTTTACAGATTATACATAGGGATCAATTCATCCAGCACGGAAATGAAGCAGCTGTGTAATATCGTATAGCACAAAGTAACCTACAGAACAGTTGAAAACACAATGAGAAGACCCTATCCAGCCAAAAGTGCAGGGGATTTCAGGGTGGCAGAATACAAAGTAATTATTACCCAAATTACCAGTTGGCCAGGACATCTGAAAAACATCCATACAATGTTTACAGCAAAAGATGGGATTTCTCATGACAAGTCAGGACCTCAGCTTTATAACTCCTCTGAAAGATTGCAGGTCCAGAACACAACAGTCCCAGCACTATCCTAGAATACTGGTTGAGTGCTCTCTCCTACAGAGGAGTAATATCAACTGGATCACTGGCATCATGTACTACAGCAATTCAGTATTCCTTGTAGTTCTCTCAACCAAGTACTGACACAACACAACCCTGGCTTAGCTTTTGAGTTTGGGGGAGGTGGTAATGTCTGTTTTGATACTGCTCTATATCAAAGATGTTGAAAGCTAGAAGGATTATCCAAGAATTACAGTGGTAGGCATATTAAAATACTAGTTGGATCAACAGACAACAGAAAAATAGACAGATATAAGAGAGAATTAATGTGTACATCAAGAAAATAAAGACCGCATATATTTTCGTCAGCTTGTGTTGATAGCCTTGTAAAATTGTACTCTCCAAGGAGGAGTGTTATTTTTCTTAATAAAAGGTGAAATTAATATTTTATCATAAAGTAGAGTAAAATAGTGATTTCACCTTGATATTTTACAAAGCAAAACACCAGAGCTTATCATCCCCAAACTCTAGGGGAGTTCAACATTAATATCTGCAACTGAATTACATGACTTGGGCTCATCTAAAACAGCACAATGACAGGACTCCTATTTCATTCTCCCCTTTGAGACCTGTTTACCAAGCTTTCATTTCTCCTGTAACATTTCTTTCAACTTTTACATTTCAAATAGCAGTAGAACTCACTGCATGCAAGCAATACTGAGGTCTAGACTATGGCATATAGACTGTGTTGCCTTTAAACAGACAATGCCTATAGTGTCTACCAGTATGATTAAGAAAAAACTGTTTCACATCTCATTTGCAGCATAAATATGGTGAATTGTTTGTTGAGGTGGATGAGCAGCCTGCGGGTATTTTGCTTTGTCAGTTTACGTAGATGGTTTAGGGAACTGCACCAATATAGGCTCTCCTCATCTTAATACATTGTACAGAACAGTGTTCTTCCAACAAAAGAAAATCCTCTCCCCTCTTCCTTCCCTTATAAGGAAACCAAAGAGAGGCAAAGATGATCTGGATATCAGGCAGTCTTCCTGGGTTAACCCTTTGAGCTTGATTTAAAATGACGTCTACCTCCAGCCCCTCCTCTAGGGGCATATTGCTTTGAGGCTGGGTCATGCAGCTTTGGGAGTGGTGAGGCCTGCCACTGACTCCCTCTCAGCGAGCCTGTCTCTGCTGCCTGAGGCAGGACAGCCCTCTTCTTCTTCACAAGCCCTTCTTGTAGCTGGATTTCCCTTTTAAGCTCCCCCCACCCCTCCAGGTGAAACAAGACTTGCAGGTGCACTCATTGGTGTTGAACAGGCTCACAGGGGCTCCTTATTCACCTCTGCACCAGAGCCCTTTCTTAAAGTGGGAGGCTTCTGTCTGTTCCTGCAGATGCTTAATGAAGTTCAGGGGAAAGGAACATAAGTGTCAAATTCTGTACATCTGCAAGACTCCCATTTAAGCCATAAGAGTATTTTTAATTCATAGGAACTGCAAATAAATTGTTGTAAACTGATACAGTGGATCATCTGGTTCGGTAACCAAAAAAGCAATGTAAAGAGTTCGTGCTGGAGGCTTGAGAGTGCATAAATTACAAATAAGAAAATCAAAAGGAAATGGTTCTGTGGAACCAGAAACAAGGTACTGCCAATAGCATGGCCATCAGTGATTATAGAGCTCTCCTTTCTCAAAGGCCTCTACCCTCCATCCCTACTAAATAGCTGTTTTTACAGTTTCTTCCTGCCATCTGAGAGCCCCACTGAACTCCGAGTCCGCAGCTTTACCTCATTACTTCCCCTTAGCTCTTAGTATGAGATCTGAGCAGGGATTTAACTCCTTCCTTACTGGAAATCAGGTAGAGTTCCTGCTCCCAATCACTATAGTGAAACATTTTGCAACTATAATAGTGTATCCTGTTGAACCTACCCTACAATTGTAAACAGGGAACTCAATACTGCTGATAGAATCAGTCAGTAACTGAAAAGTTATTGAAGCAGATAGAACTCTGCTAATAAAATAATGGAGAACCTGGTGCTGTGTGTGGATTTCCTTTCCTTCCAGCAAGAATGAAAGAAGCATGTATAAAGTAGCACAAATCATTATTACTTCCTCTGATATTCATTGTAATAACATGAATTGTGGTGCCTACTTTTGGTATTTATGTAGGCACAACCACATCTCAATGGGATATTCATTCAGAATTAGATATAATTGATATCCACCTTGTATAAGTATTTTTCTCTTAAAGATTTAGGGCCCAATCCACAGCTGGGGTAAATAAATATAGTTCTGTTGATTTCAATGGAGCTATGTCAATTTACACCAGTTAAGGATCTCATATTTAAAACCTGAGGTTTTAAAAGCATTAAAATCAATTTCAGCTTCTCTGGTAGATCGTTGAATATGTTTTGATATTTTCCTCTAACATCTGCTTCTTTATCATCACATTACTGCATTTGATTATTACTTAAAGGAAGAACTGTAAAAAAAAGTTGTGGAAGTTATATTTTTAAAACCACTTCTGAAATTGGTTTTCAGTGTCACTAGCTTTAAAGCAGCAATTTATTTTGCTTAATCACTCCTGAGTTAACTGAAATCTCTTTTTAAAAATATCAGTGATTGATAGTCTCTTTTAATTGCTAGTCAGGGTAAACTTCAATCATGTGCAAAAGCAATTTCCTTATGAAAGTATTGTTTTCTTAAATTCAAAGTGATCTGTGACATTTACACAATATATGTACAACATGCTAGAATATTTTGTGCCTTGTTTACGTGACAGATAATTTGAGCCAAGTCGAAGTAGGATTTAAGCCACCTTTAAGTTTTCTATAAATGTGGTTTGAAAGAAGAAATGCTAATCAAAGGGAATTGGGGGAGGAAAGCTGCCTAAGATCCGCCTCCTAGAGTTGCCTTCAATTTTTTTTCATAATGGGGCTGTTATTTACAACAATCCCCATCCCCATTTGATTTGGGCCACAAAATTGCACAGATCTCAAGATACTCCTTCAAGTCACAGGGTTCTGTGCTCAGTACTGTAACCAGGGCTTTCTGTTATTGCTCCTAGCAATACATCTACCCATCTGTTGCCAGCATCTCTTCAGCTAGTAGCTTCCAAAGGGACACCACTCAAAGGGGGCGGTGTTCCCCAACATAGGGAAAGGTCCACAAAAAAGTAATATAGATTTATCTATAGAAACATTTTAGGAGATTTATCATGACAGAAGAATGATGTATACATATATACACACTTCTTGCCCCGTCTGCAGTCTTCCCCCATGTATGATGTATGTCTCTTGGGACTGGGCCTCAGAAGCAACTGATAACTCCCACTTCCTTGGGAGAAATGCAAGATCCATGGTTGGAGGCCTATAGATCTAAAGGCAATGAATGGGCCCCCAAATTTAAGCAGCACATGGCTGTGAAGACTCCATAGAAAAGTACACAATTTATGTTGGAGTATTCAGGGAACCAACACAATGTGTTTTGTCTAAAAGAGATAGAAAGTACATAGAATCCTAGCTATAGCAAAAGATAGTTTAGGGAGTCTCACAGATTTGAATCAAATGATCCATGTTTTCAGTCTAAAAGAGCATTAACTATGCCCAAGAACTGAAACAGAGCGAGAGGATATTCTGGAATGGTATCAGAAAAGTCTTTTTCCTTCTCAAAGTCAAATTACCTCTACGTTTTCTCCTGCCATTTTGTGCCCACAATTATTATGTACGTGCAAAAACTAGAACTTGTATGGGGCAATCCAGCAGTTATGGTTCTAGCTACATAATTTGCAGATGCATATTTGGAATCTTCTATACACAAATGTGTTTCTTCTCTAGATTAGACCCAAGAATATAAAAACAAAACAAAGGGTTTATCAAAACAAAAATATAAATAGGAGCAAGTTTGCAACCATGTTCAATTTTGTTTCAACTATCAGAATTCACGGATGAGAAGGACTTGATTAAAAGATTCCAGTTTGGGTTAAACAGTTTTCAGCGCTTTACTTCAGCATAACACTACAGAAATGAATGGCATTCATAACTCGCTAAGGCATTTCTATGGCAGCCATCACTATTGTATGTGTCATAATCCTTTGTGCTCATCTTGAATGGAGTTGTTATATGGTTAAGCAAAAATATATCAGTAGTTAGATGTTCAGCTTGGATAAGAATCCAGATATTAGGATTCTTGAAAGCTTTGAAACTCTCTGATCAGAAAATGAAATTTAAAAAAAGGAAAAGAAAAGAAATAAACAAACCGGGGGAATAATTCAGTCTTTATATGCCTAGCATAGATTTTTTTCCTCTGCCTTGCAATCTTTTTAAAAGAGAAATTATAGAAACATCCTTTAAAGGCTCCTTCAAAAAGAAGGGGGGAAAAACACTAAGGAGCAATATGAATTGATCCCAACTCAGTACATTTGAAATGTACAGTTTCTATTTGTTTTGTGAAAAACCCTTTTCCCCAAAACTTGAAAGAGAGACAAGGCCCTCAGATAATCTGTGCTATGTGTCACTATCACTAATATTTTTGTGAACTGACTTGCATAGCAGTTTTTTCACTTATATGGGTAATAGGTACAAGATTCTTACAGGCTTCACTGTGGCAAGATGAAAAATATTCTTTTGAGAGCTTTTCTTTTGCAACTCCAGAAAAGATTGTGCTGAGACACTCTCAAAAATGAAACTGAGCTTATGGCTAGTTTAGGCACACCAGGTAAAATTTTCAGAAGCACTTAGCTGATTTAGGAGTCTAAGTCTCAGTGAAATATACTTTTGAAAATAGAACTTTTACCTAATGTGCATTTTGAAATACGAAAGTAATTTTAAATAGGGCTGTCAAGTGATTTAAAAAAATAATCACGATTAATCGCACTGTTAAACAATAACAGAATGTCATTTATTTAAATAGTTTTGGATATTTTCTACATTTTCTAATACATGTATTTCAATTACAACACAGAATACAAAGTGTACAGTGCTCACTTTATATTTATTTTTTATTAAAAATATTTGCACTGTAAAAAAACAAAAGTAATAGTATTTTTCAATTCACCTTATACAAGTATTGTAGTGCAATCTCTTTATTATGAAAGTTGCACTTACAAATGCAGAATTATGTAAAAAATATGCATTCAAAAATAAAACAATGTAAAACTTTAGAGCCTACAAGTCCTTTCAGCCCTACTTCTTGTTCAGCCAATCGCTCAGCCAAACAAGTTTGTTTACATTTGCAGGAGATAATGCTGCCCACTTCTTGTTTACAATATCATCTGAAAGTGAGAACAGGCATTCACATGGCACTGTTGTAGCTGGCATCACAAGATATTTATGTGCCAGATGCTCTAAAGATTCATATGTCCCTTCATGCTTCATCCACCAGTCCAGAGGACATGTGTCCATGCTAATAACGGGTTCTGCTCGAAAACCATACAAAGCAATGCGGACTGACACATGGTCATTTTCATCATCTGAGTCAGATGCCACCAGCAGAAGGTTGATTTTTTTTTTGGGTGGTGGTGGTTCGGGTTCTGTAGTTTCTGCATCTGAATGTTGCTCTTTAAAGACTTCTGAAAGCATGCTCCACACCTTGTCCCTCTCAGATTTTGGAAGGCATTTCAGATTCTTAAACTTTGGGTCGAGTGCTGTAACTATCTTTAGAAATCTCACATTGGTACCTTCTTTGCGTTTTGTCAACTCTGCAGTGAAAGTGTTCTTAAAATGAACAACATGTGCTGGGTCATCATCTGAGACTGCTATAATATGAACTATATGGCAGAATGCAGGTAAAATAGAGCAGGAGACATACAGTTCTCCCCCAAGGAGTTCAGCCACAAATTTAATTAATGCATTATTTTTTTTTAATGAGCATCATCAGCATGGAAGCATGTCCTATGGAATGGTGGCCAAACCATGAAGGGGCATATCTGGCACATAAATACCTTATAATGCTGGCTACAAATGTGCCATGCGAATGCCTGTTCTCACTTTCAGGTGACATTGTAAATAAGACGCAGGCAGCATTATCTCCCATAAATATAAACACAATTGTTTGTCTTAGTAATTGGCTGAATGAGAAGTAGGACTGAGTGGACTTGTAGGCTCTAAAGTTTTACATTGTTTTGGTTTTGAGTGCAGTTATTGTAACAAAAAAAATCTACATTTGTAAATTGCACTTTCACCATAAAGAGATTACACTATGGTACTTGTTTGAGGTCAATTGAAAAAATACTATTTCTTTTGTTTGCCATTTTTACAGTGCAAATATTTGTAATAAAAATAGCAATATAAATTGAGCACTGTCTACTTTGTATACTGTGTTATAATTGAAATCAATATATTTGAAAAATGTAGAAAAACATCCCAAAATATTTAATAAATTTCAATAGGCATTCTATTTTTTAACAGTGCGATTAAATCTGTGATTAATCACGATTAATTTTTTTAGTTAATTGTGTGAGTTAACTGCGATTAATCGACAGCCCTAATTTTAAATTATAACACACACAGACATGCAAGTATAAAGGAATTTGTAAACAATATTCCTTATATACCATAGCCTTGGGTCAGTAATTTACACACATCGGTGATATTCACCCTTACACACACAAAGGCTGCACAATCATACCAAATACCAATTCACTCTTTAAGGTAGCTATTTAGCATATAACTCAATTGCTGGCCCTTTGTGCAGGGGTGATTTTTACGCATCCTGTTTAAGGATGGGGAAAAATGTTTTTTGTTTGTTTGTTTGTTTTTTTAAAGCTAGTCCAAATCTTTGTTCAAAACTCAAACTAAGCTGTTTTGTTCTTTGTTATCCTCCTCTCCCAACCACCATTTTTGCTGTCTTCTGCCTTTCCTGTTTTCAAATTAGCCTTGAAGGGAAGGTACGTACCACAATGCAACATTATAAGAGAGAGGATCCTTATGAGACAGAATTTATGTCCCAAGTAAACTTTTTGTGAGAGAGCATGAACTCATGAGATTAGCAGCCTGATTAGCAGAGCAAAGATAGCTTTTGAATAAGCAGCCCAACTGAATCAAATTCCTGTACATTTTTGGGTTCACCCATCACTAACTAAGCCCGATACATAGGGCGCCACTCAGCCCTGATGTAATTGCACCCCGATTGAAGTCTAAAGCAATGGAGGATTTCTTTTTTCCCCCAGGTCTGCAAAACATTTTGCCACCAATCACCTGATCAAAATGTCTAACACCTGTCCAAGCTTCCCCTTCCCTCCCCAACATTAGCAGAATCTTGTCGACCACAATCACTCCCTTTTCTGTGTTCATATGAATGAACATCACAGATTGTGTTTTTATTAATAAATATTGTAACCAGCATCCCTGAGAACTGAAGATGTCAGTTTTCAAGCCCAGTTCTTGTCCAGTTTACAGTTTTTTGCTGGTTATTCTAAGTCCCAGCAGCATGGCTATCTGAAGGAGCCACCAACAAGCTGTTCTGGTAAAACCGTCTACAGACTGGATGAGCCCAGGGAAAACTCCCAGGCTTGTCATACAATAGCAATGCCATTATGCCCTCCATGATACCTTCTGGGGAGCATCCCATTCCAACCATCCCTCCCCTAACAAAGTCAAGTCTATGTGCTGCCAGAAGCTGGGAGCTACCACCAGTGGCAAGTCTATAGCCAGCTCAGCTGTATTGCCATCATGTGAGATAGCTACTGACCAAGTCTCCAGGCTATGTCCACACTTCTGCTCACCCACTCTATGAGGCAGGGAAGTTTTATTAGCTCTTACTTACAAATCAGGAAACTGATGGCAATGTCTTTTTCTGGTCCCCAAAGCCCAGTCCAGGCTGGGTGGTTGTGAGGGGACTTAATTTTAGGAAAGATCAATGACAATTTTTCAACCCTAGTGATCAGTTTACATGGATTTATACTTCAGGGATATCTTTACATGGAAAAAGGCTAGATGTTAGCTGTTTTAAAATGAATATAGGGAATCTCTGGCACATTTTTAGGTCCCCCAAGCTAGGGTTGTGGAATCTATGTTTGTGGGCTTGAATGGCTCTGGTCAATAAAAGTCACACATGCTTGCATCAGGATCAGATTTTCCCCCTCCCCCATTTAATATGTACATAATTAAGTGTTACAGAATGGTCTGTTTACACAGAGGTCTTCCATTCACCTCAACAGGCAAAAAAGCACTTTGGATCCTGCACTAGGACAGATATATAAAGCCATTTTAACTCCTCTTCACTCTATACACCAATTAAATCTGCCAAAATATACTTTCCTAAAGTGCTTGAGACAATGCAAAGCTGAAAACATTTGGAAATGCAAGACTGAATTTAGGGGCCGTTCACCTGCTGGATTTCAAAGCTGCTGCAGAGCAAAGTGTTTTATCTCAGATCTCAAGCCAGGATCAACCAACATTTTACTGTTACAAAATTACAACTTCTAATATTTCTTGTTGCCTTGGTTGGTTTTCTGATCAGGAGTGACCAATTTATTTTTTTTAAAACATAATCCAAAAGAAAATGGCTTATTTGGAACAGAGGGGTTGCAGAGAGAGACACTGGGACATGTTGGTTTGCTCCAGAAAGCAAATCAAATTTATATTTTAACTAGACTTTTCTGCTGCAGTTCTCCCCCCCCCCCCCCCCCGCATCACATCAAAATATAATTCCGTTAAGGCATGAAAGCAATGTCAGCTAGGGTATTTTATTATTCAAAGGAGAAACTTTTCATTTTAGCAGCAGAGAGAATTCAGAGCCTGGAATGGAGTCTATGGAATTGTATCACTCCTGGAGAAAGTCAGTGCATCTTAATGAGTTCTTCAGGCTGCCTGTGACTTGATAAATATAAGTTTAGTACTGGCTACAGTAAGCCAACGACTGCATTGCATAAACATGATTTATGAAAGGATATTTTAGTTAAATAAACCAGTGCTATGCCAGACTGAATATCCATCATATACAAATGGCAAAAGGGAAATCGTCAGTGTCTGCTGGAAGGAGCACACCGAGTGCAGGAAGATGGGTAAGAAAAATGGAGTACTTGTTACTAGTTCTGGCTGAACATGTTGGATAGTGGCAGGTTTGAAGAGAGGATCTTTCATTGGGTGATGTAGAGGGAACAATGGTTTTCTGGAGGGAATGAAGGATCTGTGAGAAGGTTGGAGCATGGCAGAAAGAGGAAGAGGGGATTGGTGGGACAACTTAGCTTACCTTCTTCCCCAAAAGATGGAAGATGAGGAAAGCAGCTTGCTGGTGGCCTGTAAAGTGCCCAGGAGGGGCAGGAGGTAAGTGGCCAGCCAACAGCCCAATGGTATTAACCAGTGGTCCTCACCTGAAGATGTATCCTGTTCTGTTATTTGGTGTGAGAACTTGCCATAGGAAGAAAGCCAAACTTACTCCATCTTCTCCCATGACACAGCCCAGATTTTTAGAAGATTTGCAAACTTCAGTTAACTGGAGTTCAATTTCAGATTGATAGTAAAACCCCAAACAAGGTTACAGCAAGCTTTAGCTTTTGTTACTAAATCTTTGCAGAGCTCTCCCTATATTCTGTTTGTAGCAATCAACTGTAGCTTTTATAGGATGTTTGAATTGTATTGATAGAATGAATCAGCACAAGGCTGAGGCAGAGTGAAATTCACATAAGTTGATTGATGACTCAGCCCTTGAACACCAGAAGCTGCTAATAAAAAAATCACATTAATGGGTTCATAGAGTATTTCTTGCAATACGATTGCATACATATCTGACTAGAAACATCACACAGAGTTGAGGATGGTGGTACCAGATGAGTGATGCTTTCGCACAAGTTGAATACAATGGACACATGGACACAGCTCTAAGACAAAATAGAGGCCATGTCACTATCACTGCTCTGCAATCACAGAACAAACACCTGTCAAAAGGTTCGGTTATATTAATACACTTTGAAACCTTATTTTTCCAATGAGTTTACAATTTAGGTGACAACATGCTTTGCTTTTCTATAGTTTTTAAGTTCAATTACTTCCAATTATTGTTGGCTTACTGTGTTCAGTACTAAATTCTATTGATATTGAACCTTATCTCTCTTAACTTTAAACGTAATACCTTAATACACAAACATTTTTTTCACAATTCTAGTGTCTTCACTTTATACTGCGCTTTAAAATTTATCCATTATCAACAAGAGAGTTTTTATTCTAAAGTATCTGTCCAACAAACCTAGTACAGCCTAAAGCCAACGACCTGTTTGAGAAAATCTTCAAAAGGGAAACATGTTTTCCTTTAAGTGTATGCTTCTGTGATTTTCTAGATTTTGTTTGCTAAGTATTATTGTTAAATAGCCTACCAAAACATAAATCTAGGGCTCAATCATGAATGGCACCAGATTTGCAGGAGAGACACCCAGCTGTTGCGTGGATCGTGCACCTTTCTAAAGAATTCAGCACACTTGAAACAGTCAGAACTTGCCCACTGAATTGAAAGGGTTTGTTTTATCTAATGGCCAGATAATATCTGGAGATGGTGGAGGGAAGGGTATGAGGAGTCACAAAGAACTTTCTTCCTCTTTTTATTTCTTTCTCACATGAGGGCCAGAAACAATAGCCTCTGTGTAGCTGATGAAGAACAAGAACTGCTCCTTTCTAGTGCTCCCAGAGGCACAAAGCATCTTAAATGGGGGGTGGAGGAGAGGAGACTATTGTCCAACCCCTTTCACACAGTGTGGGGGAGCTGGTTAGCCACACTAGAGAAAGCAGTCTGTACTATCCAGACATGGAGCCACATGTGCAATGAGTCTTTGCCTGCTGTGCTGGTATGGCTTCTACTAACCCCAACAGCAAAACCAAACTACCAAATCAAGACTGGGTGCCTTTTTTGGAAGATGTGCTTACTTAGCTCAGGAGAAACTAGATGAAATTCTATGGCTTTTCGGAGTATGTGATCTAATGGTGCCTTCTGGCCTAAAACAAAAACAACAAAAAAACTATTATTATATAAACTAGATCTGTTTTAAACATTTTCACAATTTTTGGCCTTTTATAAACTGGAATTTTAATAAAAATATGTTTTCAACATTTTCTTTTTCTCCCCCTTGTTTCCCCCCCCCCCCCCCCCCCCCCCCCCCCCCCCCCCCCCCCCCCCCCCCCCCCCCGCGCGGAGCGCCGCACTGCCGAAACCCCCCAGCACCGCACCGCCAAACCCCCCCAGACACCCGCGCCGCCGAACATGCCAGCCCCCCGCGGAGCGCCGCCGAACCGCCCAGCCCCCCGCGGAGTGCCGCCGAACCACCCCCCCACCGCGGAGAGCCGCGGAGCCGAACCCTCCAGCCGCCACACACACCTCCCGCCGAGCGCCGCTAAACACCGCCACCGCCGAGCCGCGCTGCCGAACACACACCCCCACGGAGTGCCACGCCGCGCCACGCCGCCACCCCCGCCCCCGGAGCGCCGCTGCCGAATCCCCGCCCCCCAGCTGCCAAAACAAAAACAACCCACCCCACCCCCAGCGCCGCCCGACCAACCCCTCCCCCCCAAAAAAAACAAAAAACCCTGAGCGCCCCCCGCCACCCCAAGATTGGCCGCCCCTTACCAGGTGCAGCCCCAAGCATGTGCTTGGTCAGCTGGTGCCTGGAGCCGGCCCTGCCCCCCCCCACACACACACTTCCTTCTTCTGTATCTTAGACATTTTTTTATTGCATTTTTCCTTCCCATCTCCATTTTTTATTTTATTTCCTATTTTTAAGGGCAAGATGTTCCATGGTATGTGAGAATGTTGTGGGAAGTAACTACAAGAAAAAATAAATCAAAGAAAATTTGATCAAAATGTTCCTGAAAAATACTGCAAAAATGAAAAATTGTTCCTTTCTTAAACATGTGGAAGGAAAATGACTTGAAAGTTTCAAAAGTTGGGGTAATGGGAATTCCACTATACACACTGCTCTGTTTCCTTACATTTTTCAGCCAGCTCTATCCCAGCATAGGCAAGTGTGAAAAATAAAAAAACCCTGCTTCCTAAGTTAAATAAAGAAAACAAAAAGTTATAACAAAATAATAATACAGTTACCAGTATTTAAATAGTTCAGTCCAAACCTTACCATGTCATTCAGGGTGTAGGGCTATGAAGGAACCTTTGTAAAATGAAGTTAGGCACATCCTGAATTGGTGAGTAAGGATTTAGGAATAGTGGTTGTTTATTATTGATATTCATCCATTCCCTGGTGAGAGAGTTAGTTTTGTTTTCATCAGTAAGACGGGAACTGCTGTTTTAATTAAAATAATTTGTTTGATAGGGCAGGCAGCATTGAGACTGTTAGAATCAAAATTACCTTTTGCTACATTTAATTTTTGGGTCATGGGTCTAAGTATTTTGGAAAGTCCAATTTTACAGGAAATTAAACAGTTAAAGGAATCGGACTGCAAGCCCTTTATTATTTCTGCAGTAACAGACCTTGATGGTTTTGTTTCAGGGTTCTCTAAAGGGGGCTTTCCAAAGAGATGGGCGAGACAGAATTTCCACTTCTCCCAATCTTTCAATTTTTCCCTTTTAAGTGCCAGGGACTAGTTATTCTACCTTGACCTCACTCTGTTTTTTTGAACTAGTCTCAGAACTGGTGTAAATTGATGTAGCTCTACTGATGCAGCTCCACTAAAATCAGAGCTATACTAGATCTGAGGATCTGGTCCCCTGTGTGTACACATGCACAGACATGTATACTAAATCAAAGCATAGCTGACAACACACGCTCAGCACACAGGCAGTGACAAAAGTTTCAACAAGACAGATCCATACAACAATTCTACTCACTCCAGCAGATGCTTCCTCAATTGTCTTTGTTAATTAAATTTTGGGTGTGAGAGTCTCCTTTAGTTCAACAGCTTCAAGCCCAATTCATGGGTGTGTGTAGCCTTAGTAGTGACTGACAGAAACACTTAATATTATTACTGAATTCACTATCCAGTCACAGCATTAATTGGAATAGATAACATCTAAAAATGATTTGATGCTGATCCTGCTGATGCTGAAGTCAATGGCAATAAATTCATTAACACTGATGGTGAAGGACTGGGGCCTTAGCTAATGAAAGGAACAATGAATGGTTGCAGTGAAAGGAAAATTTCTCTGCACAAATTTTGCTAATGAATTCAATGGGAGCAAAATTGGGTCTTAATGAGGGCCACAAAAAAAGTTACTCAGTTTTGGCTTTGCTGCCCCTACCCTCCCTCCCCATCATGATGGAGGGACTGATGGAGCCAAACCTGAGCAGCGCTGAGACCCCCACGCATTAGGTCACAAGGCCACTCACTCAGTTTTGGCCCTGCTACCCTCCCCCACCCCATTATGAGGCAGAGCTCATGGGGCCAAACTTGATTGGCAATGAGGTGGCCAGCGCTGCTCTTCCTCACCACTGCTAATGACATGTACAATGCATGATCTGTGTATGGCTGCAGTTAACACTGGTTAGAGTTATAGATTTGGCCTATATCATTGGCTCATACATATAAACACGCTCAGACCCCAGTTATTACCGAATCATTAACCTTCCAACCCTACTAAAACAAATGTGCCATATAGAAAACAAAACAAAAAAAGAAGTGACCAGAAAGTAAAATGCTCATAAAGAAAAAACCTTTATCATATAAAAGAGCCGTTTCAACAAATATAGGATTGCTTCTTGCCAAACTTCAATTCTTGACCCTCAATATAATCCATAAACAATTCCATATCTCCAAATAAATCACCCATAGCCTGTATATTTGATAAAATGTTCATTCCAGAGATGCAATCTGAGACGGGATAGTCATCTAGTCTGCCTTTTTGGGGGGAACATCTGTGCAGTTTTTCAAGATTACTTTCTATGCCAAGAGTAATCCAGTCTGCTTCCTAGTTGCCTTCTTTGATAAAGTGCTCTTGCAATCAAAAGCATCATTTAAAATACATACAGCAGTGTTAGCTATGAAATCCACATACAGAATAATTCTTACCTTCTCTATCACCTTTCCCACACACACACACAAATACGTAGCTATGATGTAAAGCCCCAAAGCAACATGGATAGTCTTTTATGTGGTTTCAACACGGTCAGCAGAAGTTTTGGAGCTTTGAAACCATTTATGTTTTTTTTCTTTCTTTAGCGTTCAGAATAAATTATAGAATATTTTAAGTCGCTGATTTTACATTTATTTCATAATTATGAAACCAAATCTTTTCTCATTAACTTTCCATGGAAAATGTATCTACTCATCTTCCATGAGCACAGTAGTTCTGTCAATTATATTCTTGATGAACACCAATTCTGATTTCTCTCAGGACTTGTCCACACTACCGCTTAAGTTGATGAAAAACTAACCTCCCCCCGCCCGAACAATGTAAGTTACATCGATTTAAAGACAATCTCCTGCCGACACAGCTTCCGCCTCTCATTGCGGTACAGTAATTACATCGACAGGAGACTGCTCTCCCATCAATGGAATGCGTCTTCACCAGATGTACTGCAACGGTGCCGATTTAGAGGAGTAGTGAAGACAATTCCTTAGTGTCTGAGCCAGTGCCAAAGGGAATGTCTGTCCTGTAGTGCTCTCTACTGGTCAGGGGTGGCTCTGCAGCACCCTACCTCAGTTTCATCTTCTGTTTGGGGCCCCTTAAAAAGTTTACTCATTCCAGATATTCACACATTTCCCTTGTAAGACCCAAGTTATAAAGTCCTGCACAGTCTTTTAAAATAGACCTCAAACCTACTGTCTTCAGAATAGTTTCAAACTGTGTTGACCCCTCCTCCCTGAGTGTCTATCTTCTCTTCAGAGTTCAAACACTCTTATGCTCCAGTTCCAGGCTGGGCATAGCCCCTCCTCCCTGAGTGTCCAGCTTTCTGTTCTCTCAGCACTTCTTGCCTGGGATTTGACCTTCTCCACAAGCCACATTTCCCACTGGTGTATGCCCCCCGCAAGAGCCTTCTTACTTTCTGCATGTCTGTAGGCATCTGCCAACACTCCCTTCCTGCTGTCTCTCCCTTTATAAGGCCCAAGTGCCGTCCCTTAAGACAACTTGTGCAGCAAGTAATCTGTCACAGGTACACTGAACCTTGCTGTCTCTCAAAAAGGCCAGTCACCCTGCACAGCTAGATTACAATGAGAGGATTTCTATAAGGGCTTATTTAGTCATTCTTTCATATGTAATAACACTAACATAGTACAGACCGAGCTACACAGACTTTGATAAGTCTGAAAAAAGCTAGATATTTCACATAAATGTGTCAGAAAGGTGTAAAAGGCCCTTTTGTACCCAAATGGAACAATACACCTTGAAACTCCCCCCCTGTTTATTTTAGTTATTCCTAACGTACACTTGTAAACCCCAATCCTATATGCTACTCTTTGGGGACAGACCTCTGCAACCACACAGAGCCACAATGAAGTCAGTGGACCATAGTGCAGGTGTAGGGATATACTCGCATATATGGACTTGTATGAACTTGCAGGATCAGGCCCTCAGATTAAATTTATGATAGATACCACCACTCTGCATACTCTGCTACATACGCTGGCTGCTTGATAATAGAGATTTTTGCTCTTAAACATCTGTAAATGGTGGACTGACTCATCAGAAAAAGAGAGAGCTGTAGTTAGCAAAATTTCTTTCTCTGGGGTTAGTAAGTCTAATGAGAAAGTGAAGTAATTTAATATAATTAGAAAGTAAACAGAAGAACTCCCTGCCTAGTATTCAACTGTATCTTACAATATTGGCCTTTGGCCTCAGACCTACCACAGAAAATTTCAGCTCTCTGACCATATTTTGTTGTTGCCTTCAATGGAGACATGTTAAAGTAGGAAATACCAGACTGTAACTTGTGGCATTCTCTGAACCTAAATTTGTTGGAAAATTGTCTAAAAATCAAGACAGGCCAGACCATGGTAAAAGAACTTAAGAAGGAATAACAGATCCTGTGTCTTGCCAAGTTTACTGGGAAGTAAAATCCTTCCTGGATTAGCTAGAGGCCTCAGACACAATTTACAGCAAGTAGGATTCTGAACATCCTCCTCAGAAACCACCTTCTGGCTTATCAAGGTTAACTGCTATCAGGCTCCCCTAGGTGCCTTGATATAAACTTAGGGCTGAGCAAGACCTAGGGCTAAATTCACAAAGGTACTTGGGCACCTGAACACCAGATTTAGGCACATAAAATTCTGGGGTTTAGGTGCCTAAATCCCAATTTTCGGTTCCACTGCAATCCACAAAACTCCTGCCAAACCCTGTAGGTGCCTAAACTCACTCAGTGCCCACTTTTGTGAATCACATTCTAAGGCACCTATCTCCCCCACATTCACTGTATAGGGAGCCTATGCACCGAACTCAGCCTTTGGGAATCACAGTGTTGTTTCTGTGATTTTCTAGGTGCCTAAAAGTTAAGAGTTGTGATCCACAGTATCACAATTCCTAACTCCTTTTGTGACTCTAGTCCCTTTTGCCTGAGTTTCCATTGCCTTGCCCCTTGTGTTGTCATTCACACCTACACTAAATGTGCATAAAACACTGCTGTGAGAAGTAATAAAATAATTAAAATAAATAAAATCTACTGTGGTACAACTGACCACAAACATATGCAGTGGGCTGTTGTGATTAGCTTGTCTTGGTAGTTCCAAGCTCTGGAAAGAGGTCTCCTGTTCATTGAGCCTGTTCAGTTTCAAGATGAGAGATGCACTTCAGTCATCCCACTTAATTTTGGAGTTCTACAAGAGGGTTCCTATTTATCGTTATATTCATCATATGGGCCTGGTCTACTTCTCAGCACAATTCTTTATTTTAATTTATTTTTATTAAAAATCTTTGAGACTGTTGCATCTTATTTCAAAGCAAATGAAGCTTTGACACCCCTGGAAATGCAACTCTTTATCGCGGCAAGTCCTTACCTGGATTTGATTAGCATATACTTCCATGTTTTAAATGTAATATGCCTTTTGCAACTGTAACAGAACTTGAATTAATTTTAATACCATATGCCATTTCAGCATAAGTGGACAGTCTTTCATTTTCATTAAAGATTCAACATTTTACTTCCTATAGGCAACATCAAAAGAATCTAGCAATGGATGATATTTTATTCATACAAAATCTTGTATCAGGAATCAAGTCCATTTTGTTATCACTATCTCCACTGTGCTATTATGCAGAGTAAGTACTCTTGTCAAAAGGAGATACTGCCATTGGCCTTTTGGTTACACTAGTATTTAACATTATGATTTTGAAGGGTTCCCACAGGGCTGATAGACCCAGTTATATTTTTTATTAATAGAAATTGTTGCTTTTCAGGTGTCCATCTTATTGCTACTCTGACGATGCAATCAGTTTCCATCCGAACCACATGACCGATCCATCTCCAACGCCTCTTGGCAATGATGGTGCTCAAATCCTCTTGGCTGCACAGATCTTTGTTTGACATTGTTCTGGGCCAAAAGATACGGAGGATTTTTCTGAGGCAGGTTGTATGGAACAAAGACAGTTTGGACATGTCATACTTTCTCATTCCCCAGCATTCTGCACTATGAAGTAGTGTTGGAAGTACGCAGCTCTGATAAATCTTGAGTTTGGTTTTTGTGTTGTATTTTGATGATTTCCAGACTGTATTTAAGCTCCTGAAGGTGTTCCTGGCTTTACTGATTTTGTTCCGGATGTCCTGGCTTGTTTCACCATCCTGGCTGATGGTGCTGCTCAAGTATGTGAATGTTTTTACATTGGTGAGAACATAATCCTCTATCCATACTGGTGATGGTGAGGCAATATTAAAGGTCATGATATCTGTCTTATTGCAGTTGATTTTCAGTCCAATTTGCTGGGTGAATGCATTGAGTTGAGTTGTTTTTTCTTGAATATGGTGTTGTGTATATGATAGCAGAGCGACATCATCTGCGAAGTCCAGGTCTTCAAGGGATGAGAAGAGAGTCCATTTAATGCCTCTTGGCATGTCTTCTGTTGTATGCTGCATTATCCAGTCGATGGCAATACTGAAGAGGATTGCAGACATGACACACCCCTGACATACTTCTGTTTTGACTTCAAAACTGAGCTTGCTGTGATTAACACATTCAAGTTGAAATAGAAGCTTTTGAGGACGTTGATTACACAGAAAGGAATTCCATATGCCTGCAGAATGCACCATGGTTGGTCCTGTGAATGCTATCAAAAGCCTTCTCAAAGTCTATGAAATTTATGTAGATTTGCCGTTGCCATTCTAAGCACTGTTTTATTATGTTTCATAGAGTTAATGGTTAAGGAGAACAAATTATCACTTTCCTCTTTATAGCAACTTTTTACATACTTGAAGATTGTTATGCTCTCTCCTCGGACCTGTATTCTCTTATCCAGACTAAACAAACCCAATTGTTCCCCATCTTTCCTCATAGGGCACATTTTCTAGACCTTTAATCATTTTTGTTGCTCTCCTCTGTACTTTCTCCAATTTGTCCACATCTTTTATGATATGTGGTACTCAGAACTGGACACAGTACACCAGTGCTGAGTAGAGTAAAAGAATTATTTTTTGTGTCTTGCTTACAATACATCCTAGGATGATGTTTGCTCTTCCCCCCCCCGACCCCAACAGAGTTAAATTGTTAACTCATATTTAGTTTATTAACCACTATAACATCATTTCCCATTTTGTATTTTTGCCATTGATTATTCCTTCCTAACTGTAGTATTGTGCAGTTGTCCATATTGAAGTTCATCCTATTTAATTCAGACTATTTCTCCAGTTTCTCAAGATCGTTTTGGATTATTATCCTGTCCTCCAAAGGACACGCAATCCCTCCCAGCTTGAAATCATCTGCAAATTTTATAAGTATACTCTCTATGGCATTATCCAAATATTGTATGTAGATATTGAACAGATCCACACACAACATATCTGTGGGACCTCACACAATATGCCCTTCCAACTTCACTGTAAACCACTGAAAACTACTCTGAGTACAGTTTTCTAACCAGTTGTCTGTATGGGGAGATTTTGGCAAACCAGTAAAGTGCCTGAAACCACTATGGCTTATTGCTAAAAGCAGCCAAGTCAGCAGGCCGTAAAGTAGCCATGCAACAGGCTTAGCTTAACCAAGGCAGGAGGGGAGGGGGTTTTGGGTGCCACAGAAAGGGCAGCTTGACCCCGTGTCCTTCCTGATAAGAATTGTGTTGAAGTTGCTGATACATGCATTTTAGAAGAGCAGGATGTACCCTCAGGAATGTGTCTGTTAGGGCCTCAAGGCTGCAAACTCTGGGGAAAACCCACACCTGGTTACTCAATAATCAGTAGTAAACCTCTTGCTTGACCATTGAAACTGTTTGCGTAACAAGTTTTCTTTAAGGGACATGTCACTGTGTTACTAATGTATAAAATAAGGGGGGAAAGTTTGACGTAGTGGGACTCTTCGGACTGGACTCTCTCTCTGGATGCATCTTGTGTTCCCCACCAGCAGACGAGAACCACACTCAGATTTGATAATTATTGAGGGTTGGGGGTGTTTTACTAACCTGTTGCAGATGTGTGTAAGTGCTTGAGAAAGTTTAGCTTTAAGTGAAAGCACTCTTGTGTTGTCCTGTTTGTGCCAGCCATCTATCGGTCGGACGGCCGTCTCTCTCCTGCTTTATTTCCTGACACCACCTTGCACAGAGTAAAAGTTACCAAGAGCTTTGGGTTGAAAGAACCCCAGGTAACAGAATTTGGAGGCCCCAGCAAGGACTGGTAGAGAGGAAGGAGACGGATGGTACAAACAGTTTGTAGTTTGTCTGTTGCAATAGGAAGGGTGGGGTCGCTCCCTACAAGTTCCCATGTTGCAGTTCATGAATTAATTTACGGATACATTCCATTACTGGGACTCAGAACTCAGGCTGACTGACTGCTCGAGTGGAGAAATTATGTCCAGAGACAGGGAACCAACTCCAGGATACAGCCCCAAAGATCAGAGTGGCCAGACCTTAATACTTTGCCAATGACACTGTGCAGAAACTGGAGTCCCCAGATGGACCTGATTCTGACTGGCCATCAAGAAAAGTTCATCTGTTTTATTGGGAGTGGTGAGCACTGTATGTGTAGTGTGTGCAGTCTGTTTTTGGTGATTGTTAACAAATAGAAGTTATGTAGTATATTACTATGTAAGGCTCTTTCACTGGTAAAAGACCCCGTAAACCTGCAAAAGATTAAGTCCCGAGTCCACTGGGAAAGGGAGTTTGCTCTGAGTCCACAGGGAATGGGTATTTGCCTGGAGCCCACGGAAGGGTAAAGTTAGGTGCTTTTCGCCTGGAGCCCTAGGAACTGGAAAAGGGTGGTGCCCTTGAATGTGTGAGTAACAGAGAATTTTGTATGGGTAACAAATTTGGTGGAGAGAATGCAAGCAGCCTAACGTCTTTTGGACTGAACTGATAGAGTCTAACACAGTAAACAATAGCAAAGTACCTGTGCCTTCCGTCAGAAAGGGTCGCTACCTTTCTGGCAGAATGACCACCCCATAGCAACAAGAGAAAGAGGGAACAAAGAAAAGGGACCAGGAGGGGTGGGGGCTAGTTGAGGAGCCCACCCTCCTTGCTAAATGGTTAGCGGGACAAAGCCTGTGCCCATGGGAAGGGGCAGTTCAGTGAGGAAAGCAGGATAAGGCCCAGAGATTGGAAAACAGGTTGGGAACCCTAAGGGGCATAGTGGGAGGAGTAAGGAAGGAGTAAGTAAGTATAGGCATGGGGAATTCAGATCCCTGGGACAATACTTGGAATGGTAAAATCTGAGTTGATGAAGGTGTCATTTTGGGAGATAAGCAAGTGATTTAAGGAAAGAGAGTGAGAAGTTAACTCTGCAGAGGTTGGAGGGAATTAAGCAGTTGAACCTTGTAAAAATGTTAACAGAAAAAGTGTTATAGAAAAAGAATTCTTGGTTTCTTTGCAGCCATTCTGAAGGAAAAATGGACCCTTTTCCAAAGGAATGTTTGTAAATAAGCCAGGCAAAAAGACAATCTGCTTTGAATCATTTGACTGAACAATTTAGTCAAATTATCTAAAAGAACATAAGCGGTTTCTATTGGAACTTAACTGACCCCAAATGTATGCAAATATAATTTATGTACAGCTGTGTAAAAATTAAAGCAGTGTAAGGGATGTTAAGCAGAAGAGTATGTATGTATCTGTGTGTGGGGGTATAAATATATTGTGTAAATATGTGGAGTGTTTAGGACCTAAACCAACACTCCTGGCTTGTAAAAAAACTCTGTTTTGTAGGTTTAAGAGAAATAGTTTTTTGTTTTGGTTTGGTTTTAAATAACACCACTAAAAATCCATTTGAATCTTTCATTCAAAGGTGCAAAACTGACAGACACTTTTTGCCAGACACAGGTAACTAGTGTCTTTTGGCTTTGGTATTTAGCATTTAACCCTTAAGGTACGCCAATGCTTTATAAAGTTCAATATCTTTTTAAAGACCAAAGTTGTGGCTGCAACAGGGCAGTCAAACTCAGGAGAATAAGGAAGAAAAGACAGTGCCCTTCTGGAGCAACAGCAGGGGTGAGGTGCACACATACACACAAAAAAGAAGAAGAAGCAACATTAGAAACACTGAGCCTTAAGGTGGCTCTGAGTAATCAGACTGTCACTTTGATGAAGGTACATGAAAACTCTGTGAGCACAAAAAAAACAGTTACACCTTATGTAAAAATTGATATGGCTAATATAATGTTATAGAAGTTAAACTATGGAAGGAATATGCATTTTTCCCAGGACATGTGCAGTGTATATTGTAGAAGGGGTAAAAGAAATGCAAACAAAACATGCAACTTAAGTAAAATCCTATTAGGTCTCTAAAGGGAGCCACAATAGATTGTGTTTTCTTTTTCAGATCGCTGTGTGTTTTTGAAGCAGGAGCTGAAAGTGAAAAGAAATCAAAACTCAGGTAGAAGTTGATTGTGTCTCTTTTAAGACAGGGTCTCTGAGCTGCTGATGGCTTTGGATCCAAAAGCAAGCCAGAAAGCGTCTGTGTTAATGCAAATTATCTAACTGATAGAGGAAGGAGAGAACTGCCCATAAATGGCAGCACAAAGGAGCTGCAGATAATGAACATACCTGGTCAAAAAGGCTCAAATTATGACCCTCCAGACGAAGGTGGAAAAAGAAGTCAATCCTAAAAATAAGAGAGGGACAGGTTAACCCTAAGTAGGAAAAAATATACTTTTGTTGTGTGTATGCAGTGCTGAAATCTGAAGACAGGTACAAAAGGGGTCTGCTTATATGCATGACATCCCCACCTTTTAATTCACCAAAACCCCAAGGATATAATTAAATTAAAAAGCTTATGCAAAAGTTTCAAGAAAACACTGAACAAACTGGCCTCAAAAACAAATTGCCTAAATAAAAGGCATGGTATAACAAGATACTTTTAATAGATTTGATGTTAATATTAAACATTGGGATAAATTTAATGTTAATAAGTACCCCTGTAACAATGGCTGGTGTGTATGATTTTTGGAAAAAACCTTTAAGGTCATATGGTAATGGTGCTTCTCAGCTATTACCTGGGCATAAACTTAAAGCTTAGCACAACAGAAAAAACATTACAAACTTGGTCTGCCATATAAGAAGAAAAACTGAGGTCCACCACCTCATAAGTTTCATAACTGAACAGTGAGATAATTTCCCCTAAACCCTTAAAAGGTAGCAGCCATTGAAATCTGGCCTGCCTATAGAACAAAAACACAGGAAAGTATGGGGGTAATTCCTCTGTTTTAACTGCAATCAGCAAGGATATTTGTAAAAGGAAGGGATATTTTAAGCAATAATCTGCTACCCCAAAAGGAGTAGAAACATGTTCTTTTGTCTTTCAGAAAATCAGGAAAAGCTGGTACCAGCTGAAGAGCAACACAGAATACCATGGATCTACTGTCGCGACAAAGATTGTGTTTCGTGTTTTATGTTTTGTGTTTTGTCTTGTGTTTGTTTTGTTTCTAGTATTGTTGTGTATTGTGTTACAAAAAAAAGAAAATACTGCATTAGGCAGAAAAGGATTAACAAGCATTTTAACTGTATTTACAGAAACACCAGTCTGTTAACAGGGAAACATCCTTAGGTGGTAAAGGCACATTTAAAGACAAAATATGCATGAGACGCAAGGTTTATCTGTTGGTGGGAATAAAAGGATGGACATAAAAAATTTTTAAAGCACAAAGTGAAATTACCAAGGGAAAAAAGGGTATGTAAAAGCATTGGTTACTAAAATAATAAGACCTGCCAATTATTACTTCTTAGTCAATTTCCAGCATGCAAACCCAGCTGAATGTACCTGGGTGTTGTACAAAAGTGGATGTAAGGAAAGCAAAGCCATTGCAACACCTTCCCTGATTACTATAAGGGGCAGTACAGTAAAGGCCCAGTGAAGGTATAGCTGCCCTAATACTATCTCAATGTGAACTACTGAAGGTTATTGGATTTGCCTGGCAGCCAGGAGGGGTGGGTAGCCTAAAGAAAAGGCTCCCAAGAAATATATTGAACTGCTTTGGGTGGAACTGGATTAGAAGTTGGAGTGCTGGATGCTACATAGAGATATTGGCAAACAAACAAAGTTATGTTCATAAAGTAAATCATAATCCTTTTGAGAATAAAAGTTTGTCATATTATAGCAATCAGGGGATGTGATTTTGAATTTCATATACCTGAATTTGAATATAGTCAGTTAAAAGTGTCTTATACTTTGTATTCTATTGTAACACCTGTGCCCCTTGAAATGGATTTAACTGCTTTACAAACATTGCTTGTACACCCTGATTTACAGAACCAGCTATATACTGCAAAACAGGAAGGAAGCAGAGTCATGGTTAGAGTGCATCATAATGCCAATGAAATTAAACGGGTATTTGCAAGAACTGGCCAAGACCTGTCGCACCACTGGTGGGAAGCGTTATTGGGATGGTCCCCCACTGGCACAGGCATCCTGAATTTGGCCATGCACCCTATCATAGTAATCTTGGGATGCCAAATAGTAATGGTTTTTGGTACCAGCCTGATGACATGCTAGACCTGGTACAAAATCCAGCAATTGCAAGTCCCCCGACAGATGAGTCAGCGGATACTGCCACCGGCCCGGCACTCGTACCCCTGGGAAAGGAACATATCAAACTTCGCCCCTCCCTTAAATGGGAAAGGAGGCTAAAACGATGTTTGTCAATTGCTGTGCTGGTGTGCTAAGTATGGGATGCCAACAAGAAGATCATTTGCTCGGTCTTGGCTGAGAGCCTCGAGCTTTCATTGGATCTCAACTCAGGTGCATCCAGAAAAGGTGTGACAGCGATCACGTAAAGGCCCCTTTGTGTGAAAGGTGACCTTTAAGGAGGGGAACTGTACGGGGAGATTTTGGCAAACCTGTTTCCATTGAAGTCAATGGCAAAACTCCAAATAACTCCTATGGGAGGAGGATTGGGACCAAAATGCAGCTTGAGATGGTATTCTGCAAGCACTATGTTTTTATGCATGGTTCCTGTGCAGCCCACACTAATGCATTGGCTGCATTTAGGAGAAGAATAATTACATGTCTTCCTTTTCTCTACAAATGCAACACATTTTTAAAAAGATCCCATTCTGCCTCTCATCTCCACTACTGCACAGAATTGTTAATTGTCTTTAAAAATAGACAGCAAATGTTTCACTGTTTATTTTGATTTACAAAAGGAGAGGCGAAACGTGTCTATCAAACAGAGACCCAGATTCTAAATTGCACGCAATATGTATTTGTATGATGGAATTGGAGGGAATTCTTGACCCTTGTGCCAATTCTACATGGCTCTAACCTGACCATAGTTTAGAGTAACCTTAGAGCTGTTCTAAATTATGCCAGCTGGTTATAGCTAGCCAACAATAACCAATCAACAATAGGGCACCAATAAACCAGCTTACAATAGCCAGAGTACAATAGTGCCTTGTCCATCCTCTCTGTGATGGGGGCTATACAGGCTCTCCAGAGACAGACTCCTGCCCCTGTGAGGAGCTGTAGGCAGGGTAGGGGGCCATAAAATATCTGTGCTATACTTCCTTTCCCTTCAAATACATATTAGCAGATAAGAAGATTTTAAATCAACATTAAGTGTTCTGTGGAATTGAAACCATATTGAAAAGTCACCACATTTAAGGCCTCTGCTTTTGGAACTGTAATTATTCTGAAAATATTGTGTAGGCTTCATAAACGGCTCTAGTTCTTGCAAAGAGCAACTTGGACATTTATTTTGTCATGATGCACTGAGACCTGGGAGAGTTCAGTCTCAATGGGAATGTACATAGGACACTAATACATACATGAAAGATCATATATGGGCTTGGAAGGGTTAGATTTTTATCAGTCAATATCAGAAAATAGAATTCACCGAACTCACTCACAAACAGATGAAAAAAATATTTCCATCAATAATTACTGAAATTTACAGACAGACAAAGTAAGAAAAATGCTGCTTGGGAAGTTATTAGAGTTTTATTTGAGGATATTTGCATTCTATATTTGACATGCTAACTATTTGAATTTTAATGGTTATAAAGCTTTAACTTTTTGAAACTCAAGATCAACTGTCATTAAATAATTATCTGACCCTCCTCCAATAATTTACCACAAATGTGAAAATTTAAATCAATAAAAATTGAAAACAATGCTTAAAAATAAGCATTGATATTATTTTAATAGCTTCAATAGATAAAAATTGAATTCTAACAGGCCTACTCATAAATAGATCTATATGAAACATTTCATTTTTGAAATGTAAGCAATCTGTGTGCCACACTATTATGCTGTCCAATGGCTTTCTAATGAATGTCTAATATCGCACAGAATCAGCAAATGATTTTGATAGCTTTTTGTTGCTATCTGTATATGCGTGTGTGTGTGGGGGGGGAGGTATTTTCTAACTGTCCTATTTAATAAGGCTTTTATGACTTCACAGAAGCATCCAGAGTAAACATTAAAAACTTAAGACAGCAAACCTATTGAAATATGAAGGATCAGAGTTCTGTTCTAGAGTTTAAAATATTTTTGTTCTACATAATACACACACACACACACACACACACACACAAATCAAACACACTCAATATAATGTTTCAGTAAAATGTAACTGACAGTTAAAATATTCCAGGCACCATAATACATTAATACTGAGAGGAATTTCAGTGTAATTCAACTCCACTTACCAAAAGTATCATCCACCAAAAAAAAAAAAAAAAAAACAACAACAACAATTAACAAGAGTTTACAAGAAAACAAATGCAGGTTCCAATTCTTCAAGGATATCCCGGGGGGCAAATCATGTGAAGCTCCTTGTAAGATCAGGGTCATTCTTCTTAAAGGACACCCTGGATCAGATCTTCAGATGGTGCCAATTAGCAAAGTATAACTTCTGTGGAGCTACATTGATTTACACCATTTGAGGATCTGGCTCCCTAACTCTAATGCCAACACCACAAAAAAGTACTGAGCCCTGCAGCTATTACATTCACCCCAGACATGAAATAAGTACGTCTATATCTAATTCAGTGCTCAATATACAGTACACCCTTGCTATAGGTAACCTGTTGGGATCCAAGCCTTTTGTTCTTTATAGCCAGGGAGCCATTATAGCAAAAGGACAATCAAAACAAGCAATATAGTGTTGGAGTATGTTAATGAAGTTGCCTTGGATGAAGGCATTAGCTAAATTAATTAATAAATAATAATAATAATAATAATTGTGACATGCACCCAATATTCTGCATTAATTCAATACAAAAAAAACCACAACTCAAAAGGGAACATTCAAAACCAATCATGAAATATTTAAAAGTGCATCAAATTTTCAGTTTTGTTTGCCAAACATTGATTTAACTCTCAGTTGTAAAAAAATATATACAAAAAAAAAATCAACAATTGTTCTTTGTTGAGCCAGTTGCATGGAAGCTGTATGAGTCAACATCGGCATTTAATGGAGTTGCAGGACTTTTATTGCCTCAACATCCTGTGTTTCCATCCATGCAAGAGCAATCTCTAACCCTTTTACTGTCTCAGATGCAAGTGGGGCGGGGAGCGTTGGCTCAGCTGCCTCCTCAATTTCATTTTCCTGGGCGTGTGACCTCCTCAATACTTTGTCAACAATGTCTTCATCTGTCAGCATAGCGGTCACTGCACACTCATCATCCACATGAAGCCAGTCATTCACTACAGCTTCAGGATCCAATACTCCATTCAGCAAATTAAGTGTCTGGACATCCGACAGACGTTGCTTATTGTTGTCATTTTCCAGTTGGAGCACTTCTGCATCTTGATTGACAGTTGGCAGGGAGGGTCCTAACAACTTGTTTGAAATGTTTTTGATATTTTCCAAATGACCTGACCATGCATCAGCTGAAAGATATATCGTATCTTTCAGGGTGAAGGATGTCAAAAAAGTCACATAACCTGCATTCTTTGTGACTAGGATTTCCCTCCGTAGCCTTTTTCTGTACTGCTTCTTAAATGCAGCAATTATTCCACCATCTAGTAGCTGGACTTTTGATGTGTTGTTCTTAGGTGGGTAAACAACTTAAATTTTTCCATCACATGTCTCTAACTGGACTGCAGGGGGTACGCTGGGCAGTTTTCCAGGAGAAACAGGACTCTTCTATCTTGATGTGCTCAAAGTTGATGTTTCTTAACACTAGGGAGAAAATCCTCAAAAAACCACTGTTTAAAATTTCCCCCCATTATCCAGTCTTTTCTGGAGTTCTTGTAACTCACTGGAAGTTACTTCAAATTAACATGATGAAAGCATCGTGGCTGTCGTGACTTTCCAGTGCAAAGCACGGTCATTTTGTGACTTCCACTTGCGTTTGTACAGAATGGAAACATCACTCTTTCCTTCAGCACTTTATATCCCTTCAGTGTATCTGCTGCCCTCTGGGACAATGTCCTGTCAGGCACACATTTCCAAAACAACCCTGTTTCATCGGCATTGTATATGTACTCGAGCATATAATCTCCTTCTAACAAAAGTTGCTTTAGCTTTAGGAGAAAGCTGACTACTGCCTTGGCATCACATGAATGGGACTCACCAACGATTTTCAGTGCTTTTGCCTGAATGCCATGCCTTTCTTGAACTCTCCACAGCCATCCATCAGATGTTTTGAATGTTGTTTCAGGATTAACTTGATTTGCCAGGATGTTCGCAAATGATCAGTCCAGATACAGGATTACCACTGCTTCTGCGCTGCTGGAACCACAAGACTGCTTTTTCTAGTGCATCATCACCAATTTTCTTAATTTCTTTCAGAATCAGTCCTTTGTCAGTATCAACTTTCTGGACAAATGCTTGGAGATTTTTCTCTCTTTTTTTTTTTTTTGGAATGTTCCAATTGTGCTTTTTGACAGCCCATACGTATGACAGAGATCTGCCCATGTTGCTCCTTTCTAGTTTCTTTGCAATAGAAATTGATTTTCGCTTTGGGAGGCATGGCTCATATTTTTGTGACACTTTTGTTTTGATGTCACAATGTGACTTTCATGACACATCCATTTTGGAAGCACAGCAAAAATGTATGACACTGGATAAAAATTGTGCACGCATGTGCAACATCCTTTTTGATTTTATTAACAGTATTGTAGTTGGGATCCAGGAATCAGGTTCATTATAGACAAAGGTTCGTAATTATGAAGGGTGTTATAGCAAGGGTGTACTGTAATTTCTCAGTAATCAAGATCAATAATAAAATTCCGCTAAGCTGATTATTTCCAGACCAGCACTCACTCACTCAATGGGGGAAAATGCAGGAATAGCAGCCAGAGTTCATTGCAACCTGCATTCTTTATGTGCAACAATTTATAGGGTAATGATTGGCAGATGGTGAAAGGAATTTCTAATGCAAAGTCAAATTATATTAGCTAATAACACACTGTTTTAGGAAATCTTAATTCAATATGTTATGAGAGAAATCTTCCAGGAATGAAACTTAGCCCGGGAAACCAATAATTAGAATTCTCATTCAAAACTGGAACCTACAGCATAGGTCCAGCTTCAGACAGGAGGGACTTTTTTGTGCAAATCCCCTTAACTAGAGGGAATTACTATAAACCTACTGTTACCCACAACTACACTTGTGTTCATTACTAAATATTATGCACAGACAATTACTGTAATCAGCTGCTGGATCTTTTGCTATTGCAGTTTATTACACAAACCTACTTACACACACACAATGATGTTTATGTTCAGTTTCTTAGTTATTGTTGTTTAAAGCAATAAATGACCTTTTTATTCATCACAGTAAAGGTTAGCTTATTTCAATGATATATTTTTATTGTCATAGTGTGATAAAAATAGAGTAATTATTTCAAAGGCCAATTATATTTTTTGTTACACTGATGTCAATCTGGAATAATGCAGTTCATTTCAGTGGTGCTGCTGCAGACTGACAGTAGTTTAACAGAGCAGAACTGGGTTCATTATGGTTTTAATTCTGTACTTTTATAAAATGTATCATTGACTTGAAATAATTCAGTGATCTGTGAGCTGGTTAGTGAGTCATATTGGGAGTTCTAAGCAACAAACAGAATAAGCAGGCATCCCTTTGAACATTTACATTAAAGTCCTTGTATACCCCAGAAGATCACAAAAATTACACCCCCCTTTAAGTCCCACTTCAATTTTGGAACCTCTGGAATTTGCAGGGTCATTTTGGCCAACAATTCTCTCAAGAGTTGCAAATCACAGCTATCTGTGATAGAGTTGGGATCTGGATTGGTTGCAATACTCTGCTGACCAAAAGGTTCCTTATATTACTACCAAGGTTTGGGTGGGTGAGGCAGAGTGGTCAGAGGCCAAAAACAGCACCCAAGGTCAGAGTATGGAACCAGGGGTCAGAGTCAGAATCAAGAGACAGGTCTGTCACTACAGCTGGCAGGGGAGCTCACCATATCACAGACACTTCCTAGAATGCCTCCTGCACTTAAATAGAGTGCCTGGACCAATCAGGGAAGCTGTCAGTCTGGCCTTCCAATGTGGTACTTCCTGTGGAACTTGTCTCCATAAGGTCTATGTGGTAATGCATGCAGCCCTTCTGTGGGTGCCAGGTAGTGATGCAAAGGTATCAGCTATCCTGCACCCTGCAGACCTGGGGTCCACTCCCATCCCCACAGAAAACTGTGGTGTTGGCTCAGGCATGTCATCATTTGTACCCTGTGCAGGGCCGGCTCTAGGCACCAGCAAAACAAGCTGGTGCTTGG